>NW_027210642.1:2412500-3012500 GCF_029030835.1 Brachyistius frenatus | reverse complement strand
TTTAGGCATTTGAAAAGTTAAATGACTGCCTTGCTATTGTTTTGAAGAGAGTATTTCATTTGTTGACTGGGTCTACATCCTGTAGGGGCTGCACGTATGGATTGGTGTCGCCCTCTACCCTTGTACTTTGCTGTTAGAGCCTAGCCAGTTGAAGTGGACTTCATTTCTGTGTGCTGTTGTGACAAGCAAGACTGTACACGTCACAAACGCACCGGCCGACCACTTGGTATAACCGTGTACATAGGAACCACACATGAATACTTTATTCCTACTATGTAAATAGACACCAGATGATCAAAAGCAACAAAAAGTAATAAATACTATGAAAAATGATTTCTTGTACTGCAACAAACTGACAAAAGAAAAGAATAAAATGTTTTGGAGTTTGTGACCTGAATGATACACTCTATCTCTCTCTCCCCCGTTGCTTGATCTCTCACTCTCTCGCTCCTCTGCGCCCCAGTTGTGTGTCATTCAGTGAAATTCCTCAGAGATCCAAAGGAGAGAGAAAGGCAGAGAGATTGAGATGTGCAGTAGGTTTTATTTATACAAAGGAAAAATGGAAAAAAAAAGAAAAAAAATCCTGGCACAATTTTTATGTGATATAATCCATTACATGATGTGGTTTGACCTTTGACATTCCCAGGGTGGAATTAGCAAAGGCAATGGGAGTGGGAGGTGCGGGGCAAGCGAGATAGATGTTGTCAAATGTCATTCTGTGCCTCACAAGCACGAAAAAGCATTGTGGGTGAATGACAGCATCCATAAAGTGATTTGGTTTGTTCTTGTATTATTTGGAAGATATAACCAGATTACATACTTTTAACAACATGGGTTTTAGCATGTATGATAATGACATTTGTTTTGCTATCAGAGAATATTGCATTTTGCTGTTTCTTAAAGATAGTTTCAGCATTAATCTAGAGCCTAATGTGACAATTCATTATTTTCCTGTGTGCATGTGTTTGTGTGCATGTGTGTAAAGTATGAATGCATCTGAGCGACTGGTTGTGTGTGCTTCGTGTTTGGTTTGAGTGCGTACGCGTGCGATCCATGCACCACACTTTTGTGTGCACACACATTTCAAAGGCTATTTTTGTGACATGACTTGAATGCACATCAGACGGGGAGGGATACTCATCTCAGAGAGCTGTCAATACTTTTCCGCCTCAAATGGAAGTTGCTCTTGCCGTGATGTTCAGGTACAAGGAGGACAGGAGAAATCAGATTGCCTCAAGAGACGCGAGGTAACACGATACCAGGAAAATGACAAGCAGGGTTGACCGATCGGGAGGAACATGTTTCCAATATGCCACCTTATGCAAGCGAAATTAGCTGTCAAGAAAGAGTCATGAGGCTTCCTTCATGCAGATGAAATCTGTTTGACCTTTAAAAAAAAAAGAGTTTGCCTTCTTTTATGCTTTATTTATCGGTATTTGTTAAGGTTTATTTATCAGTTTTTATATATTTGCTTGTTATATTTATTTGCATTGATTTATTCATGGCATTGTTTTTTTTTTTTTTTTTTTTTTTTTAAACTATCTCCACTATCTGCTGCTAAACCTGCAGCAAGTGAAAAAGTGTGATATGTGGACACAACGTGAGCAGAAAATAGATGCAGCCACTGCAGTGTGACATTTGGCTAGGGCCTGAGTGTCCCACTTCTAAGAGAACCCAAAGGACAGCTTTTAGCTGTGGCTCCTGGGGCTGAAAGAGAGGGTTAAAGACAGATAACGGAGAGGGATTACAAGGATTTGCCACCATTTCTTCTTGTTATTCTAATCACTGGTGTAAGGAACACTGTACGGGCTGTGGAGCGCGATGAGGCTCAGAAAAGAGGACCTGGTATCATTGCTTGAGCCATAGGGGGAACATTTGCAATACTGGTTTGATGGTACATGACGTGATGGCGTCTGAACTTGGGAACTGTCTGTGTTTACAAATGAAAAGACAATATGCACGTGTATTCTGCCATGCTGCAATTCTGGACAAGTGAAGCGCAGATCTTATGGTTCAGTGGTGGGTCAGTGTACCGAGGCAACACTCGCTGGTCAACTGAGGACAACTGAATGTATTTTAACAAGCAGGACTGAAGATAAAACAATTCACTCCAGGGTGGAAGTGTTAATGGGAAACTCAAGACGGCCATCATTATCCTCATTGTTCTCATCACCATCATCATTAACTCCATCTTTCCCTCATTGCATTTGACATAACTTGCTGATGCTGATCTCTAGTACTCAGCTGGGACTCGCCCCGAGGAGGAATACTGTTTAGACAGACACTACCCATGAGAGGGGGAATGTGCGTCACCTCTGGCCTGCTTCTCTGTTTTTTTCCAGCACCTCCCAGCTCCTTTTCTTTTTTTCTATCCCCCAACTCACCCACATTTTAATATCAATCTCAATGGACTCCATTAGCGCAACACTTCTTTGAGAGTGTTAATTTGCTTTGTCATAAGCTTTGTTTATCCCAGATTAATATCTCAATAAACAGAGGAGGGCTGCACTGTGGTAAATGATAGTGATTATACAGTAGAAAGTCTGTGGCCCACGCTGTCGGACGGAGGCGCACACAATGGGAGTTTCATTCAAAGCCCTCCAAACCTCTGATTACAATAATAATACCGTGGGTACTAATTTACTGCAGTGAACTCACCCTCACTCTCTTTCATTCCCTTGTCTTCTGTCTCTGTTTGCAAATGTTTAACTCAACTCCCTCTCCATGCCAGTAGCAGGCCTGGCATGTGTGCTTCAGTACTTATATGGGAAGTTGTTTAAAAGGTTGGATGCCCAACCTTTGACACAGTGCTGTTTCACCCCTGCAGCTTGGCGTCATTGGAGAGTGAGCTGTGGCATCGCTCAGTCTATCATTAGACTGTGGTCCCAGCAGGCCTGCTGTCTGTTCACTTGCAGTTGACCCTTTCTCACACACGCACACACACACACACACACACACACACACACACACACACACACACACACACACACACACACACACACACACACACACACACACACACACACACACACACACACACACACACACACTTTTGTGTGGATCACATCACACCAGGAGGGCGGTTTGGAAGAAGCAGGAAACTGGTGTGTGAGTTCAACAGCAGCACACGAACAGATAGTCATTATGGCTGCAAAGACTGGCCTGAGAGGAGAGAGCAGGGACCACATCAGCAGAGGTGTTATAGATGTCGCAAATACGGAGAGCCGTCGGCAGAGTGAGGGGGAGCGTGGCTGGCGAAGGTTTGCAGTGAGGCTGTGCAGGATTGTATCCGGGGATACAGAGATTAGGATGTGCTACTTTTTTTCAGATGGCTTTCTGTTGATGGTTTGCAGACCAGGGCTTATCGCTCTACAGTTTGAATTGATCAAGCCGGCATGTCAGATCTCAAGTTCACTCATAAAACAAAATCGGCCTGCAGAGGAAGAAAGATGATGGGATTGTTGTTTGGTCTAATGGATACTTCCTTGGAAAAAATGTGAAAATGAATCCACTGCCGCATCAGCCAATTAAAGCACGATTTTTTGAGTGCCTGCAAATGCAACAGCATTTTCCTAAAGAGATTTTAAAAAAGCAGATATAAACAGTGATAAAATAGTACTATTTTGTTAGTGATTTCTTGTAATGTGACTACATGATACAGTACTTTTGAGGTAGTTACCAAGAATATTTAGGGGTATGGCGTAAACACAGTGATAAAGATTTTGCTCTTTGTCTTTTGTGTTGAATATGGAGCTGTGCCAGCATTTCAGGAGAGTGGCCATCTTTGATGCACAGGCTGTGGCCAACGACACAAGGCCTTTTGTGTAGTATGATCTTCGAATGCTAAAGTTGTGAGGCGTATTTTTACAGAGATCCGAGGTCCAAAGACCAAAACAAGCATAACTTTTAATACAGATATGTATACCATACACACCTTTAAACAGGTAAAGTACTTTTAGTTCCATACAGCAGGAGCAGGCTGAATCAATTGGTGTGATTTTATTTGATGTTTTTTCTTCTACTGGGTGCACTGCCTGTGAGGAGCTGAACTGTGCCTGCATCTCCCTGTCTATGACTGTAGTGATCTCTATCCATGATCGTCCATGTGACAGGCCAGGAAATGCAGCCCCACACGATCTGTGTCCGTCTTTAGCGGTAGAAGCTGGCTACAACAGGCATGAATGGGATCAGCCAAGGGCTGTAATAACTAGCTCAGTACAGTAGAACCTGATCAGTATTAGACATCCCTGAAATGCTGAGGTTTATGGAAATGAATTATTGGTGGCCAGTGGTTTTACGTAGTAGGCTGTATGCATTGGTAGAAAGAATGAGCACTGAATTTGTGCCATATGAGGTTCTACGTATAGCACCATTTCTGTGATTTTTCCATGAGATGGATATTTTATCATGTACCGCCGAGACATTTGTAAACTGAGGTGAATATAACACTTTGGTTCAGTTTCTGTTTTCTTTCAGTAATGATGTTCATTTGTCTTATTTGAATTATTTTTTTCTCAGTCATTGCTTTGACAGCTGTGTGGGCCAAAGGGGATGATTTTCAGTGAGTGTTTCCATCATTGCAGGTCAGAGCGACCTTGTATCAGCACATATTAATAAAAAACTATTGAAAATATACACTTTTTGTACTTGAGGGTTTCTCTGGGAGCGTCCTGAAGCGGCCGAATTGTGGTGTGTGTGTGTGTGTGTGTGTGTGTTGCGCACTGATGTACAGCAAAATTGCTTGTGTATTTGCGTATGTGCTAATGTGATAAAGGGGTAACAGCACACAGAAATGATTAATCTTCTGCTATTTCATATGCATATAAACTTCAATATACCTACCTGCCTATTCAAACTGGAAATGAAAACATGTCTTTAAGTGCTAATACAGGGGTTATGTTTTATTCATGGTCTATCCTGCAGGTCACAACAGTATTGTGCTGTTCATTTGAGTACCATGGAAAGCAGGGGACTGAAGCCAAACAACCCAGCCCCTTTCTGAGTCAGCTCCCCTTTGAACCACACAGTATGCATATGTAGATTTGACCCAGTGGCCGGGATTTTGTCAAGCACGGGTCTGTGTATAAAGCATAATTTGTAGCGTGATCAAAGAGATGCAGAGAGAAAAGCAAGCTGTCAATTTGGGAGACAAAACCCAGACCTGTGGTGTTTTGGATTGGTCTAATAAATGCTTTCTGAATCCAGCGGGACGGCTGAGAGGACTGGTATTGTACTAATCTGGAGAGAGAGCGAGGCTTTATTTCACTACAGTAACCCTGAGTCAGTATTAGTGAGCCCAGCTACAATGGTGCTTTCAACCATCTCATATATATGTGTACATGCAGACCGGTGGGCATACTTGCTCTGTTGGATTCTGCTTTACAAAGCATCAGTCAAGGTTAATTAATCATACGGTGTGGTGTGATCCCTGATGTAATCTTTTAATAACTGCGGTGTGAGTATAGATTACTGACTTCTCGATGCAACACTGTTTGCTTGCAGCTGTCTTGTAAGGCACAGCAGCACACAACAGGCTACCTTTAGCACACTCCAGAGTAAGCATAAACACTGTGATCAGCTAGATCAGTTAAGGATGACACACGTAAGTGTCTGGGTTATTGCGGCCCATCTACTGCAGCTTCCCTTAAGCCCTCTTATCCCCGATGTGTGATCAGTGCTCAGCTCCCGCTGAGTTTTGTTTCCTGACTGCTTATAATCTTGTTCACAGCGAAGTGTGAATTGTAACTAATCAACCGATGTCCAATTATTGGCATCAGAGTATTTATCTGTAATTACAGCCTTACTGCAACTTTGCCTTGCACATAAACCTGTGTTCTCACGTCATACTGGACATGTAAGACTCCCTGCCGTGCTCATGTCCTTTCTGTGAGACTCCCTGAGAGGTGAAGCTCTGACGCCTTGACCATTCAATCACCCTCTTTTCGCCGGAGCCACGGTAACGCGTTCACACACTAACATATCAAACATGAGCAGCAAAGCCCTGTAACCTCGGCCACATTCACGTCCCAGCACTCAGTCTATCTGAGAGGTAAAAAGGGGCTTCTTCAAGGTCATTGCACATTTAGAGAGGCTTAAAATAGAGTTGGACATTGACAAACCAAGACTCACAGCAAGTGTCAGCAGATCCAAAGAGATAGAGAAAAGAGATGTATTGAGCTCAGCCTGAACCCCTCTGTGTTTGTGTGTTACTGTAATTACCATCATACATCAAGCCACAGGGGCGACTAATCTTTTAAGTGCCGTAACATACACTGTATATAACACTTGAATTACCAAGCTATGTGTAATGTAATTCATGTCCTTTTATGGATTGACTGGAAAATAGTGGAAAATACAAACTCACACTGATTGCATAGAAGAACAACACAATAGTCAATCAACAGTACTGTAAAAGGGGCCTCTGTTTA
Source organism: Brachyistius frenatus (assembly GCF_029030835.1). Classification (NCBI taxonomy): domain Eukaryota; kingdom Metazoa; phylum Chordata; class Actinopteri; family Embiotocidae; genus Brachyistius; species Brachyistius frenatus. Next base: position 3,006,072 of record NW_027210642.1, on the reverse strand, counting down.
ATCAAACAGAGGCATATTTAAGTCCCGCCCACAGTGATTGATCAGAGCAATCCAATATGTCAGAAAGGATATTTTGTATGTCTATATTGCAATCTGGAATAAATACGCATTAATCATATTTGCATTACTCAACAAATGTAATAAGAGGTGTAATTGGGCTACCCATGTTCCTCACTGTTGGAGGACTCGTGAGTCTTTACTGCCCCCTTGTGTTGACCTTAATAGTTAAGAAAACCAAACTAAAAAAGAGGGGGACATGAAATCCGTGGAGTCATTTTTTTTTATGTATATATTTAACATACTTGTTGTGATTTACAGTGATTGATATTAATCATTATAATCATTGCACTGATTAAAAAAAGAAAAACCAAAACTTACACGATCAAAATAACATTTGTAAATTAAAAAAATGTGTAAAATGCAAGCTGTATAACTAATACTAAATAACATGCATGAGGGCTATCATTCAGGTAATTTGAAAAAAAAAATGTGGCTATAATATGAGGTGATAATGACCATTCAATCATCCTAATTAATGGAAGAACAGCAAGCTTCTTTGTATTATGATTAATCAGAAAAAAAATCAAAGCAAAAAATGTAAAATCAGAAGAAGCAAACGTGGGACGTGTATAGTATATATATCAAATAACTCTTTAGTTCAGGAATATATAACGATATTATATTTATGTTTATGTCACAGCAGTGTAGGTGGTACATTTTCTGACATGTCTTCGGCACACCCGTCCTTGGGTCAAGCCAAGCAATTAATATTATCAGCAACAAACCTCCCATAATGGGATTCGTGTACATTGTGAAATGAGACCACTGTCTTCATTTCATCCATCAAGCTATACTGCAAGATAATGTGATGATAACAGACAGTATACTGCCTTGTACAGTACATTTCATGTACTGTATGTATAATGCATGTACATGTAAAAAGAATAACATACAAGCTGAATGAGTTAAGAATGTTGTGATCATGTAAACATCTGCACGATGGGCTTGTTAAAGATGAATGTTGTAAATTTGTACTCATGAAGAGAGAAAAGCATTGTGGATTGAAAATCATCAGTTAAACAAAAATGCTGTGCTTGATCCAAAGGGAGATGCCAGTAAATGTACCACATACTGTGAGAGTATTCATATTATATGAATAATAATAATAATAATAATAATAATAATAATAATAATAATAATAATAATAATAATACTGGGGTAATAACAGTGTCATCATTATTGACGTATACTGTTACTACCAGGTCTTCATGATGTGCGTTGACTTCACGCCAATCCCCTGGAACAAAAAAATAAATAATTGCTCAGTCTCAAAAACGCATGTAAACAACACAAAATGTTGGAAATCCTCCTACTTACTAGTGCAGCAGAGCACTGCTGACGTCGTCCGGGTCGAAGCTGTGCTTGTCCACCAAGCCTGCTTCACCTGTCTTGTCAGAATGCTGGATGGCAGCTCTGGAGACAGAAACAATAAGGAATAGAGACATGAAGCTCTGCACAGTATCAGCGAGGCTTGGTTTATACCTCTGAGCAAATGTCAGACGAGTTCTGAAGTTCAGACTGGCCCTTCAGATTTGGGATGTGGGTGTAAAGAGCAGTTTATAAAGTTACTCCTGACAGCTGTCCAAACAGCAGCCAAGAGGCCAAATTAAGCAAGGTATGGGAGAAACTGGAAATTACAAAGTGACAGTTTTCTCTTTGGTCACAGTTATGTGTGTGCAGTGACAGAACAGGAGGCTGTCTCACCGCTGATTCGGCAGCAGCTCTGTGGTCTCAGGGTCTCCAGCATCGTGGTCACCAGCTGCCTGTCCACTGTCCATTTTCCTGTTTATGGAAAACCTCAAGGTGAATACTTCAGCTCATTTTATTAGAAGATCACCATGTAGTGGTGCATGATTGTGCATTCTCTAGTTTTATTTGATTTGCTGTGTCTAGTTTTAGTTCATGTTATATTTGTTCACTGTTTCTGTGTATTTTCTGCACCTCCTATGCCTTGACAAATGAAAATTAAACTGAATTTGATATGACATGAATCTACATTCATCTAAAAACAGGATGATTACATGGCTTTTCTTAACACTTTAACCAATTCATTTTATGTGTGTGCAGTGACAGAGGAAGAGGGAGTCTCGCCGTTGATTTGACAGCAGCTCTTTGGTCTCAGGGTCCTTAGCTTCATTATGACCAACAGCCCGTCCACTGTCCGTTTCCCTGATTGTGGAAAGCGTCAGGGTGAGTACTTCGGGTCATTTCGCAAGAAGATCCCGTGCATGCATGATTGCTGTGCATTCTGCCCAATTTTTTTTTTTTTGTTAATTTTTTTTTTTTTACTGTTCCGTTGTATTTTTTGTACCTTTCACAAATGAAAATTTAACTAAATTTGATTTTATATCAATCTACGTTGATATAAAAACAGGATGATAACATGGCTTTTCTTTACACTTCATTCTTCATTTTAACTCAATTCATTTTATTGGTTGCCCAGTGACAGAGCATAAGGGACTCTTACCCTTGAGTCGACAGCAGCTCTTCAGTCTCATGGTCTCCAGCATTGTGATCACAAACAGACGATCCACCGTCCGTTTCCCTGATCATGGAAAATATTTACAGCCATCATCAGTTATCAAAAGGCACAGAAAAACATCAGGGTGAATACTTGAGGTCATTTTACAAGATGATCAACCTGCATCATAGTTGGGCATTCTCTCTAGTTGTTCTTTCTCTGTCCAGTTTTATTTGATGTTTTATTTTGACTGTTCTATTGTATTTTTTTGTACCTTTGACAAACAAAATTTAAACTACATTTTTATTTGACATGAATCTACAGACACTTATTTATTTTATGTGTGTGCAGTGACATATAGCAAGAAGGAGTCTCGTCGTTGATTTGACAGCAGCTTTTTGGTCTCATTGTCACCAGCATCGTGATCACCAACAGCTGATCCACTGTCCGTTTCCCTGATCGTGGAACACCTCAGGGTGAGTACTTTAGGTTGATTTTACAAGAAGATCACCCTGCATGCATAATTGTTGCGCTTTCTGTTTTATTTTCTCTGCATAGTTTTATTTTGTGTTTGATTTTATGACTGATCCATTCTGTTTTGGTGTACCTTTGACATATTTAAATTAAATTGAATTTGATTTGACATCAATTTACAGTCATCTAAAAGACAGCGGGATGATAATATGGCTTCTGCACTCATTTTTCCATCTTACAACATAGCTGATATAATCAGTGGGATGCTGTAAAAGTAATTACATGTAATACACTAATACGCATGTAATGATAAAATAACAAATACTTTATTAGAGCCCAACCGATATCAGCCGCCCGATTTCATCAGCCAATATTGCCCAATTAAAGATATATTGGTATTGGCATATACGTTGGCCAATATGAAAACTTTTTGTTACAGAACATAATGCAGAAAAAGATACTTGGGGTAATCTAGAAATTGCTCTATTTTTATATGCTGAATATATAGTATCTACACATAAAGAGTATTGATTTATTTATTTAAGAATTTTTTTATTTTTTTTTGCTCCCTAATATCTGCAAATTCTTTGAGGCTGATGGCATAAAAAAACAATTCAGAATTATCTTCAGTAGGACAAACCTCACCTCATCGTAAGAGTCATCGTATTATGTAATGCAAAAAAGTAAACATTCGAAAATCCATTCAGTTCAATTACAAGGATAATAATTATCTAAATTATTAACATACTCAAAAATGTCTTTTCTTTTATTGCTCTTCACTCCTCCTGGATCATCTCTCATGTTCCTGTTGCAGATGTTTACAATTGCCATAAGATAATCGTGTTGACTGAAGGGAAAAAAAACCAAGAATGAATGATAAGTCCATCCGATACCAAAGGTTTACCTGCTCATGGCTCTGTGATGGGAGGCTCCATTGACATTGGGGGCTCTTACGTGTCCACTGCAAAACAAACACAGATAAGAAATGGCACAGCATCTCCAAAGAAATGTCATTCACTACCTGCCCAGGTAAAGGGGGCACTTGACCTAAATCTTCAAAGGAAAATAGGCTACAGGCGCAAGAAAAAGTAATCAATTCTCATTCCCACTTTTTAGTTGGCTGGATTCTCCCTTTGCTCAAGTTGCGGTCCAGACAAAGGGATTGAGGAGTCTTCCCATCAGCATTTGAATCAATACTATGGAGACAAAGGTAGCTTTTAGCAGATTAGAGTCTAGACTTTATATTGTTAATGAAAAACACACACACACACACACACACACACACACACACACACACACACACACACACACACACACACACACACACACACACACACACACACACACACACACACACACACACTTTGTAGGTCCTGACAAACAGGCTAAAGGCGGTCAGAGTGATAAAGATGTTATATTGTTAAAGTGGTGGCGTCACCGATGAAGACACCCATTTTGAAGTGTGTTATCATGCGCAGCACCATTTTCACCACTTTCACGTTGATCCCCGTCAGACGGTTTTACATTCCAGTAATAACAAAGGAAATATATATAAGTTGAATAGAACTCATGGATGCATTTAACTTTATTGAGCTCTGCTGAAAGTAGTTTGTGATTGTTAGCTCACCTGATATCACCGTTGTGCTGAGTATACAAAACATCAATGACCTCCACGGCTGCCTGGTCTCTGAAAGGGACATTCAAACAAAATTTGATTCACCAACACCATCACACATTCAGCTGAAATGAGTTAGCATTTACTTTTATTATCAATCTTATTCACTCTGCAGCAGTTCAGCTAAAGAACATATTCAACAGAATTGTTTTACTATTGAGCATTAACTATTGTTAATGTAGAGAGGATTTCACTACCTGTAAATTCATGTCAGAAGTGCATTTACAGGTATGTGTGCACATATGAACAGGTTCTGCTGAAGCATACAGAATGTTAAAAGTAAGACTGACCTAATTTCTTCTTCCTCTCTGCACTCTGGCTGGGAAGTCCTCTTACTGAGATAAAGGCAAGTCAGTAGGTATGTAAAATACCCAGACACTGTGGCTGTCCTGTCCTGCCCCCTGGCAGAGAGAAGAAACAACCAACAAACTCACATCTCTGAATCCATGTAACACAATGTGTAAGTATATGAAATTAAATTAACGGTTGATTGTATTATAAACAACAGAACTCACTTCATCTTTTTTTTCAAAGATATGTAACCCCAAAGCATTGCAATGGCAATCACAATCACAATCATCACAATCCCACCAAGTGATACACTGCCTGTATGACAGACAAAATGCAAACATCAGATATCCATTTGAGTTATTGTCATTCAAATTAACTGATTGTATTAACAACAAAAATGTTGCGAGACACTTAAATAAGTGCACAGTGTCCCTCAGAATGAACTTTGTACTCACAGATGAGGCTACATCGTGTTGGTAAATCAGCGACATGAGGATTCTGTGTTTCTTCTGTTTAAGATCAAGAGGTGAGATAATTTTATATATTATGTACACTTAATATAATCATGATCAGTAATGCAAGATATGATTCAATATACAGTTAAATCATTTAAAATACATCTCATTGCCATACCGGTAGTTTTAAAATCCTCACACCACTCATGTATAAGGTCCTTTCCCTAAAAAAAAAAAAAAAAAAGAGATGATTTAACGTGAATATTTCATATTTACAATAAAAGCAAATGATACGATTTTAATAGATTAAACTCATGAGTATATAGAGGAAAACCTACCAGGGAATTTTCACATTTTACTGAGAAATCTGTGCAGTCTCTCAGAGTAACTGAACGGTTGTCCATGTCAATCACTGCAGACAACTTCTGGTAAGGCGGTTTGTTGAGCACACCATGCGCAATTGTAGACTGTTGAAAAATAAGGAAGGAGTGAGATCATACGTTCACTCTCTCTTACTTTCCCTTTCTCTTTCCTCAAACACATAAGTTTACAAAGATTTTGTCAAAATCGTTTCATCAAACAAAATATGAACTGCTACAAAGTCAAAAAGCAAATCAAAATACCGTCTTATTAGAGATGTCAATCTTCTCAGAACAATTATGTGGGAACTTGTATCCATTGATGACCTTGAAGTCATTGCAGGAAACGTTTGTCTGAAGGCATCCTGTCAGAAAAGCACCTAAAGCATTTTGTTTTGTTTAAATTTTTAGATCACAAAAATCCAGCAACAACAGAAACAATTGAAAGTACAAATAGACTATTACAGGAAGTAAGACTCGGTGAGAAAAAAACATGTAAAAGAGGGGAGAAATACATATTCACAATGCTCAAATACATACCCAGTGAATGTACGATGCATGTTGATAGAGTTACAAAAGTAATCAGACGCTTTGAAAGAGTCATTTTGTGGAATTAAAACTCGACTGCTCGTTAACTAGAATGAACCGGTTCTGTATGAGGAAGTAGCAGAGGCAGGAAGTGGACTGAGTTCATAGCCTGCCCACGTTGTAATATGATATGTCTGTTTAGCTGGGCTTCCTGTGTGCCTCGCATTTATTTATCACAGATATTTTTTTCATGTAATGTTTTTATTTTGGTCAAATATCATATTAGTAAACAAGAAAAAAAATTGTATTCTCCCCAACAAAAGCATTAGGACTTCAGCTTACAATGTGGTACCCTGTCCATTCTCTCACCTACAGCACATTCACCGGCAACACTTTGGGACTGCCAGGATGTTGCACTAAACTCATGAGTTTTTATTTATTGGTTTAAGTTTGTCCTTTTGGCCTGTAGTCTGCACAACAAACACAAGGGGAGGCCGTTGTCCTGTGGGTCACAAGTAGACAATGAGCAAATGATTGCTGTGAAGACACTAAATCACCACAGGGGGTTTATTTTCATTCTTGATAAACTCAAAACAAAGAGAAGACAACAAATAGTCTATCTTACTAAAGCTTATTTGAAGAGAGCCAGTATGGAGTCTGTATTTGCCGCAGGATGTTTTCACCGCACAGCTGGACGGATTTGAATTAATCAAAGTTAAAAATTTGTGTTTTGGATATCTTCCTGTGATCTTTGGAGACACTTTGTGGACAGAGGATGGCAATCATCCCAACATATTGTAACCATGAGAGAACAGAGGTCTCTGAGTACTCAAAGAGGCCCCTGTCATTTCCTTTTCACACAAATACACACACACACACAGACACACAGTGCAAAGATAAAGCAGAGGCCGCCATGGTGCACCACGCTTCATTTACACGACATCTTCTCTGGTCCATCGAGAAAACACAGACTATCTTCTGTGTCACTCAGTGTGGGCTATCTCTTTCACTAAGTCAATTTCTTCCATCTCACTGTTCCTCCCAGCCTCTCCTGTACCCTCCCCTGTCTCTTATGGCAATAATGTATTCGAGTAAAGATGTTCGTCCAAAACAATACTGTCAAGTTTCCTCCTTAAATGTGGGAATAGATAATGTGACATTGAAGACAATAAGATTTACTTATTAGTCAATTTATTGTGACTAATTATGTTAACATTGCATCATTCTTGATCACTTCATCATCTCTTGGCTGGATCCATAATGAATAAAGATGACAGCATCACAACAACCATGAATGAGAGAGTAAATGGACTTGTCTCAGCTCTCCAGGGGGGAAGCTGTGGACTTGTCCAATCATCTGATCCATTTTCCATAGATATCAAGTGACAGTGGGAGGCTTGGATATCCTGCCACACTCAAAGCAAGGAACATGCATGTCCCATGGCTCTCACTACATCTAGTTCTGAAGTCTGAATCAGTGAATTACAAAAAGTCCAAGCAGGACTTTTAGGATAAATGATTACAATTCTGCTGCTCTTGAGTCGTCTCCGCATCTGTCACAGCTCTTCCCTTCTTGTTGTGTTCATAAGAGCAGCAATGAGAGATGAACAGCTCTTTTCCCGACTCTCCGCCACCCGCTCACACCCTTGTTCTCTATCCATGTGGAGGAGGGAAGCATAGTTTTGGCTCTGGTGTTTTGGAGGATTTTCTCTTCGAGCAAACGACAAACAAGGATAACTGAACCCCCATTAAGTTTGTACAGTTCATTATGAACTGCAGTTTAGAACAAAACAGGGTGCACCGTTTGAGGTGTGTGAGTTGTGGAGTCAAAGCTGAGGCAAACCTACATCCCAAGACTCCTGAGTAGGTCTGAAACAATAGTGCTGGCTGCCCAGCACCCTGCTTGGCTTGAGTTTGCATGGCTCCTCAACGGTTTCAAAATACACCCAGTAGAAAGTCGACCGCAACCAAAACAGCAGATACAGGCCAGGAGTGACTCCTTTTAAGAAAACAGTATCATGTTCACACCCTGACAGTGAGTATTTGGACTTTCTCCGTAGATTACGCCAGTTTTCCAGTTTTATTACATTATTATTACATTTACATGACATATTACTGAAGCAACATCACAGACATTTACATGACATTTACCATTTTCCCTGAACCCCAACATTAGAAGTGATAGTGCTGTGCCGGGGAAAAGCACTGAATCAGTGGGGGTGCTTTCAAGTAAAATGGTAATAAGTATAATCCATCATTCTGAGAGCAAGACCAAAGGAGAGGAGAGTTTAGAGAGTGGCAAATCGTGCTGGGACTCTTACAGAACTTTGGTCTGCCCAGTTGGCTCAGTATGAATCCCGAAACTCCCACTGGCACAGGTTAGATATCACAAAGGGACATCTACAGTCTGCCTGCACGGGAAGCACACTAATACCAGCGCACACTGACATACTAACTTGCTTACAGAGAAATATGTTCCCAAAAATTCTATGTTCACTCATAGTACAACAATGTGCCAGTTTTCTGTAATACATAAACATTCAGTAATGCGATGTGGTTACATCATGGCACTTACTGAACATAGCATAAAATAAAGAACAAGTTAAAGTGAATTTGTCAGCACAAATATTTGTCATGGGTGCTTGGAGTGGAGCTGCCATGGGAATAAACACATATATGAAATCACAGGGCCTCACACAGTGCCATGCACACCCGCTAACCCATCCACACCTCCTACAGTACACACATATTAAAGCCCCTTCCATTCTCTGCCAACTCTCCCCTTCCAAAACCACAACTCCCCTTTGCAGAGCTTAGTTAGTCTGGGCACAGCAACCTGATCCTGCTGAGAAAGTCTTATAAAAGGAAGCAAACAAAACAATCCAATCAAAAACACCTCTCCTCCACAGTGCCAAAGATGAAATATCTGAGAGATGTTTGCGAACAGACCAATCCCAGCTTGTGCATCTATCACTGTTCTGATATGAGGGCTTAGTGAGGCTGCATTAGGCTATAACGTCCAAGCAGTCATGTCCCAGCACTGTGATGCACTGCAGCTTTTGTTCAAATGGTGCTGAGGCACATGGTGCTGAGGCACATGTTGCGCAACTTGGACATAACTGTAATCTGTTTTCCAGCTCAATCTCCTGAGAGGGATCTCTGTCAGGAAACAAACCTCTCTGTTTGAAGCATGGCCTCCAGTTAAACTTGTTTAACTTCAGCTTTTCTCTATATTTCACTCTTCTCCTCACTCTGTTTCCCTCTCACTCCACCTCTCACTCCTCCCTTTGCTCTTCGTTCCCTCTGTGTTTCTTTTCTCTTCTCTCTTCATTTATTTCCCCGCCTGTGATCCGTCAGGGGAGTAAGTCTCAGTATTTGACTGGGCAAACCCAGGGTGAGTGTGTCTTATTACAGCAATTCAGGCTCTCTGATAAAGACTTGCATTGTGGAGGATAATCTCTCAGAAACAATCAGGATTTTTATATCCTGCTCTGTTATTTCGGTAGCCTCACACATACACTCACAGCATACACACGCACACACACACGCACACGCACACACACACACACACACACACACACACACACACACACACACACACACACACACACACACACACACACACACACACACACACACACACACACACACACACACACACACACACATACAATGCAACTCAATTGATAAACACCACCACTTACTCTGACACACAGACACACATGACACACAGACACACATTTACAAACACTGGCATGCACTGCCCACTAAGTGGACTCATGAGAAAGTATGCAAGAGATTCTGATCAAATTACCAGTTTGGTTAATTTAGTTTGTAAGCTGCTCTCTGTGCCTGCTGTTTCCTGTGATTCACAACAGTATCCACGACTGTCTGGCCTAATGAGTAACATGACAGGAGTTTCAGGGGACAGGGATTTGTAAATAGGGAGCTGCTGCAGTGCCGTAAAATGTCAGTTAAATCAGTGTGTCTATCAGTGTCGTGTTTTGTTAAGGCAGCCCTTGTGTAGCCGTTCACACTTGGCTGATCCCTATTGTTAAATAAACAAAGCCTTGTGTTCGGTTGTGCTGCGGATCAGTGAGGCACTCACCTGAAAAACTGGAGAGGAGAATGGCTAAAAGAGCGAGACAGCGAGAAAAGCACAGTTAAAGTTTCTCATCAAAACCAAAGCACCATAAGAGGGTTTTTTTTACAGCAGTCATTTTGAGATTTAATAGCATGGAAAGCAGGTGAAATTAGTAACATTAACAATGGATGTGTGCCATTTAAGTGCTCCAGTTCCAGGGTCCTGCTAACATAGTGGGACATTCAAATTGAGCACAGCCGTCATCAGGGTTATTAGTTCTAGCAGTGATTTTCCTGCTTTTACAAGTCCCAAAAAAATCCGCTGCAAAAAAGACCTATTATATGAGACAATTTTCACTCTCCAATTTCATTGTCTTTAATGCAAGTCTGACTACTCAGAACAGTTCAATGATGTCCATGAAAGCAGGTGATTTTCACTGTCAACCAGTTAATTCCAACCTTATCACTTTTTTTTTATTTCTGCAGTGTGCTAGTTCCAGCTGTTCCGTGTCTAGACAGATAGACATCTCTGTGGTTCCTCGCCTGCGATTGCCTTCCTGTCTCGGCCGTCACTCCTCATCTTCCTGCAGGAGGTTTCCTTTCCCTCTGCTTTTCCACTGCCGTCATCGTCCGTCACCAAAACCAAGCGGAAGGAGAAACATAATTACAGGACAGAGGTAAAGAGCAGAGCGGTAGCTGTCAGACTGACATTGTTCGACAATTACATCAAATAACTGTAAACAATCCATCGTAAAGGTGGTTGTAGTCCATCTGGCAGGAAAACGATCATTTATTTTAAGAGATACTAAGAGACAAATAATAAAAGAAAAAAAGACAAGTTATGGGTAACAGATTTTGATAATGCACCATTACTGTTATTAAATATAATGTCTGCTACTTACTGTACTCACTGTCCTCTATCCACCAATTATACACAAGCTTTCCTTGGCAAGTGATATTAGTGGATCAGTATTACACACACAAATTACTCACTAGCTCTCCTCATTCACCAGTAGAAATGAAAGGAATATTGTCAGGGGTCTGTTGTGTGCATGCTCATTAAACTATCGGCACTAAGCTATCATCATACTTACATGCACATAAAATAGATGACAGGATATACATTCTCACAGACACACACAGGAGAAAAAAGAACGAGAGACCTGCACTGTAATTAACAGTTTCCTGAGCTCTAACAAGCACATTTAATTTACTTTCTGATGTACTTCAGTGTCCTGTGACATCAGCACCTCAGGTTTTGAATATTCACTCGTGCTGTCTACATCATATTGCGTCACAATTGTCATTTTTTTCTCTTTTGTCCTTTTAATATATACAGTTTAGTCAATCTCCCACACACAGGAATCTCCTTCTAGAATTGTGTTTATCAATGTTACTCATACACACCATAGTGCAGTAGAGGGTGAATCACATGAATGGAGAATATAGTGGTGTATATGTGACATTATGATGGTTTGCATAAGGGAAGGAGCGTTTCATGGCCTAAATGACCTCTTAAATACACACACAGATGATTGTGTGCATTCTCACACATATTTAAAGACATTCGCACGTCATCTTATGGGCAAAAAACACAAAGTGAACACACAGAAAGCTGTAGCTCGTCTGAGAGTAAGCAATGAGGTCAGCTGCATTCATTCAACTTCATGAGCTTCACTTGCATAATGTATTGTAGCATGCTTAAGTGATGAATGAGATGTTTTCATGATTCTCCTGTGTGTATTAACATGGGCTGAGTGTCATGTCACTATTATATTACACCACATGTGAATGTTTGTGTTGCAGGAGGCTTTGCTTGTTGACCTTGGAACCCAGGATCCTCCTCCCACCGATCCACAGCAGTCGTCACTGACACCTCACAGGACCTGACTCTTGTTTTTATTTCCATGATCTTGTTTTTGCATTCCAGTCTGCCTTCAGCAGCCTGTGAGTTATGGAACAATACGAACACAAACACACACACACACAAAACATCCCTCATGCTTCAGACTGCACAATATACACAAAATGGTTGAGTGTCTATTGACAATGAGTCTTGTTAGATAAGATTTTTATATCGAAAGAATGTTGTGTCAAAGTCCAACCTGCTTGTTATGAGTCAGATCTGTCAGTTTTATCATTGTGCCTGGAAAGGCTATTTAAACATGTTTACTTCAGGTTTGTTTTACAGGTGACACAGAGGAAGACGAAGAGCTGGTTCGTTGGCTCGCTCACACCTCCTCCTCCTCAGAAAAGAGACGCTGCAGGTAACTGAGGTCACTCTACCCTAAAACATTCAGCTTGACACAAAGGTAAACACACCACGCATTATGGTGCCAGGTCTTATCAGATAACCTTTTCCATTGTCTTGTAATTTCCTAACACCTCTTTAATCACGCAAATATGACTAATAATATGTAATATGACCTTTAGGATAGTAAATAGTGGCTTATGGGTATGTTTTTATCATGTCTAATGATGAACTGTACAAAGAGGAAATGACAGTGTTGCTTTTCAACAAGCATATTGTGGTGGCAGGGTGTGGTTAGCTCAGCTGCAGGGGGTAGAGAGTGGGAGAAGTGGTTCAGGGAACGGTGCCGGGAAGGTGTAATGAGCACAGCTGAGCCAAATAGGGACTGATGAGCTCTCCCATGAGGGAGAAGGAGGCTGGGGAGGAGCGGTTGCACGGAGACATTGGTGTATGGGCGGGGCAAATAAAGGCATTTTACACCCGTACGTACGACTGAGCGTGTCATCTGTGTCCAGGAGAGACCCCGGTAGCACCAACCTTGCTACACATTGCTATCATTTAAATAATTTGTCACCCCCGAGGAAATGTTCCGCTCTGAGCTATCCAATGTTTATTAATTTCTTTAAAAAGCTGACAGGAAACTCAAGAAACTGTGCGTATCTTGTTTTTTGATTCTAATGTAAGTCACATAACGGAGACATTTAGAAAATATACTCTTCCAATGAGGTATTGCAGCATTTTATCAAATACATGTTTAAGCACTGACTGACTCAAATCTCTACCTCTGCTGTTAAAAAAAATACTCCATATGGAGTCTCAGCTGACCAGCAGTACTCTATTGTGCAGCACGTAACAGAGTCTCGATCTGCTAAGCGATGCTGTCCTCATCAGATAGTATGTGCACTATCTGTGTGTACATGTGTGCTGGACTGATAAATTAGGCATGCACATGATTTTACTGTTGTGTAGTTGAGGAAAACATGCAGCTGGTTTTCCACATTTGGCAGTGACTGTGGCGCAGCAATCCATGCCGTCAGCTCTTTGCGGATCAGTTTTGGAGGTGATTTCTTAGCTCACTCAGTGACTCAACATGGCTTGACGCATCCTAATCCCTGAAGAGCAGAGAGAGAGGACAGGGGAAGCGAGACGATTTATCTAACCAGGAACATGCGAATGAATGTTTTTCATATGCACACATGCAGTCCTAATGGCTGCATCTTGTGTATTCACTTACTGTCATTACTATAGGAGATTTAAAAATATGCATAACAGTGAGGCTGGGGAAACAGGCCTGAACTTGAGCACACTAAAGAGCCCATTAATCCTTTTTAATTCTATTAAGAATTGGACTACAGCTGGATAAGAGGCCAGCAGAGTTCCAGAGACTAAGTCTGTAATGCCTTGGAGACCCATAATAAAAAGCTCTTACTTAACGAAAATTCATATGCTGGGAAATTTCTTTTCCTCTTCACACTTGAATCAATTTACAGTGTTGAGCAGCTTTTACTTGGTAATAAACAAAGATAGGTTGAATTACATTTCGACTGTGTGAGGAAGTGTTTCATCTCCATTAGAGAGGCTTCAAACACGGGCACGTTTTGTAAATGGAATTTGGATGATCTGCAGATGCCTTAATGATGTTATCACTGTCAGAAAAAAAAACACGTCCTTTCCTCACACATGAAGAGATACGCAGGTGAGCTACGTGCCTTCCGCAGCACATTTATCCGTGTGTTGATTTGAATCAGTGCTAGCATCCGCCCTGCTATTTTTGCACCAGCCCAATTTTAGAAAATCATAATCTTATCATCCAGGTGTTCCCCAAAGTTAAGCATGAGGAAGAGGGGGAAGAAAAGCTGAAATTTTATTTTAGGATGAAGCGTGTGCACATTAATAATGGCTTTCACCTGTTGAGATAAGTGTTCAAATACCCCCCTGCTCTAAATGACCACAGTGCTGGACTACTGTTCCATCTGTGTGCACAGTCAGGGCAGTGTAAATATGGAGGCCCTTCCGCCTGGACTTCAGTAATCTGAACATAGAGAATGTGCCTCTGCTTGTTGACTCCAATTCATTTACATAAGGGCCAAAGGGTTATTGAGGAGCACGCCGGTCGCAGTGTAAACGAGATGTCATGTTTGACAGGGTGTGTAAGCTCAGCGCACTGGAGCCTTCCTCTCGCTCAGCTCGGTCACACACACCTAAACATGAGACCAAAACAAGTAGCGAGGCAGACACAGCTAGACAAGAGCCTATCACACAAGCACGTTGCTCAGGAATGAAATGTGTCTCCTCAGTTACAGTATTATGAAACAAAACAGGCCTAAAAACCATGATCGCATTCCTTCCCACCCTGACGTCCCACACCCTTCACCCTCACTCTCCCCAATCTACCACCCCATCTGTTCCGCCAACTGCTCTATTACTCTTTCTCGTCATTACTGGATAACTTCTTTCTGCTCGTCCCCATCCCTTACAGTCATGCACACAGCCATTAGGAAAGCTCTGCCCCCGCCTCTTTGCTCTTTTTTCCTCTCTTTTGCCCTCTGTGTCTGATCTGTGCTGCTTTTTATACTCCTCCCTATAAGCCTGGAAGTAGATTGGAAAGCGAGAGAAAGAAAAAAGAAATGAAAAGAAAATGCCTCAGACGCTCCAACCTGTATCTGGCTTAGCATCGCCATGGTAGCATGACCCCCTGAAACAGCCCATCATGCTCCATTGCACTTGAAAAGGACTGAGTGCAGAGAAGGGGCAGAGCGAGGAAGGGGGTGAAGGGCAAGAGAGAGCTGAGATGAAGGAAACTATCCGAGCACTGGAGTGGAAGCTTCCCAACACAACACGTAGTTAAATCACTTATCATTTCAGTGTTTGTGTTTTGTTTCAGCCCATATTTCATTACCCCCACATAGTCCTCTGGTATCCCATGTGTGCAAAATCAATGGCTGTATGCTGACTAACTCACAAATGGCCAAATGGCTTATTTTACCAACTCTGCTCGTGAGTATCCAGAGACAGCCGAGATGTCATAAATATTGTGACATTGAGGTTAAGTATATGTGTCTCTGGTAGGCATTAGAGACAGTAGGGCATTACTTTTCAGTCTGCTGATCCTAAAAATAACAGGACAGAAGAAGTAAAAAAAAAAAAACATTCAACATTCATTTTAATGGTTTGGTTT
This sequence comes from Brachyistius frenatus, assembly GCF_029030835.1. Classification (NCBI taxonomy): domain Eukaryota; kingdom Metazoa; phylum Chordata; class Actinopteri; family Embiotocidae; genus Brachyistius; species Brachyistius frenatus. The sequence continues at coordinate 2,990,257 of NW_027210642.1, read as the reverse complement.
TTTTTTTTTTTTTGAGTACAGTGGTTATTTCTGCCGTTGTGGCGTTCACAGACAAAACAAACAACAATAACTGGGAACACAAAAAATATAGCTTTCTGATAATATCTGTGGCTCAGTCTAGTAGTTATAACAGGTACAAAAGCAACTCTCCGTACCTGATCAACACAAACATACAAACAAACACTTACATAAACATGTAAAAACCGTCCAAAACTTGAACTAATACTTTTGAAATTCTGTGTGGTTTATAAAATGTCATAGCTATTTACATTCAGTTTGAATAATTATCATCTCGAGAAAAAAAAAAACAATTATAGTGTATGAGTCTGACATTAACAAAAATAAACACTGATTATTCAAACTTGTGATAAAATATATAATATTGATTATAATTCAAAGGTTCCATTATCCACGTTCAAGTGCTATTAATAAAGATGCACAGGAGGGCCGCTGGGGTCGCAGCCACACATCTCCTGTCTGAGTGGCTTAATTAAAGGTGCAGCTCAAGAGATTGGAGTCCAGGGGCAAAACTTACAAAGGTTACAAAATTCAGTCAAACCTCCACCTCTGAGACACAGTCGAAGTGGTTAGTACATGAAGTGGAAGTGAAGGGAAGTTACCTGGTCAGATTCCTTCCCCCTCACGGCCTTGGTTACACACAAAAAGAAAGATAACATTGTATTACAGCACGAATACTGTTGTTTTTTTCTCTTTGTTTACATAAAGGTTATTTTTTTAGTCATTGTGATGTCAGGCAGTCTGATTAGAACAGTGGCACGTCAGGCCGCTGAGAGTAAAGATGGTTAGAAGTTGACGCCAGTGCTTGTTCCTTTGCACAGAGCTGTCTTTACATCTGAGGTTTGACGGTCTCAGTTCACAGCTGCTGTTTTTTCGAGCCGAGCCGGGGATCAAAAACAGAGAGGAGGCTCATATTTAGCTCGTCTCTCACCCAAGACCAAAGGGTGACCAGTTCTGATTTGAAAGCTAACTAAACACACTCAGCAAAGGCCTCAATCCCAAAAGAAAACTAGTTTAAACTGGCAACTTTCAACATTAGCAGCTTCTAAAAATCCCCATGAAAAATATACATATTTTTTTCATACAAAATATTTGTCATATTACAATGCAGTTCTTTTCACTGGATGGGTTTGACTTACAGTCAAATGTGCTTCTTGTATTTCACATGTGAGTGCGTAAATATGTTAGATGAATGTATGTTTTTGCATGTGTGTGCATCAGTATGCCCCAAAGTGTAAGCATGTGTTAGATTGTACTCTTTAATCAGATCTTTCTCTTAGAATGATTCCCTTTCTTATAAACTAAAGTTTTGTCTCTACTCCTCTGCCGTTCTCCCAGTATTTCTGCAGTCCGTCTCCTCTTATCCTCTGATTCCTGGGATAATAGCGTGCACCTGCTAACAGACAGTTTGCTGGCTGGACAGTGGACTCTCCAGGGACATGCTGTTGGGAGACAGGTCTGGACGGGCGCAAGGCTTAAACATGGAGGAGATGTAGAAGGCCTGCAGGCACAGACAAAAAAAATAAACATGTCAGGTAATATACACAGACCACACATGCTGTCAATCATGCACTGTTTATAAACAGCACGAGAGATCAGAATGAGGAAGATGAGGGGGAGAGCTGATCGTTTAGGCTAAGCTAAGCAGAGAGAAACAAATCCCGTGAAGTCAAAGATAACTCTTTCCAAGACTATTTAGACAACAGTGACTTTGGACATACCACCCAGTATGCAGTGAGCCCTCCCTGGATAAAGCCTGTGACGACGTCAGATGGGTGGTGACGGTAGTCCGAGATGCGGCTCAGGCCGGTGTAGATGGCGATCATCACTAAGAGGAACTGTATCAGTGGGCGCAGTATCCGAGCTCCTCGCCACAAAAACCTTGCCTGCAGATAGAACTGCAGAAAAGAAGATAAATGTTTTTATTATATTCACTGCAGACAAGTGAATATATGCATTTGTAAACTTGTCTGTTAATGTATGCCCCAAAAACACAAACTGATAATTAAGTTTAATGACTTAAGTTCTGTGAAGTCAGACAGAGCTCTTTAAGTGAAACGTGGGCATCCATTCAATCTGCTACCGAGAGGGGGAAGAGAAGCTTGGCATGATTTCATTAACACTTTCTAAACCCTGTTTCCTCCTGTTGTTCAGCCTCATCTCCTGCATCAGTGCAGAATGGATGCACGCGTCTGTAAAAAAAAATGGGGTCACAGGGCGAGCGAGATGCAGATGCGGGGCTAGCTTTATGAGGTGGCTGGAGGTCTGTCTGGGCCCGTCAGCCATTGGGGAGCACGTGGCCTACATTCCTGCGGTGAGGCCGACCCTCGCCGCGTCTTCAACTCATTCTCCTATCCCAGCCGAGAGCAGGTGTCGCTCTTCCCGCCTCACACACACTGTAGCAGCTGGCCAGGGTCCAGGTGGCATGTAGATACAGGTTTGACACATTCTCTCCAGGTTTTCTACAGTCTGTTGAAACATTAGCGAGTGCCTGCATTGTGTGTGTGTGTGTGTGTGTGTGTGGCGAAGCGATGGTATGAGAGAGAAGAGGAACCAGGGTTAACGAACACTGAGGCCCTTCTTTTTCCCAGACCACTTCCTCCCTTCAGTTCTCAATCCTTTTATTCCTCTTATTCAGTCGTACCGTACTCATCCTTGTCTTTCTTTCTGGGTCCAAAAGGAGCTTTGGGACTTCAATAGTGCTCAAGTTAAAATTCTCTTTGAATTTTCGACAGCAGCGACTTCATTTCATTCATTTAAGCTGTATGAAATATTTAGGTCAGCTGATCAATTAAGGGTTAATGACGAGGACATGTATTCCGCCATAACATTTTATGGATTATAATGTGCTTTTGTCTCCCTCTAACTGTCTCTTCTCTCCCACAATGTACCCATGATTGCTGGGCAGTGCAGTGTGAGAGAAAGATGAAGAGACGGGGGGTGAGGGGGTGAAGGGGGGGGGCTTGAGAGGGTGTCTGTTGCTGAAAGAAGCCTGTCGATCTCTCAGCAGGCATATTCAGCCCTCCACCCCCCCTCGTCTAAATGAGACCCACAACAAGGCCTCCTCTGTCTGTGGAGTCTCTTCATCTATTCATGTTCCCTGTGGAAAACATTCTCCCTCATTCTTTAGCCTCCCTCCTCCTCCTCCTCCTCGTCCTTCTCCTCCTCCTCTTCCCCATCTCTCTGCCACACCAGCTCTTTCAGTTTGAAGCAGGATGCCTCTAGAGAATTGCTGCTCTCGAAAATCTCCTCCCTCACGATCGGGAAGCGTGAATTTATTTAACAGCACATGTCTTGGTGTGTGTTTGTGCATGTTTAATTAGCTTAGTTAATAGTTGCACACAGTGCTCTTGGCCTCTAGGGATTGGTGTTGTCTTTTAATAACTGAAAAGAAATCGAGAGCTGTGATATTTCCTCTCAACATTGTGAACACACAGTACCACATACTGTAATTACACACCGTGCGCTCAGGTGAATGTGAAGGTCACATTCCAGATGTGTTTCAGTGCGAGTGTGTGTGTGTGTGTTTGTCGAGCAGAGGTGACTTACTGCCAAATAGAGCATGGTGTACATTGCGAAGGAAGCGTGGCCGGAAAAAAATGACTTCCTGAAAGAGAAGATCAATAAAAGATGACGAAGGTTAAGTTAAGTTACTGTACCCCGCCTTTTGTAAACAAGCCAAATCATTTCTGAGCAAAAACACACATGCACACAACCCCCACACCCACACACACACCTCGCTTCCTCCACCAGCTTCTGGATGGGTTGCGTGCAGGGGGCCTGCGGCACGTAGGTCCCGGGAGTGCAGTTAATGGATGCGTAGGTGATGTTGCAGACAGACAGGAAGTTGGGTCGCAGGCGGCCCACGCTTAGCTTGGCCATGTTGGTGAGACTTTGACCCACACAACCACCAAACAGGAAGCTTCCCAATTCCTTGTACAGGCACGACACATAGCGGTTTCGAATAAAAGCCCGCGAGTGTACACCTCGAAAACGCACCCGGTAGCACTCACCCAGCGCGATCTGAGAAGGAAATAGGACAAGAGAACGTGGTTAACTTAAGTCATACTGCACAGCTACACAAATATTGGTACAGTGAATGTATGTTTGCTTTATTTTTTTAATAAATGTAAACCAGTCACATGCTCCATTATGCCATATCAAAGCAATTACAACTTTAAACTCACTGTCTGAACGCTTAACAGATATGGTTGCCTTACTGTGATGCCAGTGATGGCAATGCCACCAGCGATGAGCAAGCTGTCAGGGATGGCCTCTCGCTCCTTGTAGGGATAGGTGATGCTGGGGTCTCCACAGAAAAAGCCTCGTCTGTACGGAGTCACTGCCTTAAACTCACACGCAAAAAATGGGATGGAGGCTGATGAAATGTAGGAGAGAGAGAGAGAGAGAGAGAGAGAGAGAGAGAGAGAGAGAGAGATGGAAGGAGGGAGGGAGGGGGGAGGGGAGGTAGATAAAAAAAAAAGAAAAGATGACTTGATGAATTTCTGTGATGTGGTCTGTGCAACAACGATCAGAGGGGCCGAAGAGAGCAGAGATAGTCGTACAGTCGGCTCACATAAAGGTAGCCTTCTCTTGTCTCGCAGGAGAAGAGCATGAGATGCAACATCATTTTGTGACATGATCTCCAGATTCCTGGGGATCAAGCATTCCACACATAGCTGCTTCCCCCAGAGGAGAGGGGTTGACAGACAGACAAACGGGGTGATGAGCATGACAACGGAGAGTTAAGATGAGAAAGGAGGAAGATATTAGAGAGCTTGCTGCGCACAAAAATTCAGTGCGCTAAAAAAAGAACAATAAAGTCAGTGTACGAAGAGCAAAGTATTTTTCAACAAAGACGCTTTGTTCCAGTGAAAAGCAGAGACTGTAACTCACAGTTTATTAACAAGTGTCCCACATTATACTTCCAGGCTGGTCACTAATTATACAAACTCTGCATCAGGTGAAAAGGGTCATGGTCTGGCTCGCTTAAGCAAACAAACCTCATGGTGAAAGTTCACATGACAAAAATGTCGCAACATTTTAATGACAAGAAGGGAGACGACATTTGTAGCCCACAAACGAGGCAAACTGAGCCACACTGCTTTTATCCTGCATTGTACTTCAAACTAATAGCCAATAACCCTTTAAAGGCTTGCCCAGCATGCTCTATTTCTCTGTCCCTAATCCCATGTCCCCTTGACACCCCAGGGAATGCAACACGAACATGGGACTAATCATTAACCTTTGTGCCTCTCCCTGTCATCTGAGGCCTGCTGGTTGGCTGGATCGCAGTCAGGCGAAAACACTGATCCTGCCAGGGAATCTTTCAGACTACGTGACTGAGTAGTGCACAGGATGCACATTTCAAAACAGGCCAAAAAGGGAACAACATACGCACGCAACACACAAAAACTTGCCTGGAAATATTTCTGAAATCGTGACGGATCAGCACCGTTAACGTGCGGGAAATGAGAACCTGACATATGATACTGAAGATATGTCCTCACCTCAGCTTGGTTTCAGGTTGAGTCATTATTCTGTGGGCCTTCAAATTCTGATGTTCACAGTGACCATAGTAATAATCAACAAACTAAAGATTATTACTGCAGAAAACAACGAATACATGAAGAGCTCTAGTCACACATTTAACATTCATAAGATGAAAGCTGAGATACAGTCAGAGAGACAAACTGGATTATAAGAGATATACTGCAGTCAAAAGTGTTAATGAACTCTGTCGTCAAAGTCAAGCTGCCCTAACAGAAAGACAAAACACAGATAAAAACAAAACAAAAAAACAAAAAAACAAGCACACTTCCATATATTTCAAGAGATGTTAAGGAAGGAGAGGAGGGGAGGAGGGTGAGGGAAACACTCTGAAGACAGATAGCAGCGGCTGTGACGCCAGCAAAGAGGGAGAGACAGATAGGAAACACCCCTCATCTGACCCCGATCTCTCTCGCATCTCATTCACTCGCCACATCTGCAGGCGGCTCGTCACACAAGTCACGTTGACATCACTCATGTCACACACCTGCACTCCTTCAGCACTGATGCTAATGTTCTGGTGTGGTCTCTTAAGTGAAGCTAGTCAAACCATCAAAATATATTCAAGTTTCAAGGTACATCATCTTAAATCATCCAATATTGTTTGACTCTTATAATGAGTTCTCTAATGGACTACACCATACAGAATATCATTATAAAGATATGTAATGTATTGTACATTACATATATTTAGGAACATTGCAGGAAACTGCTTGCTTGAAGTTATCATTATTTGAGTTTATATCAGCTAAGATCACTGGAGTGTTAGATAAATACTTTGTGTGGGAGTTATTAATCAACACCCTGCATAAGGGTATCCCCATTCATTTCTGCCACCAGCATAAAATTCACATTTCTGAATCTCTTTCATCCACATCTGCGTGTTTCATATCCAAGTGGAGACCTGCAGAGATATGGCCTGACTCACCACTGGTTAAAATTCAGCGCATGGGAATTTTTTTTTTTCTCCATTTAGTTTTAACTCAATAAACTCCATTTTAAATGTTTTGATTGAAAACCCATCCAACACAAAAACACCAAAAGTAGATAACACAACTTATAATGAAGAGCTGACAGCACTTTGTAACTTTTTACACAGACTCAGACGTGATGCATTTACTTTTAAAATTTGTGTTTTGGATTTGTTTTGGGGGGGACAGTTTATGTTCTAAAGTGCTGCTGATAAAGTTCAGCGTTGATGATGATTCAAATATAATAGGGACAATTGGGTGGCAAATAACAACTATTTTAGAGCTTTTTTGCCTTCCATATCATCCATTAAAAGGCCTTCTATGCCTTCTCATCAGATTCCACAATATGGCCAGTCTTCTCTCAATAATCAATGCAATGCTGCATTGATATAGAGATAATGGATCGTCTCCATTAAGGCCAAAATACTCTGCAGTTACAGTATAGAAACATGGACCTCTTAAGAATCAATTTCAATACATATGGTCTAATGGGACCCATGAAGTGCTGAGCCAGATATTTTATGACTTCAATGCCAATACTGATGGCTTGTGTTATTTTCTAATTATTGCATGAACACTTGCAGACTTGCATCTAAAGGGCATGAAACAAAAGTCACTATACCAGGAAAAAGCTGTTTGCAAGGCTCCCAAATGAAGTCAATCCACCAAGTTTACCTCAACTTTAATTCTCACAAAAATTCTCATTGCTGTACAAAAAATGAAAACAAAGCGAACGTACTAAAAAAAAAACACATGCCGAGTTATTCAGAATCAACACAATCTAATACAAATTGTCACAGTCAACCTCTATGCTTTGCAACTACATTAAAACTGTTCTCACAGCAAGACACAAAAACACTGCAGAGCCTCTCACATCATCTGTCAGGCAGCTGTGAGCAAACCTCTGCACCTGGCCAAGACAGGCTTAGAAAAAAAAAAAAGAGACCAAGAAGGCCTGCGTGGGGACCCGAAAAGAGGCAGAGGAATGGGTCGGGCTCACACAGCCAGGCCAAACTGTGCTGCTTGCTGGACCTAACATTCAAAGCAGGAATGCTTTCAAATAGTCAAAAGGGACAGAAAGAAAGAGGAGGGAGAGGGAGGGAGGAAAGAGAAGAGGGGATATGTGCCTCACTCTGAGAAACTCTTCTGGTTCTAATTTACACATCTATGACCACAGCCCAGAATGAGCTCACTGTGAGAAGAGAACAACAACAACCAAAAGCAAGAAGATGTAAAAAAAAAAAAAAAAAAAAAAAAAAAAAAAGGAAAAGCCTACGGAGAAAGTGATAAAAGGAAGAGTGCAAAGAAAAGAGGGCAGATGATAGATATTCATCGACATGCTTTCAGGTCATATTGCTCAACATCAGCTGATCAATACAGTGTCAAACTAAAAACTAGGCTAAAATTCATGGCCAGGAGGCTAGAAAATTGACAAATGGGAGTGAGTGCAGTGAAACTGGGGTGAGAGAAAGCTGAAGAGATGGAGCCAAGAGAGATGCAGCAGGGTTTCTCTATGAAGAACAGCAGACGGAGGCGATTAGTGGTGGTTCTGGAATGTGAAGGTCAGAGATCTGGGCTCTGCTGGGACCCGCTCTGTAAACACGACCCTGCCTCAACCAGCAGAATACCCCAAACACACATACAGACTCAACACATTCACATAAAAACCACACTTGGATGCAAACAAACCAAAGCCACAGCCGCATAGACTAACAGACAACCAAACAAACCGCAAAAAAAAAAACCACCAGCACCTGGAAAACAAATGTGACCACCAAATAAACCACACCAGAACTAGTAAACCAAATACAATAAAACAATCTGAAAGACATGTACTGAGGCAAAGCGCCAGTTGCGGATGCTGCTGTTGGACAAACAGCCTGCACATCCTCATAGATTAGCAGAACACAGCCTAAAGCTATATCTAATGGCCATCTGTTTCATCACACCAAATAATATTTGACTGTAGAGGCCTCGGTCTACATTTGCCCTTTGATAGAACTGGAGGACAGACAATTAGTGACCTGTCAACACAGGTCCATCTGGCCTGGTTGAGCCTGGGCGGTGCAGCACCTTTCACGTGTGGTCCATCCTCACTCGGCCCCTCACCGGCGGGCATGTGCCAACGTTTCTCATCTAAAAATTTGAGCTGCTTATTTACTTTCAAGTGAACCTTTTAAAATAATAAGAAGCTAGCAAACTTAATCGTGCAGTGTCGGAATTTGAATCTTCGCAAGCGTGATAATCCCTGGTAACGACATCACAGAGAGCAGCGTGACCGCCTCTCTGACATGCTCATAAGCAGCAGTCTTCAGTTGGCTTCGACAATTATTTGTGTAATAATGACTTGAGCTGCACAAAGCTGTCCCCATAATTTTCTACAGTATATGATCTAATCCCTACTCAGTCTAAATCAGGTACTTTAATTGTAAAGTCAATCCTTTTTTGTTTCACTTGATATTAAAAAAAACAGTCTTTGCTCAAAGAGATGATCCGGGAAGAGACCGTATGCCCGATGACACAGTTTCCAGCACGCAAAAGAACTCAGACACACACACACACACACACACACACACACACACACACACACACACACACACACACACACACACACACACACACACACACACACACACACACACACACACACACACACACACACACACACAACTGCAGAGCAGGTAACACTTAAACAAGAGGTGGTGTCATTCGCACCAAGGTTGTGATTATGATTGGCAACCATAGACTGCAAGAAAAAAAAACGATTAAAGTACTGTGTGTGTATGTGAGTGCATCAGTGTGTAGAAGTCGGTTCTTCTTGTTCTTCCCTGGTGGTCCAATCCAGGTAGCGGTTAGGTGGGAGAAGAGAGAGCGTCGGCCTCCTGCACTGAAGCACACCCGTTTCTTTTTCCATAATTGCCTGGATTATTATGAGAGACTGTTTTGTCTGCCCTGATGGCATCACCAAGAGATTTATCAGAGAAGAACAAAGAGGGACTGAGGAGCCACAACAGTCTTGGATCTTTGCTCACCAATCTGCTATCATCAACATCTGTTGCAGATGGACTCCACAAAACCTCTTTGAGAATACCCACTGCCTCATTTATCAACACATGTCCACCTCATATAAGGAGGCAAAGGCCCAGATAGAAACAGTGAGACCGCTTAAAGTAGCTTGCAGGTAAAAAAAAAAAAAAAATTATGATATATATTTCGGTTTTATTGCAGTAAATCAATAAACTCACACAAAGTAAAGGAAAACCATGTGGTAAACTAAAATACAATGCTTTTCGCAAACAGTTGTGTTGCCTTTAAGTTGGTTCACCTTCCACCAGAGAACCAGGGGAGCTCTTTACTTGCCCTTTCCACTGTTACTGTTGCCACTGGCCAGTGGAGACATGCTTCCCACAGCTGCTACGGTTCTCTCCACACTTCACTGCCCTGCTTCCTGGAGCCGGGCTCTGGAGTTCAGGGCATGAGTGGTGAGGTTTGAAGTGGGCTGTCTGTCTGCCTGTCTGATTCAGCAGGAACATAAAGGACCTGCCACTGTGGTATGTACCTTGGAAACTTTAAAGGAGTTCTCTGGTGGTTTTTGCAGGCGTGACGGTAAGGGTGTGCACCGTGGGATGAGGGCTGTCAGTCTGCAACATCAGAACGACGCAGGGTTGTGTTTTAGACTGCAGGGGAAGTATTTAGCATTGAGTGGCCTGGTTGTGGCACCGCTGTTCGTAGAGGAAGAGTTGAGGGCTGCAAGGCTGTCTTGTTGGTGTGTTTTGGTTTTGAAGAGGAACCAACTTGGAGTAACTTCAGAGAGGAGCTCGAAAGGATAAAGTAAGAGAAGGCTCCAGCAGGTGAAATGTGACACGATGATAAACTAGTCTGGGTGATGGGGAACCGTGCCGGGCGCCAAGAGGGGTTGTCTTCTTATAGGGGGACAGGCAGACGAGGATGAGTCATTAGCTCTGCGAAGGCAGGGCTATAGGCTGAATTTGGAGTCAGGTAGATAGTCTGATGGTAAGCCTCTCCAGGCCCATTCTAGCTAATGTGCGCTGAGGATTAGAGTGCTACACGCATCTTTATTCACTCATTACGGCTAATACCTATGGACCACCCTGGGCACTTATAGAACCGTCATCGAGAAGATTGCAGCTGTCTCATTAAAAGTACATTTGAAGCTATTTGCTGTCTGAACATTTCTTTTCCTTTTCTGAGTACTACTTCCTCACTAGGACATAAATAGGCAGCTGTGTATACAGTTCCCTCAGGCGCCCATGGCTCTGACCCCTGGCCCCTACTGTAGATCCTCAACTCCTTCTCTCATGCGACTCTCCACTCTCCCTCCCTGGGGCCGTTCACTCATTCAGGCTCTCACTTGCCCCCCCCCCCTCAGTCTTTGGCTGTCTGAGAAATTCCGGAGGCCTGCGTTGACTCTAGTGTGCTAATGGATGAAGGAAGACGTACAGTCAATGGACCGGTGTGGTTTGTCAAAGTAAGTGTGCACCTAATGGATTCCCGAACCTCCACAGTGCTGTCAAATGGGAAGGAGATGCATTAATATACTAACAAGGGAGAGGAAGCGAAATCACTTCTTCCACTAGCTGATGATTTGACTGAGACATTTTTAATGACTCTCCATCTGTCAGCCACAGAGTGACGCCAATGTGTTCCATAACTTCAGAGTGTCAGGGCCCAAGACGTGCAGCAAAACAGGACTGGCAAATTTGTCAACAAACAGCACGCACATGGCAGCTGTAGTAGGGTGTCCGCATTAACAGCCGCGATGACTCATACGCACACAAACACCCACACCCACACTTTTACTCGCACACGCACACATGAACACACACACATAGGAGACGATCTAATATTCCTGGGCCTGTACACACCGGCATGTTGTGACGTGCTGGCCTCTTGCTGTCTCACTCACTTGGCAGCTTTCTCTGCCAGAAGAACAGGACCAGAAATCCTCTAACATAAACCCGCCACCCGCCCATAACACATGCAGACATAAAAACACACACACACACACACACACACGCGCACACGCACACACGCACGCACAAACGCACACACCTCGCTACGTTGCCGGGACACCTTCAGTCCCAAAATAGAGTTTGTCTGAAGAAAAAAGGAGAGAAAAAGAAGAGAGGGTTTGAGTGGAGATAAGCGAGAAAGAGAACAACCCTTTTAGAATTCAGATCATTTGGATAGATACCAGTCATCTCGTCCTGGCATGCTACTTCATGTCTCGAACAAAAACACACACACACACAACGGTGATTAACTGATTCCAGCTTTCTCTTTCTATCGTATGCAAAAACTTGTTCTGCTATTATGTGAATTCACTTTCTCGTGTTTACCAGACCAACCGATGGCATTCATGAACAGAGAAAATCTTTTCACTCTTGTGTGTAGTTTCAACATAGGCTAAAACCGTCTGCATATAAAAGAGTGTGTGGAAATGACACCGTTTCATAATTAACCTCCTGCAGAAGGTCAAGCCCAGCGGCAACCGTAATGTTCCGTTTCGGCTATATAAGCTAATAATGGATTTTCAAGAGCCACTTCCATTCTTTTCCCAATTACCCTAAAGAGAGTCAATAACTGACTTTATTGGGGGTGATGACAGAGTAAAGACCACCTGTGCAGGAGTGAACCAGCAGTGCAGGCTGGGAGGCCTGTTCCTGCACGCTCCTCAGAAATGACAAGCACCCAAAATGTCCTGACCTCTGGGTTGCTGGACGCCGGGCCTCAGATGAAGCCACAGGTCGCAGATTTCAACCAACTCCCCTCACAGCCCTGACAGGAATGCGCGCGCACACGTTAACACACGAGCAAGCCCATGAACTGATTCAGGCATTTGCAGCATTTACATGGAACTCACTGGCACTGAGCTGAAGACCAAGAACAGTCTGTCTTTGTGAAGCATCTATCATGTACATGTCTTAACAGCCCCATAAACAACACAGGCGAATTAGTGAAGCACAACAAGCTTGGTGTTGGGTAAGAATAAGATCAGGTAAACGGAGTCAAAGACTCGGCTAATGTCCTCAATATCCCAGCATTCCACACACAGATTAGAGTTTTTAATTCATATTACCACAACATATGAACTTAATGTCGCCACTTTAAACGTGAAGAAAGCACCAAAGAGACATAAGGAGACAGTGATAACCTCAGAGCATTGTGGAATTCCTCTTCAGCTGATCACATAATGAGGACGATTGCTTCAGGGTGAAATTCCAGTTACTGTCGTGAATGAGCCCCTTTACAGGATGAATAATGCTGGCGGGTCAACTGTCTGAGGGGATGTGAAGATGGCAGTGTAAAAGGGAAAATTTGGTTAGTCAGAGATAAGAGGGTTAAGAGAAATGAAGAGCCTTATTCATTGGATGGCATTCACTGGAAAATGCCCACAGATGAGTCAATGCCAGACCTCTGCTGATGACTAGCATGAGTGACAGAAACAGGCAGGATGCAGTCAGACAGATGGGAATCTATGAATAATCGAATAGCTAAGAAGTGCTACCATTAGCCACAATGGGTATAATAGTGCATTGCAGTGTACCGTATATCGTGCTTTCATTTTAGTACACATTGTATGTTGAACAATTCACCACTTGTGAGTTCAAGTTAGCGTTCGTGTTGTGGATCTGAGACGATACAGTGAGTGTCAGCACATCTCGTTGGGCTTCATGAAACAGTATAGCACTGTTTTTGTTTTGTGTTATTTTTTTGCCGATAATAAACCACTAAGCTTGATGCTTAGTGACTCAGTGGCAGCATTATCGAGTCAGAGGGGGAATAAGAGGGATCAGAGTAAGCAGTTTTGTGAGAAAGCAAGTGGCGTGTAGTTTGTATCTCCGGAGGAGAACTGAGAGAGACCATTTCCTCCGTTGTGCTGACTGATGCTGGGTTGCAAGCCACTTCCTAAACCCAGGACAAAGCTGGAGAACATAGTGTGCAGAGCGAACGGCTAATAGCATACCTGCAGGGGTTAAGAATAACACGGCAACGAAAGTAACTGCTTCACACTGTTGTTTTGTTTGTTCGGGCAACTTCCTACACTTTAACTGTCAATGAGCCTGAGACCTGTCGTTCTGCCTAGACGGGTTCTGCCTCTCTTGTATTTGCTGCCGGTCCGGATAACCACTCACTCACACAACACTGGTGCTCCCTTCCCCATCACAATCATGTGATACGACAACATGCAATTTATGGAATCATATTTGGTCTCACTTTTCACAAAATCAGTTGGTGCCAAACTCGGCCGTCAAGGTTTCCAAGCGTTTCTGATGATAACCCGCCTTAGAGGCGGAAACTAATTAAGAACATTTACTCAAGTACTGTACAATTCCAAATGCATTTCTAGGGTTCTGGCACTTCACTGAAGTATTCTCATTTTATTTAACTTTCAAGCAACAAATTTCTGAGAAAAATATCTTTCTCTTTCCTTCCTATACATTTCTGTAGTCACTATATTATAGATAGATAGATAGATAGATAGATAGATAGATAGATAGATAGATAGATAGATAGATAGATAGATAGATAGATAGATAGATAGATCTAAAATATGATGCATTACAGCATTTTTGACACAACGCATTAATCGGCTTTAGAGCTTAAGCGATTAGTCTATTAATCAATTTATGTAGTGACAGAAAGTCAATCGCAAACCATTTTGATAATCGTTTTGGGTTATTTCTATTGAAAAAATGCAAACATTTTCTGATTCAGCTTCTTAATTGTGGGTTTCTTTAGTCCTTCATGACATTTTTCATTATCAACTAATCTGGTGATTATTCTCTTGATCAAGTGAGCCGTTTGGTCTTAAAAATGTCAGACAATTATAAAAAGAAAATGTCCACCAGTGTTTCTCAAAGCCCAAAGTGCAACCAAAAATGTCTTCTTTTTTTTTTATCCAACCAACAGTCCACGACCAGAAAATATCCAGCTTTTAAAAGCTGAAATCAGAAAATTTAACTCAATAGAATTCAAAACTATTCATCAATTGTCAAAATACTTAGCGGTTAATTTTGTGTCAATAGACTAATCGATTAATCAACTCATCATTGCAGCTCTTGTGTAATTCCAGTTAAATTGGGTCTCAGCTTTTGTGCCATATACTAAACAGAATGATAATTATAATGCTGATCCACACTGAATCAAAAGACAATGTGAACGAATCTCAATCGCATTATCCTCGTATGTATCCATATGGATACCAATTTACCAAGTTAAATTGTAACTCAAGTGCACGCTTGTTAAAAACTTTTGGGTTTGGCTACTACTGTTTGCACATAAAACACTCAACAATTTAGCAAGTTTCAGCATCTTAAAACTAGTCAATAAAATGTAAAAACAAAAAAAAAGACTGATCGATGAATTCAAAACGATCCTAACTTGCCACAACTAGCTTATTAAAATTCACTATCAGTCGGTATCCATTTGTCATCTGTGTGTAATAGAAAACCTCATTTTGGCCATTCCTTTGTAATGGTTATGACAGTGGCCCCTCAGTTATTGTCCACATGTTGTTACTGATATTCTGTTTCTCCTTGTGGAACCCGCTGGTTACTTTTATTGAATTATAAGCCTGCATAGCCTTCCAGCAGAGCATGGTAAATTATTCGTGGCCAACATTGAGTAATCCAGCAGTGAGAGAGGCTCAGCGAACAGAGGTAATTTTCGGCAGGAGAACACATGCACGGTGCATGGTTTTTTTTTTTTTTTTTTTATCCCTATTCCCACGTTCTTCTCCCGGGAACTTTTGGGGTGTGTGTGTGTGTGTGGGGGGGGGGGGGGGTTACCATGGGAACAGATGAATTCCCGGGACAACTCCACTGCTGCCAACTGAGCCCCCCCCCCCCCCCCCCCCCCGTCTCCATCCCTCCCTCCCTCCGTCCTGACCCCACGTGCACCGACGGGACCGAGCTCAAGTTTTCTGAACAGTTTCCATTTGACTTCTGAGAAAAAAAAAAAAAAAAAAAACGCTTTGCAGCTTTGTTAACTTTAACAAACCATCACCATTGTTTTGTGTTGATTTCCTCCAGATTTGTTTCTTAATAACGTTTACAAAAAAAAAAACACAACTATCTGAAAACAGAAGCAAACAGAGGAACCTTTAAAAAGTTCATTGTCGTACTCAAAGCTTTGAAAAAGTGGAATCAATTTTCATTGCATTAAATAGAGAACCATATTTCAAATGCAGAGCAAAAAAAACAATGCAATGTTTGCTGGGGCAGTTCGTTTCAAAGATGTAGTAAATGCACTCATTCTTACCAACACAAAGGCAAATGACATCCAGACCGACGAGCATCTTCCTCTTGGTGCAAAACGAGCTCTCCTCCTCGGGCTGCGTGAGGAAATGTTTCCCAGCTCCGTTCTCCTTTCCTTCCCCAGCTCCTTCACCGTCCGCCAACCGCAGCTGGAGCTCCGCGTCCCGGGGCAGCGTGTTGCCTTGAGTAACGGTGGAGTTGAACTTTTGCATGTCTTTAGCTCGAATAAGTTTGTGACAACTTGTTCAAAAGCAGTTGCACTTACTCCTCTCTTTCTCTGGGAAGTCCCAAACGTTCTAGTCCGTCCGTCCTTGGGGCAGCAAATCCATGTCAACCAAAAGTTTGACAGCAGCAGAGCAAAACAAAACAACCTCCAGTTGAGACGCTTATCATCCAAAGGAAAAGAGCAGGGGGGGGGGGGGAAGCGAGGCGGGAGTAAAGTGGAAATAGGAGGGAACTCAAACACCCGACTAATCTCCAGCTCAGTTTAACCTCACAACAAACTTCTGAGTGCAGGGAGCCTCCGTGCTCTCAAATGTCCTGAACACGCCAACATTTGCGTTTAAGTCACCAAACATTCACGAAAGAATGAAGTTTGGAGTGCAAAACTTTCAAAATAAAGTAATTTCCTTCACGAACGATCGTGGAACATTTATTTTGGTAAAAAATTGCGAAACATTTCCGGTGTTATGTAGTTTGACTCCATACTGCTGCTGGCTTGCAAACCTCAGTGGTAAAACCCACAAAGTCGATGTGTATCGATCGGACTGGAGCTCGCAATATGTTCGATCCACCTGACCTGACAGCTGTTTGACTGGTACTGTCCACTGAGATGTGTCCTGACTCATTAAACTGTCCCACCCATGTCAGGACACCAGGAGTGGAGGGAGTATTCAGATCCTTTTGCAAAAGTACCAAAACAGCAAGGTAAAAGACAAATACTCCATTGCAAGTAAAAGTTCCGCATTCAAAATCCTATATAAGTAAAAGTACATAGACCAAATATTAACAGCAAAATGGACGCAAAGTATTAAAATAAAAACACCGGTTTGGTCTTTCTGACTCTCCAGGGCATCTTTAGATTTTATTAATCCCTCAAAGGGATTTTTTTTTTTTTTTTTTTTTTAATGCTACAGCAACATATACAGGTACAGGGCAAAGCAATAAAAAAAAAAAAAAATAGAGGTAGTTAAAAGTATTACATATTTTTTTTAATTAAAATGCACATTATATACAAATACAAATATAATAATATTAAACTAAACTAAACAACAGTGCAATGAATTAAACAAACAAACAGATCATTAAGCCTCAGTGTGTATGCAGCATGTTACTATTGTAGCTGCTGCAGGTGGAGCTATAGTTTGAACAACTTAATATCTAGTTTTATATCCAGGGACAGCAAATATAATTTGAAGTGGTCGTCAAATGACTGGGGGAGGAAAGGAGAAAAACTAAGTTTTGATTCACAAATCTGTTTTCAGTTTTGGAGTTTTTCCTCTAATCTTTGATTTTTGTGAGATTTTGAATCATTTAAACATTCATTGAAATAAAACCACATGAGAAGTTTCCATTGTTTGGTGAAGCAGTTAATAATTCACAAATATCTGAAATGTGATCCCAGCTACATTCTGCAAGACGTCACAAGCCAGAAAAGGGTGGAAACCGGTTTAATGTTTGACTCTGTTCTGTAATTTTTAATTAACAGAAAAACATGGTTCTAGCAGCCATATCTGTATTTCAATAGCTTGTTTTATTACACCCATTGTGTCCAATCTTTATCTTAAAAAGTAACTAAAGCTGTCAAATAAATATTGTGGACTACAAAGTCCAATATTTTCACCTGAAATCAGTTAAGTTTAAGTATAAAGTATAGCATCAAATGGAAAGTGGAAGTACCTCAAAACTGTACTGAAGATCAGTGAGTAAATGTTCTTTGCTACTTTAAGCCATTGGATGTTGGCATTGTCCTTCCTTGACTAAACATATTGAGGCTTTATGAAGTATTATGATAATTTCTTATGACAAAGCTGCAGAGGCTTACTGATTTCCTCAGTGATGAACTCCTAGTTGTTAATAATTGCTCATTGCGCCCCATAAACTTTGGGTTGGAGATATGCTGCCACCTGCTGTAAAGACAAGGGGCATTTCTACTCCAGTATTTCTCAGGATCTTATTGTTAATACTTTGGCTGCTGTAGTTTGTTACACAAGGAGGCACTTGGAGCTCCAACTCATTTTTATTTTCATTATTATTTTATCTTCTGACCATCTTCTTCTTAAGTCTTAAAATGTCAAAACATGATTTAAAAAAAAACAACAACACCAATTTAAATTTCTCAGAGCCCATTTTTACACATTTGAATTGCTGTCTTGTTGTGTCAAAAGCCCAAAACTCCTGATATTGTATCATAAGAGGCAATCTCATATGTTTACTGACTAAGCCTACATTTATAGCTGCTTTTGTGTAATTTATATGGTCTTCAATTTCAACATAAAATGAGGAAGGAAAATAAATGAAAAACAGATTGTTATGCCTGAATAATTGGGATCTTGTTAAATGCAGACATTTGATAAAAATATATATATATATATTGTTAAATGGAAATTAGAGTATTGCAAAGTGAATTAAACATTTAAATAAAAATAGCAAAGTTCAGTTTATTGCCTGCAATGGAAAATGGGAAAATATAAACACTGAATGAACTGAAAGCTAAAAATTACCCAGAAAATAGCAAAGTTCTGTTTTCTAATTTGCATCTGTTTCTTTCATTTTGATTTTATGAGCTCCATGTTAACTAGAAAGTGTAGGCTTGTGTTGGAGACGCTGATGTTCAGAGACAGTCCTTCTTATTCTTGGATTTACTGTTAATCAAACAAAATCTCAACCTCCCTGCCTCTCTTGGTTTCTTTTCAGGACTCAGTTCTTTTATTGCAAAGCTTTTATTACAATTGCTGTGAAAGCCAACAGCACAGAAACTTCAGAAATATAGATTTAAACCAACTTTTAGATCAGGGGTCGTAGCCTTCACTAAAGGCTTTGCATGGATCACATATCAGCTTCAAAGTAAAAGCCCTCCAGCAGTGCTGCTTTTCATGTCTGTCTTCAGATTTTTGTCGTTTTTGTCAGTTTTGATTTGGATGCAAAACCAAGGAAATATTCATCAAAATGTACACAAGGCCCCCCCACCCCCCAAATAAGAAAGAAGAAAGTGACAGAAGAAGTGAAAAATAATAGAAGGTAATTTTTATATGTTGTGTCATTTTCTGTTTCCACCCTCAGTGACAGATGAATTGGACACATGTCTCTTCTCTATTACGTTTCATGTACGTTGTAACCATGTGTATTCACCACAGCTGTATTTTTAGCTGTGGTTTGTCTCTTTTTTTTTGGTCTTTTTTTTAGGCAAGAAGAATATACGGTGGCATGCCAGCATCATGTGTTACAGGAACACACTGTGTGACCGTTTTGCATTTACTGTAGGTCAAGAATGATAACACATCATAAAGCATATAAGTTACAATTCTTGTTTTGCCTTGCATTTTCTATTATATCAAGTGTGTGTTTAATGTGCATTATTGATTTACATCCACTAGATGGCTGTAAATCATCATAATATTAGTGAGAAACTAACTGTATATCAGCAGTATGTTAAGGAGAGTATATACTGTAAAATGGCTGAATTCATAATGCTTCCTTGTTCACTGATTTTATTTGATTTCATATTATGTATTAAAGGAGATCAAGTGAAGACCTTTGACGTAGTTTTCTTCTGTCCATGACAATTATGCGTTGGTGTCATCACCCACCTCACCACCACCACCACCGCCACCACCCCCAACACCAACCTTGCATCTTTATTTTGATATTACGTGGCTTTGTTTCCACCATTGATGGAGCCTATTATCAAAGGTACCCATCCTCACCCACTCCAATATTAGTTTAAAGGTCGTTTTGAAACATTTGCATTGTTCTGCTTCTCAGATTAAACTATAATTCATTATTATGCCATTAGATTTGGCTCTTGTTTGGAAAGTATTTCATCACCCGAAAATGCAGAACTAAGCTACACACCCCGGTGAAGCAACTCTGTTTCGGTCTTTATTTCAATCATGTTTGTCATCGGAGGAACATAGGCTGAGGAACACAAGGGATTTCTCCCTAGCTGTAAACATGCACATGACTGGACACTGCTGACTCTCAGAAATGCACTTCCTCCTCAGCTTTTCCTATCTAAATCAAGAATATTCTGTTTACCATCATTTAACTAAAATACAAAGCCCATATTCTGCAGTGCACATAAAGGTGTTCAGCCACTGTGGAATTAAAGTCAGTAACAAGTCCAGGCTTGTTGTTTGTTTTTGTGTTACTTGACCATTGCCAGTCATAAAGGTACTTGACTGCATGCAAGTGTCATGTTGTAGTCCTCATTTCTGTCTGATGACGCATAGCTGAACTAAGAGCCATCCTGTTTTGCTGCCATGAAAGTTTCCCCATGCAAAGTACATACAGAGAAAGTGAAACCACATTTATTGACCTCAAGCGAATTTAGTGGCAGGTGGGAATTTTCAAGAAGTGCAAATAGTAAACAACATGACTTTTAGTGCATCCCACAGATAATTTGACTGACATTTTGTTTGATGCGTTTTCTTCAGTAAATTGCTGTGTCGGAGAGATGAGATCATGGTAATGAGGTTAAGTTCCTTATTAAGCAAATATTTATGATTGAACTGTTTAAACAGCAATATGTGATTTCATTAGGCTGCAGTTTGTATTTATTTTTTCTTTAGTTTCTGGTCTCATCAGCCAAATATTTTAATTGAAATAAAATACAGAGAAAAAAATGCTGCCAAGTCTAGCTTTACAGTGAAAAAGATGCAAAGATGATTTGATTCTGAATTAATAGACCAGATATATTGTTTAACTCTTCTAATCAACCCTCACTCACATTTAGCACATAATCCTCTTCCAGAGTATGTTTGAGTATGTTATTCAATTTTATTCTACCATGTTTTAATATAAACAAAAATTGAGGGAAAAAAAAATCTGTAACAAAAAAAGCAAATGAATGATTTTCAATGTTGGATGATACATACAATGATACTTCACATCTCAACATAAAGAAGGAAGTGAATGATTCATATTGGCATAAATTCATGTCAATGTTCTTCACTTCTTCCTTTTCTCCCTGCAGTGAGTTCTGTTCCTCCTGTGTGAGTTGTGGTGAGTAGGAGAAAAGGGCCAGCCCCCAGATGCAGATATAATCTGGTCCTCCTGTGTCTGCCTTCAGTAACGTACAGGGGGAAGTACCATCTGGATTCCTCTTAGCACTATAGATATTTAGGGCAGGGCAGAACACAGTCAGAGATTAAAACATCCCCATCACATGCACACACTGAGCTCAGGAAACGATCATACACGCGCACGCACAAACACACACACACACACACACACACACACACACACACACTGCTCCGGTGCACAGCAGAGGAAACTCGGGACCTGTACATTTATCATCTCTTAACATCTGTCTTCCTGCACTCCCCAGGCTCAGACCGCTCTGAACACTGCCGTTGGACTGACAATGTCACAGTCTACCCTGCCCTTGGTCCTCCTGTTGTGGACCACCATCCTTTCCATATGCCAGGTCGTGTTCATCATCCTCTTCTTCACGGCGCAACATCGTGACCTGGTGAGACCTCTTCAAACAGCCTCAGGTTGAATTTGGAGGATGTTATTTCTATTAATGATCAGACACAAACTTTATATTTTAAACTTTAACAACAATATTGACATGAACAGAGTATGCCAGAGAAATGCCACCAGTGTGTTAAAACACCTGTGAACTGCATCTGTTCTCTCTTGTGGTTTTGGTAACTCAGCTGTTAAGAAGCACTCCTCTGCTTGTGGTCTGCAGCTGGTTACAGACCCTCGTGATGACTCCCAAAGCTTTTTCATAGTGTTCAGATAGAAATGTGTGTTTTAGCTTAATTCATTTCCTGGAGATGACACAAAACAATACAACAACAATAGAGCAAAATATAACTCTAGCATTGTAGTTGGCTGATAAGCAAACATGTTTAAGTGTTTAGAGTATATTACTGTATAATGCTTCTACCAGACAGTGACTGACTGTCTATAAGAAAACAGACAACTGATTTTTCGTTGATAGATTTAGCAATGCCATTTAGAGAACCTGAATGGCTTTATTGCACTGAAACCGTTGTGTCTTATTTATTAAGAGCGTACTTTGTGCTTCTTTTTCCTTTTCCAGTCTCAGAACAGTAGCGCCGTAGGCCCTGAGCACAAATCCCAGAAACCCGATGCACTTTTGGTAAGACAACCACAGTTTCAGAGTTTGTGCTTCTCTTATTGACCTCACTGTGTTGTGTCATACTGTTGATTCTTGCAATCTGATCACACATTCTCATGGTAATTAAGATGACATATTGTTGTTATTAGTTTTTTATGTGTTTGCAATTTCAAATATTACAGATAAACAAATCTTGCAAACCGCACAGATCTATCTCAAATAACTTCCATTTCTTTTGAGTTTCTCATGTTAGATACTCTAACCACTCTCCCCACCTCGTGGAGGAAGCACAATGACGTCATTGACACATTCGGGGAAATGCCACTAAACTAAGCTGTCGTCTCTTCTTTTTTTTTTTACGTAGTGCATGCTCTATTGTGTTCTTACTTTGAAGATGTAGAAGCGATACTCTCATCACCACACTTAAGAAAATGTTACTTCTTTGTAGCTGGTCTATGTGTCACTCTGGAAGCCATGTTGGTACCACATTAAATGTTAATAATTTGAGATTAATAGGTCTCTCTTTCTTTCAACAGCACCCCACTGAAGATTCACTTACATTTAAAAAAAGCCAAATGCTCTCCTATGAAGCTAAAGAATACCGTTCAGGTAACTATTCCCATGTTGTTGGAAGTACAGATGATGTTATTGTCAGCGGAAACATGTAACTCCAGGAATTTATTCAAATGTGATTTCATTGGAAAATACATTACAGTATCATGCTTAGTGTGAAATTGTATTCAGAAAACAAGAAGAACAAATTCACAGCTAATGGTTGCTTTTCTGTCACCTACAGGTGTCATTAAATGGTCCTCAAGATATGAAAAGTCAGAACTGCTTATAAAAGAAGAAAAAGAAAAGGATTTTCTGTTAATAATGAGAGATGGATACTGCTTCCTGAATCTTCAGGTGACACTGTGCAAACAAACACAGGAGTTGGAGAAATGTGAGCGCAATGTGAGCCTAAAGTTGAATGAAGAAGTTCTCCTGAAGGGTTGGATTAACACAAAAACAAACAGCACGGGCCTGCTGGGCGGGGTACACGGCCTGGTTGCTGGAAAGAAGCTGGTGGTCCACGTCCACCCGCCACCATCGTGTATTGAAACCGATGGTTTGGTGACCCACCTGGATATCATCTGGATGGAAAATTCTTAGTTCTGATTGTATATACTTAATCCTTGGCACCTTCCAGGGCACCTGTCCAGCTATAAAACACCCTCTGCAGCAAACCTGCTCTGATGTAAAGATGGTTGGGTCTGTTTATTGTTCTCTTGGGGCTGAAAAGACTTCTGCCTTTGGATCAGCAGGTCATCAAATCACGTAGCCGTCTTTCTGCAGTCAGAGAGGAGCGGTGTCACAGAGAGTGAATGAAACAGGTCGATTCAACATTGAAGAGTGCCTTTTGCTTGCTGGCTGAGTAAAAACGTATTCTTTTAAATTCTGGTCTACTAAGAAGAATAAAAACACTCTTAAAATAGGATTCATAATGATTAAATATCCTGTCAAATAATTTTAGCCAAAAAGTAAATACACCGTGTACCAGCTCCAGAGTTAGTCATCACTACAAATCTGTTTCTCTGCTGTTCGGAGAAGTCTTCTGAAAATTCAAACTCAGTAATTCAAAAACATAATATAAAGTATGCTGTAGGTTTGGGGGAAATTTCCTTTTATATTGCATAGAATCAAAAAGCAAAGCTGGACTGTTCTCATCCCTTCTTGAATAGCTGTGATCACAGGAGGAACACAGCCAAACAGATATTTAGGAGTGAAGGGAATTTACTTAATTGTTCAAATTGTATTTCTTTGTTGGACTTTCTTCCTTTTATGTGCCACATTTATTGGCAGAAAACCTAATTTTTCAGCAAACAGTGATTTGCACAGCTCCTATTTGTTAATTGCTGATTTATTTCTTGATGTGATGTTGTATGTGTGAATTATATATTTATGTTGAATTTATTTATTGTTTTAAAACAAAAATATATACAGCATACACATACATATTGTATATAGCAAAATACCTTTGGCTGATCAAGCTAAGAATCAATGAATGTATGTGATTGACAATGTGCATCATACTTATTGTTAGAGAGACACTGGAATGTATTGTATGTGTTTTCTTTCATTTCTGCATGAATGTTTAACTGGACAACGTAGTTGGTTTTTAGTACAAAACTGTGGATGTGATTTATTTATTTACAACTGGTTATGTGGAATTCACATTTTTATTCACTGCTTGCAATGATTATGGAATTTATTTGTTAATCATGATCAAATACATATTTGTATAAGTGAAATGTGACTACAAAACTAATCTCCAAATGTCCCTCACTACTTGTATTACATTACAACACATGAAATCACAAGTAATGATGGTTATTGTCAAAAGTTTCATGTGTTTAGAAACATTGGGGAAAAAAAAATCGAAAATTGAATTTGTTCTGGGAACCTTTAAAAGTATGTTTTTACATTTGACCATGTCAACATAACTGCTGATTTGAAAAATATAATATTGTTACAGTTGAAACCCTTATTTTCTGTCTGTTATCTATTATATTTGAGTTGTTTAAAAGCTCCAATGTGGAGCTAAAAATAGCAAACGAAATCACAACAAAGACTTAGTAATTTTGACTGAGTCATCTTTGAGACCCTGTATATGCAGTGAAAGTGAGAGGTCTTAAGTCAGCAGTGGGTTGGCGTGGAGTCACTTATAGAGAGATACAGCTGGGACCCTCCCTGTTACTTGCTGTCGAAGAATATGCCCTCCAGAGTTTGACGACGCAAAATAAACCGGTGCCTCTCAGACAAAGAGGCACCATCAACATCATAGTGAAAACATTTATCACAAAAAAAGGTCATTGGAACATGATATTAGTCATCACAGCTAGGAAACACGTTTTCCAAGTCAGTGAGATTTCATCTGAACACTTGTTTTCCTACCCTCCGCCGCAGAGTCCCATATCTCTTGCTGCTCAATGTGTTAGCTGTTGCCACCACAGCTTCCGATTACGCTGAGGAAATGTCCAAGTTGTTGAATTCAAACGCAAGTACAAATTAACTCCCACTCTCTCGTTTATTAGAGGCATCGGCATGTGTTGGTTTGTTCCTACATTTGCTTTCCACTGCCCCATGACAAGGCCATGAGATGTCTATCCACATACAGATGTGAGGCAGCTTGCGTTGTCGCCTCTTTACATTATTTCCCCCCAGACATCGTGGAGAGAGCTTGTGTGTGTTGTCAGACATATTTTTAATATGCAGTCTTTGAATTACATGCTCATTTGACTTCTGCTGCTACTGCAGGTAAAAATGACACAAGATTTGCCAGAATTCAAGACGATCTGGGATGATTTTTGTCACTGCACTTTTTACCTTGATTAAATGTGAGAGCAAAAGCTGTGATTTTTTTTTTTTTTTTTTTTTATGTGCCAAAGACTTTTGGCACATAATTGGATTTTTTTCGATGCGTTGTTTACAAATGTCAAATGTCAGCTCGCCACTGCTCTCTACGTGATCAACAAACCAACACAAGGGGACAGCATTTAGCTGTGGGCCATTTGTTGTGTACCACGACCAACTCTTTCACTTTTGCTTTTCCTGAAAACTTTGTTCTAGTCACCTCATGTTGCTTCAAAGCAGAAAAAAAAGGTGTTTACGAGACGGAAAGATGGTGCTTTGTTTTAAAAGCAGTGTGTAAAAACGATGACAATGTTTCAACAGGTTCACATCTGATGAACTGAGTCCTGCTTTATCAATGGAAAACATTGTTTTCATAAATGGAAATCTGAACAGTTCATTTTATATCAAAGCCTATAGGGTAATCCCAGTCCCACACAAATTCTCTGTAAAATCATGTCTAGACAAGACTTTAATGATGTGGGGTTAAAAAAAAAACAGCAACATGAATCCCAACCACACAGCTAATGCAGCTCCCACTCCTCTGCTAGTATAGTTTCTCACACCTCAGGTCAGCCAGCGCTGGAAGATAATGACTCACACATGCATTCATGAAAACTAAAGACTGGAAAAGAATCTCTAAGCCTACTTTACTATCTACCATGATTTCATAGATACTATAATGAGTCAAGAATAGAGAAACCTAAACTTTGGACTGTAATTACAGTGTCAACTTATGAGTGTTTTCCCAATGTGATTAAAAATGTGCAATAAATGCCAGAGGTAAAATTCACATGTCGTTCACTTAACACACCCACCTGTATACACATACTCATACACATACACACAGTCCTGCTACCATTTCACTAGACATCGTTCCCCAGGTCTGGGGTTGGAAAGTGAGTCAGGCAATGTGCCGCTTACACCCGGCTCCCCCCCACCCCCACCCCCCCCCCACCCCGGCAGCCCCCACCATACCATTTCCTCCTCAGTTTACAAATATACAACTCTGTAGGCGTTTTTCAAGAGCAGCTTCTTCGCACAGACCCAGATGAAGGGGAAGCGTAACATTGCCTGAGAGATACAAGAGAGAGAGAAAAAAAAATCTTAAAAGAGTAATGGGCTTTTTGTTTGTACTGGGCATCAAGGTAATGAATTGAAGATGACAATTTTACAGTAAATACTGAATTCTGACCTGAACATGTGCTGACTTAAAGTGATGCATGTCCGACTTACAACATTGCATGATGGTTAGAAATTTTCACAATGTCACATGATGTTAAAACCTTGCTACAGCGAAGCAGCTGCAGTTTTCTGAGTCAGGCACTGCAGCTGCTCTTCTCCGGCATCACCGGGTCAGAACCTCCTCTGTGACGACACTACTCTGTCCTGTTAGGTTTTAAGTTTAATTGGCATGCATGACATAAAGTTTGGTTTTATTCCAAGATATTTATTCAGATGTAATTATCTTTCCTATCTTTCTATTAAACATACTTAGATGTGATTTGTGTCCAACACTTATGTAAATTGTGTCTCGTCTGTAAATTTTAGAAAGCAACACATTTGGGTGAATTAACAGTGTCAGCTCATCAGTCTGAAATATTGAGTTTTACACGTATACGCTTAAAATGCAAGCCACAGAGCAGCTGCTGGTTTCCCACACGGAGTTATATGAACAAGCTGCTGCTGAGACACAAATGGATGAATTTGTATGTGTTGGCATGTTGCTTATCGATGATAAAATGTTTCAAGATACAAAACTGAACATGACAGCCAAGTAAGATGATAAATGACCTTGTAAGTTTCTGTTGTAAGGACTTCACTGTCTTCGACTTCGACTCAGACTTAATCCCACAGTGGGGAAATTTTGTCATCACAGCAGCATTGAAACACAAAAAAGGTGATACTGTCATACTATTGCATGTCGTCCAAAATACCTAAAAAAGTCATACTATGGTGTGTCGTCCGAAATATGACAAAAAGGCCATGTCCTCAAAAGCACCAAAGAAAGTCACAGTGTCACAGGCACAATGGTGTAGATGTTTACAGCTGGTGCCTTTCATTGAGAAGGAAATTGGTTCAATTCCTGCTGTAGACATGCTTGTCAATTCCAAAAAAAGTAATACTATTGCATGTCATCCGACAGGTGACTAAAAAGTTACACTATAACATGTCGTCCGAATTATGCAAAATAAATCATACTGTAGCATTTCGTCTAAATTATGCAAAAAATGTCATCCTGTAGCATGTCGTCCGAATAATGCAAAACAAGTCATACTATAACTATAACACATCATCCAAATTAGGCAAAAAGTCATACTACAGTATATCGACCGAAACATGAAAAAAAAGTCATACTGTAGTGTGTCGTCCGAAATATATATAAAAAAGTAATACTTTAGCATTTTGTCCAAAATATGAAAAAAAAGTCAAAATATAGCATGTCCAAAATATTTTAAAAAACTAATACCATAGCACATCGTCCCATATTTGAAAATCATACTATAGCACGTCGTCTGATATTTGAAAAAAGGTCATACTATAGCATGTTGTCCGAAATATGAAAAAAAGTCATACTGTCGCATGTCGTCGGAAATATGAAACAAAAGTCACACCATAGCATGTCGTCTGATATTTGAAAAAAGGTCATACTATAGCATGTTGTCCGAAATAAGATTAAAAAAAAGTCAAACAATCGCTTGTCGTCCGAAATATGTCAAAAAAGTCTTGTTATAGCATGTCGTCCAAACTATAAAAAAAATTAAAAAAAAAAAAAAAAGTAATACTGTAGCATGTCGTCCGACAACCTAATATAGTATGATATTATAATGACATTTTTTACAACATACGATCACATTACTTTTTGGACGACACACTATACTATATATACATACATACATATACAGCTCTGGAAAAAATTAAGAGACCACTCCAAATTTTTCTTAAATCAGCATCTCTACGTGTATGGCTGCCATTCCATTCCAGTGTCTGTTCAATTCCAATACAGGCACACCTGATTCTACTTAATGAGGTGTCAATTTGGTGATCACCTGAACCAAATCTTATTTAATGAAGAAAAGTATTAAAAAAAAAAAAAACAGTGCTGTGGCCATCACCATCCTCTTGCAATAGGATCAGCTGGATGGCAGAAAGATGCCAAAAGAGTTCAAAAGAAAAGTTTTGAGTGAGGAAAAGAAGAATTCTGGTTTTACTGGCAGAGGGATACAGTGGGCGTCAGGTTGCTTCCATCCTTAAAATTTCGAAGACGCCGGTTCATAAGAACAAGGTCAAGCAGCAGACATTAGGGACAACGAAGCTACAGGCCAGCAGAGGACGAAAACGACTCTCCGCTCACCGGGATGACCGCCAACTCGTTCGAATGTCACTCAACAACCGTAGGATGACATCAAGTGACCTCCAAAAAGAATGGCAAACAGCAGCTGGGGTGAAGTGCACGGCGAGGACGGTTAGAAACAGGCTCCTAGGGGCGGGGCTGAGGTCGTGCAAAGCTAGAAAAGAGCCCTTCATCAACGAGAAGCAAAGAAGAGCCAGGCTGGGGTTTGCAAAAGACCATAAGGATTGGACCATAGAGGACTGGAGTAAGGTCATCTTCTCTGAGTCCAATTTTCAGCTTTGCCCAACACCTGGTCGTCTAATGGTTAGACGGAGACCTGGTGAGGCCTACAAGCCACAGTGTCTCACACCTACTATATATTATATTTATTTATAAATATTTATGATATAAATTTGGTGGATGATCGGTGATGATCTGGGAGTGCTTCAGCAATGCTGGAATCGGGCAGATTTGTCTTTGGGAAGGACGCATGAATCAAGCCAAGTACAAAGTTGTCCTGGAAGAAAACTTGCTTCCTTCTGCTCTGACAATGTTCCCCAACTCTGAGGAGTGTTTTTTCCAGCAGGACAATGCTCCATGCCACACAGCCAGGTCAGTGAAGGTGTGGATGAAGGACCACCAGATCAGGAACCTGTCATGGCCAGCCCAATCTCCAGACCTCAATCCCATTGAAAATCTCTGGAATGTGATCAAGAGGAAGATGGATGTTTACAAGCCATCAAACAAAGCCGGCTGCTTGAATTGTTGCGCCAGGAGTGGCATAAAGTCACCCAACAGCAATGTAAAAGACTGGTGGAGAGCATGCCAAGACGCATGAAAGCTGTGATTGTAAATCAAGGTTATTCCACCAAATGTTGATTTCTGAACTCTTCCTAAGTTAAAACATTGGTATTGTGTTGTTTAAAAATGAATATGAACTTGTTTTCATTGCATTATTCGAGATCTGAAAACACTGCATCTTTTTTGTTATTTGGATAAGTTGTAATGTTTCTGCAAATAAATGCTCTAAATGACAATATTTTTATTTGAAATTTGGAAGAAATGTTGTCAGTAGTTTATAGAATGAAACAAAAAAAAATTTTATTTTACTCAAATGCATACCAATAAATAGTAAAACCACAGAAACTGATCATTTTGAAGTGGTCTCTTAATTTTTTTCCAGAGCTGTATGTATATAAATCACAGCAGGGTTACAGTGGAGGCAAATGTTATTTGGACCCCCCCCCCCCCCATATCAATATTATGGTTATGCCCTTGTATGAAAAGGCTTGA
The DNA here is from genome assembly GCF_029030835.1 of Brachyistius frenatus. Taxonomy (NCBI): domain Eukaryota; kingdom Metazoa; phylum Chordata; class Actinopteri; family Embiotocidae; genus Brachyistius; species Brachyistius frenatus. The sequence goes on along the minus strand of NW_027210642.1, from coordinate 2,960,104 downwards.
GAAAACCAAACACCACTTTTAAATTATTACCTCTTTATTTCATTGCTTTGACTATATTAAAGTACTGAAATACAGAAGAACTTAGGGCAGTTATAATATGAAGAAATACATAAATAGTATGCAGCATTTATTAAGGCAAGAATCAAATGAAATGTCACCTTAAAGTTTATATTTTTTCCTTTTCAATTTAAGTATAAACATGATACATCTGTCAATGTTTATCTAAATCCATCGATTACAACTCATCAAAAGCAGAGATTTAATAAGATATTTTTACAAAGTGAAAGATTTTGACCTGCAGAAACGAAGCCACCAGCACAGCCCTGCACTTCAAAACATGCAAAGGCACAGAGGATTTCACACTTGCCTTTCAAAAATCCCCAAGAAGACTCATCCAATTACTATTTTTTTAAAGCTTTTAACCCTCACGTCGTCCTCGGGTCAAAAAGACCCGCATATAAAAATCTAAAATCTAAAAAACATAGCCTATAAAAATAAAAATTTAAAACCTAAAAACAAAATAAAAATAAAATAGAACTTGGTTGAACACAGCTGCAGGTCATTTTGACCCTAGGACAATGGGAGGGTTAAATACCAGTGGGATATTTATATCATATATGCACCAAAGACATTATCAAAGGGTTTGTGTCGCTGAATTTTGGAGGTGCTACTGACCGACACATAGAGTGCATCATTTTCATAAAGGTGGAACACTCCCCCTATGTAACTGCTGGATCGCATTTTGGTCGACACCGGAGAGTATTTCCTGGAATGCAGAAGGGTTATGTTGCCGTCAGCGTACTTGTCAGTGTGCATTTGAACATAATGGTAAAATGTGCCGCTGTCGGTGAAGAAAACCTTGGAATAGACAAAGTAATAACCCTCTTTCTGAATGATTAATTTTCTGTCTTTGTAGGTCATTTCATAGAGGAGAGGGTCTGCATCCATACTCCATGCCATGACGTGTTTCTCATGAACTACATCTTGTCCATCTGCAAAACAAGTAAAAGAAGACAAAAGCAAAGAGATATTTTTTTAAATGGGAGTGTAAAAAAAACCTTTTTACTCAAACCTCATGAGCTGTATTTATTGTTTATTTTCTGCTGGGGTAAAATATATGAACATTTTGGTAATGGAAGGGACAGAAATTCTGGTTTCACCTGTCAGATGTGCAACTGGTTTGGAGGGAAGAATATCATAACTCGGCCGTCTAGTGGGAGTGGTTGCAGCGTGATCTGTGCGTGATGAGACAGAATGTTTCTAATGTGAAATGAGAAACTCAAGATATTTCTCATTTGAATAAAAAGTGCTGAGACATACCTGCGGTGAGTTTAGAGAATGATCCTGAGGTGGCCTGCAATGGAAACAGAAAGGGTTTACCTCTTAGTTTAGTGTGTATCTTTGTTTGCATTGATGAGCGTGCACATGCAGATGCAATCAAAACTGGTGGATGTGCAAACAAGTTGTAAAAATAAGACGCAAAAGACAAAAATCTCAATAAATTTAAATGAATCTAAAAAAAAAAAAAAAGGTTCACATCATCTGAATTGTAAGTGGCACTTTTTGTGTTTTGTTTCCACTGTCATTTTTCTGCAGAGCAAAGTAGGACCGGTTGGCCTTCTTGGTAATGAGCAAAAGGTAGACCACAGTAACACAACAGGAAATAGACCACTTCCTGTCTATTCACTGTCCCTTGTTTGTACACTGTATACACGCACATCTGCTGTGAGAAAGCCCAAACCTGTGACTCCTGCCCTCACAAAGAGGAATAAAAGCAATAAAGTATGTTGTCCAAGTGAAACCATCCACCATCATAAACATCAAGTTTATATGCCCCCTCCACCTCCACCACTACCCCCCCCTCCCCCCCCCCCCCCCCCCCCCCCCCCCCCCCCCCCCCCCCCCCCCCCCCCCCCCCCCCCCCCCCCCGTTTCGGACAAATTCAGACACATTCTCCGTAAATGGGTCGAACTTTATTGTACTTCTCCATCTCTACTCTACTCTCTTCCCCATAACAGTGAAATAAATTCACCATCAGCACTTTTAGTAGAAAAACAATCATTCATATGATTGGAGTAATGTCCGTTTTGTTTCTGTCACGAGTATTTTAGGTTTTGATGCCTTTGCTTAAAAAAAAAAAAAAAAAAAAAAAAAAACGGAACATGATTCTACACGCACATAAAAGTTGAGTAAAGAGACGTGTTGTGGGTTTAATTTTATGCAAACCATACTGGTTTAAAAAAAAAAAAAAAAATCGCACTATCATTTTGTCACCACACTGGGAAAATCTGTCATCACACATTGTCTTCTGGACTGTAGAAGTTTCCACTTTAGTGTAACGGCAGAGCAGAAAAATTTCCCCACACAGAGCATGTGACTGTGGGAAGTGCACACAATAGAAGGCTATGGGAAAAGTGATAACAGGGGTGTCCTTGCATTTCTACATTATATTGTATATTAAAAAAAAAAAAAAAAATCTCAGGGCTGAAAAGTTACAGTTATGAAGTAACTTTCTCAAGACATGAAACATGCTGTGTATAACTTCTGTCAACGTTTTATGTTCCAAGGTCTCGCAAGTAATTACGTTTGTGCATATACATGTTTAAGTATATAAAAAAAACACTCAAATGTTTGTAGAAATGTCCAGAAATCAATCTGCAATTCCAGATTTTCAAAGTTAATCGATGATTATAGAGGGTCATGATAGAATATGCAGTGACCGAAAAAGAAATTGCTGCAAAAAACAAAATAATTTGGATAATGACTATGTATGACTACGTGTTTAAGGGAAAATGTAAATTATTGTGAAAAAAAAAATGACAGTGACAGAAAAACGAAAATACGAAAAGAAAACTAGTAGTGAGAATAAGGTGCTGAAACAGAATAAGATCTTATGACAAAAGTGAAATTCAAAGGGAAATTGAATGACAGATTGCTAAAGGTATTGTAGGCAGGTGATACTTACAGAATCTGGTTGGTAGAGACGATAGATAAAGCAAGCCTCTATGACCATGCCGCACAACGCCAGGCTCACCAGCAGGAACAGCAGGGTCTGCGCCATCCCAGCATGCCGTCTCCCCTGGCTCAGCCTCGGGGGCAAAGGAGGCAAAGGAGGCAAAGGAAGCTGAGTGGCATGGCAGTCCACCATGTACACTGAAGGATACCCACCCTCAGCCATACTTATCGAGCTCTTTCTGTGACTGAAAAATGAGTTTATGTGGAACTATCGCCCAGAAGTCAGTTGTTGCTTCAAAGTGACTGCAGAGACACCGCAACACGGAGAGAGACAGAGAAGTGTGAAAAAGTTGCAAAATGGGTGGGCTCACTTCTGGTTGGTTTAAATAGAAATGCCTCAAGAATAGTCAGATAAAGAACAGACTCAGATACAGAGGTCTTGAGATGTATCACTAATGAGGGTTTCAGCGATGCACTGTAAATGCAAACATCAAACAGATACTGTAGTTGATGTAAAAAAAAAATCTGGTGCAGTCAATGTAGCATTTATAAGGTCTTGCGGCAGAAGATAACAATCAATGAGCTGGAGACCCTGTACAATGTATTTGATCTTCCCCCTCCCACCCTCCCACCACATCGAAGTAGCAATGTTGAAATATCTCTCGTTCACTCTTTCCTCTCTCGTTCACACTTTCTTTATGGCTTGCATGGTCTCACAGCAGCAACTGCAGACCATAATCGAGTCTGAGACTCAGATCAAAACCACCTGTTATTTCCTTATGTGGAACATGCTTCGCTGTCGGTGACTGACAATTCACTCCTATAAATTCAGGTTGGAGTAAATATTGTAAACCTGCCTAAAGTTTTTCATGTTCTTTTCTGCTTCACCTTGGTTGATTCACTGAGAGCATATTTTACAGTGTAAATGCAATAAATGTGACCTTTGACCTTTGACTACCAAAATCGTATCAGTACATTCTTGGGTCCTCGTGAAGGTTTGTGTCAAGTTTGCTGAACTTTGAACTGAAGGGAACATGAGAAAAGTAGGTAGACGGTTGGATGACCTGCAATCATAATGCCTGCAGCTGCGGTTGTTGCACAGAAGCACAAACAAATGTTTTGCCAACTTGATCCCCAGAGATTGAGTTTGACTTTTAGTGATTCACTTTAATGTTGTTGCGATGGGCTGATAGGCCTATTGTGGATCCACTGTATAAATATGTATCATGAATTCCTGTTACTCATCATATATTAGATAAACCTAACGTATCATCAATGATTGCTGATCACAATTTCTTCAAATAGAAATTTATATCTCACAATGTTAGTTGTAATCCAGTTACATAGGATAGACCCACATGTTATTGTCCTCTCAGAAAGCAATGCCCTTCTTATTCCAACCTTTTCTCTTTTGTTTATAATCAAACTGATCATCACATTTACAACATTATTATCCAGTTTTCCTCCTTGGTTTATTACAGTGTAAACCGTTGCTGTCTCCATTGATTTGTCAATTGGCCCCGCTTGGATTGTGGTTTTAGTGTTTCCCCTCAATTCTTTGCCTCTTGCCACTTTTCAGCAACAATATCAACAAAAATATAATACGAAATACAAATCTCATCCCACCCTCTAGTTTTTAAACATCTACAAATAAGATTGAGTCATGCGGAAACATTTGGTTATTTTGGGTATGTATGAAGTAACTGAGTTAACAATAATGATCGCGTGACAACTTCACGTCTTGATAGCAAGCAACAACAATTCATCAGACAACATTAAGTCATGCTTTAAGTCATCATAAATCATTGCGATATAAATTAAACTTATTTTATGGTCTTCACATACCCAATAACATCCATTAAACCAAAGGCTTGTTTTGTTTTCATCCACAGCCCCACCTATAGGACATAAAAGGACACGATTAGCACAGTATATATATATATATACATATATATATATATATTTTAGGAATTTAATACTTTAAATGAAAGAACATTAGAAGAAAGTACAAACCATGATAGTTAAAAAAAAAAAAGTTATGAAAAAGTTTAAAAAAAAATTTTTTTTAAAAAAAGTCTTATCTTCACACTAATTATACAGGCCTTCCTCCCTGTGGTTTAAAACACATGATGAGCTTGTTGTCCCTCGGTGCTCCTCAGTCCAGACCGCAGTACGCTATCGGTCACGGAGATAGTAGCTCCGCACATTCAGCTTTGACTGAGGAGTCAAACAAAACTGTCAGGCTATTCTGCAACTACTGCCACTACCACAGTGAGCAATTACAGAAATACAGAGAACTTCCTTTATTGCGCATGTTTGTAAGAGAAAGCTACCCTGAGTTGGTGGAAGTGGCTTGAACAGACCGCACTGCGACCCAAGCATGATGAGTGCGTCTGCACATCTCTGTTTGCTGGCCTGTTTCACTCTGGCTGGAGGCTTAACTTTGGATATGGGGCCAAACCAAAACATGGAATTTACCTTTTTGTTGTCTGCTGGCACCACGGAGTGCTTTCACCAAACCACAGCAAGGAAAGACAGCATGGAAGTTGAATATCAGGTAAATACAAACTTCTCTCGTGTTTGTGTGCACATGGACAGTGTTTGTTCTGTCTCTTTGGAGTAGCTTCATACAAGTTTCAGAATGATATCTGACCGAAAAATAAATGAACAGGAGTTGGACTTTGGTCTTGTGTGCAGAGATAAGAAACTCACTGGGGCTGTTGAGGACACCTGTGTGATACTAAGACTGCAAAGAAACAGAAAAAAAAACAACAATATAGATCTGCCTCAATTTAAAAACGCTGCAGAAGTACTTAACATGCACCTGCTCAAGCGCAGCCAAGAAGAAGCCCAAAGCGCATGCATTAACGAACAGACTCATTCATTTGTGAGTTGTTGTTTTTTTTTTACAGAGATTTAGAGAGTCTTGGATCAAACCTCTCAGACTGCAGCCTAAAGTCAAAACCTTGAGAATGTCCCCAATTTCCTACTGAGGGTGCTGAGCTGTCTGACCCTGTGCTTCTGTGAGTGGGCAAAGTGGGTGGTTAAATAAAAACTTTTGCCACACACACACACACACATATCCAAACCGTCCAATTATTACCACTGTGGGGTATTATGTGAGCTTGGTTGTTGCTCAGTGCACTATTCAGGGCTTCAATTTGACATTCATGCAGCTGTTTCAGAGATAGTCCGAGTAAAGCTTGAGCTGTGAGCTGCACGTCTGGAGTAAAAATGTGAATATAACGGATACGCAAGTGAATTCTGGGTAACTATGACTTGAGGAATGTATGAGCTTCAAATCTGACCACGATTCTTTTCCAGGTGATAGCGGGGTCAGGTTTGGACGTTGGCTTCACCCTCATTTCACCAAGCGGACAACGGCTGGTCTCCGACTTCCGGAGGTCCGATGGCAGCCACATGTGGGTCACTGAAATACTTTATTTCGACCGCCTCCTTTCGATGTGATGCTCAGTACCTGCAAGAGGCCCACATATTGTTTGCGGTGAAGATTTTAAACCACCACCAAAAGGTTATTGGGCTTAAAAGCAGCAAAACGTTTGACTTCTTTTTTTACTTCATTTCAGATTGCTAATTCCGTTTTCCTTTTCAAATAAGTACATTTTAACAAACATTAATACGGACAGGAGATTCATAAAACCAGTGACTTACAGTACTCCACTATTTTGTAGCGAGTCATATTCATAAGTCGTATTGTCAAAAGCAGCAGTCACCTGTCTTCAAAATGTGAATGTTTTTTTTTTTCCTGCAGGGTGGATCCCACCGAGGATGGAGACTACCACTTGTGTTTTGACAACAGCTTCAGTAAACTGTCAAAGAAGATGGTGTTCTTTGAGGTGGTCATTAATAGCCGGAGCAGCGCAGGCAGAGGCCGAGACGAGTGGGGAGACGTTGCTACGGCAGAGATCATGGTGGAGTACAAACTGGAAGACATCAGGGTGAGGACAAAAAACAAAACAAAACAAAACTAAAGAGGAAGATTTCATCTCCTTCATCGATGATTTCCTTCCATTATCTGTTGTCGTTCTTTCTTATGTTGTCATCTCTTCCTAACCTGCCGTTTCGTCCTCCTCTTCCAGGCGAGAATGGACTCTGTGTATCTGCGCCTGGAGAAGAGCCGTCAGATTCAGACCGTGCTGCGGGCCTTTGAGGCGAGGGGCCGCTACCTGCTGGAGGACAACCTGTGGCGAGTGTCCTTCTGGTCCTGCATAAACCTGTTTGTCATGCTTATTGTTGCCGTCACTCAAATTTATACCCTGCAACGTCTCTTTGATGACACGAAGCGGGTCTGCACATAGTGACAACTGAACTGTTTTATTACCTCCATCCAACATTGAGAAGAGCTGGAGGCTCTCACACAGAAAATACTGACATGTGAGCCTTGCGAGTAGAATTTAAAGGGATATTTCCCTTTTTTTCTGATTTAAAAAAAAAAAGAAAAATGCGGTTCCTGCACTGGGATTTTGTTTCGATCAAAAACGACTTTGATTATTAACACATTAAAAGACAGGCAATCACATTTACAGCACACAGATACATACTCTATACACATAAAAGACTTGCAGCATTGATTTTTTTTTTTTTTTAAATAATGTCATTAGGGAAGCTAGAGAGCTGCTGCTGTTCTTCCTCAGAAGTTGTTTTATTGAACTTCAGATACTACATTTGACATTGACATTTTAAAACTCTCAGCTATCTTTTATCAAACCAGCAGCTAAAACAAACCAATTAACAATCCGATTTTATCGGAAACTTCACCTCACCTACGACCAAAAAAAAAAAAAAAATTTCACAAGCCTCAGGCTGTAAAAGAAAACATCTAAAATATTCAGTGATTAAAAACACATGTATTCACACAATTTCTCCATCTGGCGCTTAAATACGCATAAAATAACAATGTCATGCAGATGGCTTCCTTGAATGCTTTTAGCAGTCACATAAAGTAGACAGAACTTATTTTTTCAAATTATTATTCAAATGTATTTGAATCACCATCACACTAACATTTTCCGTTTTAAATCCTTGTCAGTGGTAACCACTTGGAAGGCTTTTTTTTTTTTTACTTTGTCATCAGTGAACAGAAAAACATGCTAAAATAATAACAGCAATAATAAAGAAGATTCTCCGGCCGAGTTTGTTTTTGAGACTCGGCGCTGAATCTGGTAATTTATTCCAAAAAGTTTCTATCGCACTGAATTAACAGTTTTTCTTCAAATAACTGAGTCTTTGGGGACTGGACTGGAGAACAGAAAACATCTACAGCAGGTTTCATACTCCTTCAACTTGGCTCTTGTGCTCAGAACTATTTTAGACAACATTCACTACAGGGAAAGAAAAACTCAATTCTGTTTAAAGTTCGATGCCTCTCGGTGGGAATTCTTCAGTTTTACTGACAGTATCAGATTACGAAAGTGGGTCCTGTAACAACACTGTGGGAAGTTTTCTTTTTGGGCGAACTAAAAAATAAAATGTGTAGCTCTTCCGTTTCCATTGTTGTCACGGATTGGAGTAATTTCACGTCCACTGCGGGCTGGTCAAAGTCACCACTGGTTTCGACGGGGAGCCGGGCGCCTGTTCAGGAACAATCAACCAACATTAATCTCTCAACCTTGTGACATGCAGTAAAGTAAAAACTTGCCTTCTGACAGGAAATAGTATTGGATCCAGTAATTGGAACAGTGACGGTAATTATAGTGAGGCAGCTGCAGAATAGACACAAACCTGGATTTATTAACTAATGCTGCAGCTGTAAGAGGAATACATTTCAAAAAATGGACATAATTTTTTTTTTTTTTTTTTACTGGGGGACATTTTAACTTATTTATAATACACAAGTGTTAAAAAAAAAAAAATAACGTTTTGAAAAATTTTGATAGGCGCATTTCAAGCCTTTTGGGTAAAATTTATATAGTTCCTACTAAAATATTGAAACCACTTTGGGAGGTTCTCACGTTTTATATGTTCTTATATAACAACACTGCCTCAGATTATGTCCATAACCATTTAACCATTGATGAGTCCTCTCCTGTTGTTTAAAGTCACATTAAACCTACTTTGATTCCATGCTGCAAGACACGTGAAAACCCACAGCTTTCCCAACAGGGCCGAATTGTTTTCAGAAGCACGACGGCGATGAAGTGCCACGGCATGGCAATTTTTGTTCGTCACTACATGTGGGAGAAAATGGAAGTAACGAGCGGTGACCACCGTTTGCCCTCTGTGAAGCAGGCAGTGAAACGGTTGCCATAGGAACATGTGCGGGTTTAAGTCCGCGTGTGTTGGTTTAGATGTAAAGAGAGAGGCAAGGGGAGGAGAGGAAACCAAGGAGGGTGCTCTACATGATCAGAGACGAGAAAGGGTCACACAAGACACAAAGAGACACCAACCACCAGAGCCAGTCCCTTTATTGTACACGACACCTCTTTATTTATTCTCCTTTCTAAATCAGTTCATGTTTATTCAAATCAATTAATTGCTACAGAGGCACTTGACAAGGGTTTGCAAAACAAAAACAAGAAAGATTTTTGCAGGTTGGTTTCCAACCCCTTCCTGCAGATCCAGGGAGGGGAGGGAAAGAGGAAAGAGGCAGGGGGCACATCCATTAAAAAGGAGAAAGGCAGGTTTCCCACAGCCAAATGCATGATGGGACATTTACAGTCTGGGCTTCTCGAGGGCAGGCTGAAGTGACAGGCACGAGGGGAATTTCAACAAACTCTGGTCAATAAGAGGTTTTATTAAATGAACTTGTGTACCACGGGTTTGTGAAAGATATAAATGTGAGAGGTCGTTAATCTAAAGATTGAAGGCCGGATTTTTTTTTTTTTTTTTTTTTAAAGAGCATTTTACTCTTTCTGGCGCTGTCACAGAGCCATGCCTGGAGGAAGGGGGGGGGAGCACATTCTGTCTCAAGAGTCTGTGGTGTGGGATATTTTTCAATGGTTTACAGTTTTTCCTCGTCTCATCAGGTTGACTAATTCATTCTCTGTACAGTGGAAAGCCTTGACAGATTCTCCAGACAGTATGTGCCTTCATACACCACAACTTCCACCACCCGCTCACCACCACTATTGATCAAACCAAAAACCACAAAAATAAAAAAAAAAATCGACGTAGCCCGCCCTCACCCCCACCTTTGGAACCCCCCCTCCAAAAAAAAGAAAAAGAAAGCACCTAAAAATGTTCCAAGAAAAATGGTTTAAAATGGTGAAATACCTTCAAAGAGCAATCAAAAGATAACCATCAGCAAGTAATCACAGCTGTCAGGACCCAACACATTTAGACAGCTAATCCCTGTATCAGAACCCCAAATATTAGTCCAGGAGAACCTAGGGATCTGAGTAGAATATACAGAGCTGATACAATTGCAACCAAAAACATCAAAAGAAATGACAAAATGCCCCAGTTATAAATAATGCATGAGGAGATGACCAATCTCTTTTTTTTTCTTCCCCTTTACTGTATCTATAAAATGACAGTGTTAGTGCCTCCTTTAATTTGACAACTACAGTAGCATTTTAACATCTTGGGCTCTGATTATAATCATAGCATTGTTTTTGTTTTGTCACCAACCTGGAATAAAAGGAGATACAAGTCAACTCCCCCCTTTTTTTTTTTTGGCCAGCTATATACAATATTTGTACCGCGAGGAAGCAAAGCCGATAGCAAAAATAAAATGTTCTTGAAAACTGAGCCCAGAAAGAGATGTGACATCTCCTCTATGCTTTATACTATCTTTATACTCTCAAACGCAGATCTGCCCTCCTCTACACACCCCGCAGATTCACCAACTTTTATTCTCTCTTGAGATAAAACTCTACTGCGTGCTCGGGTCTATTTGAAGCTAATCCAGGAATTAACAGTCTACTCGAAGGCTGTAGGCCTTATTGGGGTTCCACTGAGACTGAAGGGATTAAAATTCAGGGCTCTAACAACTCTGAACTGGTGGAGAAAAAGCTTCCCACAAAGTGCAGACAGCCTTCGGTCCGTCTTTCCTTCCCTCTCCTGTTTTTTTTTGTTTTTTTTGTGTGCATAGTGTTCTGGTAATGGACTACAACATCCCTGTTATGAGTGGCTTGTCGTAAGGCTACATGGTTAGAAGTGTTTGGATTATAATGGTCAATCTGCTTGACGTCTTCTCATCGTGGAGGGATAGTTAAGAGAGGCGGAGCTGAAGCTGCCCTCTCAGTCTCATGCAACCCCGCCCTTTGTCTTTTTTTTTTTTTTTTTATGCTTCGACTCTGCTGCAATTAGGATTTCATTTTAAAGCTACATTTATAACGGTCATTAAAAAAGGACAAAGTCCCTCAAATAAAATAACACGAGGAGGAAAAGAAAAAAAAATATATATATATATCATCGACACCACCAAAAGTAACAACAGTGATAATAAGCTATTGTTTTTTTTTTTCCAGTATGAAATCAGTTAGGATATGAAAACCCAGTAAAACAATAACAACAGGTTAAGTGTGTATATTACACAGAGGTCTAGGCTTGTGCGTCTGGGCCAGTCTAAAAAGGAGGAGGGAGGGGAGAGGAAAGCCAGCCAGTGCCAGTTAATAAGTTATTTAATGCACGTCTGCCAGGAACCTCGTCAGGAAATAAGAAACAAGCCAGCTATTACGATTTAAAAAAACAACAAAAAAAAAACCTCTGAATTTACTGCTTGAAGCTTAATGAATCCATGATCAGCTGCAGCTGGGTTTTATTTTGTCTTCTATAGCAGTCAATTGTAATATTCAAGTGGTTAAGGGCTTTCTTTCTCTCATGTGCACTTATAAAGACAGTATTAGCAGCTTATTAACATTGCTTGGATAGACATATCAATACGGCTGAACGATGCGCTTTAAATGCACCGCTACCGGTCGGCCCCTCCCCTCGAGCATCAGCCCTCCGCCTAGGAGTGTGCGGACGCACACATCCACGCACAAACACACGCGCTTTAGGTGGGCTCGGCCACAGGTCTAGTCTAGCAGGGAGGGCTCGGCGGGGCGGATAATGGTGGGCCGGTGAGAGGGAGCACCAGGGGGTCTTCGGCTGCAACGAGGAGAGAAGATACAGGACAAGGAGTGAGACGTGCTCACGGAGAGACAGTGAAGAAACCAAACAACCCGACAGTGAGAGAGAGAGAGAGAGAGAGAGAGAGAGAGAGAGAGAGAGAGATGAGGGGAGCTGAGGACAGAGGGACAGTGAGGGAGAGAAAACCAAGACTGAGAAGAGAGTATCAATAAAGAAATAATGGACAGCTATACAGACGGCAGAACTAACTGGTGAGAGGTGACAAACGTTACCTGTTATAAAAGAAAGAGGACGGTGACAAAATATTACAAGTGCAGTGCTACAAGATGACAGAACACACACTCACGGGCATTCGTGATCACGTCGTAAAAAGAAAGTCGTACCTGGGCACACCGGGTGGGACGCGCGCCGGCCGCGAGGGGATCTGCGGGGGTGCGCTGAAGGGATCCAGACTGTTGCTGAAGGCATTGATGGGTGGGCCCGGGCGGGAGGGGATTGGGGGTGCACCGAAAGCGGGAGAGGGGTTAAGCGGCACTCCGAGGGCGGGGGAAGGGTTCATGGGTGGTCCCGGTGTTGGGCCCCGAACAGCGGGCGGACGGCTGGGGGGCGGCGCTGATGCAGGAGGCGGCCGACGCTGAGGAGTCGGGCTGAGAGAAGGATATTACAAAATTATACAGACATAATAATAAAAAAAAACATGAGCTCTTTCTAGGACAAGACTTTGAAAATGTATTGATAAAATTCAAAAAGCTATTCTGTGTAATTGCATTTTTTTTGTTGTTGTTGTTAAATCTCCAGTGGAGGCGTCGTACTCTCGGAAAAAAAGTTTTTTTCTGGCTGTTTATAATTTGATGTTTAAAAAAAAAACAAAAAAAACAAAGAAGTTAACTGTTGGATGTGTTATTGGAGACCGCGAGTTCCAACTATTGTGTTCACAGCCTGTTAAACCCTCACCTGGCTTCCTGCATCCAAGTGTCATTTACAGGTGGGGGTACCGGGGTCGATATTGTGCTGGTGCTGATGTCGCCGATAATGTGCAGTGCCTCCTTGAGCGCGTGATACATGCGCAACATTTCGTCCCTACGCTGGGCCTGGTCGGCCGACTCCTCCATGAGGCTGTTCTGGTCCCCTGACGAATAGAGGTAGGCCAGCAGCTCTGAGTGGATGAAATCCTTCGCCTAGATGAAAGTTCACACCGTTACAACACAGGTGGCGGCAACTCGCAACCATTAACAGAACTCGTAAACACCGAAAGTGAAACAGGGTTTTGATGAGAAAGGAAGGGATTCATAATTACGCACAAAACAATCTGCAGATTGGCGATACCCGAGCTTCAAGCAAACTACTGGGAAATCTTTGCAAAGAGGTTGGTCAGACGTCAGTGGTGCAAATGTTGGGTGTGTGTGTGTGTGTGTGTGTGTGTGTGTGTGTGTGTGTGTGTGTGTGTGTGTGTGTGTGTGTGTGTGTGTGTGTGTGTGTGTGTGTGTGTGTGTGTGCGCGCGCGACTGTGTAGTTGTTCGGTGGCTTGAAGGCATCCGGTGAGCTCACTGGAATAATAAAGCTTCATCAACGGACATTAGACGAGTCACTGTGAGCACGCGTCGTAAATCCTGTTAATTAGTGTCTCCAAGTTTATGGCCTCGTATCGACATGGAATACAGGATCATCGCCGTTACCGATGAACACGGAAACTAAACACGGGTCTCTAAAGCTTTACGTTGCTTTTAGAACGTAACTACTATTAAATAGCTTCTTTGTTCTGAGATCTGCTGAATGGAGGGCAACGTAGTGATTAACACGCGCAGCAGATGAGATGATACATCCATGCGCATGTCCAGGTTTATATATAGTTTGCACAAAAATGTACTTTTATTTGGTCACCGTGGAGAATGTGCTCTCGTAAGGACATGCAGAGTTCAGCAAAATTAAGACGTTCTCATTTACAGCGTTTTGGTAACGATGCAGCTCCTGTCAGCATTTAACACAACATAAAGCATCAAGTGCGAGAGGACGCACTTTAACCCAGAAACTGTTCATGAATATATGATGTGGCTGTCGGATCTATCGCTTTCTGTTGAAATATAGCTTTGTGGTAATATACTCAGAAGTCTCCCCGACTCTACGGTCGGCTTCCGGTGTGTGTGTGTGTGTGTGTGTGTGTGCGTGCGTGCGACCAGCGCATCTTTCACTACCATTTGCCTGAAAGCCACTTTGGAGCGGCCATAACCCGATCCTTAACCACTACCGTCTGCTGCTGAGGACCTGCTGGACTCACACTGTTGATCATGAGATGCATGATGGTCTTGGGCACGAGGTCTCTGATGGATTTGTTGATGATGCCGATGTACGAGTCCACCAGGTTGCGGATGGTTTCCACCTGCCGCTCCAGCTGAGGGTCCATGGAGAATGTGTCTGCGGGAGCTGCGTCTTCATTATCCACCTGAACACACGAGAAAAAGATGACGCGTACGCATGTCACGCGTGCATCTCCACAGAAGTCGTGATCATGTCCCAAAAGAGTGAACAGAGAAATACAGTGGCGCGCGTGTTGCGTACAATGAGTACTCGATGTTACACGCTCTTTTTTCTAAATAGAATTGAGCGCAAACTGAAGGCGACTTCAAAATCTCATTTTCTGATGTTTTTTGTTGTTGTTGTTGTTTTTTAAAAAATCATTCTTCTTGCAGACTTTTGTTAATTCTGCGCCGTGGCTGTGTCGGTGTCTATTGTCCGATTAATAATGTCTCAGCTCTCCCTTAGAAAACGGATCGTAATCTTAAAAGATATATATTTTTTTCCTTTCATAATAATAACATAATAATGTGTTAATGACCAATGTAAGGTTATCCGTGTCTCGCATACCTGGTCCTTCTCCGGGTAAACTCCTGCCCTGAGGAAGGATGCTTTCCAGCTGTCCACATCCTCTTGAGAATCACAGGCCAGTTCTACTTGGCGGAGGTCCTTGTACACGTTCCTGCACAGATAAACAATAGACAAACACAAGCGCTTGTGAGTGTGGGCTGACTCCGATACACGAGGACGTGCATGCACAGAAAATGGCAAAAGCAAACTAGGTGCGCATTTAGAGAGGTCAGTAAACATGTTTTTTTTTTTCCTTTAACGACATAACCCTGACCTCTGCTCTGTGTTGAAGATTGCAAAGATATGCTTTGTTGACATGAAGCCTTTTTCAATGTCTCTGATCTTCAGGTTATCCAAGGGCAGCATATACTTCTTTTCTTTTTCCTGGCATGAGACAGAAGACATGAGTTTTTACAGCAGTAACGCATGAAAGATACAAAAAAACAAACAAACAAACAAAAAAAATTAGAATATACAACAGATCGAAGTTATATGTGCACAAAGTGAGGAATTGTATGCACTTGCGATAAACTTGTTTAACCCCCCTTACCCGCAAGACATGTCAGTGATGCGAAAGACATGAATGGCAACATATCAACTGAAGCCTCGGTAAACAGCTGAAGTAATAGAAAAATGCATATTTGAGTTGTTTTTTTTTTTTAGATAATTGTACTAAAGATAAAATAAATTTTCTCCTTAAGAGACCCATAAACAATCTTTGGGAGTCCCGTGAATTCAGTATTTTGTGGAGCGGATCCTTTTCCTTTTACAACCCTCAATAAATGTTTCCGGTGGCTTCCCCCAAGCTTCTGACACTTCCGCTTTTTTTTCTTTTTTCTTTTTTTTTCCATGTGGAGAAGCTTTCATTTCACAACGGTCTTCGCTATCCCCTTCTGCAACTGCTCTCTTTCAATCCCACAATTCACTTTTACACAGAGAAAGACTACATTACTGATTATTACCAGTCTGATTATTGTAACGTACAAATGCAGATGATCAGAAAGCCTATAATGCGCGATCCCTTTACATACTTGGTAGGGTCGACCGGTCTCGATTTCAATTCTACGGCGGTAATGCAGAAGCAAAAAGAAGGACAGCAGGGATAACTCTTCGCCACCGGTGAGCACACTATGATGGAATGCGTCCCCCCCCCCCCCCCCGTGTGGACGACCGCCAGGCTGGTGAGATGGAGAAGTGCAACGCGTGATGAGGACAAGGAGGAAGAGAGGGAGAAAAGGAGGAGCGAGAGGGAGTTCTGGTGGTGGTGGGCGGGGTGTGGGGTGGAGGGGGGGGGGGGGACGGGTGCCAGCTTTCACCGCTGAGCAGAGACATCTGGAAGCGTTTCCGTCTGCACTAACACGGAGAGCGGCGCAGGCCCAACGGTTACATCACTCGCAGTTCCACACACACACACACACACACAAAATCCCCCGCCCTCACCGAAACACACACACACACACACACACACACACACACACACACACACACACACACACACACACACACACACACACACACACACACACACACACACACACACACACGGAGCGAAATCCTTTAACTGCACGTGCAAAACACCCGACAAAACATACATGAGCCTGAATAGACTGAACAAACATATAAAATGACCTTTGGGTGTCTGCAAAAAGGACACATTTGCACACAGATATGACCACCTTCCCAAAACACTCCGGAGGATTCACGAAGACAAGCGCCGACACTCACGCACACTTGTACACACAATCGCCCCCCCCCCCCCCCCTCTGGCCCCCGTAACCCAGTACGATTTCCTGCAAATTCCAAAGTCAGATCCCGGCTGGAACATTTCAGCCCGCCTGCCACGTCAGTTTGCCTCCACCATCCCACCTCTCTCATTCGCTTTGCTTTTTCGCAAAAGGCGACCGACATAGAAATGCAGCATCTCGGTTGGTGTTGGGGATAATTGAGGCCACTCGTCTGGAGGTAATTTTTTGTGGTGGTTTGTAGTGGTATCTTTTAGAGGTCTTTTTTGTTTTTGTTTGTTTTGACGGAAGATCGGATACAACTGAGGCCTGAAGAAGATGAAGCGGTGAGTACGGCTATAGCAATTATATTTATGCTTTTTATGCACCTAAGATCACTAGTTATGCTCCAAGTCATTGAATACAAGTCTCAGCACAGATCTATAACATACATAAACACAGAAGAGAGTACAAATAGACATGCATATATACACACACATTTGTTTAGCCAAGAACAATTGCCAAAGGTCATTTGCCAACATCAGTTTACAGGATTGTTATTAAGGTTATAATTTATATATTATGCTCTGTTTAAAACAATGTTGGACAAAATATAGCTAGTGTGGTATTTCAGCAATATTGTTCTGACATATGAACTATTTCCATGTATGTGGGTTTTATCATACGCATGATTGTTACACTGAGGTAATGTTTGCTCTGATGTGTCCTCTGTCCTACAGTCCTCGGGTAGCGACCTGCAGCCGCCATGACCTCTGGGTCCTTCCTCCCATCAGAGTCCTTCTCACCCCGCCTGCCCAGTGTTCAGACTACCTGTTCATCAGGCTGCAGCTGAACAGTAGTCTGCACATTGGTTAGGCTAGGCTGGGACACACACACACACACCTCCTGCCACCGTGGGTAATGACACCAGATCTCCACTGGGGATAGTCTATATCGACAATGCCAAAAAAAAAACCAAAAAAAAAACGGTATCTTCGTCTTTCCTCTGGTGCTCTGTTATCTTAGCCAACGACATCCATCCAGTGAAATACAACAAGGAAACAGACATTCCTCTCACCTCCTCATCTTTGTACCAGGACAGGGACTCGGCGGTCAGGACAAACCAGTATTCCTTGGATCCTCCTTTCATGATGCTGATGTTGATGGTTAGCCAGCCTTTCCTGATCACCTACACGGTGAGAAGATGTGAGAGAAAGAGGGGTGGGGTGGGGGGTGGGGGGTGGTAGGGCGAGAGGGGTACCAGGAAGGTGGAGGAAAACAGCTTCATCATTAGGGCTGATGCACTGGTGAAATGCGGGTCCCATGAGATGTTGCATTATTAATTCTGAGATGTGACAGAGACAAATCAAATCTGACCGACTTACCTGCTAGGTCATAGTGAGTTTGGGTTCTATGTAAATATTTAACATTTTGTGTCTGTGAATCTAATATTATTGAACTATGCACTACAGGACAGAGGAATGGATTAAATGTGAGACTAAAATACCATGAAGTGACCAAAGGACAGTAATACACCTAAATGTATATAAAAGCATTACAGGGTTTAGTTGAAAGTATCAAAGAGGGATGAGGCCTTGTTCTCTTTCACTGAACACAACAGAAACCATTGAACCAACAAACAGGACCAGATGGGGTTCAGATTATTCTTGCCCCAACACAGAACAAGGGTCGACGAACACATGTTAATGTCAGTGGGTCAGTAGAAGCTAGAGTATGTACGTTATCTATGTTAAAAAAAGAACATTTGGGTTATTTGGGTTAACTGGACTCGGATGTACAGTGGGTAAAAACCTTATTACAAAAGGAAGAGAAAAGAAGTTGCAGTGAAAGAAATTAAATGCAGAGGCAAGCAGATTGACAGAGTTAGTCAAATTCACGGAGGGACAAAACCCTGAACAGCAAAGTAAAAACAAATCTAAGTGGAGATATGGAGCGGGAGAAAATATATCAGACCCGAGTTGAGTGAATCACTTTCACGAAAATACGCCATGCATTTTGGAGGAGCACTCGTAAATACGCTCTCTCCATTTTCTCGCCCAGACTCCAATGCTTTTCAAGTACAATGTGAGAAACTATCTATGAAATGTGTCCTCTTGTGCTAAGCAAAGCTCAGTGGAAATATCCATTTCAAAGCCTGCTTTAGACCTCTCTCCTGCACTCTCAGAGGACTGGCGTGAGTCATGTGAAAAAAAAAAAAAAAAAAGGTTCATTAACTCAAAAGTGCCAACATCAACATGGGAGAGAAGGCAGGAACGCGGGAGCTAAACTGGCAGTTCACCTTGGCGAGGAAATAAACTTTTGAATAACAAGAACATGTTCTGAATCCTTTGTTTTAAAGTCAGTTGGAAATGATATTGTTTCCATTTTCTTAATGTCTGCTTGGTTATAAGATGTGAGGGTGTCACAGGCGGGATGCTTTTGTTTGTACACTATTTGAATAACAAACATTTCAAGAAATAATTTGAAAATTTTCTGACATTTGTCTGGCAATGGTTAATTAAAGGTGTTAGATTAAGTCAGAGATTAACACCAAGGAGTCAAAGTAAAGAAATCCATGTGATTAGAGTAAAACATGCTCAAATCAAATTTGTCTTGATAAGACTGTGAGGTAAGAAAAAAAAAAAAAAAAAAGGGGGATGTTAATTTTGAATAAATCATTTGAATACATCCCAAAGCCATAATCATTCACCGTATTAAGGATATAGACAATTTGATGAGCTCTGAATGCAGCAATAACAATCAGAGACTTGATATTTTCAGTAGGACAGTATTTTAAGATAAACTGAATCTAAAATTTCAAAGTGTGTCTGTACTGTGTGTTGCTGAATTGATCGCACCCTTCTCCCTCCCCGTTTTGTCCCCCCTGAGGTTAGGACGCGTCTCACAAGGCAAACTTCTGAGTCACCATGCATGAGGCAGCAGCAGAGGTGTAAACCCGAAGACAGGAGAACTGACGCCTCCACGGCCATTGGTGGAATATTTACTCATTCTCTCTCCCTCTCGCTCTCTCTCTGGTCCTTAATAGAGAGAACACAGCATAGCAAAGCGCCACAATCTTTTGTTGGAGGCAAAACAAGTCATAAGTTCTTTAAAATACTCAATGGAGAAAATGTTAGTAGACACCAGAATGTAAAATTAAAGACATACTGTCTTTTTAAAGTGAAGAATTACGACGGCAATTATGCCAGGTGTTACTACAAAGACAGTCCCAATTACTGGTAACTGCATGAGGATACTAGAATTGTACTTGACGTCACTTTAGTCAGTCTGGAGACTCTACCTTTTCCTCGTTGACCTCTCCTAGTCCGCCAAGCTGCAGAGGGGTAGAACAACTTATTATGGTGAACATATCAACTCCTGTATTTACAGGAGTCCACTGTTTAACCTGCTGTCTCACACCAGTCTGTCTGTCGCACCCTAACTATAGTGGCTGACCTTTGCGTGATGGCCTCAGTTCCTCTGCATGGCCTACCCCTGCTGCCCCTTGCAGGGTGTGGTTTAAATCTGTGGGGTACTTACCAGAATCTCACCCTGCAGTAATAGGAAGGGGAGGGGAATTAAAGCAAGGGGAGGAGGGGGTATAAAATCAAAGCCAAAATAAATGAGAAAGCAAGGAAGCAAAGATGAGGGACAGATGAGATGCAGGAGGAAGGTGAGAGAGAGAGAGAGAAGGGTAACAGGTTGAAGGTTGGAAGGAGAGAAGAGAGGATAAAGAAGTAAGGGAGAGTAGAAAATTAAAGTTTAAAAACAGGTTGGAAAGAAGAGGGTAAAATGATCGGAATGAGAGGTTTAAAAGGGCCAAACACAGGAGGAAACAGGAAGTCCATGAGGCAACCAGAGAAAGACAGGAGAGAGAGAGAGAGAGAGAGAGAGAGAGAGAGAGAGAGAGAGAGAGAGAGAGAGAGAGAGGGGGAGCAAGAAAGTTACATGCAATTAGAATTACTTCAAGTATACCACAATTTGGTTATGTCATATTTGTTGCTTATTTTGACAGGTGCAAGGTCCATGCACATTCTGAATTTCAATACAAAAGATGCTTGTGGGTTAATGGGGAAGGCAAAACAATCAACATAATTCTGTGATTACTTGTTGGTTTGTCTTCGAACAACATGCCTGCGGTCGCATGCAAACAGCAATTAATGAGAGCCACGGAAACAAATGCTCGCCCCCCCCCCAAAAGACCAAAGCAAAGGAAGCAGGGTCTTCTTCGAGGTCACTATGGTAACTCTCCCCTTACTGGAGCTGATTAGCGGCACTATAATCATGGTTTACGATTCTGAAGTACACAAAGTAAAATTCAACGAGCTTAGCGAAATATCAGTCTGAATGAAATAGAAAAGGAGAGGTACCAGCTTTCCAACATTGTAGACAAAGACCACTCTGTTTCATATGAGGATTAGAAGCCTCTGGGACTGGCTACAGTCGGCAGGTCAAATGATGTACTGGGGAGCATCGTTACCAGTTAGGTAGGTCGAGATAGATTAATGGCTCCGGTCTAAATCATTGCTCAGGTTTGTTCACATGGTGAAGTAAGAGGCTATTCATGGGAAGCATCAGTTTAGGAAGATTAAACCTGGAATAGGAGAAGCCAGAGCTGAGTGATAAAACATACCTGGTTGGGTATGGCCCTCTTCTTGTTCGCAGCCGTGTTCCTCTGCTGGGCACTGTCGTTACACAAAGATGGGCAGATTACAAATAATGATGATACCACTTCAAACACAACCTGCTTAAAACACATTACCCCAAATATCCAAGTGTAACTTCTATTTTGATAGTTTATTCATACCCTTTATTAGCGTTTAGTCCTCTATGAAAATCACCTGTCTGGTTTTTGGTCAGTGTGATTCCAAGGTTTTGATGTTATTATTGTTGTTATTACAACCACTACACACATAACAGGAAGGTGAAAGTGGGTTGTAGAGGAGTTCAAACAACATGGAGGTTCAAGCGGTCTCACACATACTGTACACGGAAGACCTCCATCCTTTCTGTTTGCCCACCTGTTGTTGCCGTACCCCGGGGGGCTACCATCATCCAGCCTTCTGTAGTCAAGGCTGAAAGTGACGTCATGAGAACCGTTAAACAGCCTCTGGTGACCTTTCGATACGTCACATCAATCCACTTGCCATGCAGAGGCCAGCCATAAACCCTCGCACACGCTCTCACAGGCGCTTGCATTGTTACTTGGTCATTAACACAGACCACACAGAGGAAGGGAGCTCCACTCGACTACATGCTACCGTAACTGCTGCACCAGAAAGTACATCGATTCAACCGCAAACTCCAGGCTGCTCAGGAGTACCACAAAACAAAGCCTGCTTTGCAGTGTGCAAACTAGTTTCCTGTGCACAGAAGCAGCTACAAGTGAAAGTGGTAAACATAAACACCGTTCTGTCCATTGGTATAAAAAGCATTCTTTACAGCAACACACAGTCTGAAGAAATGTATCTGTCAAGCAACCAGGCATGCTTGACTGGCGCTGTTTGAAGGCAGAGTGGTATTGTTGCATGCAGGGGGGAAGCTGTGTGCAACTCATGTGACCTTGATCATAGTGATATCCACCTTCCCCACAGGGAGACACATGCTCTAATGAGGCTGAATCAGTAACTGACGTGCTACATCACAATGATGCACTGCAGGTTACAACATGTGGGTAATTATCGGCAACATTTAGATTCAGTGAGGCGACGCTGACGTTTCTGAAACGACGTGAAGCATGTGTAATGTCGGTTTCAGAATTACAGATCGTTCCTTTTTGTAAATCTACGGCACCACGGAGGCAGACAAAAGGCACGGCGAACTTAATCAAGATCACGGTGCCTGTGCTGTGACTGGGGTCATCGGCAACGAGCTGTCAACAGCGCTAGGGAAGGTGGGGGAGGAGGGGTACATACTTAGCAAAGCCTATGAAGTCCTCGTGGTTGGTGTTGATGTAGGACAGCTCAATGTCAATCAGCAGCAGAACCTTAAGAAGCAGAAAATTACGATTAGGACGGAGAGGTCTCAATTAAACACCACTTACAGGAGGCACTAAGTACGAAGTCTCACTTTTGAAATAACACATTCATGAGCCGAACAAAAGTTCCCCCATAGCCCCAGCTAAATCCACAGAAAGCTATGCTTTCATGTCTTGCCAGACTGATAATATCAATTCTGTTAATTGCAGCACTCTGGTGAAGTTGAGAAAATTATTTCTTTTAGTTGAGTTAACGCTGTTAAATTTCTAGGAGCAAAAGTCAGCACTTTTTGGAGGGCTACAGATGTGTTTTATACACAAGTCTCTGAGTTCCTTTTCTTGCCACGTCTTGAAGTAATTGAGTGATCTCTAATTCCAAAACTGCAAACTGCAGTGCGGTTGCATATCTATCACATGATTTTCTAACACGATACAGAGTGTTGTTTAGCTGTGACAAAAATGATAATAATGACTAAAATATAACAGGAAGTTGAACAGTATGTTTTTCTTTTCTTATAAAAATCTCACCATACAAACTTGATTTTTTGTTTTTTTTGTTCACTCATTTGATCAAACTATCGCTTACAAAAACATGTGTAGAACTGAGCCTTAATAATTACTTAGGGAAATTATTTCAAGACCATCCAGTCTTTTTGAATACTTTTAAGGCCATATTTTACCAAGTTTGCTAACTTTTATGAGGAGGTCTAAAGAAAACATTGAATGATACATACAATAATCTATGGACGTATCTATTTAGCATATAATGTGCACTTGCTGTGCTGAAGAGCCTGCAAACGTACGCACGCTAGAAGGAAAACATTTTAGATTTTGGTTTTGCTCTGCTGGTAAACTAGCAAGCTGACACCAACAGACAAACCAGCACAGTAATGGCTCCAAATTACTGATAAAGAATTGCAGGTGGACAGCAGCTCTGTCCCTCAATGGAAAAGCTTCATGAGTTTTTACCATTGAACAAACACTGAAGCAAAACCTGATGTGATGTTTGGAAGAATGACACGAGGCACATGTTTTTCGTCGTCATGCTGCAGCTGGAGGATCAGCAGATGCAGAAACTGACAATAGCAGATGATACAACAGCTAACAGTGGGCCTTTAGATATCGGTTACAAACGTCACTGCATGTTACATTTTGTCTTATTCCCCTTCCCTCATTTATGTGACAACTTGGGGGGCTTTGTCCCACCAGCATCTCAATATAATACTGGAGTGGGGTTTAACATGGATTGTAGATGGTTATAGGTCTTCCTGTAGTGTTTCCGTGTATTAAAAAGTAAAAATCAAAGGCTAACAGGAGCTTACACCACATGCTGGAGACTATTCAATCAACATAGCAACTCACCTGGTCCTTGGTCTTCCCTTCTCTTTCTCTGACATGGGTGGTGACAATCCTCTCGGTCTCCTCTCTCAGTCTGGGGTAGGAATTGAGCTGAAAGGCAACACAAGAACTGCAGCACTGAACGGAGACACATGCACACCGACATGCGAGCTGGAGCTTGATAAGACTTACCAATAAGTATCAGAGAGAAACAGGAGTGAGAAGTGAGAATTAAGTAGGAAACAAAGAAAAAGGGAAAGAGATAGTCAAGTGACATTTCAGTGTCACACGTATCCAGGAAATCACAATCCAACACGCACACTGAAAACAGACTTTAAAATACTGATTGTCTGTTCTACAAGGTGGTGATACATTTACCATCAGCCAGGGATAACTCAAAGATACAATCAGTGCTGTAATGCTGGACATTTACTGCAGTTTTATTGGCTATCAAGTGATATAGTAATATATTTAAGAAATGTGGACATTTGAAAAGAATCTGGTTGATTTTAAACCCGTCATCTCTGGCTGATGGTAGAGTTTTAATATTAGTGAAGACGGGATGAGAAAGGACAAACTGGGGTGAGGCAGGGGAAACCCAAATGACAGAGAGGAAAGGATGTCATGTTTTTTTTTTTTTAATGTGCAGTGCCTTCCTCTATCCACAAGGTGGTAGCGGAGCACCGTAGCTATGGAAACGCTTCAGTCAGGCTGTCACTGTGCCCATATAGCCCTTGGCTATGTATCATCTAGTAATGTCACACCCCCACCCTCACGTCACTGCCTTTCCATCCGGTTCAGCAGATAGCAGAATGTCAGTCTGCCATGTGGGTCAGCGAGGGAGCAGCGCCGGGCTCGGCTCTGCTCAGAAAGACCAGGCTGGCTCTTGGGCAGGGAGGGAGAGAGACAGGAAGCAGTGTGGAGGTGGAAAGGAATAAATAAAAGCTTTAATGAGCTGATGCTGAGGTCAAACAGCATGTGGGAGCTGGCTGGTGGATGTGACCTGTCGATGATCACTCTGAATGGTGTGGCGACTTTCTAGAGTACAAAGGGAGTAGAGATGGGACAATACACACATTTGAAGAAGTGGGCACAGATGGTGGGGTGGCATGGGAGTGGTTTGGGGCTGAAAACTGCACTTGGATGATACACATTTATAAAGAAAAGAAATCCCTTCTCTTTTCATGCCATCATCCCAGCGGGTGTGTCCCTGGTTACCTTAACGGCACACTTCATGACGAGCGCGGTGAGCTCAGACACCACAAGGTCCACACATTTGAGGCTGGGCTCTTTGAGTTTGAGGATCTGCTTTTTGACAATTGCCTCGAAGGCCAGGTCAGGGGTGAAGAGCCCCGTTCTGAAAGGTCATGGGGTCACATTGCATTTTGTTGGGGTGGTAGAAAGACAGGGATAGGCAGAAATTAAAGAAAGAGAAATATCAGACAGACAGGAAGGAAAAAGGAAGTTAGTTTTTTCTAGTTGCTGAAAGACATATCAAGCAGTGGAGCAGGACAAGCCACAGGTTCTTCACATCCTCTTTCTTGACAAGCCAGTCCGTCGTAAACAAGGTCAATACGGCAGAGGCCAATTAACAGCTTACAGAGCACCCTGTCTTTTGCTGGCTAGAAGCACCGAGTAGTGAGACCTGCAGCTTGTCCAGAAGAAACCAGAGATGCTCAGTCCTGAAAACATCTCATATCCACAACACGTCACCCGTCACAACACTCCACAACACGACAGCGCTGCCTGCACACAGAGCTCACGGGGCTGGGCCAGGCCGAGGGCAAACTGCACAGAACTTTTCCTTTTTGAAACTCATCAGTAGAGATGTTTCCAGATGTTACAGGAAGATGTTTGGCTAACGATCTATGTCAGCGTACCCTCTGCCAACACCCACGGCTGCCCCTGCTCTGTGTCTGGGCTGGGTCGGGAGATGCTGGACACCTGCAGTACCTTGTTGGTGCACTGCCTGACTGTGTTGATGAGCTCCTGAATGACCAGATCGATACATTTGAGACAGGGCGTTTTCAGCTTAACGATCTGCTTTTTCACGATGACCTCAAACGCCAGGTCTGGAGTGAACAGCCCCGTTCTGAGGATGCACAGAGAGACAGAGGCACAGCGGCAGACAGATGGGACAGTTAACAGACATGAAGTCCAAAAACAACAACCAAAGAAAACATGGATGGACAGATGATGAGACAAACAAACAAAACAGGCGATTGTAAGGTTACTGACAAAAAACTGAAAATGAAACCACTGAAAACCAAGACAGGAAAAGGAAAAGATGAAGCTCTGAAGACAGGAAGTGTAAATATAATTACACATATAACCACAAGTGAAATACGAGAGACATTGCGTTACATTGAGGAATACACAAAGACACACGTAACACAAAACCTCAATAACTGAAGGCTTTGGCAGACAGAAACAGAAAAGGAGTGGGTGGTATTGCAGTGAGGGAGATAAATGGACTGAAAGAACAGTGAGGGGAAGTAAAATAGAAAATATATATTCCACATACAGCAGACAGCACTTTCCGAATTCATCAATTTGAGTGGGTACTTTTAGTCTGTGATGCCGAGGCTTGATTATAAAACTTTGAATTATAGTAGAATAACGGCTTTAATGAAGGGGAAAAAAAGCAAAGATGTGGCAGCAGTAATTACTGTCAAAACAGAACAGAGGTGTCTATTCAGCTCTGTGAGTGACTATTATGGAAAACAGGTAGGTTTTTTTTCTTGGCTCTACTCCACTTGCCTGACACCATGGACATTCTTGATTGCATGGCTGATTTCCCTCCTAAGGTCCTTCTCATCAAACACAATCTGCAGGTACAGATAAAAAGCAAATAATACAATTCACAAATCGGTGTGATGCGTAAAGTCTCCTGCGACCTAAAGTCTGAGTTCACCAGACAACTCTTTATGGCACATTGTGATGCAGTGCTGACCTTGACAAGTTCGAAGGGGAAGCGTTCATGGAAGAGGCGGTTGATTTTGGCACCACCTGAAAGCTCATTGGT
Organism: Brachyistius frenatus; assembly: GCF_029030835.1. Classification (NCBI taxonomy): domain Eukaryota; kingdom Metazoa; phylum Chordata; class Actinopteri; family Embiotocidae; genus Brachyistius; species Brachyistius frenatus. The sequence continues at coordinate 2,933,190 of NW_027210642.1, read as the reverse complement.
GTCCACCTGGTCCCCAGAGCCCTCAATGCATTTCTCAAAGTCTACACCGAACTGCTGCACCATCCTGATCAAGCACAAGAGACAAGTGGCTAAGTGCTGTTAATTCATACAGATTCTTCTGTTTAGTGATGCTACAGCTTAAAGTCAGGGGTAAATCGATGCATATTTAAGATTTGATAGTCCTACTTTGTCAGCCCTTCACTATACTTTTAAATAGGAATATCTGACATGTTTCAGCTCAGTAAACCTCAACACAACCCTGTTGTGCAAGATAATTAATGTCTAATATCACAACTTGTCGGCACAAAATTGTAAATGTAATTTCAAATAATTATTTGCACTCACTGTAACAAGGCCTTGGTCTTGCGTGTCGGGTCATCCGGACGGAAGTTCTTGTACTCCTCCACCTCCTTCTCCAGAGAGAGGAGCTGACTCTGCAGCTTACTGCGTAGACCTGGCAGGGTATCTCTGATGTGATTGGTCAATTGCTATAGACAGAAAAAGACAATATTATTATTTTAGAGAATCAATGGCATGGTTTGATCCTTAAAAACAAAGAGACAGTTGTTGTCAGACCTGGTTGAGTGTCTTTTGTAGATGTGGTGTGCCCATACGCTCTGCTATGTGTCTGTAGGCCGGGTGAGACAGGAAGAACTTTCTCTCTGCAGCCAGAGCAGCGCGAATGTCCTTCTTTCCATCAATGTCTTTCTGACTGCGGTTCACCACACCGATGTAACCTGGACATACACACACACACACACACACACACACACACACACACACACACACACACACACACACACACACACACACACACACACACACACACGGTCATTCCAGGGGTCGACAACAAAGCCTGTGCGCGTGTCTCTTAGTGGGTGTGTGGATGATACTCACCTCGACGCAGTGGCAGCAGTTTATTTTCAAGGATGTCCTTTGCATCCGTCCCTTCATCCATCAGGTCCAATTTTGTTATAACACCAATGGTACGCAGACCTGCATATAATTAGAAAGTGGAGCTGCATCGGTTTAAACAGATTTGTCACCTCTCACCATGCTACATGTCTAACAGAATAATACAGAGGCAGAGGACTGATGCCCAGAATAATTATATCAGTGCATTTGACCTTTTCATTGCAGAGGCCCGTTTAGGAAGCATCTATGAAGAATTGGCAGAGACGGAAATGCTGAATAACAGCAGTAGCATATTAAATGAGAGAAAATCTGAATATGCCATGTTTAATGTACTCGTACTGACAACAATGTGTTTATAGACCTGCTTCCTGACTGTTGATCGAGTAGAAAAGCTAATTGCTTACCCTGTGGGTCCACTTCCTTGGCGATCTTTAGAGCGTCTGAGTTGGCCAGATCAGTATTGGCAGGGGTGACCGCCAGGATCAAACAGCTCTCCTTGGTGATGAACTGCATCAGCATATCTCTAATTTGGTGCTCGATGTCCACCGGTTGATCTCCTACAGCAACCTTAGTCATCCCCGGAAGGTCGATGAGGGTCAGGTTCAGCACTGAGTTACAAGGACAGAAGTCATAAGGCATGAGAAATGTAAACAAATAGATTTTTCCATCAGTCGCATGAAAGTAAATAATTAGGATTCCGGAGAGAAACATGTTGTAGTTACGAGCTAAACCTGCACATACCCTTTCGTATTTGTTCATGAAGGTGGTTCGGTGACCTATTTTTAGTAAAGCAATGTATTTTCATTTTGACTTTTAAATATGTTATTAACTTAAGTTAGCATTCAAATGGAAACCCACGTAGTGATGGATGCGAGACAAATATGCTACTTTTTTAACACTGATGTTGAACTGATATATTTGATTAATTATCAGCATTTACAACGCCAATCACAAAGTCAAGAAAACTCCTTTGTTATTCGTAGTATTACTGAAATGTTCTCTTACATGGGATGAAAAAGATAAATACTGTGTTTTATGACTCCGCGTCAGCTTCCTCTCTTTTAATAATAAAAAAAAAAAAAACATCAACAGACAATTACACAATCGTCCTCAAGTTCACATATTAATGGGTGTTCGCTTCAAGGGGAAGCTTTTATCTTCTGTTGTTGTGAAACTAAGCCTAATGAGCATTTTACTGTCTAAAAACGAAAGCAGTTTGAAAGTTAAATTACTGACAGTGAGTTCCCTGCGATGGCTCCCATACTGAGCTGTTTGTTTGTGACAGACATTCAGTGACGGAGTAAAAAAACACATGAAAACATCTGAACAACAAAAATCTATCCCACAAAGCTGTCTGAAAAACTCCTTTTGAAAACAGCAGAGGGTGGATAGTCGTTGTGCACATTTCAAAACAGGACAATATGTCCGTTTGGGTAATGCAGATATTATTTTGTATTATCGCACGATAATAACAAAGAGATATAAATGTGTAATATAATAGGTCATATTAACTGACAATATTAATAGACATTGTTACTTTTTCTTTACGTTCCATAACGAGATATTTATGGTTAAAATAATGAAATATGATCAAACAGATATTATGATATGAAATAGATCCAACACAAATATATGCATGAAAGGGATATAAACCCCCAGTATAACCACAGAGGAGAAGGTGTTCATGACCATGTTCTCATGAATACTCGTGTCCATTACCATTTGGGGAGTAGACCCTGAGGTTAATGGGGATGGGAGAGATGCCTTTGTTGGAGCCCGTTATCCTGTCGGTCTCCGCCTCAATTTCCGCTCGCACTTCATCGAAATCCACAAACTTCTTCCCTTTGCAGTGCAGGAATTCAGCATATTCTGCACGCAGGGTTGGAGCGAGAGAAAAAGGACAAAGAGGCGAGAAAGGAACAAAGACAAAGAGAGAACGGGGAAGAGAGGGACAAAAGAATATTACATTAAAGAGATGAAAGTAGCATATAGCAGACGGCGTGCCTAGCTTGAGGCGCCGTCCCTGGGAGGCCATATGCAGGTCAGCGATGAAAGGAGGCGGGGATGTGGCAGTGCACAGGGCTGCCATACTCACCTGCTTTATTGTTGACCAGCTGCAAAATGAGAGGTCTGCGGGTAACAATGCCTGATCCTCGTGGAAGAAAGTCCCTGAGTGAGAGAGACAGAGGAAGAAAAATAAACACCAGAAATGTAGGAAGTAAAGGCGATGAAAAAGAGAAAAATTCAAATCACGAAAAGGGGTACGCTCAGGACAGAGACGGACAAAATGTCAGACATTTTAATAAATCAAGAAAGAAAGACGGGGGCATACAGGGAGAATGTTCAATTATTCATTACAGTCGATGTCCATTTCCTCACAGCGTGGCCTCTGGTAAATTGATGGGCACAGGAGAATTTCACGCCTCCAACTTGTCTCACAACAAATCAAATGGAACAAAATCCGTTTCTCTCATCGTCGGTGCGATACAGATCAATTCATGCACACCCACTCTGGCTATTAAGTTGAAAATCCAGCCGAAAACAGAATTGATTCATGTTATACCTGCAAAATCCTACAATTCAGTTAACTTTCAATTTATGACTCTGAACAAGTCTCCCTTCAAGCTGAACTGAACAGTCTGTAATTATATTGTCATCTCAGAACATATCCTGGAGCTGGTGCATCTCCGAGCACATTATGATAGCACCCGTGGTGATCTGACAGGGATAACGTTTTTGATGCACAGCTGAACGGTCTATATTCAGGAAAACACACTCACAGTACAGCCACCTTTAATTGGCATTTCAAATAAAATGTTCTCTCAGTGTACGCTCCCTGTCCTGACTGCATTGGTGTTTCCAACCTCCCCCCCCCCCCTCCCTCAAAAAAAGAGCTTTTCTAAAATGGCCTCTGGAGTGTATAAATCTAAAAACACGGTTTCAGCATGTCCGGGGTAAAGTGAGGTTGTTGTTTTTTTTTCAAAACGATGACGCAAGCCGGCCCAGTGTGGGTCAGAGGCTGTGTGCCAAACAAGTGCCACAGTTAGGTTAAGAAGACAACCTTTAGCCTTTAACTTTCTATGTGATCATTCATTTTAAATGCCAGTAGAGTCCAATACACAGAAGAGCAACAACGTTGTAATTCTAAAATTGAGGATTTTGCTACTTCCCCAGCTTTTGAGAGAATTATAATCAGCATGTAGAGTTTATTTGCCACAACTAAATTACTATTTCATGCTCATTCAGTCGTCCAACAGAAATATGTAAATGAGAGTAATTACTTGCAATCACAATTACTCCACCATCTAATCTGCAAAGCATCCTGGTGATGCGAGTACAATTTTATGAAATCAAACTAAAACCTTGGAAACAGTTACAGAAATACCAACTTTCGTGATTTTGACAACATGCTGTTGAGCTGAGAACCAAGTAGCAAAGATCAATTAAATTTTCTCCTAAAGAGTCTGAGCGAAACAAGTCCCGCTGGAGTCAGTATTTCAGCCACCTCCTTGTGTGCAAAGGAAACCAACTTTCTAATAATCTTTCATTTCAAAGCTCAAACTTCTTTCTCTGTGCCTCTGAAGATTTTCAGTGGGAGTAGTATTTTGCTGGAAAGTCCAATGATTATTACTGTGGTTCAATTTACACACTGTGGGCACCAAAGTCTTCCTCAGAGGGCCCAAGATGGCAGTTACATCATCAAGTTTACCAACTCCTGCCGCTGCAAAACACACCCAGGACAAGACGGACCCACTTTGACAAGAACACCCCCACCCCTCCGATGTTTTTTGGTCAAAAATGAAGTGTTTCTAGACATAAAGTCCTTGCTTATTCTTCTCGTGGTCTGGACAGATACTTTTGTTCCTGCTTCCTTTTTAGTCCCCTGCAAGTCTGTGGCAGTAATACAATCTTATTTCTTTGATCTCAGCTACTGTTTTTTCAAATGTCTAATTGAAGGGGTTTTGTTGAGTTTGCTGCTGTACCATTTAAACGTATGTCTGATGCTGCCGACTGTGTCTCATGGAGCTTGTCTTTCTTTCTTTCTTTCTTTTTTTTAACCCACTTTTTGGTGTGACAAAAAAACACTTGTGCTTTTAATTGTTTTGCTTTTTATTTGCCATGTTTGCAACTCGGCTTGAACACCTGCATCAGCAGTATTTCTACCAGTGTCAGAGATGAAGCCAGTTCAGGGTTATAATACTGAACAGAGGTGCAAACTGTCACTCAACACAGTTACTCCCTGTGTCTGCAGCTACAGTCACAGGGGGAAGCCGTGTGGCAGCGACGTTAAGGAGGCAGCTCTCTGTACTCGGACATTTTGTCGAAACAGCTGATAATAGCAATGACAATATATGAAATATTTTGGTTGGTCGGGGTCTCACACTGTTGACAGAATTGTGTGGTTTAAAAAAAAAATTAAGCTCAATGTACACATAGTTTAAGGAAGAATAAACCCGCTACAAAACATGATCACAGTCAGAGGTGAGGCTGATGGTTTCCGCTAAAGTTTCTGTTTCAGGCAGGCTTGTGTCAATACAAGACATATGATCCATGATAACACCTTGGCCACACAAGTCCTCGGGCCTAAAACTTGACATTGCTTGCTCTATGCATGTTCAGCTACAAGCTTGCAAAATGAGAATTGCAAAGTGTAATGCAAGCGTTAGATGACAACCGCAAATGCTATTGGTGCAACAGTGAATGGTTGAGACACCGTCCTATAGAAAACAATGAGAACTTTCTCACACTTGGCCTCTTAAAGTGACACGGTACCTGAGGAATTTTTTTTTAACCACAAGGCCAACGTTGCTTAGTCAGCCTCCAGATGAGGCTCCTCCACCCAGTCTTCTGCACTCCCCTCCCAACTCTGAAAGTCCCTCAGCTGCTCTGCAAACATACTACATCTGGTGGTGATCACCAGGCCCAGTCCCAGAATTATACTAGCAGAGATGAACATGTCACTAGCCCACATTTTCCTTTGTCTCCTTATTGTCAGACCTACAGGCCCGAAGGCACTGAGACGGTGCTCTGACTGCCCGCTGACTTAAGACTGAAAGCAATGTATGAGCCACAGGACAAGAGAAAAGAGGGGAGCTGCCATACTACGTACTGCTTGCTATTCCCAGATTGTAGTCCTGTGGTCAAACAGGGGGAATGTTCTGGATGTTCCCCACATCAGCAAAAAAAAAACACAGGTCTGTGGTTCAGCACACGTGCTGTGTCATTCACATAATGTAGAGCATACAGGCATTTGTCAACATGGCAGACAGTATAGAAAGCTCTGGATGAGGTTTAGGAGGGAGGGAATTAGAGAGAAAACAAACAAACCCACTTTAAGCTGTGGGAAAGGATCTGACACTGCGAATGGTGGCTCTGAGATCACAGCAAGAATGATGTCCTCAAAAAAACTGCTAAAGTATTAATATTAAAGGCCACTCTCCAGTGACAGGTCACTCTCACTGACTCAACAAGTGGCAACTGGTGAAAGATCCACAGCAATAAAATAAAGCACCAATAATGTTTAGTGGGAAATACACACAGAAATTGTTTGATCAAAATGCTTTTTTGGAGAAGACATAAAGCAAGTAGAGAATGGAAACAGTCGGTCTTCATAGACAGAGTTGGATAAACAGCAGTGGCATATTGAAAAGAGGCAATAGGCCAGGATTTCATTATTGATGCGCTGTAAATGATAAACGAGGCTGAGCAGATTGTGTATCATTTCATACATAATGGATGGCCGAGCAAAGAGCATCAGTCTCCATCGAACACAAGAGAAAGCAAAATCAAGGGAGAGTAGGGCAGGGAGAGAACGAGAGAGCCAACTCCCCTCCACTCCCTTCTCCTCCCCTCCCCCCTTCCCCACCCCTACAGCCTCTGCCTCTTACAAACAGGCAGAGCAACTGTGAGGAGCCATAGCCCACAGCTGATCCTCCTTTTCCTCCAGTGTATTGAGTTCTGACAGGGCTCGCTTTCAAATATGGAAACCAGTGTGTGAAATTCTGAGGTCGTGGTAGACTCTCAAGGGACGGCGCAGCACACAACAAACGTGTTGGTGATTTGGTGGGACTTATTCCGCAGGTCTCTGGAGTGGCAGAGAACATGTAATTATGGCTATCCGCATTCCCGCACCAGTCTGTCACTGTGGGTACGACGAGGCATCGCGAGGCAGCAAAGCCCTCTTCCAGCGCGACCAAAATCCGACCGCGGCGGGGAAAATCCCTTCAATCTTCGCCGCTCGTCCGTCTTCTTCATCACAGTGATGTCCACCGTGCTACACACAAGCATCCAGGCTGGTGCACATTTCTGTTCACAATCCTTACACACGTACACAGAGGAAGTCTGCTGCTGCAAACAGAGATGTGCACACTCATCAAATAGGTTTTATGCAAACACTGGCATTTCGGTAAATGTGCATGAAATTAGAGCAAAGCAGCCGCATCTAATTCTTTATCAAAGACCGCCTCAAACAAATGAAAAGGGTTCTAACACTTTCAAAACTGCTAGTTCCTCTGTTGGCTATTTGTCACACATCTGATAACAGCCTCCGCCCAGGCCGGCTTGCAGTGCAAGATATAACGTCTTAACTCCCAGCTGGGACATTAAAATTACAACACAGGCACACAGCCAAAAAAAATTCTGACATGGATGTGATCATAGTCTTTTAACGGTTTGTGAATTATGATCTAATAACGCGCGCATTGATCAATCGATAAGCCTGTAAAATTACAATGGAAAAGTTAAGCTAAATTATCATTTTTATCTTAATCTTTTTCAGTTATTTCTCAGCAGCTGTTGACTTGTCATTTAAATATCATGTTTTACATAACTAATAAAATTCATGATGGTTCTTGTTTGAGTCTCATCAGTAAGCCACGTCACAGTGAAGCAGTGTGCACAACGACCATGCCGTGGCAGAGATACACCTGGATAGAACATAACCATTATTATTGTTATTAGTTGGACCTGCATCCACCATAAGAAAAGTCTGTCAGGTATCAAATGCTCGGGCTAAATGCTTGTACAGGAGAGCTTAGTGTATGTTCACTGCGTCCGGTCATTTATTTGATTGTCTTGGTTGAAACCCAAACAAGGAAATAACTCTGCCAACAGACTAAAACGTCGACAAATATTTGTGTATCATGATGCTGAGCCAGTGGGATTGAATTCCTGCCCGGCAAAGTATGCGGACCAGGCAGCTAAAGTGTGCTGCTCTGCTGTAAAACACTTGAGGGAATCAGGAATCCACCAGATGTGTCACACAAAACAGTGTCCATTCTCAATGTCACCTGGGCTGAAAAACAGGACCGGGACGACAGACAGACGGTAGCTCCACAGCAAATGCGGTCGAGCCCTGCTTAGCATTTCTTCATCAAAGCCAGGGAATGTAAATAAGAAACTGAGCGATATCAAAAGCGCATGTTAAGACGTCAGAACATTTGCCACGTAAAGAGAGAGAAGTAGCGAAGTGAGGTCACTTGGCAGCCATATCAGATCATGACATCAGCATGAAGTTCAAGCGGGAGAGAGAAAAGGCGGGGCACTTGCGCTCTGTGTCTGAACCTTACTGTCTGTCGTCTCGATGTTTCTCTTCCCTTTATTGCGTGACTTGGTTTCTAGTGTTTTTTTAGGCCGGAATATTTTCAACCCCAGGGACGGAGGGATGGAGCCAACCTTTCACACACAACATGCACCTCAACAAAAGAAAAAGATCTCAGCCACCGGGGAAATTAGAGAGCAACCATTAATGAAAGAAGCAGCAGCCCATAGTCAAAGTCTGCAAATGAACTACCCTACAACACTCCTAGTTTTGCATGACAGATGACTGGAGAGCATGGTAAAGGTGAAGGGTTTCCATATTGGCCACTTCTGAACTCAAACAAGCCCTCAGATCAACAATGAGTCATGAGCACGCCTGTTGCTATGGCGATGTGCGGCACCTCCCGAGCGCTTCTAGATTAAAGTGAAACTCGACCCTCGACCCTCTACTGTTCCACCTCGTCGGGCCTTCAAATCACCTGCACAGAAGCAACAGAGCAGCTCTTAAGTGTGCTGCTCACACACACTTCATAACAGGATGACCATCCTCAACGGTCAATGCCAAAGCAATGCTAGATTAACTTTTCCGCAAATGGATGTACGTTAGTCCTAACGGCGGGCAGAAAGAGGAAGGCCAGCGCAGGCGAGTCACGATGAAATGTCTTGTGTTAATTGCAGCTGATGTGTGTCAAGTGCACTCACAGTGCAAAGTCCCGCTCATCTGAATTAATGTGCACTGAATGGTAGTGTAATCTGTGTGTGTGTGTGTGTGTGTGTGTGTGTGTGTGTGTGTGTGTGTGTGTGTGTGTGTGTGTGTGTGTGTGTGTGTGTGTGTGTGTGTGCGCGCGCGCGTTTTCTCTTAAAGGCAGTTACGACATGATCTCGCCAGTGTGTTTATAACCAAAAGACTTTGTGCATGTCATCTTAATAGCCAATCTGCTTCCTTTACTCGGCCGGCCGGCCGGCGTGCGTGCGTGTCTGTGTGTTGAAAGATTGTTGTGTGGTTTGGGTTAATCACGGAGAGCCTCTCAATGGGGTGGAAACCTGCTAAACAAGCTGCTTTAGAGCGAGCTTGTTTTGTTTCTTTATCTGCAGGGTGATCTCACTCACGGCTGATGAGGGAGCGGGCAACAGGATCGCCCTGTTGAGGATGACAGACCCAGCCCAGGAGCACTGTAGTTTAAACCTTCACACTTCAAAGATTGAAGAGTCGTCAGGCCTATTTCCTTTTATTTCTAAACTTCAGTCAAAAACAGAAACAAAAGAGGAAGATGGTAAGGGAAGTTGTGTTTTCTGCAGATGAGAACTTAAAAAAATGCCAGCAATTTGATGAGAGACACTCTGCTTTGAGGGCCAAAGCAACGCGTTACATAAAAACGCACTCAGGACGAATTCAGCTGCACAAATACACATCCTTAAGGGAAGGTGGTAGCTCTCTTTACCCAACAGGCTTTCCCACTTACATATTTGTACTTTCACATCTGAAATAAACACACACGCCAAGCAAACAAGAACCTCTTATGTGATCTGATAAAACTCCATTCAACAGCTGTAACAATTACTTGTAAATGTAAATCCTGCAGGGCCTTCTGGATGTGGCCTGAACTTTTAAATAAAACAAAAGGAAACTAATTCTCATTCAAAATTAAGGCCAAATAGGACTACAAAATATTATCTACACTGTGTTTTACCGAGAATAAATTTGAAACAAAAACTGAACTGACACAATTTGCACATTGATGTCACAGACCAAAGACCTTCATCTTCTGAATCCTAAGTTAAAGCAAACCTATCAAGAAAGATCTTCAGTTGCACAGTTGACAACAGGAAACCTTCCTCTGGCTCCTGAAGTTGGAAGATTAGAAAAGATCCAGAAGGACAACTGGCTGTGTAAAATATGTGATTTAGGAAAAGTTAAGAATGAATCACATTTTCATTTGTTTGGTCCTCATTATGAAAAGTTATGTTGAATGAAATTTATATTCTAAATCCAGAAATGTTCTGGTGGTCTGATGATGACAGAAGGGAGCCGTTGTTTAGCTTCCACTGATGCTTGCGAAACATCAGCAGGGTCTATTTGTTTAAAATCACAAGTTTTTGTTGTCAGTCTGGCTCTAATTTTGGCTTTTTGTTTGAAATCGTTTTGAATAATGGTGTCTTGTAAGCCTTATTGGGCTGTGCATATTGTTTAGGTATGACACAATAAAACAAATCAGTCTTCATTCATCATGTTCAAAGTCTTGGTTTGTAAAGAGAGATTGATTGACAAAAGATATTTCCTGGCAGTTGTGGTTTGCTTTTAACGTTTTACTGGTTGCGTATATGTGCTTAAATGGAGGAGCCCATCTTGTATATCTGACCTTTGACACCCGGCTCTCTCAGATCATTGAAACAGCAGCTTTTACTGGTTCCTCAATCCAGATCGGTACTCAGGCTTTCTCAGTGGCAGCTCCTCACTAACAGTATTCAAATCTCTATTATATCCATATTTATGTTCTCTGGCATTTCCAGATTAGGCCCAACTTAATTTTGATTCGATTTCTTTTTTTTCTTTTTACATTTTGTAGCGCTCAGGCATTTTTCACGTGTATTGTTCTGGCTTTAAAGTTGGTCTTTTTAGTCATTGTTTTGTTACTGAATTTGTGGTAATAGCTTTGATGTTGTTTTTGATGTTTTACATTAAAAAATAAATAAAAAGGCATCAATAGTGTGCAAATGTTTAGAGAAACAACTCGGGGCCCACTAAAGTGTAAAAAAAACTGAGGAAGCCTCTACAGAAGTATTTGTTTTTTCTCCACCCCCCATTTATAATGAGTTCTTATGTTGACCTACAGATTTGCCACGTAAAGAGCACATCTTAAGTAGTTTAATCTCCAGATACTACGACAAGTGTGTAACTTTATACTAACGTCGGTCACTAACTGCCAAAAGTGACCAAACGTTTAGCTTCGACGCTTTTGTGGCAAAAAAAAAAGGTATTTCAAAACGTAAACACACCAGTTGGGCGATCAAAAACGCAAGTTTCCTAATGTAAGAACGTGTTAAAATAAAATGAAATAAAAACCCGGTGTAAACTACCGAGATAATTGAAACTCAATTAAGCGGTTTCACGTACCTGCCGACAAAATTTTCCAGGACCGAGCTTTTCCCGGCGCTCTGTCCGCCGACCACAGCGATCTGAGGAAGGTCTAAATTACAGCTCTGGCCGATGGAGCTGAACGCGTCTTGAAGCTTGTTGATCAGGGGAATCAGGTCTTCCATGCCCCGGTTCCCCATGGCTTCGTTAGCTCGGAGAGCCTCTACCCCCCCACCTCTCCCTTTCAATACCACACAGACCAGAGGCTAACGCTGGCCGCGCTAACGAGCTAGGTAGCTTAGCAGCGAGGTGCTCTCGGGTTACTCTTGAAAGTGTTGAGTTCCGCCGCTTCGCGCCGCTTAAAGGCTTTTTATTTCCCTTTTTTTTTTTTTTCCAAAATGCGCGAGCGGGTTACCCGTAATGCAATTCACACGAATATCATTTCGTGTTCTTTTAAGCGCATTAACTTAAAAAAAAAAAAAATGCTCAGTGAGTCGAAACGGACGGAAAACTCGCAAAACAAAACTTCCTCTACGCGAACGCCATCCGGTCAGTGGAAGCGACATCCGATCGAAACCGGTGAGTTTAGACCCGCCTCCTCTCCCCGAAGCAGATCGTCTATTGGCTAATTCTAACGTTTCTCCGCCAAGACGTGAGTTCATTGGATATGCAAAAAAAAAAAAAAAGGCGTGTAACGCAAGTGAAACAGAAAACCTGATTTCCAATTGGGCGACACGGTTGTCATTCGTAGGCCGTCCATGTCACGTTGTCGGTGAAAGATGGCTTCCGCCGTAGACTGTGGCGCGGGTACAAATATTTTAGTAAACATGCCCCTGAAGAAAGCTCTGTCCGTTGCTTCTCCTCTCACTCTGCGAGTTATTGCTGAATGCCCAGTAACCAAAGCCAGAGCTTGTGATCTGGTGCTCCCGCACAGTACCGTCAGCACCCCGGTGTTCATGCCCGTCGGTACCCAGGGCACTCTGAAGGGGATCACTGTGGATCAGCTGGAGGGTCTTGGTTGTCAGGTTTGCCTGGGGAACACATACCACCTTGGGATGAGACCGGTAGGCAACATCAGTTCCGGTTTTCTTTTAAGTCATTGGGCTTTAAACCGTGCCTGCACAAATTCACAACAACTTTCAGTGTTTGTTTTTTGTTTTTTCTTTTGTTGGATGTGTTTTTTACAATTCATGTCTGATGCATGCAGGGGCCTGATTTGATCGAGAAAGCCAATGGTTTACATGGATTCATGAACTGGAAGAGGAATCTTTTAACTGTGAGTGTGGCTTTGCTTTCCTGAATTAAACGTTTACGACAAATTGGAGCTGAGTTAATTAGTTCTTACCTCTGCCAGCATTAAAACCTCAGTTGCATTTTTTGTGTCTCTGTGCAGAACTTCTCTCGCTGTCTGCTGTCATCTATATTATCAGCCTGCACTCATGTACCTGTATACATCTATATTTTGTGGTTTCACTTTTATTATGTCAGATGGATATATGTAGTTTATATACAGTACTGTAAAAAAAATATTATACCTGTGCTTCTGCTTTGCATATTTTAGTTGGTATCTAACTAAGTAGCACAATGTTATTCTCTTTGGTCCACATTTATGTTAACATCTCTCATTTTAATGTTCTGCATGTCTTGCATAATGAAACTCTGTCTTCCATGTTTTTAATAGTAGTGTACAATGAAATCCTAAATCTTCTATTTCTTATTGTTTTTCACGCTTATAAATTACCTCAATAACTTTGTCATTTGAATTTTGTATTCTTTTTTTTTTTATATAGGGTGACTTGGTAACACCTGTCTAGGGACTACCGATAAAAAATAGCCTCGAGGCTAACTCTGGCACATTTATAGCAATGTTCCATGAATGATCACTGTTCCTGTCAAATAAACAAAGATATAGACAAATAAATAAAGGAGTTATGTGCAGAGAGAGATGCACAGAAGTACAAGAGGCAGTAAATAAGCTTTATGTTGAAATCTTTCTTTTCCTATTTACAGGACAGTGGAGGGTTTCAGATGGTGTCTCTTGTTGAGCTCTCGGAGGTCACAGAGGAAGGGGTCAAGTTCAAGTCCCCCTACGATGGCAAAGAGATCCTATTAAGTCCTGAGAAGTCCATCAGCATACAGAACAGTCTGGGTCAGCAAGGAGTAAAATAATTTGAATTAACGTCAATTAAAAAAATAAAAAACTTTGATCTTTCCCTTAATTTCCCAGAGGCTGACTAAGAGCATGTCCATGTTTCTTCCTCCAGGGTCAGACATTATGATGCAGCTGGATGACGTGGTCAGCAGTACTGTGACGGGACCCCGGGTGGAGGAGGCCATGCACAGATCCATTCGCTGGCTAGACCGTTGCATAGCAGCCAATAAAAATCCAGACAAGCAGAACCTCTTTGCCATCATCCAGGGAGGACTGAATGCAGAGCTGCGCAAGGCCTGTCTAGATGGTAAAAAAAAAACAAAAAAAAACACGAAAACATCCTGCTCTGTGGTAGTACTTTTTTCCAGTTGCGATCACCTTGCTTCTATCTGCATAGACTGCTTTTGACAAACATACTGAACAAGTGGTTCATATTTGGACCCTAAGAATAAAGACTTTGAAAATCCAATAATTTTGAAAATGGCCACATTAACTTGAACACTTATGTGTGTGCCTAATTAAGTTGTTTTTTTTAATTTTTATTTTTTTATCCCAGTCCAATGATTAAGTATATGTGAATCAAACAGGTGGCAGGGATGTTGGTCAAAGTGTACAATATATTTTCTGTTAGGTTTAAAGGGCATTAATGTTGAGCAAAGATACTGTGTGCAAACTGCGGGTTTGGCAAGTTCAACAGAAAATTCTTACCCACACTGTGACATTTGGTCTAGTTGTAAATAGTTACCCAGATCTAAACAGTAACATATTGTAAGAGGTCAGACTTTCACTTCTACTTCCTGTAGAAATGACTCAACGAGATGTTCCTGGTTTTGCCATCGGCGGCTTGAGTGGAGGAGAGGAGAAGAATGACTTCTGGCGGATGGTCTCGCTGAGCACTGACCACCTGCCTCGAGAAAAGCCTCGCTACCTCATGGGTGTGGGGTACGTATGCCTGTATGCACTAAAAATGATCCATGACAACGGTGGTGTTTTTGCTGTTCACTGACACTTAAATTTGTGTGGTCCTCACATGCTGCAGGTATGCTGTGGATTTGGTGGTGTGTGTCGCTCTCGGATGTGATATGTTTGACTGCGTCTTCCCAACCCGCACTGCAGTAAGCTCTTGCATGCTGAGAAATCTCTTTTGAATTATCATTGAGAATTTTTAATCTGTATCAGGAGCAGATTTCAGCTACGTTTCTGACAGTCATCACTCTTTTGTCTCAGAGGTTTGGCTCTGCTTTGGTGCCTTGGGGATCTCTTCAGGTGAAACATAAACAGTACGCAAAGGATGTTCGGCCCATCGACCCAGACTGCAAGTGTCCCACCTGCAAGAGGTGAATCAAGAGCAAATAGCAGTCCATTGTGGCACCGGATTCTCTTCATCAGGACAGAAATGGAAGCTTATGGAGTGCTTAGACTATTTGGAACAGACTACTTCAATCAATGATTTTTGACAACATTTGTTTTTAATTTGTGATTTATTTTCAGGGGATGAAAGCTCAACAATAAAATACCCACATAAACTTGTATCTACTTTAGATATTTGCTTTGATCTCACTTGGCTTTAAACAAAACAAAATCAGAGTGTGTTGTAAAAGGAGGACACTCACAATGTGTGAATAGGCATATTTTTTCAGCGCTGCACTTTGGTGTAAATAATATGCCTGTTTTCTATTTCAGACATAGTCGGGCCTACCTGCACGCTCTGTTTAAGAGTGACACTGCAGCCATGCATCACATCACCATTCACAACATTGCCTACCAGGTCAGTATTAGAAAAATCGTATATGTAAATGATTTGACTTAACTTGCTTGAAAAATGACTTAAGTATGTTACAGTTTTTTTTTTTTTTTTTTTAAAGCAATTTCCTCATGTGCCTCAAAGAACACTTTCTGTATTCATCAGTTCATTAGTTTCATGCATCTCCCATCTCGACTGAGCGATAGTAACACAGTGTGTTCCATAATGTGTTTCAAAGTGTAATGGCCCTGACAGAAAAATGCTCTAATTTAAAAAAAGGATGTGACATTTTGCCTCAGTTATGGTTATTAAATTTTTCAGTAATCGCAGTGACAAAATTGCTTTGTGACATTATCAAATGAATGAAAGGCCTTGTCTTGTGACAGATGAATCCCAAAATATCCTAATCATGTTAGGAGACCATGACAGATGCTGTTAGTTTTGGTCCATATTTACATTTAAGCCACAAGCAAGACGGCTCAAGTATGTCCATGATGGTCAGTGTGTTGTTTACATCACTCCCCCACTTTGATCTGGTGTTTATTGTCTCATCAAGTCTTTAATAGATTGCTTTAGAACATAACATCTTACCTTATGCCACCCTGGTAAAAGGGTTGCATAAAAAATAAAAAAATAAAAAAGGGTGCTCGGAGGAAGTTGACCTGCAGCTGACACTCTGAGGCTGCACAGGAGAAGATGATCTGCCACTGGAGATCAATAGCAATCACATAATTTTTGTTCCTCAATTCATCCAACATTTCTCTTTGCAGCTCACCCTGATGCGCTCTGTGAGACAGAGCATTATGGAAGGCAACTTCCCGGAGTTTATACGGACGTTCATGAAGCGATTGTTTCCCTCTCGTGACCAGTATCCCAGCTGGGCAGTGGACGCTTTAGCTTCCGTCAACGTTACATTGGACTAGAAGCTGGAGGGCAACGGTTTTACTCCAAACAGGGGCCGAAAGATTTTATGTCTTTTTAAATTTCTTTTATTATGGATGCCTTTTTTCTACCCTTTGTTTATGATTTATGTGCATTGCTAGTTTTGTTGGTGGTGAGGAGAATGGCTTTTGATGTGAAGTAATAACGCCTGATCGTCCTCAGCCACAACCTCTGCAAATTGTCCTCAGACTCCACATCATCATAATGTGAGACTGAACGGGGTTTAAAGGAGGTTTGAAACACATGAACTATTTCCTCTGATATGCTCAGACACTTATTGTTGTTACCATGGCTACGCAGCTAGGCCCACCCACTTGAAATGAAATGTTTTGCCCTCCTGTCAACCTCTTTTAATTTTGTGACTACGTGTATTACAGATATATTCTTGTTGCCAAAGCTGGTGGTAGTTGCATCATTATGACCACCAGAGGGCAAAATAGATAAAACCACAGCAAAAACTGACAGTAAAACTCAATGTTGTGTAAATTTCCTTATTCATTACAACCAGTTAAGCTGTCTCACAGTAAAAATAACAAATCATTTCAATGAGGCTTTTGAGCAGAGATGGAAATCAAAATTATTCACAATCCAAACTGCATCTTTCTAAATAGTATTAAATCCATCATAGATCTAATTTTTTTTTTTTTCCCATCAGTTCAACAGTCATTCATCTTTTTTTGATCCCTTGGGTATTGTTTTGGGCTTAGAGGTGCTGGTTTATCAGGTCTGGGGTTCTGGGTGATTAATATTAATCAATTGGAAGTTAATTTGAATAACACCTGTTGTCTGTGGCTTTGAGTCAACAGTCCTCTTGAGCAGCACATTAACATTTCATTACCCTTTCTCTTTTGACCAGAGGCTCTGAAATATTAAACCTGTGACATGTACTGAGTCAAACTAATGTATAGCAAAGAAGTGGGCTTGTTGCATTATGACAGGAGTTTACAAGTGCTTATACCCTTCATGACAAGTGTAAATTAGTTACAATAACTGCCAAGGAAAATATTCAATGACAGGGAGGTGGTTGCTGACATAATACAGAATGCATACAGTAACGTTTTGTAATTTGTAATTTATAGTATTTCTTTTAAATAAATGGGAGGATTATGGTTCTTTTTTCGTTAAAAGGGTTGTTTTATTTTGCATATCTTTTACTCCAGCTGGGTTGACTGATGCTATTTAGCATATGGGCGCTTGGTGAGAGAGCAACAGCAATCAGAGCCGTGCCGAATCGTGTTAAGTGTCAGAAAATGAAAATGCACATTCAAAGCGTTGCAGCACTACATAAATTGGATGCGTCTTCATGATGCTTACATTTCAGCAAGGTAGTTTACGAAGAAAAAATGTGTCTCCTTAAACTGACTCTTAAAGAACTACAATATTTAAGAAAAGCACAGCGTAAATATGGAAAATTAGCTCACCATGCAGAAATATTAAGCGTCGTTATAGACTCACGACTGAGAACCACGCAGGTCTCCACAGTGGAGGATCACGTGTGTGTGTGTGTGACAGTTTTGTCATTCAGGATTGCATAGAACAGTCAGTTAGGCTCATAATGAAGCGCAGATTTGGATCGAGAACGCTTTTTGCTCATTTATTATTTTAAGTATTGTTTTTGTTATTGTTGTTTTTTTGTTTTTTCCTTAAAGTGTATTACACTCCTTAAAGTCTTCGCACCGGCAGACTGTTCTCCAAAGGTTCGTTACACATTTGCATTCGGTGAGTCCATATGGAGCTCAGGCAGGGAGGATGCTGGTATTAAGAGAGACAACCAGTTGGTCTCTAGCTGCCACAGCAGAAGTGGAGCCTCCCCTAAGCACCGACGGATGAACACCCTCAACCTGTTGCCTCGGCGTATCGAAAAGTAGAGCTGCATTTTTGACGGGTGTCAAAATACAAAAAAAGAAAGAAGTTCATTTTCCTATTTAGGAGGGAGGTCGACGACGGTGCGATGAGGTGTATCAATGTATTCGTTGTTAGTTTACGTTTTGAATAGCAGAGGGAAGAGGAACGGAGTTGGTTTTGGAGCGGACTACGTCCTCGGTGTGGAGGTGCAGTTTGCGGTGGTATTTGTCTCTGTCTCTGGGTTTTGAGGAGGAGGACCATGGTCGAACTGGAGAAGGAGGTGCTCCCGCTGCCCCCTCGGTACCGGTTCCGAGACCTGTTGCTCGGGGACTGGCAGGCCGATGACAGGTAAGAATGCACCTACTTGTAGCGTTTACGCACGGCGCACTGAATCCGTTGCGCATCAGTGCGTCGTGAGAGCATCATACCACTCTTTCTAAAAAGTCCCACTTTTTGTTTTGCCTTTACATTTGCTGTCTTTGATCTAAACGACTCAGGTGTGTGACTGTATTGTGAGTATTTTACTGTTAGCTGTGCAGTGCAGTGCAGTGCTGTACTGGATGTTGCAACAGGTTTACTCGTTTCCCGTTTCTGCAGAGACGACTGATGCTTCCGCTAGTAAAAGATTATCTCACCAAAAGCAACATGCTCATTAAACCATGAGAAAAATACACAAAAGACACGGTGAGACTAAAAATGTAATAATATTAATTACATTTATTTTCATGTCATGCAAGAGTGATTCTGTGCAAATGTGCACATTTAAAACATCAAAAATTCCTTCGGTGGAATTCACAAGGAAGAAATTGAATAGTAAAGTAGGGGACACCACAGTAGGCTATTAGCTATTTATGTGACTCGTAATGTCATAATTCCTGAGATTTACGCTGAAACATTTGCCACCTGCACATGCAATCTCAAGTAGGTGCTCTCAGTAACAGGCAATTCAACTTTGCTAACATTCCATTTGCATTACTGTAGATTTGACGTGCAGTATAATATATATTGCTTAATTTTGCAATTTCATTAAGCTGTCTAATGGAAATCCTTAACCTCCATTTCATGCCTGGTGTCTCTTGTTGCTAGGTGGAAATTAGGCCCAAAACATTTGCTTATAGACTTGAGTGGGTGTTTCAAATCTGATAGTTGGTGAAACTTGCTATTGAATGGATGAGATGACCTGTTCAGGTCCAAACATTAGTGTTTTTAACAGAAACAGTGCTATTACATTGTTCATGACATGTCCAAAGTGCCTTGTCTGTCAATAATTCTTATGATATCACCGAAAAAAAATCTAAACTAAAGCACCCAGAGTTGTCCTTTTCTGTGATAAATCAGACTATTATACCCTCTGTCTGTGTTTCTGACCTCTGAAAGAGACTTTTTCTGCACAGCTGAAGCCTAAACCGGCCTGCCCTCTCTGGTCGTGCTCTTCTGACCTTCTGTAATTTGTCAGCTATTGCCCAAGGACTAATGTTTCATTGCAGTGTGACCTCAGTCAGCTGATGACAGAGGTTTTGCTGCTTGTTTCTTGGAAGTCTATGAGACACAAAATTACCATTTGACGTCCACTCCTACTCTGTATTCTGTAAGAGGCCAAATAGAACAAAACAGCTGGTGACACCAAATTAATGTTACAGAAATAAAATTGTGCACAGTGGCAGTGTGGTTGTGATTTATTTGGGGTTTTGGAAGCTGCAGAGACATTTGGAGAGGACTGTGTGTATGTTGGTACCACAGATATGCTGTAATACCTCGTAAACACAAGATGTGGATTAGTGCTTTAGGGTTAGCCTGGCGTCGATCACTTTAGGAACTCTAGAAGGCTCAGAGGTTTCCATTAATGTTATGTGTACTCTGTATTTTACTTTTATTTTATCATTTTCTTTGAGCTGTAATGTCCAGCGCACACATGCTACTTACTGTTTTGTAAAGTAGGTAAATTTGAATAATGAGCACTCATAAACTAGATATTTAGTCCTTTGTACCTCTGGCGTGTGTCTTTGCCACTGTTTATAGCTAAATCTGCATGTCTGAGCATCCATAAATATAAATGTTCACAGAAGACAAAGCGGTCAAGCAGAGGGTCAATATGTTGACCTCAGTGTCTAAGGAGTATTAGCAACTATGAAATGGACTGATTAGAAGCAAAGCGAGAGCTGTGATTCATCGTGACAAAGAGCTTAATCACAGCTAAATCACACAGAGTTTTTCTGCCATGGTCCATAAATCTAAGAGTAGCCTTATTGCTAACATCCCCAAAGAATCAGACGACCCCCATTGGGTGCAGGTGCACAGATTGCTCCCCTGAGTACGATGACATCGCTCAAATGTAATTTTACATATCAGAATGTCAACATCTGAATGCATAACTTATATCCTTGACACATATGGTTACACTCTGCTCTGCTAAAATTATTTCTATCCTCTTCTCTTCTTTGCTTGCTTCCCTCTCCCTGAGTATGTGTGTGTGCTTTTATGTGTGTCCATACATCGTCCTCATTTAATATTCACCCCTCCTCTGCCCCTTATTCTCTACATTTTAGTTCTGATTGAAGTGCCTCTAGTACCACACTTTTGCTGTATCCACTGAAAGGCCCTTAAGTGAAGAAATTTCCAGCACAGACTTGGGAGGATAGGAATAGATTTAATAATTGATTTCACACATACGCATCTCCTATCCCTCTGATTGTACAATTACTGGTACTACTGTACAGCAAATGGCTCCCTTTTCTACCCCTGCCAAGACTTTTTTTAAACTGACAATTCATCAGTGGCTGGATCAATTTTTTTTTGAAACTTTAACAAACAGAAAATAAAATTGTCCTGGGTATCTCTGTACAGACTGGGAAAAAAAAGTCAGTCTCAGACAGACTTTGAATAGAGGTCTGCTGCTTAAAGTTTGGTGCCAACAGCCAATTATTGTTATTTGTGTCATTCCCGTGACTCATGACTAATCAAGGTCATACCTTGTAAATGATCAGCAGGTAAATGTGTGTCCTACTGTTACAGAAATGTGTCCAACACAGAGAAGTAGGAACATTTTAATGTCAAGAGGCTTCTGTTTTGAGGAAATGCCAGATGAACAAGCAATTAAATACAGATCTTTTGTAGGCTAATATATTGGATTTTACCAGTCGTAGGAGCTGTCCGGTCTTTGCCGTCTGTTGATGTATTCTTTCTGGCTGGTTGTTGATATCTCCAATTTTCTGTGGTCAATGCATTTAGTCAGTCATTCTACTTTTCTGAAATATGCTTTGAGAATTGTCCAAAGAGCATTTTCTGGTACAATACGCAGCAAATATTGTGTTCTAGCATTGCAGAGCAACACACCATTCTTCTCAGAGTTGATACACACACAAGACTCCCATTACAGCTCCGCTTGTATGACTAATTTGTTAAAAGTGAATTGAACAGTGTCTCCAGTTCTCCACAATAGACAGCTTTAGTGGGAGCTTCCGTCTGAGTCCGGGATTACCATACAAATGACAGCCTTTTGTCCTTAAAACAATCTTTTTTTGGCTGTCGCCTCCACATCTTCTCTCGCTCCATCTCTGTCTTAGTCTACTCGCCGCCGTCCTTTCTCCCCATGCTCCTATTCTATTTCCCCACCTCTTAATTCTTCCTATCAAGTCTTAATCTAGTGAGGCCAATGTAAAGCATGGCCCTAAATATTGTCAATATTAATGCCAGTTAGTTTTACTATGCTTTTACTTGGCAATGAGGTGCATTCCAGAGTCTATTAGTGAATCTGTCGGAGCTCATGTAAGTTTTTATTCATATCATTCATGAGACAGTTTAGAGAGCTGATATCTCTGTCCAGAACTGTGGAATCGTGGATAGATTAGGCGTCATGGCTCCTCTGCAGAGCTGGAGCGGCCGTAAAGGGGGGGTGATGGCAATAAAAGATGACTTGTGATGGACAGAGTCACTCTGTGAAAAGATGATAGTTATCAGATTTCAGTATGGATGAGAGAGAAGGGGCAGAGAGGGAGCCGGCACGTGTCATAACTTCATCCACTGAATCCTGTGCATGCAACAAGTCCTCCAACTCACTGCACTGTCTGTGTGCTGGTAAATATTTAGAGGGAAGTCAACTTAAAGACACCCAGTTTCTAATGAAAATTAATTGGGGGGGGGGGGGGAGGTCTGCACGGTTAATGTGAGGCCTGGGGCATTTAGTGTGTTGGGGTAGTAAAACCAAAGCATCAGGTCTGATAAATATCACTTCCTTTTATTTAGGAAAATCCTCTAAAATGACATCTTAATTAATACTGGCAAAGAGGAAAGGTTGCTAGTACACAGGGCTGAACATTAAACTCACTGTGGGTCTGCTTGGGAACAAATGAGAGGACATGGTAGCGAAGGGCTCATGCAGTCTGCTGCACAGAAAACTGTGAACATGAGCCACTGCTTCCTATGTGAAAAGGCTGTGTACAGTACAGGGAGGACATTACTGGAAGGCAGAGTGAGAGTTACTTCAGTTTGCTCACACACTCAGAGTTTATTAAATGTATTTTTTTTTTTTTGTAGCCTAGCATCCTGTGGCTGTAGAATTATATAGAATAAAATATATATTTGATATACAGTATGTTTGCTGTACCCTTTTTCATTTAATTGCATGACAAGCAATGGCCCTCCAGCGAGAACGTGGCCTGTGCAGGGCGTATCGCTAAGGGTCATTCAGACTTCTTTTATTTTTAGGGCTTTTTGCTGCTACTGGATCTTAATAAGCTGGATATTGAATTCCCTAACCAGCCTTTCAGTTTGAGAGCACTGTAAACACTTAAGAGCCTTCCCGCTGTGGATACTGACACAGCCATGGGGCTGACTGGCATGCGTCCGGTCACTTTTGGACTCTTGTAGTGCTCGACGTTTACTGCAAGACCCCCGTGTCATCAGAATGGGGGGCGGGGAGCTGCTGTACCTGGCTGTTGTGGCGGATCATAAACACGGTTGTCCACTGATTGCATCTCCCCTATTCCCAAACTGTTAGCCAAATACACCACAGGAGTTAGCCCAAAGACACCAGGGACGCGCAACAGAGAAGATTCCTCTCACGTTTCACTCCTTTTTGCACCGTGTTTCACCCTCAAAAGCATTTATTTGAATAAGAAAAAGATTAATATGATTTCATCAGATGTCCGTGCATATCGGAAGCTAATGCAATTTTTAAGGGACATCGAGTTAGGATGTCATTTTTAATGAAGTTGTGCCCCAATTTGCGCCATATTTTGTTTCATGTGAGCAAATCGCTAGGAGGCTATGTGATAAGCCCGCGTGGTACTTTTCTGTGTATTAGAACAACCACTGTGTTCTGTTCCACCTTCAGGTAAACAAACAAGGCTGTGTGTTAGCAGATCGCCTATAAGCAATAAGCAATAAATGATCTTCTCCGGAAAGGAAAGGGTGAGGCGAGGCCGGTTACATCACAGAGCAGGGATGGGTGATGGCTGGAGCCCTTCCACTGATGATGTATGGAAAGTTTTAATCCATGAGAACCCAGAGGTTGTCCAGGAAATGGATCAGAATAATGGCAACAGTACATGCTCTCTTATTGTCAGTATACTTTTCTTTTATGGCTGCTGTTTTCTTGCTGTGCTTTATTAGGGTAGGGAGAGTGATGAGTCTGTGGAATTAGTTGATAAAGTGGTCACGACATAGACTGGTTTGTTTTTACCCTTTGTTCCACACAGATAAAGAAATGAGGTGAAAAAAGACACTCTTTAAAGACCTCTGTCATAATTAAGTTTTTATGAAAGTACTTGCTTGTTTCATTGTAGTGTTAAAATATTTTCTGTGGCAGCAATCAGTGGGTATTAAAAAGATTGACATTCATCTTCCATCTGACTCCTCGGTCAGCATGAACTCATCCATTGTGAAACTACAAACTTGTATTGCTCAAAATTGATTTTTCTTTAGCAAGGATATGTACCCTTTTCTTTATCTTTTTCATTTTCTTACACCTGCCGTCAACAATGCCTAATGCATGTGATGGTTGTCTATCTGGGTCAGGGACAAGCTGTCCTGTCGACCATTGGCTGGATAAAGTACACCTTGCCTCTCTTCAGATATTGAAGCGGCTCTGTGGTGATGTACAATTTATTTGCCTCTTGTCACCCCACTGAATTTCTCCTGCCCCCGTTTATAGTCTATGTATATTGTTATTGCATGTCTTTTCTTTTTTTGTCACAAAAGTATCTCTATATCTACCCATCCATAGCAAGCAATAATGGTGAGAATTAAACTTCAAACTGTTGTACAGTCATCAGCATTTCTCTCTTGAATGTTTCTCCAGAAAAAACAAGTTTCTTTCTATCAGTAGGAACACCTTCCTTCATAATAATGTTCATCTTTGTGCCCTAATATCTGTCTCCTTTTAGAGATTAAAAGCATTTGTATTCGTTTTAGTGCTTACCTTTCTTTATCTGGGCATTTTAAATAATTGTGAAAGAAATGGCAGGACAGTCACAGCAGTGCCCTTTTCCAATTTATCAGTTTGATTTTCCATTTAAAAAATCACTAAAAGAAAATTGGAAACTTTTGTTTACTATCCTAAGAGTACGATTTTTGATTAGTAAAGTCGGTAGGTCGTTAATATTTGGGGATCATTTAAATCTATTCAATGTAGGATAGAAAAATGGAAAATCACCAAATCTGAGGTCTTTTATGTTTATATATTTTTTTATTCATCTCCCGTGTTGTTCGAGGGAGAGGGGTTTGAATGTCAAGTTGCTGTCAAGGATTTACGCAAGAAAGACTGTGAGCTCATGTAAATATACGGACCCATAACATATAGCTCGATATCTGTAGCATAGATAGCCACATTGTCAAGTGTTAGCTTCGAGCGTAAGTGAATGGTTTAAGTTCATCATGTTGAAGGTTCTGTTCCCATGTACTAAACTGAGGTGCTTCTACTTTAATTGAGTATTGGCTTTTTAATTTTACTTCTACTTCCTCTCAGAGAAACACATTGTCCTTTTCACTGCATTTATCGGCTGCTTCATACTTTTCAGATTAAAATTTTTCATCCAGTAAACGTTGCTGATTCCATTTGATAAACGTCAACCAAATTAAATCTACAGAATTAGGTGTTCCTTTATTTTATGTGCTCCTTTGATTGGTGTGAACGTTTCATAATTCTGTCAGTACAGCAACACAACAATACATGATGATCTTATAAAATATCATGCATCAGTATAGTTTAAGATCCTTAGCTATAAAGTAGTTTAAATTAACACAGCCCTAAACAGCAACAGCAAACTGTAATGCTTAATATCAATATATATATCGAACATCAATGCACCAGTAATAATCCATATAAAATAATAGTATAGTCGGAAGACATTTTTGATAATATTTTGCTGATAATACTACATACTACTACATAAGTAAGGTTCTCAATGCAAAAAGTTTTTACCATCACACTGTTGGTAAACACTGTTTGCTTTCCTTAGTTCCCTATCTGTGGTCATGAGAGTCAGGAGACTGGTTGTAATCGCTGAAAGCAGGTGTGGTGAAAGTTTTCATTACAGACGTGAATATCAGGTTAACAGTTATGGGTAGAAATTTAATCTGTGAGAAGAAATGTAAAACTGTAAACGGGTTTTAGAATATCTTGGTATGCTGTGTTCCCTTCTCTCGCTTTGATGACGGCATTCACTCAAGCTGGTATTAACTCCAGTTTGTACAATACCTGACACCCCATGTTAGCGTGATGTGATACTGTTACACAGAGGTTCTTGTGATGAATACCGGGCTCTCTCCATCTTCAAGTGTCCTTAAATGTTGAGTGGGGTTGAGGTCAGGTGACTGTGGAGTAATGTCCGTGACATTCAGCACTATTCGGTCTTGTTTGGTCTTCAAGTGGTTCTCCCAAAGCTTTGAGGATTTCAGGCTCATCATCCAGTTGCAGTATGAATCCAAAGATGCAAACCAGAGGGTCGAACGTGTATCTAAAGTATTGAATATATATACTGTATATACATAAAATTCTATCTTAGAGCATGTAATTAAATTCTTTAGTCATATTATTGATTTTTTTTTTTAGTATTGAAAATCAAACTGATGCAAGCAGTCAATTAAATTCAATAATTGTATCCCTATGGACCTTCATGTATTTCCCATCTCTTTTCTTAAAGTCTGTTTTAATGTTTATCATAGATTCGTTGACTCAAAAAGACACGCTCCACACATGAATGTCCATTTTTGCTGGCTTTTCATTACTTAGAGAGTGAACCTTGATAGCATTGATAGAATTTTGATCTTGCCTTTTCTACTTCACTGGTATGACTGCCATTTCTGAGTACGGTGTGGAGGTTGTGATGAACCAAATGCTGTGCTGCTGCGCACGCATACATTTGGGTTCCTTTAGTCTCTTCCACTGTGTCATTAGATGGCCAGTGCTGTGTCATTATGGAGCGCAGGCATGGGTGGAAGCAGCAGGAGAACGAGGTTCAGCTCTCTCTCTCAAAGATCCTCCTCCGCATGTCCCCTTCTGTCTGTCTTTCCATCTCCCTGTGTCTATTTCTCTGCATTTATCGGTCTGTATATTTTTTTTTCCACACTCTCCCTTTCACACTTGTGCACTTAATTCTCCTCAGGCTCCGATTTGAAATGCCATGCCGTGCCTCTGTCTTCATGTCATCACGTTTCCAGCTGTTTAAGCTGCTGGCCCGGTGACATAATCTCGACTGGCTCTAAATAATACGTTCGATAAGCGTACATTTTGAACGAGTAGCAGAGAAGATAGTGAGAGGGAGCGACTTTGTTGGCGTTCACACTGCTAAAAGGACGTGGCCCTATGTGTCCCGGACCACCTCCGGATGTGTTCTGAGCAGATCGGATCTCGATGCGTCCCTGGTGCGTTCACACCTTTGACTGTATGTAAAAGCAGATGGAGCATCCCGGTCTGAAAAATGAGGATGATGCGGAAATGCCTTAAGTTGTAATACCACAGAGGTTGGCTCCAAAAAGCTTTCGTCTTCACAGACTCCTCTTCAACTTGTGAATGAAATACAAAGTCAATAAATTTCTTCCTGAAGTTATTTTAGTGTTGCTAGCTAAAGTATTGCTAGCTCAAAAATAGTTTTTGGGGGTGTGTCTGTTTGATTGACAGAACTGTGCAGTCTGGTTACGGCTATCAGTGGGCCGGACGCAGGATCATTGTGTTTCCAGTCAGATCGAGTTAGAGCCACTGCTCGCCCCTCCCCAGATTGTCCACAAATTGTCACTTCTGGCTCCAAACTGCTCCTAACAAGCAAGATGGCAACAGCCAAAAAAAAAAAATCGATCTCAGGGCTTCATATCGGCTGTTCACAAACTAATGGGTGGCATGCTGTTGGTTGCTGCTTCGTTCGCATACTTAAAGCTCTTCACTTATGGGATCACCCAGAGTGCATGTTGATGACAGGTCCTAGCAGCCTATTACATAATGCACCAAAACAGTTGTTCCTAAATTCATCGACATAATTCTTTTCTGCAGAACTGTGACCCAAAGCAGATTTTCTCCCCACGTATATTTATTTTCCTCGTGCTCTTTGGAGGGCCTTGGGGGGCTGGTATGTGGTTATTACCCAGAGGTGCCACCGTGATGTGCTTGTGTGTCTTTTGTTTTGAAATAATGCTCTTTATGAGTTTTTAATGTGTTTTTCTCCCCCATCGTCCCCTTAGATTACAGATCCCGACTCTATATCTATCCTACAGCTCAACTCTATATTGGGCTATATTTCCACTTTACTATTGATCCTCTGTTGTACACTCAAGTGGAACAGCTCCTGCTTAGAGAAACACATCAAGGACCAAAATGATCCTCTCCTCCTGAGAAGTTAGCACAGCCAGAGGAAAATCAAACATTAAAGCATTTAAGATTTTGTTTTTTATTTTGTTTTTTTATGAGGATGATAACCAGAAACCTGCCATAATGGAGCTTTTCAGAGGATGCGAAGCAATGATTTTAGAACTGCAGCAGTTACAGCTGTGAGAAACCAAATTAAATACACATTTTCACTCATGATATCATTCTTTTGGATGTGTACTTAATTACACAATGGCTTTATGGATTTAAAATACATTCAAGTAATTACAGAGTTCTATTTGGGATTTTTTTTTTTTTTTTTTTTTTTTAAGTACTTAAAGAGAACATTGTATATGCACCCAAAAACAAAAACAAAAAGTTGACTATATTACCAATATATACCGATAGACTTTCAAAGGAAGGAAGAAAAATTCTGGACTTGCACTGGATGTCAAAATTTTACCACAAATAAAGATTCTTGTTTAATTTTGAAACACTTTTTTTTTTTTTAAATTAATCTAGTGAGGAAGCAGTATCCACTTTCCAATAAAAAGGTGCAATTACACACCCTGTGGGCCTTTGTGAGTCCCGGGAGCTGTGCGCAGCAGGATGGTTTTTTTTTTCAGTTTCTCATCATGTGTGCAAAAGCATTATTGTCGGCAATCTGTTCAGAGCGAAGGGAACCGTCAACAAGTTGCAGCGGGGCTATCGGCTCCAATGGCTGAACGCACTTCACAAGCATGTGTTTGCTCACATCTGCTCATGTGAGAGGGAGGGAAAAGACAACAAATTCTGTGTTGCCATAGTAACGATGAGGAAAGTTATCCCTCCATCCCCCAAATGTTGCTGGTGGTTACATTTTGTTCTCTCTCTGTGTGTGTGTGTGTGTGTGTGTGTGTGTGTGTGTGTGTGTGTGTGTGTGTGTGTGTGTGTGTGTGTGTGTGTGTGTGTGTGTGTGTGTGTGTGTGTGTGTGTGTGTGTGTGTGTGTGTGTGTGGGTTTGTCTAAAAGTGGGGTGCTGGTATGGCGTCACTCTGGAACCCCAGGAAGACACCACACACACACACACACACACACACACACACACACACACACACACACACACACACACACACACACACACACACACACACACACACACACACACACACACACACACACACCTCTTCCTCTTCCTGCAGACAGGAGAATAAACGGCAGTTGTTCTGCCTCTCTTTCATCTGTCTGTGTGTTGTGAGGAGACCACCAGTGTGCCGAGGCCTGGCGTTTTTCATCCTCGACCTGAGTCATCCACTCGTCCCTCCATAGGATGAAAGGAGAGCTACTGAGAATTCTCCCCCGAGATTGTCAGACAGGAAATACAGTCACCGACAGTCTGCCAGATTATGTGCTGGTGCACATGTAAGAGCTGTCTGAAGAGCGTCTCTTTGTTATTTTTGTCATGTCTCTCCACGAAAATCCGTGTCAGATGGGCATGTGAATGGTCTAACCGTACCAATGACCTGGATGTAGGTGTGCATTTTAGGCCCGTGTGTGTCTGTACAGTAGGTGTGTGTACGTGTCCGTCTAACAGGAGCGTGCCAGAATGGAAAGGGAAAAAGAGCCGTAATTATGGCCTCCCATGTTCAGCAGAAACATCAGAGGGAAGTAATTTGTTGCTTTATATTTAATCAGTGGAGATAATGAGACTGACTGCAGCTGTCTGGGCTTATGGGCAGGCGGACAAGCAGGAACACCATTTCCTCTGAAACTCTTTTGTCTTTAATGCAGCCAGCCACAGTGTCTTATTTCCATACTTTTCTGAGTTCAAATAACCATTATCACCCTTTCTATTTCCAATTTGCTCAATTGTACTCATTTTTGTTTCACCCTTTATTTTCTTTTATCTCTCAACCCTCCACTTGTGTCCTTTATTCTGTCTTTCGACTGGAGACTCCATCAAACCAGTATTTTATTTCTTCAGTCAGCCGAAGCATCGCCTGTGTACTTTTCCTCTTTTTTTTTTCTCCTTGTGCACCCTCATTACCCCTCTTTTACTGACTCTGCCTTCTCTCCATCCCTCTCTTAGGGTGCAGGTAGAGTTCTATGTGAATGAGAACACTTTCAAGGAACGCCTCAAGCTGTTCTTCATCAAAAACCAAAGATCCAGTGAGTTGCCTGTGTTTAGAATCATGTTTTTTCTGTGTAATTAGTTGAGTGAATTTCCTGTCAACTCTCTATTTCAACACAAGTTGCTCTTTTTTTTTATTTGGTTGAAGAGATGTGTGTGAAGTGCTGTCATTCTTGCTCTGCATTTCATTAGTTATTCAACTTGTCCTCTTTTTATAACTGTTTTATATGTCTGTGTAGTGATTTAGATGATAAGTGGACTCATTCATAGAAATGTTGTATCCATTTTCCCTTGTATGCATGAAGTCATTAAAACACTTGTTTCAAAGTCAGGTTTACTTTGTACCTAATAATTGGTTTGATGTGAAATATTACGAGGCTAATCACTGCTTAAATAACATACTGTAGGAATGGGAGGTTTACTTTCAGATGTCAAGATAAAATACTGTATAAACACATTTACATTTTCAGCTACATCAAGCCAAGCATTGTTAGACAACCAGGTCGCAAAGGCTTATTGAAAAGATGAGATAAATTGTGTTTTAGAGAACATCTGAGCTGCTACTGGTTCCCCAGAGCTTTTCTGTTTTCTGATTTTTGTCATGTCTTCATTTGAACAATTCATGACCAAACCTTCTCAAACCAAAGCGTACACCTGTTGTTCCGGTACAGAATACAACGTAATTGTCCCGTTTTGCCTCGGCGTGAAATCCAGCGTGGTTAGGATGACGCACCAGAGCTGCTTGGTTTGGATTTTGAAAAACACTTTCTTTTTTTCTTTTTTTTAAAGAAGTCCATTTTGTTTCCTGATTGAAAGACAAGGATTTGATCCATCCACACACAATTTAACTACAACCTTCTTACTTTAGCACTTCTGTACTTCATCAAATGACCTCCATCGCGCAACACCAGTCATACATGCAGTGGTGGAAAGTAACAATAAAAACATTTACTCAAGTACTTAAGTACAATTTAGAGGTAATTGTACTTTACTTGAGTATTTCCATTTCATGCTACTTTACACTACAGTACATTTGTCTGACAGCTTTATTAGTTTTAAGATTGGTATTTTATGATTAAAATATATGATTAGTTGCTATATATGCATTCATTTTACTTTGAATGCACTTGTAATTGAGTATTTTTTTCAATGTGGTATTGTTTCTTTTACTGAAGTAAAAGATCCGAGTACTCCATCCACCACTACATACCTGCTTGTACTGTTCACGCCATGTTTAGTCAAACAAGACACTGACATGGTATCCTCTAGTGGACTGATGGGTGTATTACTACTGGTCTGTCACGACAGGTTAACAGAGCATTACACTGCTTAAAAAATGTATCTATTTTTTTATGCATTAAAAATATTTATAATGAACATTTATGAATTCGGGCGTTGATATTTGTTTTAATGACTGCTTACCTTCTTTTTGACTTGCAGGTCTGCGAGTGCGAATGTTTAACTTTGCTCTAAAAGTGCTGAGCTGCCTCCTTTACATCGTCAGAGTCTTGCTGGACAACCCGCAAGCGGAAAGACAGGACTGGTGAGAGAAATGATGATAACATGGGCTTAATGAGGTGAAACAAAGTCTCTGAGTGTGAAGGCCTGATAGCAGGAACAAGAGTACCGGGTCAATAGATGAGATAACGGTGTGTATAGAGTATCCAGTGAAAGGATTGGGATGGTAGATTATGATAGGAGAGGAGAGGAGGTTGAGATGCAATCAGGAACGTAAACTGATATTTCCATTGAGGAGTGTGACAATCAAGATTATGGTGAAATGATATGTGCAAGGAAGTTGTATTCATTGTTCCCTCTTTTTTTTTTATTGCCCCCAGTAGTGTGAGCGGAGTTAACTGCACCAAACAAAACACATCATCTCGTCCCTGGAGTGAGTTTGACTGGTAAGCATGCAACGCTCTAATTAGGACTGATGGCTTCCGCCTGCAGACATCGACCATGAAACCAAACACCCTGGAGGACCTGCATCCCCGACACCGGCTTACCGATCAGAAACATTGTATAACCCAACCAATGCAACTTCACTTAACTGATGCAACCCACAATGTTGATATTAAGCTATAGAGAGCTACATTAATTTGTCACAATCCAGCTGTATGGATTGTCTGTCAACATAAGGCATGTAGTGCCTGTGCAGCCTAATCAACAGTGATCTAGTGGCGATAAAGTATGTAATATACAACAGCAGAGAGAGAAAACAGAAAGTGTACGCAGACCTGAGGCGATGCCATGTCTCCTTTTCTCCCAGGGACCTATTGATCTAATTGGTGGCTGATGACACTGGCTAAGCTCTGGCTCCAAATGAATAAGGAGCCTGACAGAGTGAGCTCCGGAAAGGGATGGGCAGCCTCATGCTCCAGGCAGCAGATACGTAGCATCAGTGGAGATAGCACTCATGGCAAGCAGCCATGAAAAGCCCCAGGGTGTCTTTCGGAGGACAAAAAAAACCCAGCATTTCTCTCACAATAAGACTGTAAATTTCCATTTGACTGTTTGAATATTACTTTACGAATATTACAATACTGGCACACTGGCAGCTGAGCGCTCCACTGTGGGTTAGCTGAAAAAAGCATAGTTACATTAACAATTGACATGCGTTGTTTAGGGAAGACAAAAATGATATAGCTTGTTGATTTTAGTGTCTAATGTTTGTCTTTTCTTTTTTTACCACTCTGTAGGAAACTGATCATCTGGGTTGACAGACCTCTCCCACTGTGGGCACTGCAGGTCAGATCAATACACTCCTGCTTAAAGGAGGCCTAGGCCTGTTTATGCTCATATATGCATACATGAACGCACAGGTGCATGTCAAAATGTCTGCATGCCCTATACTGGCAATTACTTCATCTCAGGGCTTTAACACTAAACTGAGTTTATTGTACTTGGCATGTCTTTAAATTTACATTACGATTAACAACACATACATGTAAATGTATAAAATCAGACACCAGGCTGTCTCTTGCTTCACGTAGACCTGTTCTCTCTGAAGCTCCAACATCAACACACCCACTGATTCCACCCACGCTCTCCATCTCTGCGACTCCTAATTTCTCTGTGCTCTGGTCTCACTCTGACTATGTCGACTCCTCTCTGTGTCTTTACATCTACATTTCTCTCTTACGCTCTCCATCTCTCTCGCCCTCTGTCTTTTCACAGGTGCTTGTGGCTTTCATCAGCTTTTCAGAGACTATGTTGCTCGTGTATCTCAGCTACAAGGTGAGCTACTCATGGCCCCCAGCGGTCAGTCTGAAGCCTTTTGTGATGGCTACATGTGTGCGGGGGTGTGCGTAGCTGTGACGTGTGAGGGTGGTGTTTGTCCACTTTGTGCTCACTCCACTAAACTGGCGGTTTCTCTCTCCACGGATGCTGCTCCTTTACTCTTGCATTTGGAAAGCACCCCAAGAGGAGCCTTGAGGCTTCTTCAGCATTGTCCTGTCATGAACACATCAGAAAGACTTTAGGGGAGGCCCCCGTGTTGAGGCAGTGGGGGGGGACGATCCATCAACGGGTTGCCCTGCCTTTGAAGTACTTGACACTGTAAGCCTCTGAAGGGCTCACTCCGCAGATTACTCTGGAGGCTAGAGGCCTTAGCATTTAGAGCCGACTGATTCCCGTGGACATAGTCTGCGCCTGTCCACCTACACTAGTCAGATTCAGGTCAGCCATATGCAGGCAGCAGACACATAAAAACAGTCATGGCTGACATCTTAATTGAACGGTAAGGCTTAGTAGGAAACTGAGTAATGCTGGTCCTTCTTCTGAAGAAAACAAGGGAGTTGTATAACCGTTATATATCCCGATCTATTCTCACGTTGTAAAAGCTCATCAATTTGTCCCCGTTCACTCTCAGTGGCCGGGCCTGTTATGTGGTAATCCCCTAAGGTCTCCAGGACGATGGAGTTCCCTGAACCCCTGTGTGTGGTTTGTGTTTCCAGGGCAACGTTTGGGAGCAAGTATTACGTGTCCCCTTCATTCTGGAGATGATCAGCGCAGTTCCCTTCATGATCACTGTGAGTGTAAGGTTACGCGTTACCGAGCACTGACAGCACGGGGAGTCGCTCTGCCAGCTGTTTGTTTTGGTCCTGGAGCACCATAGTCCCACTCCACTACTGCATGCACATCAAACTTCAATGAATACCTGCTACAATAATACCATGATGATATCACAACAGGAACACGCTCACACAATTATCTTTCCCTGCCAGGGATCACATGACTGTATAACGTGAAAAAAGGTGTTAAAACAGAGAGCCAAGCAGGCTAAAGCTTTATCTTCTCGACAGGTGATTTTGCCTTCCTTCAGAAACCTCTTCATCCCAGTATTTCTCAACTGCTGGCTGGCCAAACACGCTTTGGAGAACATGATAGTAAGTGAAGTCCTGTGTGCCTGTCCAGTTTTCCCATTGCTTACATCTCGATATCTCTGTTACATTACGCTGTTGGCACGCAATGGCCCCTCTCTGTCTCCCATTTCAGCTCACCAGCTTTATCTTAAACACTCTGCCATGAAGATAAATCAGTCAGGAACATTTAAACCGATGGCTTGGGCTTGCTCATGAGGCTTTTAACACTCTCTGACTCCATATGTCCAATCCAGCCAGGTTTGCTTCACATATTTGTAATATACTGTCTCCCTAGCAGCTTTGAATATTCCAAACGTTGACGTTTTCATCTCACTCTTCAGTGCACCTTAATATTTCAGCTATTGATTTGTTTTAAATTTTTCCTGCTATCCATGTGCCACATTTCATCCTCTTTTTACACCAAAATAAGTACTCGGGCTGTTGACATTTCCATTTATTAACATTTATCTGCGTCTCTGCAGAATGATCTCCACCGAGCGATCCAGCGTACACACTCAGCCATGTTTAACCAGGTGGTGATACTCATCAGCACACTGGTCTGTCTCATGTTTACATGGTGAGTAACCCACTAAACAGAATAAGGGAGGAACAAGTGTAGTCAACAGTGACAATTAAATGGAGGTTGAATAGCAAGTGGAACGTGTCACAGCGATGAACAGAGAGGGGAAGAGAATGAGGATGAGATGGACATGTAAGAGTGTGATACACAGAGAGAAAAAGAATTTGGTTGGAGAATGAAAAAATGCAGCTCCTGGAGCTAAGAGGGAGAAAGGCTGAAAGCAGCGAAGTAATTGGTAACTGTGAGAGTGAGATAGTGCTCTGAAATGACAACTGGCAATTGCTTCATTGCAGTGGAGGATGTGTCAGCTTGCTGCATATCTAGTGTGAAAGCCTAAATTAATCCAGTAGATCCTACACACAGCTTGAATTAAGCTCTCTGACCATTTTGGCATTGACATTTGCCTGTTTACTTATCTATCCCTTAAAGAGTGTGATAATATGTGGAGCTTGCACTATATCTACATCTAAGTCATCTATAGGCAAAAATATACAATGTCCAACACAGGTGTCCAAGCGAGCATCCACCCCCATCTTCCGCACATACAAAGTCACACGTATCCGCACAGCCGTGAAAAACAGTTCTCCGTGGATAATGTTCCCCATTGGGCACCTATACTTCACTCAGCATGCGAAGTCTCAATGAGCCTCACTTTTGCCACCTTCTCTTGTTTTCTTTCCCGTCCTGTTGACATCGATCAGTATTTGCGGTATTCAACACCTCGAACGAGCGGGCAACAACCTGACCCTGTTCGACTCGCTCTACTTCTGCGTGGTCACCTTCTCCACAGTGGGCTTCGGAGATGTCACCCCTCAGATCTGGCCCTCGCAGCTCCTGGTGGTCATCATGATCTTCGTGGCGCTCATTGTGCTTCCCATCCAGGTGAGAAACACGGGTGACAACCTTTAATACAATTTTAGAGACGTAAAAGAAAGGGAAACAATTAGTAGGAAAGCCTGAATTTAATGCAGTGCAATAAGGTATCACTTTAAAATCAGACACCTTTAGATGTGAGTTTTAAAAAGTAGTCTGAAAACCTACACAGATTTGATAAGTTGAGAAGCCCTGAAGGCAAAAACCAATTTCACCCGTCTCATATTTTATTTTCAATTGCACTTTTCAAGCAGCCGACAGGGCTCTACCAAGTTGTTCTCCAGTTTTTATGGAGGCAGAAATCTCAGATAAAATAAGCACCAGTATCCCTTTAAAGATATCAGACGGTTCTTTAGATCCTACTTAAAAAATAACAGATTTGTTTACTTTGCTGATGAACACTTATGAACACAGTAAAGTTGTCTCCTTTAACACTAATAATTCTTGCATTTCCCCCATCACACAATAATGTGACACATCCTATCACGTCCTACAAAGATTTACAACACTATTTTTATTCAGAAAGCAGCAAGAGTGTCTCCTGAACTCACTCAAATCCCTAAATCCCTCTCCTGTCATCGAGCTGCTCC
This sequence comes from Brachyistius frenatus, assembly GCF_029030835.1. Taxonomy (NCBI): domain Eukaryota; kingdom Metazoa; phylum Chordata; class Actinopteri; family Embiotocidae; genus Brachyistius; species Brachyistius frenatus. The sequence goes on along the minus strand of NW_027210642.1, from coordinate 2,896,665 downwards.
ACAGAGGGAACCTCATGACAGAGGAACCATTTACACATGCACACGTACACGCAGCCTCACACACACCCCCTCACGCTTACACACACACACACACACACACACACACACACACACACACACACACACACACACACACACACACACACACACACACACACACACACACACACACACACACACTGTTTGTACAGTGACTGATGAAAACACCTTGACAAATGCATCAATTCTACTGTATCCTAATGGTTGTTTCTCATATTTGTGTAAGCCATTTATCTCTGAGGTAGCTGCTGTACCCATTTATCTCCCAAAAGATGTAAAGGTGTTAATAGGATGAAATTCCTCTGTGTATGTGCTGTACTTGCAGTTAGCCTCGCTGGGCTGGAAATCACACACACAACACACACACATACTACAAAATAAACAAGTCACAAGTCTTTTTTGGTGGCGTCACAAACACGGACACATAATATAGGTGTTGGACTGCATCCTACACACCTGCACGATCAACCAGTTATTGTACAAGCTCTCACTGTTTAGTTTTTATTTTCCATCAGTTGTGGCTGCGTGGTTTTAAATGTATTCACAAAACCGCCAAAAATAAGTGTAAAGACACTTTTGCTCAACTTTTACAAGTAGACTAAAAAAAAAGGCGTTCCGTTCATCACCAACATGGTTACCATGTCATCCTCTGCGCTCGCTCTCCCTGTCTTTCATCCATAAATACCCCTTGACATTTAGAAACTGGCCCCCCTTAGCCCTGACCCCAACCCCCACCTTGTGTGTGTGTGTGTGTGTGTGTGTGTGTGTGTGTGTGTGTGTGTGTGTGTGTGTGTGTGTGTGTGTGTGTGTGTGTGTGTGTGTGTGTGTGTGTGTGTGTGTGTGTGTCCTGCCACGACCAGTCTCCAGGCTGCACAGGGGAGCCACAGAACACATCAGGATTCAGCGACTGTGTTTTTCTTATTGCTGCCTCCATTTTTTTGTTTCCTGTACCTGTCCATAACACACGACAGGAGGAGATTGACCTCCTGACAAATCCTTTTGTGCAATTTGCAATTTAAGCCTTTAAGCTTCAGTGTGTATGATTTAGGAGCTTCTATTGGCAGAAATGTAATATAATAATCACAATTATGTTTTATTTAGTGTATAATCACCTGATGCTAAGAATATGTGTTTTTGTAACCTTAGACTGAGCCCTTCATATCTACTCAGTGAGTAGGTTTTCATCCCAGAATTCATGCTGTACTGCCATTTTTCTATGCTGGCTCTAGAGAGGGATTTTTACAATTCAGTTTCATTAATTTGGTGACTTCACTTGAAACAAATCTTGACACTTTAAAATAGAGGTTTGATTGTTAATTTCACAAATGTACCACACTTATGTCATCATGAAGTGGCTGCAGACATGATGACTGAATTCACATTATCTCACTCACAGTGCTGATATTAATTTTATCTGTGAAAAAATTATTAGTTCCCAGAGGAAAATGAAATGTGTCGGTTGAAGTCTGATTGACGTGAACAAGGTTTAAGATTATTAGCCGTTCATTTCAACTGTTGCTGCTCAAGAGCGGACGACGGGCAGAGAGTTCAAGAAGATGCTCGGGGGAAATATATTGGAAAAGAGAAAAAAAATTCTGTGTTATGACTGGGACTGGAAAATATATCAATACTATTGATACAGTGATATGAGTCTGGATATGAGCTTAGGTTTTGGATCTTGTATTATTATGATCTGGCATTTTCCTGCCTGTAAAGGCTGCATTACAGTAAAGTGATGTTATTTTCAGAACCAACCTGACTGTTCTATTCATCGGCACCACAATGTCATTGTGCAAATAAAAGCACTAACAGTCATCCCTACAATACGGTTACAATATTACTATCTAAGTATTTGGTAAAAAAAAAAAAAAAAAAACCTCATATTTGACTTGAAAGTCAGGAAGAAAATACATGATGAAGATTTTTCCCTTTAAATGATGTGACCGGTGTCAAATATCTGTGTATTTTACAGTGAAAATCTATCATAAACTCTATTACTCTTGCATCCCTTCATCTGTTAAATTATCTATCCCGCCGACCCTCCCAAGCATATTACAAAAAATGTGCAGCCTATTGTTATTTCTATTACCTCCGTTCCACTGTTAATCTCCGTGATCATCTTCCATTCAGCCACCATCCTGAACCAAATCCCCACTTATCTTAATTCTCCCCCAAACACTCTCCCTAATCAAATGGAAACACTATACAGCACAAGGCATTGTCTTCTTTTCATATACCACCTGGTTCCTCCCTGTATTGCAGCTAACTTAATCCAGTTTCCATCTGTTGAATGTGACGGATGTCATCCTCAATGCAGTTTGAGCAGCTGGCCTTTCTGTGGATGGAGCGGCAGAAGTCTGGGGGGAATTACAGCCGCTACAGGGCACAGACGGAGAAACACGTGGTACTGTGCGTCAGCTGTCTCAAGATCGACCTCCTCATGGACTTCCTCAATGAGTTCTTCGCTCACCCGCGGCTCCAGGTCTCTCCAAATGGTTTCTAAGTAGGACAAGAGGGTGTTGGGGATGCCGTGTGTGGTTGTTGTTTGCAACCCCCTTCAGGGGGTTAGAGAAGAGGCTTAATTTGGCAATAGCAAGGATCAAACTGCTGTCTTATTCATGTTGGAGCAGTTGTGTTTGTTTGCTTGATCCATGAATATTTACTTGTTTGTTGGGGGGGGGGGGGGGGGGGCATTTTAATTGGTCCTCACCACCCAGGAACCTATAGGTTTCCAGTGTGGCTGAGGTTGGATTCTATTCTCTGGGATTTCAAGTCTGTCTCTGTATTAATAAACAAATAAATGTTTATGACACTGCTTTGCTCCTGCAAGCATGACAACATTTCTACAACTATTGTAGTGCAAACTAAATGCAACGTAAAGCCACTCTGTCTTAACACACCTGGTTCAGAAGCTTTCTTGCCTGTGATTAAACCATCTTCTGTTGTAATACGAATTGTGTGTGTGTGTGTGTGTGTGTGTGTGTGTGTGTGTGTGTGTGTGTGTGTGTGTGTGTGTGTGTGTGTGTGTGTGTGTGTGTGTGTGTGTGTGTGTGTGTGTGTGTGTGTGTGTGTGTGTGTGTGTGTGTGTAGGACTACTATGTGGTGATCCTTTGCCCTGCGGAGATGGATGTCCAGGTAAGGAGGGTCCTTCATGTCCCTCTTTGGGCCCAGAGAGTCATCTACCTACAAGGGTCTGCCCTCAAAGACCAAGACCTGATGAGGGCCAAGTGAGTCACTACAGTCATCTATAAATCCGTTACAAATTATATTACCACAAAATAATTCTGCAACAATGGAGCCCTGAGAAACAAAAGCCCAGAAGAGCCACTTTGAAACAGAAGGCCTCACATGCCGCAGCGCATAATTAATTCCTGCTGTACCTACAGCCTCGAAGTAACAGCTGTAATTACGGTTTGAGTCATATTGCTTATTTTTTGTCCCCTGACTTGTGATAAAACAGACACAGCAGCACCTTAGGCTAGCTTCACAGAGAAAGAAAAGGAGCAAAAGCTTGTTTGTTTAATCTCCCCGTCTCCTCGCCTCCCACTATCTCATCTTTATATGGCGTGGGCTTGAAAGACACATTGGTACATTTGTTGTTCTATTGTCCTACTTTTTTCCTCTTTTATCCTCTCCCTCAATAACATGACAACACCCTCCTCACTGTGTCTCATGGCTTCCCCAATTCTCTCTCTCTCTCTCTCTGTTTCTCTCTTTCTCTCTCGCTCCCATGGCTACATGCTGCACTAACTGCCTGCAGGATGGACGATGCTGAGGCCTGCTTTATCCTCAGTAACCGGTTTGAAGTGGACCGCATTGCTGCTGTACGTTCCTCACTGCCTCCCTGTATCGCCAGGACTCCTTTTACTGCAAAACATCCATGCTGAGTCTCAGCAATTTGTTTTCTTATTACATTTTTCTTTTCATGACCGTACTTCATAAAACATAATCACCGCAAAGCAGCTTTTGTGGATTTAGGGTCGCTCACTGCACTGGCAGAATCTGTGCACTTCTTGCTTTATTTTCAAGTTTTGACAAAAACAAATATTTGCCGAGTCAAAACAATTAAAATGAAGAGTCAGAAAAACACATTCCTGAGAAAGTATGTTCAGGCATAAAATTAAAAAGTGAACTGTACAGCAGTACATACCATGACAGTCAGCAATAATACTGTGTTTACCTAACACTGAATGTTAATGTCTGACAGCATTGTTTCTTTGACTTGTCATGTCAACACACCAGAGATGACATGAACTCAAGGAAATCAAAACTAATGAGAACTAATTAAACTTCAGCAGTAATACCATGTCATTTTCCAAGCAGGAAACACAAAGCCAAGTTTATGTGATAAAATATGGAACTGACAAGTAGCCTTCACTCCAACAATTCACCTGTATTGCAGATGTGTTTTGTTTTGTTTGAGTTTTTTTGCTATGGCTGCCATACTCCTGACACTGTGCTGTTGATGACAATCCCAGTATCATGCAGTTCATTACTTTAGTTCTGAGACTTGAATGTCTGTAAAATACTTCAACAATTGTTAACTGGACTGCCAAAAAATGTCACATACATGCGGTCATGTTTTTGTTAGGATGTATGGATGGTGATTTGGTTTGATTGGCTCAATCTGACATTCCCATCAGCCTCATCTGTACTTTGCTTTTGTTGGTAATTAGCAAATGACAGCATGCTCACCTTTTAGCTCAAAACACTGCTGTGTCAGTGCAAGCATGGCTGTAAACTCCTAGTCTTGTTTTTCCTCAGACTGAATTTTCCATTTGCGCTCTCTAGCCACAGCCAGTCATGAAATGTCAGAGGTGTATTACTCTGAAGCGTTTCAAGGACCATTCAGTTGCTTTTTGCAATTAGTGGTTTAGGGGATTATTATAGAGGAGCTACAATCGGATGCAGCTAATGATAGGTGTCTACCTCTCTTTCTCCCTCTGCCTCGTTTTCGCTCCCTCTCGCTATCGCTCCATCTATCTCACTCCACTCTGTCTCCAATTTTCTCAGGATCATCAGACCATCCTCCGAGCCTGGGCGGTGAAAGACTTCGCTCCAAACTGCCCCCTGTACGTCCAAATCCTCAAGCCAGAGAACAAGTTCCACGTCAAATTTGCAGGTGGGCAGTGAGAGTGAAATCAAATACACTGGCAGTCAGCTAAAGCTCTGTGTGTGTGTGTGTGTGTGTGTGTGTGTGTGTGTGTGTGTGTGTGTGTGTGTGTGTGTGTGTGTGTGTGTGTGTGTGTGTGTGTGTGTGTGTGTGTGTGTGTGTGTGTGTGTGTGTGTGTGTGTGTGTATGTGAATAAAACTACTGTTATTTAATCATATCTGGGTGGGTGCAGGAAAAAAAATAGGAATACACCTCCTAAAATTTAAAAAAAAAAAAATTTTAGTATTATTTGACAGGCAATTTTTGTGGCTGAAATTGTTGTCCCCGTCCATGATACGTAGCAATGTAAAAGATGGGTGTTTATGTAATCATTTAAATTTTGCTCCTGTAAGGTTGCATTATGTTCACATTAGAAAACATAGCTGTCATGTCTACACTGCAAGTCGAGTGTGTGTAATCCGCTGTCGTGTCCTATTTTCTACCTGGGTTTGTCTGCCGGATTTGTGAGCTTGAAACATGTCTTTCCAATCAGCGGGCTTGTGCAGCATCGCAGCTCTCTGTCCTCTCAGCTCTGAAGAAGTGCTGGGCAGATTGGCTCAGCTTGGCTGTAAGCCTTCTGAGGGTTTCTGTGAGTTTTTACATTGCCTTTTGGAGAGCTTCCTCTTCTTCTCCTGCTCAGCAGAAGATGCCAGTCAATCAACTGTGAGTGAAAGAAGAGGACAAACTCTCTCTCACCCTCTCTCTCGCTCTCTCTCTCTCTCTCTCTCTCTCTCTCTCTCTCTCTCTCTCTCTCTCTCTCTCTCTCTCTCTCTCTCTCTTTCTCTCTCACACATATCTCTGCAGAGAGCCCTGAAGAACATCAAACTCAATTCTAGCTCGCCGCCCTCATCCCAGCTGTCTCTATCAATGATTAACGTTTTACTTTGCTACCTTGGCAAAGAAAATCCCATTCTTTTGATGAGTTCTGCTGTCGTGCTAACCCGGCAGATGAGCTCTCCCCGCAGGCAATCTTCAATCTTCGTGCAGTGCTGTTTAAACACCACTCGGAGTCACAGTCAGACTGCGGGCTTTGTTTTTAAAAAGGCAGGAATTGTCAGGGCCATAAGATAAATTCATGTAGCCTCCATCCGTTATCACCCTTTCTACAGTATGTGATGAGCTGTGGGGTAGTTCTCCTCCTGCTCTGGATGTCTGACAGCTGTGTCATGTATGTGAATGACTTTGATGTGTTACACCACATCAATGTTTGACATGTTGAAATGTCCTCTTCGTTCATTTTGAAATATTAATCTGTGATGTGGATATTGGTTTGTTTTTTTTAAATAGTTGTGCATTCACTGACGTGCTGAATACATAACGCCTGCTAGGACTGGAGTGGTATTTTAAGTTACCACCCTTAAACACTGCGAATAAAGCAAAGCTCCTAACAAACTGAGTTTAATGCCTCACTAATCCTGAAGTCACACAAGATTCAGGGAGCACCAGCTTGCAGCCACATGGGTATTACTGTAAGTACAGATGCCGTGTTTTGACACCACTCGGAATATACTTGCTAAGTGATGGTGTGGGAGGCATTAATGAGCAAGAGATACAAGATTTAATTTGATCTGCAAAAATAGCTTAATAGCACTTCGGGGTTCATTAGATAAGATATGTCAGTATGAGGATGCAGCTGGGCAGGAGACCCCGACGTGTTTGAGGAACCAAGCACAATGCGATGCAGAGATTCCCTTGATTATTTTTTCAGTTTTTATGTTTTGAACAACAATAACCAGTCGCCCTCCTGAGCTCGGCTTATTTTAGCTGCTCGCTCGCAGCTGCCTTGTACGAAATAATAACGTCCTACTGCTTTAATTAGCTCAACCGGTGGGCCTGTGATCAGGTCGTAATTGTACTTTTGCAGGGGGTGCAAATAACCACATATACACACACACGTACATACATATATGGGCACACAGCTTCAATACCTGTCTGTGAAAAAAAGTAAGAAGAAGAGAAAGAGGGAGAGAGAGAGAGAGAGAGTGTGTGTGTGTGTGTGTGTGTGTGTGTGTGTGTGTGTGTGTGTGTGTGTGTGTGTGTGTGTGTGTGTGTGTGTGTGTGTGTGTGTGTGTGTGTGTGTGTGTGTGTGTGTGTGTGTGTGTGTGTGTGTGTGTGTTCAGAGTGTCGAGGGCAGTAATTGGTTTCTCTGCTGTTCTGGGTTCAGACCCCGGAGGGATGGAGGACAGGAACGAGGGCTGTGGTGTAGGGTAAGCAGAGAAGATGGGAAGTGAAGGGGATCACAGTGGTGAAGAGAGGTACAAGAAGGACATTGGAAATTGAATTGTGGAATAACAAAAAAAGAATCAATCTGATGTGTAGCCATGTCTGTTCTTTGGGAGTTAGGGATGTGTGTTACAGACAGAGAGAGAGGAAAGTGTGCGTAACAGTAAAGAAAGCTGTTCATCCATAGAAGCAACATCAATGTTTTTGTCGAGCTTCAGATGGCCATTGCTCTATAAAAGCTTCCCCTTTGAAATTAATTCACGGGCTGAATAGCAAGAGGCTACTGTGTGTTTGTGTGTGAGCTGCATTATGATGTGCTGCTCTGGGCCTAAAGAACATTGGCACTTGAACAGAAGATTCACAATCGTCGGTTTTTAATTGTCGCGCCTCTCATTTGCTCAGCCTCAGGTACACACGCACACCTCGCTGATTCAGTACATTTGCACCTTAGCTCTGACGTTTGCCACCAATTATTTCCTAATACACAGCACAAATTGTGCTTTTAGGACCAAGTTCAGCACTATTGCTAAATAAGGCCGCCCTGATATCCCTGTGTGGTCATCACTGAAGATAATGCAATCAAGAATTACACAGCGGGTAGAAATGGATGCTGCCGGGGCACAATGTACTAATTGGTCTCCACAAACATTTATCGTCTATTGCTTTTTCCTTTCAAAGAGGAGGCTGTGCTGCAACAGGTAAACGGCATCTGTGTTTGTTCAGTTTGGTTTGGCTGGCTCATGTGCACGGCTATGTTAGTGTTCGATGATGTGAGTAAAAGGTGGTTCAATAAAGCTCGCCCTGAATTACGGGCCTGTTGCTATGGGTCTTCCTGCGTGTCACAACCCGGCTCAGCAGCCAGGACAAAGAGAGAGATGCAGGATGAAGACCAACAAATGAATCGTTTATTTTAGCAAAAACATTCAAATTACACAAAAGCAAAGGGGAAAAACCCCGAGGTTTGGCAATCAGGATAATTATTGATGAAAGTGTGTGTGGATGTGTGAACAGTGTGTTGTTCAGATGTGTTGAGTGGCAGAAAGCAAACACAGATATGCAGGAGAGAAGAGCTTGGACTGAGGAAGAACGGGGGATTTATAGTGTGGAAAACAAGTGGCAACCCATGGTGACGTCACACGTTTTATTGTGAACTGCTGTTTTGAATCCTCCAGTCTGGCCTTTTGGCCATCGCCATCTTGGTTTAGACGTGACCATATTTGGACAAGCTGGGGAGGGATGAAGGGTGAATCTGACTTGATCTCACTTAATCTGTGTTCCGAATGGTGTATTTCCCTTTGTACCCGCACATACAGTACTCTCACATCTTAGTACGCTGATTTGTGTAGTTCTCAAGTGTCACACTGCTGTTCTGCACTTACCGGAAATAACCGTAGCATTTGAATGCATCAAAATTAACGTGTTTTTGCGTACTCTGTTTAACGCACATAACAAACACATTGATGGCTCCTGTCCAACAGCAGTATGATGGTATTTAATGAAGAATAAACACTTTTGTTCCCTGTTCTGCAACAGCTGCAGCTTCCTCAGCCATAAAAAAAAAATAATACGAAACTACAGCTTTATCGCGCCCTTCTGGATAATAAGTGTTACCGCTTAAGTACGCCATTTGGAACACAGCATGAGAACCCAAGTACACTGTACTATGCCCACTTGTACCGGAAAGCTGACTGCACCCCAGACATGTCAATTAAACCAGACACGCTCCCCAAACATACCTTTCTTTTTTTTAGGCCTTATATCTTATTAATCATGGAATTACTTTCCAGAAGCACCACCAGAATACTGATAAGAAGGACGGAACTGAGCTAATGACACCGTAATGACTTGTAGAAAAAAATGTACTGACTTTATATTTCATGAGAGAAGTTGAACCTTTTTGAATGCGAGTCTATTGGAGCCTCAGGTCTTTTGGAGCCAGCCCCTAGTGGCCTTCAGTGGTATTGTACTTTAAGGCACTTCTGGATTGGCTTCACTTTTTAGAACTGGAGACTACCTCCATTTTTATATACTGTCTATAGGATAATGGGAGGCTCAGGTGCCTCCCATTATCCTGATGGTCTGATCCGTCCACCTCCAATAGCACAGAACTAGAACACAGGATAGACAGGCAAGCAGACCATCCCACTATCTCCTCCAAAACCTGAGCTTTGACATAAAATTGATCCCATTTTTGTAAACAGGGAATGCATTTAAACAGTGAATGTTTGACATGACTGCCTGTTTGATACATATGTGTTAGATAAACATCAAGTAACATTTAGACATTTTCCAACATGAGGTAGTGACATTTAATTGGGTGTGTGCTTGTGTTTTGGTGTTAAGAATCGAGCTACAGAAACACTGTCTTGTGAGTGAAATACATGAAACATTTTGTGTGTTTGCAGTAAACAACAGCTGTGTCTTTCATTTGCAATGAGTCCCAATGGAACTTTTTAGTTTAATATCTTGAGTAACTTGTGTAATTATTGCAGAAAAATATGTTGCTTGATCATGTTTTTTCAGATGTTGTTTTTCAGTGCTGTGAGCTTGATGAGACATTAATTATTTAACAAAATCAACATAACTAAATTAACTTAATTATTGCCAGTTAGTCACTGCTTACAGCTTCCTAAATATGAAAGTTTTCCACTATTTTATAATGTCGTTTATTGAACACATTTACATGAAGGATTGGTAAAAAAAAATATATATATATATATATATATATATTGAAAATAATCATTACAGTCCTATTTGGAGCACCGCAGTTTACCTCTATATTTTTTATTTGTTTTCAATATTATTTTTTGTGTGGGATCTTGGTTGATTGACCCTTTGAGGGTCTTCATCGATCTACGGCCGTGACTCTGACCCTTCGATGAAGTTAACTCCTGGATTGATGATGTGACACATCAGCTTTTATAAAGAACAATGTTTGTGCTCTGCAGAGGAATGAATGTCCCTGTGTCTGCAGATCACGTGGTGTGTGAAGAGGAGTTTAAGTATGCCATGCTGGCTTTAAACTGTGTGTGCCCCGGTACCTCAACTCTCATCACTCTATTGATCCACTCCTCTAGAGGACAGTGAGTTCATTTTCTTCCTCTCTATCAATCTTTCTGTTCAACTGGCAACACTACTGTATATTTGACTTTTACAATCAAATCCACAGTAGATATAACCAACAGAAAACTCTTGCTTCTTTTCCCCTCACTGTCTTTCATCTTTTTATATTTTACGAAGAACTGCGCCCCAGGAGGCCTTTAAACAACGTGTCGGAGCCTTTCAAGCCCTCAACAGGTAGGATGCATATTATCTATATTACCACTCTCATTTTGTGATGCAATTGTGCTCAATATTCACCCACATCATCGAGCTGTGCTGTGCAGAGATTTTATAAAACACAATTAGGGTGCGTGTCATTTAGGATGATCATAATAGTGAATTTTTGATGTTCAAAAGGCATGTTGTATTGTTTGAAATATCTAAGTTCAAATACCCAGAAATCATTGGATGTGACATCAGTAAACTGCACACAGCATGATCATGTATGTGAAGCTTTTGTCAAGTTTATTTATATAGCACATTTCTGATAACAAAGCAATCCATAGCACTTTACATAAAACATAAATGACATCAAGACAAAATGTCAAAGCGACCGATGGAAATTTCAAAGTTTAAAAATAGGAAATATAATAGTAAAAGTTATAGTGCAGAGGAAGCAATGACAATTTTTTTGATTTGTTAAAAGCCCAAGGCAAACAAAATGGTCCTCAGTCTTGATTTAAAACAACTGAGAGTTGCAGGAGACCTGCAGGTGTCAGCGAGTTTGTTCCTGATGTGTGGAGCATAAAAGCTGAACGCTGCTTCTCCATGTTTAGTTGTTTGTTTGGGGACAGAAAGTAGACCGTTTGCAGATGACACGAGGGGTCTGAATGGTTCATATCGTAGAACATTGGCCTCTAAACCATTCAGTGCTTTAAAACACTAACAGCATTCTGAAATAAATTATTTGACTGACAGGAAACCAGTGTAAAGATCTAAGAACTGGAGCAATGTGATCTACTTTTTCAGTACTGGTGAAGACTCGAGCAGCATCGTACTGAATCAGCTGATCGATTTTAAGATAGATCTGTACACATGCCATTACAGTAGTCCCGTTTTTCCAAATCCTGCTAAGAAATAAGTCCTTTAATCTTTGATATGTTCTTAAGCTGATGACTCTGTAATAAACCATGATTCCCAGACTGGTTTGTAGCTGACTTGTAATTGTTCTGCCTCGTTTCCAAAAACAATCACTTCAGTTTTATCTGAATTCTGGCGCATCCAGTCGGAGCTTTGTTCAATGCACTTACTCAGAGCTTGTAGGGGATTATAGTTGATGATTGTGTAAATTTGCGTGTCATCTTCATGATCATGGAAATTTTTTTATTCAAATCTATAAAAATAGGCAACAGATGAAATGATATCAGTAGATATTCCTTGAATGTGATCAAATGTGTATGTACAGTCGCTCCACCTCTGAAGATTAAAGGTTTGTTTCACTGTGTACAGAAGGGACTAAAATAAACATAATTTGTCAATTATAACACATTTTTAGATTTTATGAAAATATATGTATTTATTTGTAAAAAAAAATTAAAAAAAAAATACTAAATGAGCCACTTCAGTACTGATGACTGATGAGTTCAGCATTCAAGCATTAAGTATGTTTGCCATTTGGTTTATTGGTTGTGACAATGCCACATGACGAGGACTTGTCCTCCTCCTCTCTTGCCTTGCACTTCGTTCCTGTAAAGTACAAAGTTGCTTTAACACTTGTTTGTATAATGCAGTCTTTGTATCAGGCCACCCACATTCACACTGCCCCCACACCCTCCCTGCTGTCACCTCTTTAGCCTCCGCGTCTAATGCCACATCCCCCTGAGAGAACTGTTGTCCTCTTAACTGTGTGAATGTGTATATCTGCGACCTGTTGTTTAGACAGGCTGAGTGTTCTTGCCTATTCCCGTGTGCTGATTGAAGTATTGATCAGCAGCTCTGACAGAGATGTAAGATGTTACCTCTGCAACCTTGATGGAAAATCTTCCCATGTGGCCCAGGTGCTGAGCTGGATGCTGTGTTTGACATGTTTTAAAGGTCACTCTCTCCCAACATGACCAGTCAATCCTGTTTGTTTTTTTGTCTTAGGGAGGGCGGTGCGTGCTCGGCGGACCAGTGGCACCGGACCTATCGGCGTTGCTCAGCCAATGAGGTGCATCACATCCGCCTGGAAGAAAGTAAATTCTTTGGAGAATACCAGGGCAAGAGTTTCACTTTTGCCTCCTTTCATGCTCATAAAAAGTAAGTCAAAAAAAAAATCTAAAAATAAAAACCCACCAAACTGCACAGTCCAGAGTTGACTTAGTCGGTGCTCTTGCAGGTATGGAGTGTGTCTAATCGGCGTGCGCAGACTGGACACCACCAACATCCTCTTAAATCCTGGTCCATGCCACATCATGGGGGCCTCTGACATATGCTTTTACATCAATATCTCCAAAGAGGAGAATTCGGCATTTGTCAGGGGCCAGAGGGAGCCATCGTGGGGCAGAACAGGAGGAAATGCCAGGGGAGTGCCACAAACCATCTACCACGGACTCACCCGCCTGCCAGTCCACAGTATCATCGCCAGCATGGGTCAGTCAAATGGGCACAGCACAAAGACTGTGTAACATTTATACACTGACCTTCTACTTTGCAGTTTCTGTGTTTGTCAAATATGCAAACCTGTTATGGAACTATCTTAGACAGCAGCACAGTCACAGCTGTCACAATTATGCAGTTTTCACATTTAAAACCTATCTTGGGATACCAAAGAATGTTCACAGCTTTACAGAGGAATTAACATGTATCTGATTATAAGTCACATTTGATAAGAACAACTGCCAAATGAGCTGAAATGTCAGAGACTGTGGTTTTACAAACACTCCACCTAGTGGACAAAATGAAACTGTCCAGCTCTGGTTTTCTCAATGAGCTCAGTGCTGCCAGGTATCTGTGCAACAGCCTCTTTGTATGTTTGAATTTAGAGTTTGATTGTCACTGTGGCTCAAACTAAATGCAACATAAAGCCACTCTGTCTTAACACACCTGGTTCAGAAGCTTTCTTGCCTGTGATTAAACCATCTTCTGTTGTAATACAAATTGTGTGTGTGTGTGTGTGTGTGTGTGTGTGTGTGTGTGTGTGTGTGTGTGTGTGTGTGTGTGTGTGTGTGTGTGTGTGTGTGTGTGTGTGTGTGTGTGTGTGTGTGTGTGTGTGTGTTTCAGGTACGGTGGCCATCGACCTGCAGGACTCCAGCGACAGCAGCCCAGAAGGCCAGGACCCGGGAAGCACAGGGCTCTGCAGTGGAAAGGGAAGCAGAAACAGCTCCAGGATGGAGATGGGGGGCACTAACACCTTGGCTCTGCCTGCCATGGGCGAGTCAGCGGAGGAGAGACGACACAGTATCGCCCCCGTCCTGGAGCTAGTAGACGGTGTCAACAACCCCACCTTTGACCTCTTGGGGGACCAGTCAGAGGACGAGACGGGAGAAGAGGGCAAGGAGGACAGTGACAAAGATGAAAGCGCCCACTGGTGGGGTCGACACTGCGAGTGAGTACGGTGTTTGAATGTGTGAACATGGGTTTGTTGAAATAAATGAGATCGGAGGTAAATGTGGGCCTGTGCTGCAGGTGGGCGAAGGGATACCCGCTAAACTCTCCGTACATCGGCAGCTCACCTGCTTTGTGCCACCTTCTGCAAGAAAAGATGCCTTTCTGCTGCCTGCGCATGGACAAGGTAAGGAACCTAAACAACTCCATCTTTACTTTACAAATGTGTCACCGTTCACTACGACCGTTGTGCTTCTTCTCTGCTAGGCGTGTCACCACAGCCCTTTTGAGGATGCCCGCTCCTACGGCTTCAAAAACAAACTGATCATTGTGTCTGCGGAGAGTGCAGGAAATGGTCTGTACAACTTCATTGTGCCTCTACGGGCCTACTACCGACCCAGGAAGGAGCTCAACCCCATTGTCCTGCTGCTGGAGAGTGTGTGAGGACAACATCTGTATTATCTGTTTTGATGCAAAGGCTGTTATTGTAAGCTTGCTCCAAACTGAAGTAGGTTACCTGTTGATATTGCCCGTAATTGTTGCGGTGAGCAGGACAGCTGCGCTACAAATCTAGCTTGCACGAGATGGTTAAACGGCTCTGTCCTTAAATAGCAAGTGGAGGAGAAAAACAGAGCTATTTAAGGTCACACTAAACATGATTTGTGAAACGTTGAACGCTTTCAGGACAATGTGCTCCACAGTCCTGTGTGTGGCTGGTACCCAATCGCTGTCAGCCAAATGAGAGTGGAATCCAATAAAAAGGCAATAAAATGCTGAGTCACTCCTGTGTAGTGCTGTTATTTTCAGCGTTCTCAACAGGCAGGTTTGGCTGTGTTGTATAGTAGTGAGGGGGGGTCAGCCTCCCTCTCAAGTCTATTTGTGTTTTGATTGGTTCAGACCTGAAGCAGACTTCCTGGAGGCAATCTGTTGGTTTCCCATGGTGTTCTACACAGTGGGCTCCATCGACAAGTAAGACCAAATCGCCAAACTGGTTTTATTATTTATGTTCATCTTTTGCTATCTTTATGTATTGATGAACTTCTTTCACTCTCTTTGATTTATTCTTACTCTTCTTCCCTTTGCCTCTTCTCTCTCTCTCTCTCTCTCTCTCGCTCCACAGTCTGGACAGCTTGCTGCGATGCGGAGTCACTTTTGCCGACACCATGGTGGTGGTTGACAAGGAGAGCTCCATGATTGCAGAGGAGGACTACATGGCCGATGCGAAGACCATCGTCAACGTCCAGACCCTGTTCAGGTCTGCTTTGCCCAAACTTGTTCTGCAACAATCTCACAGACTCGCCTGAAGTGAATGTTCCTTCTGTCTCTGTGCTTCTTCCTCTCAGACTGTTTCCAGGTCTTAGCATCATCACAGAGCTCACACATCCAGCCAACATGCGCTTCATGCAGTTCAAAGTCAAAGACCACTACTCCCTGGCTCTGTCCAAACTAGAGAAGGTAAAATCATCTCGACTTTAAAACCTCTCCTTTTTTTTTTTTTTTTACTGTCATTTCCCTTCAGCCAGACTTCAAAACAAAACAATGTCAGAAACACAACAGACAGTCTTCATGTGATATTCTCAGTGAATTTTAAAGACCACTGGTGTTATCATGAAAAACTGCAGAGATCTTTTGCGTCCTTTTTTTTTTTATAAATTAACTGATAGTAGCCTCTGGTTTTTGTTCCTTTCACTCTGGTTGCCTTTTTTAATAGCTGTTGTTGTTGCTCTCCGTGTTGCGGGTAATGAGTCTCTTCATGGGCATCAATAACATGTATCAACAAAGCAGCAAATTAGTTACTGCTTGCCATCCCATCTTAAAATGAATGTGTAAATGCGGGAATAACAATATTATGAGAGCAGGATTGCCTCACGGTAGGAAGGACTTTTTGTGGGTTTCCAGCCTTTTTTTTTCTGATTCGGCTCTGCATGTCGGGGCTTTTCTGGTTTAATCCCACATTACATGCAAAACAGATGCAGTAGGAAGTCTCATTTGGCCCTGAGAGTGAATGTCAGTCCTGTTGCCTTCGTCCCAGTGCATGCTGGGAAAAGGCTTCAGTCCACAATAGAAATCTGTTTTTTAAAAAGATGACGGTGCTTACAGAGTTATCTCTTCACCTGATCACCTCATGGATCGGCGTAATCTGAAAAGGGCTATGCGTGTCTGTGTGCTTTGATCGGCAGAAGGAGAGGGAGAAGGGGTCGAACCTGGTCTTCATGTTCCGCTTGCCCTTCGCAGCTGGGAAGGTGTTCAGTGTTAGCATGCTGGACACTCTCCTCTACCAGGTTTCTGAAAAAAAAACACTCTCACTGACTAACAACAATCACAATCCTCCTCCTTAGTGGCGTAAAATGCCAAATGTGTTGTATTTCTGCTGACTTGTCTGTTATGTTGTGCTGCCAGTCATTTGTGAAGGACTACATGATCTCCATCGCCAGGCTGCTGCTTGGTTTAGACTCCATGCCTGGCTCAGGCTTCCTCTGTGCTGTGAGTGGCCGAACACAAGCAGCTTGAAGTCAGTCTGTTTGGACTATGAAGCGCCTCCGAGGCTGAGCAATGTTTTGTTTGTTTTCTAGATGAAAATCACAGAAGACGACCTGTGGATCCGCACCTACGGGAGGCTCTACCAGAAACTATGCTCCTCCACTGGAGACATCCCCATAGGCATCTACCGTACAGAGGCACAAAAGTTTCCTGTCTCTGAGGTCAGCTGCTTCTCTCTCTGTTTTATATCTAAAGATTCACTGGTTGAAGTCGAAACCCCTTCCAGCAGGCTGGCCGGGCTCAAAATAGAAAGAGAAGAAAGACTACCAGGTTCATTAAATTCTCAAGAATACATTTTTGGGATTATGAGAGATTCTACATATTGGATTTTCTCAAGTGTAAAATCTCTTCCTGTCTTGCTTCCAGTCCAATCATAAAATTACAATGAGATCCAAAAAGAGAAGCATTTCCCTAAATCCTAATCCAATTAGTGCATGTTTGGCAACAAATAAATGCAAAGTTATGAAAATGCGGGTAGACGTGATGACGGGCAGATCTTATTTGAATTGATGACAGAAGACAGACATATAAATATAAGAGAAATAACTTGAATCAAATTTACATATTTAACATGATGAAGTGAAAACTGACAGCTGTGACAGTGTGGAAGTGGCATAATTTTTTTTTTTTTACAGAAAACAAGAGGCAGGATGGTTTTGATGGTTACACAAACAACACTTCAAACTGATTATTATACGCAGAGTGCATCTCATTCATCATTAATTTCCAAGCTGATAAGAAAGTATGAACTCCTCTGAATTTTGAGGAGCAGAACCAGCCCTGCTGCAGAACTGATTTGGTTGATTATACCAGATAAGGAAATGAAAGTGTGAGCGTGTGCGCTTATCTGTGTCTCAGTCCCAGGTATCTATCACGGTCGAGGACTACGAGGACACCAGAGAGCCCAGAGAGCCTCTGCTGTCCCGGACCGCCGCCCACCGTAACTCCACCTCCTCGGAGCCCATCTCCACCTCGTCCCACTCGTCGGACCACCCGCTGCTCAGGAGGAAGAGCATGCAGTGGGCGCGGCGCCTGAGCAGGAAGGGGGGTCGCAGTTCCAGTGGGGCCAAAGGGGGCCCGGGCAGCGCGGCAGAGAGGATCAGCCAGCAGAGACTGAACCTGTTCAGGCGCTCGGAGAGGCAGGAACTCAACGCCCTGGTGCAAACGAGGATGAAGCACCTGGGCCTTTCTCCGATTGGATTCAGTAAGTCTTACAGCAAGTTGTGTCGGAACACAAGTCGTCCTGATTCTGACTACAGATTTATACTTTTCAATGGTGCAATGCAACAAAATACACATATCCACGTGCATGTCCAAGAAGATTTAAGCATTTTTCCTTTCCCGAAGTAGCTCCATTGATGCCACGCTTTATACTTTTCTACTACATTTCAGACGTAAATATTGTACTCCTTACTCCACTGCATGTATCTGACAGCTGGAATCACTTTACAAATTAAATGTATTCTTCAAACATAAATATTGTTTTCAAAGTTTCTTTAAGAAATTAGCTGAGTCTACTCGGATCCCCTTGGCACATTTCAGATCTACGGATAATTGTGAATTATTCAAAAGCAAATATTTGGGGGAAATTACAAACAATATTACAAATTTGAGCAACGTAATTTAGCTTTTCTGTCCCATTAAGCCTCTTACAAGCCCTCAGATTTAAGTTGTGGCCCACAGAACCAAGCTTTAAAACCTAACCGAGTTTAAATACGTCAGATTTTGCGCCACCAGGACCAACTATAACAAAATACTATTATGCACATTCATGCACTCTGCAGTAGTCAAAATTTTTTCAAAAAGGGACATCTAATCACCCTTACAAAAAAACAAAAACACATCAATTTAACATGTGAAAACTCATTAGATCACGTGACCACATGACGTGTGACACATGTATTTTGCCCGTGAGAATGTGGTTTTGGAACATTTTCACGGTGTAATGTGTGAATCCATGTGAAAACCTTTCCACATATTTTCACCACGTTATTATATGTTGCAACATGTGGTAAACATTTGTCATACATGTGATCACGTGTGTCCTATGTGGGAAACATGGGAGATTTCTGTGTTTTTTTTCTTCTTGTGTCCATTTTTATCTAAATTCATCTTCCTGTTGTGTGACTCACTGTAACGTTTCCTCCATTCTGTGTATACAGATGTAGCACAGCCTGCTGCTGTATATCCTGTTCCTATTTTATTTCCTGTCTCACTAACCTCGTCTCTTCCTGTGTCAGATGGGATGACAGACCAGGGGAACAGACTGTCATACATCCTCATCAACCCTTCTCCAGACACCAGACTGGAGCTCCATGATGTTGTGTGAGTACACAGCACCACATATAATTGGCGGCACTGTGAAATACACACACGTGAAAACTGCCAATATTAGAGGGATCTATTTTCTGCCGCCGTCTGCAGGTACCTGATCAGGCCAGACCCCCTCTCCCTGGTACCCAATCAGGGGAGCAACAGGAAGTGCAGTGCTGGGCTCTCAGAGAGCCACAGGTCCGATACGCAGGACAGCACCCATCTGTGAGAGACACGCAAAAAAAGACTAATATACTGTCAAAACAGAGAGAGGAGAAGAAACAACAACAACAACAACAACAACACTATCGAGCTAGAGAAGCTAAAATTCACAAAACAGTGAGAGAGAAAGGAAAACGGACAGATGGCACATAGCCCTCAAAATTTCTCCTCGTTCAGTCTCAGTGAACTCGGAGGTGCGACACATGCATGGACCTTTTCTATAACAACGGGAATGTTTTATTTATGCACCTTCCTATTTTCAAAGCGGAGAGCTGCGGACACAGAAGTGCATTTAATTAAAAGATGTATGTATTTATATCCGTGTTTGTGCATGTTATGTACTGCATCATGTACTGTGTGTGTGTGTGTGTGTGTGTGTGTGTGTGTGTGTGTGTGTGTGTGTGTGTGTGTGTGTGTGTGTGTGTGTGTGTGTGTGTGTGTGTGTGTGTGTGTGTGTGTACGCGTGCGTGGGAGGGTGGCTGGATGAATATGTTTGTGCGCTTATGGATTCAGAGCAAGACACTTCTTTTTTTTTTATCATTTTATGCAGCCAAAGGAACCTGCTGCCAAATGAAAGTGAAGGGATGTGTTGTTGTGTCCTTCTCTGTGTCGTAGGTGTGTTCCATCACCACTTTAATGTTGTTTGGCGTATTTGAAAGAGACGCTACAGTCTACACACCCCGGTTTGGTTTTTTTTGGTCATCACACTTCCTTTCTGAAACTTTCTACCTGTCGCTCACACCGTCAGACACACACACACACACACTCATCGCACGTTCACCAGCAGCGGAGGAATCCAAAGAGCACCCGTGTCATTAACAGACATAATTAGACAGCGAGCTTACATCGTCACGGCAGGGCATTCAGTCACACTGCTGTCAGAAATATGTCTTTTTCTTTGGGTCCCTTTCAACAAACCTGACCTGAAGTTCATCGTTCGCCTGATTTCTTTCCTTAAAGGCCCGCCCTCTCCGCATGCTTGTATTGACACGCATGTTAGAGATGCAGGAGATGGACACAAGAACAGGAATATATACTGTAACATAATAGCATTCAGTACAATAGCCCTGCAATAAAAACAACCTTTGTGAAGCTCATAATGCAACATTTTTAAAAGCCGTGTCGTTTAAGTTCTCAGTTTTGAAGTTGAATTATAAGCTTCACAATTAAGTATTAGCTGTATTTATTGCACACTGCTATAAATATCCACTTTAACAAGTAATTAGTTTGCTAATGTAGATTTAAATCTGTAATATAATTTGGTTTTCAGTAAGAAAATAGTCAGATTTCTCTAAAAAAAAATGCACCATTCTTATCAGTCTGCACAGCCTAGCTTGAGTTGTTTAAACAAATGTGAGGTTTGGTTCTATTATATTCAAATAAAATTATTTGTTACTGTGGACATTTATGCTGTTTATTTATCAAGGATTTGCAAGCCTCTGTAAATCTTTCGCGCGATAATTCAGAATGTGCCGTTTCGCATAGAAATGGTGTGCAGCCATGTGGTGGGGATGCAAATTGGCATCCCTGCCAACACCACTGCTGTAGCTTTAGTGCCATTATACCAGATGAAAATATGTATATATTAAAGTTAGTCCATATAGCTTGTCATCTGTTTTGGTGTCAGTTTGTGCAGCTGTAAGTGGTATCTCTTCAGAGAATTTGACCCAATGGATTAATATGTTTAGTCGTACAACTGTACATAAAACTACTTGTGTTTGTAGCCAAGAACAGCCGTGCTTGCAATAAAAAAAAAAAAAAAAAATTATACTGTTAGCTCGAGATCGCGAGTTAATGATTTTGTTATCTGCAGAAAACAAAGCTCGAGAGTACGAGGTAAATTAACCTGTCAAAAACAAGCCAATTTATTACATATCAGTAGTAGTGGAGGAGCAGGTCCTCTGCTTAAGTTCATGTAAAAATACCTGTAATAATACTCCACTAAAACAGAGTAGTCCTGCATTGATAATGCTACGTATTATCAGCAAAATGTACTAAACATTTGAAAAAGTGCAGAATGCAGAAAAATCCCCCTGTTAGTGACACTATTATAACTTTTCAGATTAGTAGCCTATAGCTGACGCACGTGTAAGTAGAATTTTTAAGTTGGTCAGAGTGGAGCTACATACTGTAGAATTTGTGAAGTAACAGTACAAAGCATAAACTTTTCCTCTGAATTATTGGAAATTCAGCAGAAATTGGGCTTTTATTTTTTCATGATAACAACATAAATTCACTCGTTATCACGAGAAAATTTGATATTTAACTCGAGGGGCCCTTTCTCAGTTTCTATTGAAATACTGTCTCGTATTTTTAAAAAAGCACAGCCGTTCTCGGCTTCTGTCGAAAATACTTTTTGTTTGCTCAGTGTTACAGGTTGTTTATCTCGAAATATGGAGATAACAGCTTGTTTTCTCGAGATAATGATATAACTAACACGTCTTCAGATAATGGCGTAAAAAATTAGAATCGCAAGCACAGTCTTTCTCTGCTTCTGTTCTTTGGTGTGGTCTATTGAGCTCGCATACCAGAGCTTTTTTTTTTTTTTTTTTTTTTGCTTTGATACATCAACACTGTGAAACACTAAGTGGCTCTAATTGATCCACTGTAATGTCCCCAGGTTCATCAAGGACCACTCAGTACTGCTAACGTGTTACAAGTCTTAATCAGGCAAAGTCTAGCATGACCTTTCACGTGTGTGCTGTTAGTTATGTTTCCATGGACAAAATAGAGAGTGTGTTTTTAAGTGGAGGTCAGCTTCCAGGGCAATTTCTTTACATTCATACTATTTGCCTTCGTTGCTTTGCACTGTCATTCTCAGGGTTTAGAAAAACCTACAAAATCTACATGTCATAATTATTACCACATTTGCTTCTTTCATTTGCTATCATGAGGTGTGTCTTTGCCTGCTGGAGGTTATTTTATGGAAAGCCCAGTTTACACCCGTCACAGTGACCTGAAGTACACGTGTACGTGTACACACACACACACACACACACACACCGATATGAGAGCATGGGTGTGGCCAGACTGCAGACTAAACACTCAACTGAGGCTGAATCCAACAGCTCAGCCTCAAACTGTGCAGACTGAGTCAGAGGAAATGGCGGCTCAGCCAGTCAGCCGCAGGCTTATCACAAGAGCCAACAGAGGCCTGAGCGTGGAGGAGGCCCCCCACCACCCAATGAGAAAACTGATCAACTGTTGCATGGACCCAGGGCTGAGGTGAGAGCCTACACTTCCTTTACCTAAATTGTGGACTGTTCAAATGTTAAACAATGATCTTGCGAAGTACAAAGTTGCAGAGACTGATACGACAGAACGGAAGCAAAAATCCTTTGCAGCTTCTGAATAATGAAACTGTTTCCCCTGTATTTACAGGCGTCGCAAATATTGGCAAAGAAGAATCTAACATCGTTCCCCGTCATTCATCTTGGTAAGAGCTCTGTGTTTTTCTGTTATAGTGTCATAAACCCTTCGTCCTGCTCATATGTCCATTCCTGGCCACACAGGCCTCTCCTCTCCAGTTGTTCTGATATTTATCTGACTGTGTGGTATTGACCACCACTGATGCGCCACTTTCTTTCTCTCTCTGTCAGACGCCACCGACCTTTGTAGCATAAATCAGTGCGCCCAGCAGGTGGGCGCTCTGGTGCGGATGGGGGCGATGAACCTGCTGATTAACAACGCAGGGTTCCCTGAGCCAGCGACACCCTGCAGGACACCAGTCCCGAGGACACGCAGGATACCTTCAACAGCGCCGTCACGGGGTCCTGCGAAGATCAAAGTAAGAGCAGAGAAGGATTGTCACATTTGAAACTGTGAACTTCAAAACTGCTTCAAATAAGAGAACGTACAATGAAAGTTTTCCGTTTCCTCCTGCTGACTTTTTCTATTCCTCTTTGTGGTCATCGATATCCGGTTCTTCGTCACCTTGAACAGAAGTCATAAAAGAGTCGGATGTCTTCTTCCCTCTCATCTCCTACATCAACAAGGTAAGTAACAATCTGCTAACACTTAATCGAGGGGAATATCCAGCTATAACCTCAACGGTCCCCTCCTTTTCCCACCACTCCTCTCCTCCTGGGCTTCAGAGGAGCTGAAGAAGGATGAGATCCTGTTTTCAGGGCTGCACCCTGGCTGGCAGCGCACGGACATGGGTGGAGAGGAGGTGAGGCAGCAGGTTTCCACTGACCTCCAGGATTCCCCCATGAAGGATACGAGGAAACAATGTAGAGGAACCCGAGTCAGCCCTGAATGAGAGTTTACTTTCTTAATCGAGAAGCACGTTAACGTTGTAATCTTTTATACGCAATGGTTGAGTGTTTGTGCAATCACAGTGTGGTTTCTAAAAAAGATAGCAAAGACACAGTTGGACGAGTTATTGTTCAATCAACACAAACCAGAGAGAAAAACTAAGAAAGTGTTCTCGTGGGGATAAATCGTGTTACAAAACAGGCTTCATTCACGAAGAAGGATTTTATTTGCAGCTCAGAACCGATTTTGAGTTTCACACCTTATGCTGGTATCAGATAGTTACCCCGCCTTAGATGTTCAAAACAATTAGGTTACACAGAGCGCGATGATCACGTTAGAGAGATCCCAAGAAAATACACAATCACATTTATTTCTCAATTAAAATATGGGTCAAATGTGAAACTGTCCCTGGCGAGGAGTGGGTTTTATTTTTTTTTTTTTTTTTTTTTGGGGGGGGGGGGGTTACTGTTCAGACTACAATTTAAAAACAGATCCGAGTCATACCTGAGGAGGAAACAAAAACGTAGATCGGGACTATTCATATCACGAAGAACCAGTGAGCTGGCCTTCAGGTAAAAGTGACAATAATTGTGCTCTTGTGTAAGATGTCGTATTAACTGCGCGCTTGTGACCACCAGGGGGAGGTTGATGTCCAGGAGAGTGGTGCAGAGGATGCTTACTGTGGTGGCATCCCTGACTGAGGAGAAGAGAGGAGCCTTCCCGGATTATGAGGGCAGGTTCGTCCCCTGGTTGCTTTAAAACAGCCACTTTGTGCTTCGTAGACTGCAGTCAATCACTAACGGAATCCAAGTGAAATAAAGTCCTTATTGTTGTAATTACTCTGCTTGTATCCTGCTCATTTTACTCACAAACATGCACCGATATCATCGGGGTAAATGGTTGATTCACACCTGGGCGATTGCTTAAATTTGAAATACGCTGATGTCCTATGTAAGCATTTGAAATCACCACGTGGCACTGTTCCACACAGCCACCTTGACGGGGCAGATTTGAAGAGGGTTGGGATTGTTTCCGTTGATGTTTGCTCCGGGGCAGAAGAAGGGGTACATCTTCTCGGTGAAGAAGTCAGTAAAAGTGTAGATGGGCTTCATGCTGCCAGAACTGGAGAAGGTCACCTCCCCGGAGTCGTAGTCCAGCTGCACACGGACTCGAGTCAGCTCGCCCTCCAGGTGCAGCGGGGTGCTGGGCCTCGTCATGGCCGCGTACTCGCCCTCGTAGTGCGAGATCATCCAAAAGCCGCCCTCGGGGCAGCCCGAGATGTGGCCTTTCCTGTCAATGGACTCCTTGACCACCCCGAGCATCCAGTCCACCTTGTCGCCCACCTCCACCTCCCAGGCGTGGCGGCCTGAAGTGAAGCCTTCCGAGCCCAGCACAAACACAAAGTGGCCGAAACGTTCGGGATTGTCCGGGAGCTGCTGCAGGGATCCACCATTGGCCACGCTGGTCAGGTCTGAGGAGAGAGACAACCAGGAGTAGGCAGTGTTGGGGTCCAGGGTGATGGATGCTGGAAGGCAAAGAGGATAAGAGATGGTGATTTAGTGATGTAGGCAAAAGAGGGAATAAATTCCACTCAAAACTCACGGCATATTGCTTTATTTACGCAGAAGATTTTTTTTTTTTTTTTAAATCCTTCACTGACCAGATTAAAAACAACACTCCAGTGAGGATCGACCGCACAGCAGTCATCCTCAGGGTCAAACTATTGATTGAGTGAAATAACTACACCGAACCGTTTTATAAAATTACACGACACGTGTTTCACACGAGAGTCAAGTGAGTGCTCACTGTACTGAACCAGCTCCGCCATCTTCTCCCACACATGGTACTTGAGGGAACTGACATGCTTGGCCACATTTACAAGAGCACCCGACACTTTTACTGGATCCTTCTGTGGGAGCTGAGCTCTGTAGGAGGAAAATGACAAGAAGGAGTCAACCAGTACTGAACATTTACTAAGGTGAAGATTATAGAGCAGAAGATTTTCTTACCTTTTCTTTGTGTTGGCATAATTCTGAAAGAAGACGACAAACGATTATAAACTGTGTGCTGTCCTGATCAGGTGGTTTCAGAGAGGAAAAACATTTTACTCACCTGAAGGAAAAGAGCGTCGCTGGACGCGAGCTCGTTTTCAATGGCGATGACGGCATGAGAGAAGGTGAGGATATCCCTGGTGATGCTCTCGGACTTCTTCTTCACCAGCTCTCTCTTGTCCTCGTCCTCCTGCTGCAGGACGGCCAGTCGAGCTTCCTCCTCCCTCTGGAGAAACTCCCGGAGCTGCTCAAACTGCTCCCTGATCTGCTTCTCTGTGGCCCGAGTCTGGTTCTGGACACGCATGGAAATATGGATCAACACGGAAACACATTGAACATACTGATAACGAGCTGTAGTCTGTTGTTGTAGTCTACTTATACTGCCTTATCTTCAGTGCCTTGTTTTATATACGCCTCCTTAGCCAAAAAATAAATTAAAAGAATAATTTATTTGAGTTAGATTTAAACTCACCTGTACATCTTAAAAAAGTAAATCCACCAAATATTTTGTACATTAAATAACCATAAAACAAACAAAAAAAGTAAAAACATCATTAGCCCGTTATGACTGTAATTTCCTCACTGCCTTCTTTGGCATCTTTAAAACACTCACCTGTTGGATTTAATCTCCCTTTTCTAGTTTTGCGTCTAACATATCCTTTACTGCAGTTGAAACACTGAATTACTGACACGGTAGCTCTAAATGCTCTCGTCCAGTCCGAGAACTTCATCCTGAAAACAAGGCAGCTTTCCTGACACCTCGGCTGACGTGTTTACACACCAACAGCGCACGGCTCCGCTTCGGTCACAGTCACGTCAACGGTCATGCAGGTACTCTGGTGTTTCGTGGATCTGTGTGTTTGTTGATACCTTGATGTGCACAGTTGTGTCATCACACTCCTGCTTGGCTTCATACAGGCGACGCAGGTTTGTCTTCAGAGGACTCAGCTCTTCCTTCAGCTCTGCCTGCAGAGGTGAGGGTGGAGAAACTGCCATGAATGTCACAGGACATCCAGCATGCAGTCATATTGAGTGTAACTTGCTGCTGCTGAAGTCTTAAAGCAGTAACCTGACATTTAAAAAATTAATTAATTAAAATAAATACATTTAAAAAAAAAGTGGATTGTAACGCGAGAAGCTTTCCGTGCATTCCCACGGGTGACTGTGAACATGTTGATAAACGGGAGCACAGTACCTTGAGATCCGGAACCGCTTCGTCCAGGGGACACACTCGGTGTCCCTGGTGCTTCTTGGAGGTGTGACACACACAGCACAGGACTTCAAAGTCATCCAGACAGAAGAGCTTCAGCACTTCCTCGTGTGTGGTGCACTTCACCTCCACTTTCCCCGCTTCCTCCCTCGTCTCATCACCCCCAGCAGCTGTGCCAGTCGCGGCTGCCCTGCGCCCCTGCTCCTTCAGGAAGGTGTCGGACACGTTCTTCAGGGCCAGGCTGACCGTGGGCTCCGACAGGGAGCACTTCCTCCTGCAGATGGGACACTCGCGCCTCGCCCTCTTCTTGTTCCAGAACTGCTGAAGACAGGCCCGGCAGAAGCTGTGGCTGCACTTGAGCACCACGGGGTCCCTGAAGATCTCGCAGCAGACGGGACAGGAGAGCTCCTCTTCCAGCATGGAGCCTGAGCTTGAGGAAACGGCCCGCGGACGAACGGGTGAAGTCGCCTTCGGGCTCTGGAAGAAGGAGAGTTTCCCAGGCTGGGAGGAAGCTCGAGGGCGCAGTGCCATGGCGGGTTCCTGTTGTGGGGAGAGCTGAGCAGTCTGTTAGGAAGTAGAAGTGCTCTCCAGGGAGTCCACAGAGTAATCTGGGAACACTTTCTAAGCAACCAGGGTTATAGATCAACAGGGACTTGAAGAACTGGTTCACTTCTAGTAAATAAAGGACATGTGATCACCCCTCATCTGCCAGCCACAGCAGGACTTTAGGAAACAGGACGGACTCCAAAACTCCTGCATGTTTCTCTTTCTAAAAAAAAAAAAAAAAAAAATGTAGCTCTGCTGCATGAAACATCGTTTAACATTTACAATCCGGGCAGTTGTAACTTGTGTCGAAGCAGGACGGTTCTCTTCTTTGATTGAGGCCTGTAAGTGACCCCGCTGAGCTCGACCGGCACTATCAAGTTTACCGAGGTAGATCGGATTACATTACCTCTGATGGCCCGCTGACACTCGAAGTGATTTCGCTGTCTAGTTAAATGTCATATATATTTCAGGAGGACACGGGAGTGAGAAGGAACACAAACACACAAGCGTCCTCAGGGACGGTTTCTGTGACTGCTGGAAAACACTCCAGCTTATCACAGTCTGTGTTTCTACTTCCTCTTCAAAAGAAAGGAGCTCAAAGTTTCAGACAACCTGATCTAAATAAACATGTTTAATAGACTAAAACCGGTGGGATTTGTCAAAGTAAAACTGCACAGTTCTGGTGTTGTGTTTAAGAAAGACCAAAGAGAAAGAAAAGTGTTCTGTGCATGTTATTATTGCATTATATTTTGGACATTGACATCAGTGTAATACAAAGCCATCAAAATAACATATTCTTCTTAGTGTTACAGTGTTCTAGCATCAGTTTCATTACATAACCCATGTAGATATCCATTAACTCTGAGGAATGAAACAAAACTACAAAATAGCTTCATACGTTTGGATATACTAAAAAGGTTAACACCAAAAGTTTCTTTTTAAGACGTGTGTTTACCTAAACAGGTGCAACTTTGCCCGTTTTTTTTCTTTTCTCCTTTCTATGAGCAACACGAGCGACTGCAGCATGATGGAAGTCATTTGGTCTCATTCTGCTCCAATGATCCTTATTGTTCAACACCATGCACCAGACTGCAAACAAAATATATAAAATGAATGAAATAAGAAGAAAAGAAGGCATTTTGTTCTTAACAGATCCTTTTTCTTTTCTACACAACTACTCCATCTACTACATTTTCTTCTTTAATACTGCTCTCTGTATTAAAGTAGTTGCAACAGTTACACCAACCTTGTTTTAGAATAGACAACACATCACTTTATAAAAACAAATAAAAACAACCAAAAAAAAACAATAAAACAACACTAGCCTTAAAAAATAAATCCACAGACCTGGAAACCACTTCTCATCCATCATGCCTTCAATTAATGTAAATTAACACTGATTTTCTTTAACACTGTCAAACATATGAAAGGCAGGAATGTAATGCTTTCTGCACGGTTAAATTCATCACGGCGTGTGGAGTGTGTTAACGGTGAACAAACACCACCGAGCTACAGTTTACAATGACCCCTTTCCAACCACCTTTTATTTTTTTATTTTTTTATACTTTGACCTAAAAAAAAAAAAAAAAAAAAAGGAACATGAAACCAGCAGAATCCATCAGGAAGATAAAAATGTAACAGCTCATGCTTGTAAAACCGATCCATAACAGTAACATCAAGTGGCTCAGGATGACACTGTACTTCAGGGAGCCCGATGCCCTGTACTGTGCAAGAACTGCTCAGCAGGTGAGGTACAGTGCAATCTACTGTATGTTCGCGTCTGTTGTTGCTTTACAGCGCAGTGCAACACAGTGTAACGTGGAAAAAAAAAAAAACACTGCTTTTTGCTATACATATATATATATCAATGTCTACTTCGTGTTAGCCATTGTTTTTCATTTCTCCCATTTTAGAAACCTGTGCCGTACTTGGCTGTACTTGTTCCACTGCCAGCAACTACAACAATGACATGCAGGGTCATGTGATGCGGTCAAAGGAGATGCTCGTCAGGGTGCTTGTCGTTTCTGAAAAAAAGAAAAAAAAAAAGGAAAAGCTGGAAGACAAATAAAAGCACTTGGGAAGTCATCACAGTCCCCTTTCACTCCCAATTAACTGGATTATTCTTTGTCGCAGAAGAGTCTCCCAAAAGGGTACAAACTCACAAAAATAGAAGGAGTATACACCGGAATGAAAACAAACTCATGACGGTAGTGTTGTGTTTTCTAGTAGTGCTGAATGCCGCGGGTGTTATGCGCGCGCACACACACACACACACACACACAGAGGTCATTCGGCTCCATTAGTTTCTGTGGTTACACCCGTCCAACCTTTGCATCGCCGATCGCACCCCAGACGTCGAAAACAAACTCGTCGGGGAAGGCAAAGTCCCCCAAGGTTTCATCTAAAGCCTCCGCAAACTCATCTGGGTTCTTTTTGTCTTTTCCCAGCTCCACCATGGTAGCCGCTGAGGAGACGAGAGAGGACGTTTAGAGAGCAGAGAACTTAAAGTTACACACTAATATGACACCAGTCGAGCCAAAATATACACACGCGCGCGCGCACACACACACACACACACACACACACACTTACCCAGCTCGCTGTCTCTGATGCCCATATAACTCTCAAGTAGGTCATCCACCTTCTCAATGGCCTTTTCCTCGAATGCAGAAGGCTGGAAGGACAAAATCCAACAGACATACTCAGGCAATGCAACACAATTCAATTTTTTTTTTAAACAGTACAAAGAGCAGTTAATCCACGTGTGTGTGTGTGTGTGTGTGTGTGTGTGTGTGTGTGTGTGTGTGTGTGTGTGTGTGTGTGTGTGTGTGTGTGTGTGTGTGTGTGTGTGTGTGTGTGTGTGTGTGTGTGTGTGTGTGTGTGTGTGTGTGTGTGTGCGTGCGCGTGTGCGCTCACCAGGTCCTCCACCGTGGCAGGACCTTTAGAGCGCAGTCGAAGTGTTCCTCTGCCGGTACCCAGCTGAACCCCTGATGACGACCTCGAGCCTCCGGACCTCTGGCTGATCATATCTACAAAACAAAACAAAAAAACAATGTTTCGAAATCCATCAACACTTTGAGAAGTCCTAAAAACAAAAGAATCTATTCAGGAACAGTGTAGCTGAACTATCGAACAGTGAACTTGTGATTCAGGTTACTTCATGCATCTTCCTCTCACACTTACCGAAGGCTTTGAGAGGCTCCGTAAGCTTGATGGTGAACTCTTTTCCTTTGGGAAGCTCCTTCAGCATCTTTGCCACCTCATAGTGTCGACAGCCAATAAGGCGATGACCGTTGATCGACTCGATCATGTCACCCACGTTGATGACCTGGATCTGGTGGATAATGCTTCCCTCACGGATCCTCTGAAAAGCAGCAAAACAAATAATTGATCCGGCTCATCGCTTTCTTCCCTAATACAGTCGTGCTTTTCCCTGAAGAGACTCGAGTCGATAGAAAAACCATGTCGCGACCATTTTAGCACGCCTCACCTTGATGAAAGCGTAGCCGGCTCCATTATCGGTTATCGTCAGCCCGAGGGCATCTTCCCCTTTGAAAACGTCTATTTCCTTCCGCTGGCCTTTAATGTGGGCAAATATAAAGTCCTCAAGCCCGATCTGACCTCCCAGCAGTTTATCCATGTCCACCTTGTGAGTGTTCAACGTGCAAAACATGACCTGTGGAGACACACGCAAACATCAAGTCAAATGTCATCTCGTTTTAAACTCCTGTATCGTCACACCCCGTCACCACCTGCAGAACGACTCACCTCAGACGGTGGAATACCAAAGGCCTCGCCGATCTTGGCGTAGAGCTCCCGCACATTGCTGAAGCCCTCGATGCGGCCTGTGGGGCTGCCGTGAGCCAGCTGGGTGTGGAAGATGAGGCGAGGTCGCATGCTGTTGGGAGGTGGAGGGAGACCCTCGGCGGCGGCGCCCTCTCCCAGTCCGACAACACCTCCGTCCAGGCCGTCCATACCCGCCACATTGAGACCTGCGCGGATGGGCTCCGCTTCCTCGTTCTCGACCAACGGAGACGCCTTCTTCCTTCTTCCCAGTCCCAGAGGCATAGTAAGTCCCTCAGCGGGGGGGGGGGGGGGAGGAGAAGGAGGAGAAGGAGGAGAAGGAGGAGGAGGTGGAGGAGGAGGCCGCTCTGGAGAGTTACGGAGCTGCAATCCAGACCAACATACACCTGTTCGGCCGAATCAGCTGCAGGCCGTCTTGTTGGATGTTTATGCCACAGGAAGTGTAAGACCGGCTTAAAAGCCGTCTGAACCAGGCGCTGTACGGATTTAGAAACCCACACATCAGAGCAGCTCACATAGCTGGATCTCTGGAGTCCAGCGGTCTGCAAGTGGGAGATGTTCAGCTGTAAAACACACACAGACAGAAACTTCATCGTGCATCCACCACAAACATTTGGCATCTCAGGTGCAACATGGGAGATTGAATATCCTCTGCCTCTACACCTTTTTTTTTTTTTTTTTTTTTTTTGTACAAAAATTAATGACATTAAAGAAATATTCCCAGCAGCACTGCTCACCCTTTACAATTGTATATTTGACAAGCAACGCATTGCAGAGAGCTAAAGTTAGCGGCTGGCTCCGACATATTTTCCAAATATCTTTCAATTCCTACCAACTTCTCCAGTGGCTACTTAGCATTTGGCTACCTCATAAAAAAAAAAAAAACACACAATTTTTTTTTTTTTTTTTTTTTTTAAACAACCGGAAGCTTAATCGGTGACTGTTAATCCCTCCTTATAACGTCGCTATCTCTAAAGGTTTAGTTAGCCAGTTAGCTTCACCGTGAAAAGAAAACAAGTCTTACCGGAGCAGGAGTTGTTGTTGTTGCTTTTTTGTTGTTGTTTTTTTTTTTTTTTTTAGCTCGTCCTGTTAGCTCAGCCTGCTAACGGCGCTGTCAAGAATTAACGTTGCAGCTGCAGAGAAAGTCCCGTTATCTTTACGTCCTCCGCCCCTGGCAGCTTGACTCGGCCCGGTCAGGACGGGAGGTAATGTACGTGTGTGTGTGCGCGTGTGTGTGTGCGTGTACGTGCGTGTGTGTGTATGTGTGTGTGTGTAGAATTAGCTTTGTGGCAGGCGGCCCAGCAGGGGTGGAACGGTGATGCCTTCAGGATCCCTCGTAAAAAACAAAACCTAAATTTTTTTTTTTTTTTTTTTTTAAACTGAAGCTATTGTCAAAGTTAAAAGAAATAAGAAACAGCTCCGGATGTGAAATTTAGGCAGAGTGTTCGCTGTAATTCGTAACGTTGTTAAATGTCATTTTGTCGAGGAGCGAGAGAATTATTAGAAATCATAAGTGTGCTGTTTAACCTACATGTTTTATTAGGGTAATTACCATTATTTCAGGTGCGTTGTTATGCGTAAGTAGGTCAGGATGTGTTGTGTCTGTTTTAAAAATTTTTTTTTTAAAAAAGCCTGTGTTTGGTGTTTACAAAGTGTACACATGCTATTGTGTCTCCCGTAACGCTTGATATCGTTGATCTGACAGAAATGTTAACGATCGTGGGTACACACTCCCCCCTGGTGGC
Organism: Brachyistius frenatus; assembly: GCF_029030835.1. NCBI lineage: Eukaryota > Metazoa > Chordata > Actinopteri > Embiotocidae > Brachyistius > Brachyistius frenatus. The sequence continues at coordinate 2,863,935 of NW_027210642.1, read as the reverse complement.
CACAGACCATAACTACAGGTATATAGCGTGTGAAAGTTTTATTTTGAAGGTTTTGACCGGAAGCGTTTGGTGACTTAACAGCGTTGTAAGTTATTCGACGCCACACAGAGTAAAAAAAAAATTACAAAAAAATAAAAAATGAATCCTTGTGGCAATTTGTATTTGTCAAGCTGTAGTCCATGTGAGGTGTATTCATAATCAATAGTATTTGCAACTCTGGATTGCAACAGCAATAATGGCAAGGCCGGTAAAATAACACCGTAGTGCATTCAATCCTTCAAAATAAAACCCGTGAAAAGGACCTACGTTGAGCACCGTGTGTATCCAAATGATTATGTGATAATCATAATAATGACACCATTAATGCGACCTGCTTGTATGAGAATACAAGAGTTGAATCCTTAGAGAGTAACTTGGAAATAGCAAAGATATCTGGAAAACTACAGGCCAGACATCAATGAAATTGAGTATAAATATTCACGGCTCCTGAGGACAAACGCTTACGTTGTGGTTGCTGTATTTCTACCTCCCGGGATTAAAATCCCCAGAGTGCCACGAACTATCAACATCTGATGTGCAGACTGACCCTTGCAATCTAAAGGTAATAATCCTTTAAGATTTGAATGACACTTTGACCTTTATTTTAGTGCTCTCAGACTTAAAATGAACAGTATGTTGTTAGTTTTGTCTAACTTTTTTTTTTTAGATTGTGCAGTACAGTAGCTGCTGTGAGGCCTTCAGGCTTATAAACTTTCTTTACTGATCTATAAAGACTAAACTGTGTTGCCTGACGTCCACTACATGAAATGGAATAAGAGGGAAAGGTTTGGGAAAAAAATGTGTTGTTAAAATGACCATAACAATTAAAACACTGTGCCAGAGCTGATGCATTATTTACCAGTTTCTTTAATGTGGAACTGCAAATCATCACAGCATAGGATTAAAAAAAAAAATCCAACCTATTATCATTTCATAAAATCTTTGTTAAAAATCAAAGCATTTTGATTCCCAACTGGAATTTTAAAACATAAACAAGAGGTAAAACAAAAATAATGCTTTTGCCTTTTTCCCTTTAAAAAAGGAAAAAAAGAAAAGAAAAAAAAAAGCTTTCAGCCAACAAACAAAAACGTTTCCAAAAATTAGAGATTACACATCTCTACATTCATGTTAAACCACATGTTTGTGTCCGTTAGAAACTAAAAACCGCAGGATGAAGCAGCAGGTCAGGACTGTCATCATGAAGTTTGTTTTTCCCTCCGACAGTCACATCAACACTAAAATGACTTTAAAATGTGCAAAATCAAGCAACTGAGCATCCATCAGCAACTCAAGTCAAACATGGCAGAGCTCAGTATTTTAGGATCCCTGCTGAACTGTGAAACGACATACTGGACGCCGTCAGATTTAAGAGAAGCCATGAAAAATCAAAAATAAATTGCAAATGCCTTTAAAACGGGGGCTCACACTTTGTTTTCACACGTTAGTCGGTAATATTTCACCTGATGCACCAGATTTGTATCATGTAGGCCGGTAAAAAAATAAACACACTCGACTTTTGACTCTATAATCTGTTAAACAGAGTTATAATAACAGATGAGGAGGAACTCGAATATCATTAATGCACGATATTTGTATAAAATATCATAAACATTTTCTGCTACAGGCTACAAATGATTTTGGTAGTTGTCAATCACACGTCAGGATACACGCATGCCCTCAGCATACTTTTAGACAGACACACATCCATATTATAATTACACAGGGACAGCTTGTTTGGCACAAAAATCTTCCAACAAATATTTCACATAATAAACTGTGTACTCCCGGATAAATATGATGTCGTAAAAGTAAACGTGTTTTTTTTGTTTGTTTTGTTTTTTATGAATTCACCGATCTGTCTTCTGCCAGCACAGAGGAACGATGTGATAGAAGTGCTTTCTCTTTCCTCAGATTGAAATTTTGCATGATGCAGCATCGCTGTGTTCCTGACAGGAGACCCGGACCGGACCTCTCGCCCAGTCTCAGCTGTCTGCTCCCCTCTAAAAAGGACAACCTGATGTATGGGTGGTTAATGTTGCATCACCGTGCGGATCATATATATGTAAGGTTACATCACTGAAACACCATCTCTTCTTGGGCATGCCCGTACACCGGTACTACGTTCAGCCTTTGAGACTACTTGGTATTTTTTTTTTTTTTTTTTCCTGGCAGGTTATTCGACTATAGCACAGAAAATGAGTGTATAAACACAGAATGTCGTGACAACACTTAAAAAAGAAAACTCTATATAACGCTGCTACTATTAATAAGGTCAGTATTGGTGCAAATATCTATGTATTCACACATGCATCAGTCCATCTGTCCTGAGGTATTGTTAAGTAGCTGGCTGCCTGTTACCTTAAAGCCCTAAATGTCTTGCTGTGAAACCAAAGCTTAACTTCCTAAATACATTTTCCTCGTGCTGCTTTTTTTTTTTTTTTTTTTTTTTAAACGCTTTCGCGTCTGTGGTTTGACTGTCTCCTTCACACACAGTGAAAAGTTCCTGGACGCTCATTAAACTGACTCCATCCTGGGTAAGAAATGCGGACTCGGTGTTAAAACTCAGCTGAGATCAAATCTGCCCTGAGCCTCAACCGTCCAGGCCAAAATGTGACGCTTCGCAGGAGACACTGGAAATGTGAACTTGTTTTCGAGGGGGTTTAGACTGAAGTCAGTTCGAGTCAGGGGGGAAGAATCTGCTTGAGTGCATCACGTGTGTTTTGTCCCAGTTTGTCAGGAAATTTAACTGTGAAGTCCAAGATCATGTCACCTCTCTTCTCGGGGCACTTGGACAGCGGCAGCCCTTCTCCAGCGATACGCTTTTTCATTCCGGGTTTGACAACGTCTCTGGAGGTCACGGTGATGGTCCGGCCGTCCAGCGTGGGAGCGTTGACTGTGCATCCACACAGCGCCTGGAAACAGATGGAGAAAGAGTGGAAAACAAGGTAATTAGACGCATAAGTCTGTGCTGTCACTGATGACTGGTTTTGATCATCGGCGACTTTAAAATTAACGAACAACAATATATATATATATTTTTTTCTTCTTTTTCTATCCTGACACTTGCCTCTCTGAGGGATATTTTGGCGGGATAGACTATATCCGAGCCCTCTCTTCTGAACACCGGGTGAGGTTTGTCTTTGACCACGAACACCACGTCTGCAGGAATGTTGGTGCGAGTTTCATCTCCCTCCCTGGGAAACGTGATTTTTGTCCCCTCCTTCCAGCCGCGTTTGATGTCGACTGTTAAAATCTTGTCTTCGTTCCGCATGGTGCAGCCGTCGGGATTCAGTCTCTTGCGGGAAATCTTCATCTTTTTTGTGCAGCCCGAGAAGACCTCCTCGAGGCTCACCTTCAGCTCGTGCACCACAGGCGGGTCCTTCTTTTTCTCGTGGGCCCTGTGAGGGCCTCCTGGGTGGGATTTGAAGGACCTGTGAAACCCGCCCATGCCGCCCATTCCTCCCATGCCGAACGCTGTGAAGGGGTCGTTGACATCCATTTCATCCTCCCCGTTGTGGGAGAAGAAGTGATCGAACGGGCTGCGGCCGCCGAAGAACTCCGCGAAGATTGCGTGAGGGTCTCCTTGGAAGGTGTAGTTGTAGCTCTGACCGCTGTGTCCTCCACCTCTGCCATCGGCCGAACCCTTCAGTCCTAATGAGGAAGATGACGTGGAAAAACATCATTATTGGCTCTTTTTTTTTTTTTTTTTTTTTTTTAAGTTTTAAACATCGGTACCGACACGAAAATGCAGTACAGACATGTCAAAGATGCTAATTAACAGCAGTGAGGCATCGCTCTGAAATTGGAGTGGACAAAAATGAAACTACAACACAGAATCTCGATTATTTTGCATGGTAATATTGTCTTAATACGCAGAAGCCAAAAAAAAAAAAAAATCTATATTTTATTATATAAATAAATACATTTGTCAGGCACATTGTCTGTCCCCCCTGCCCCCCCCCCCCCAAAAAAAAACCCTGTATTAAACTAAAGTAGGAAGTACCTATATAAAACTATATTAAAAGGTAAAAACATGTTCACCTCTCTGTAATTTACCTCAGTAACATATACATCCCCATAAAAAAGACGTAATAAGTGCACGAAAAAGAAAATGTCCATCACGTGCAAACTTGTAACGATCACACTGCTGCTCATGTTGTGGACAGTAAACATCGAAGCCGAAAGGCACAAAACTTTTGCATTTCTGAGCAGGTTAAGCCATAATTATCATCCCAGTCACAGACTGACAGGACGGGCAGTTTCCAGCAGGTTCTCCAGCTTCACCTATTGTGTGCACACACACACACACACACACACACATTCATTGTGATTAATGGTGCAGACAGATGGCAGAAACACCACCGATCCAGAATCAGAAAGGAGGGAGAGAGAGAGAGAGCAGTTTTGTTTACCTTCTTCTCCAAAGCGATCGTAGATGTCCTTTTTCTTGGCATCGCTGAGGACATCGTAGGCTTCAGCGATCTCCTTGAATTTGTCCTCGGCACCGGGATTCTTGTTCTTGTCGGGATGGTAGCGCAGGGCCTGTTTTCTGTACGCCTTTTTGATCTCATCCTCGGAGGCACCTCTGGCTATCCCTAACACTTTGTAGTAATCTTTACCCATTACAATGACCGGTCACTCCTTTTTTTATTATTATTATTATTTTTTTTTTTACACTTCATAAAAATTAAAAAAAAAACATCGTCAGAAGCTTCAGGTTTTTTTTTTTGTTGTTTTTTTTTGGTTCAGTGCCAGCGACACGTCCAGCGTGTCTCGCCGGTGGGTTCGTTCGGGTCGACGGGGCTCCTTCGCCGCCGCAGCTGCCGTCACCGCAGCGGACAACAGCAGGTTAGCTAAGCTGTCAAGGTTGTCCTGCCCGCAGATGTCCCAGTCACAACTTTCTCGCTCCGTCCGAGACGAGGAGAAAAAAAAAAAAAAAACGTCGCTTACGCTGAAAATGACAGACCGTAAAACAAAACGCGCGGTGTCCTGTAAGAAGCGTCCGTATTGCACCCGCCGCGCCGTAAACCGGTGCGAGGAAACTTCTGGAAGAAGCTGGTGCTGCTGATGCGGGTCATCGCTACCGAGCCGAGAGGATTCCCTCCCAATAACTTCCGGTTTCGCTTCAACCGACGTAGACGTCCGAAAGTGGACAGATCTATCTTTAGATTTGGGTTTTTTTTTTTTTTTTTTTTTTATGTAATCGAGTGTACAGAGCAGAAACCTATCGGGATGGAACTGGTCTTGCTTAGTTTTATGGAGTAAATGATTCGCTTTTTGGGTGAGTTTTCAGCCCTTTTAAAAAAAAAATTAAAAATTTAAAAAAAATAAAGTTTCGATTGAGTGCGCATGCGCATTGCTTTCCAAACTTTTCTGCTTTCCCGTACGCGTAGGGGTTCAACCACGGACTAGACCGACTGTAACTAAACATACGGAAGGATAAAGTTAGTAATAAATGTATTGGCTACTCTAGTGTATATGTTTATACATAGTCCTACATTTATATTCGTGACAAAATGAATTAAGAAAGTATAATTCTTTAAAATATGTAATCCTGTAATGCCATTTCGTGTGGTCTTGACTCACCTGAACTTTGTTTTTCCCCTGAATAAATGCAGCTTTTTTTTTTTTAGGGCCATTTTGAATCGTCCAGATACCTGATTATAGAGAGGGCAGAAAGAGCACTGCCTGCATATACAAGTCAAAAACGTAACTGTATGTGTAGGGTTTCTATATTGTTACATTAATCAGGACTGCAGACTCTAAAATTTGTGTAGTAAAATCAATCAACCTTTCTCAAAACGAAAAAGATGATGTGGTTATAAGATTATAAGATAATATCTTTTGTAATATTGTTGTGTTTACAGTGTACAAGTGCCATTGTTATCGGATCCACTGGATGCAATTTACAGAAAGAAAAACAAAGGCTCAGTTAAATTGATATGAATCTGTATATTAATTATTATAACAAAACAAGGTTTTATCCTCAGTGCATGCCACATAAAAAAGAAAATAGAGATTAGAATCATTTTTGGAAGAAATTAAAATGATGTATTATCAATAGAAAATACTCATTTCCACCTGAAAATGTATTAGATTACATATTTTTACATTGATCTAAGGGGGTTGTGAACCCGAAATAGACTGTGACTGTGGCAACGTAACTACCAGAGTAACAGTCCAGAGACTGTTCCTCTAAGCAAAATGATCCCAAGGGCTTCCACGTCACAGTAGATCATACGTCAGTGGGTCGGATCTCAGTGTTTACCACCGTTGAAAAGAAAAGCGGGTCCAGTTCAGCAGATATTTGAGATTGTTTTTTCCCCCCATATACTGTTGTCTTTCAGATGATCAGTAAAAGAAAGGTTTTGATTTAACTGAGGAATGTTTGAAATACAGGTCTCAAACGTGGTCTTGGAATCCATGTATGCTACTGCTGCTTGCTGCTGTCTTGTGCTGCTCCTACTTGTTTATAAATAGACCGTAGAATATAGATGTGCAGTCGGCTATGTGCAATGATGAGTTGACGCTGTGCGATGACAGCCATCTCCGATCTTCGCCCGATAGGCATTTTCTTCACCCTCCTCCCACCGCAAACCACCTTGAAGTATTTTGGAAATGATATAGCACACAAATCTTGAACCGCACAGGTCCTGAAATAAACACGTGTGCCTTTGTTGAGAATAAATACCTCACAGGTGGTCTGGAGGAGGGGAGAGATGTGTTGGCATGTGTAGTAGATCTTTCATCCTATGGATCAGGCTTTCAATGCGGCCCGTGACTGTGCAACCAAGCGAGCAGCGGAGCAGAGATGTGTCTTACAGGCCTAATGAGAGCATATTGGCATCTGTCACTGGGTAAGGCTGCATGTAGCTTCCCAAGGTTACCAAGCCAGTACAGAGCGAATCAGGCGACTTATATTTAGCTTTGCAAATGGCGCTCAATGGATTATGTCTTGGGGTTCTCCAGTTTCGTCTTCAGTGCGTTTTGCTGCATGAAAGGGGGGGGGGGGGGGGGGGTTGTGAATCATGAAGTGGCTGCTATTCAGGTGAGGAGCAAGTCTATTTCATGGTTTTAGATCAGCTCTCTTTTGACTTCTCCTCACTTTCTTTCTGGCTAAACTTCGCTCTCTCACATATGCGCTGTGGACAAAAGGGTTTGGGGTCACTTTTCCTGTCAAACTGGAGGGACATTCAGTGAGACCTAAAGAAACTCTTGAGCTGGACTGACAGTTCTCTGGGGACGAGCTGGTACGCATACCAGCAGAGGACGACCGGTGTCACTGGACATATCACAGATTCTTTCACCAGGCTGTTGAGGTTTGGGATCAAACTGTATCATGGATGTACTAGCATTAGAGGCAAAGAATGTAAATGGAGCAGATTCCGACAAGAAGTCTGCACCCAGGCCAAAACCAAAGGCCCCCAAAAAGGCCAAAAGGATTGTTTACTTTGAGGTGGAGATCGTGGATTTAAAGACTAAAGAGAAACTACTGCTGCTGGACAAGGTGAGTGTCAGCATGGCGAAAGGGTTTTTTATTACAGTCACATTTTATATTGGCCGTAATGATTTTAGAAGACTGATAGTAAAGGCGCATGTTTCTGATCGCAGCTACAATACGAAGACCTTTACAAAAGACGTAAAAAGATTTGTTTTTAGAACCTTTTGCATGCCGTAGATTTCATAGTTTAACACCTCGCAGGGCTGTTTCTTGATTTAAACCTAAAGCCTGTGATTGCTCTGCAGTGGAAGCACAATTTGTTTGAGCTCTGCCGTGTCAGCTCTTCCAGCAGATGGGCCATTTTGTAGATCATTATTCTACTTCACAGGTTGCCCGGTCAAGTGCAGCCATTATCAGTTATGCTTCTATTGAGCGAGTGTTGCAGTTAGGAGGTGAGAATTCCCTCTTCATCTGACAGGAATTTTCTGTTCCAGCTACAGCACATGCCTGTGCTGCACTTAGCCAACGGGCAAAGCAGGCAGGCGGAGTGACATGATTAGCAGCTTGTGTAAATGTGCAGAGTTGTGTCCAGACTGTGAGGGATCGTATTGCTGGTGAAAATGTAGAAATGCAAGTATGACAAATTCCAGAAGAAATGAAAACACCAGTCACGATAGTAATACAGATTACTTCTGTTGTGTTTTTAGCGCTCGGTGTAAATGTCATTGTGGCAGTCTGTAAACCAATGCTGCTGATAATAACACTATTTTAAAAAAATGTCTTATTTTTATATTTTGATTGTAGGTGGAGCCAACTGCCACTGTTTTGGATATTAAGGCTTTGTTTCACAAATCATGTAAGTTAATCATGCAGACATTCAAGGTCCCCAGAAGATGAATCCTCCTGACTTTGTTGATCCCAGAAGTACTCTTTATCGCCATCAACATGTTGACATTTTTATTTCCTTTTAAGTGAAATATTGCTTGTAGCCAAATATCTGTGAATGTAATGACATTCAACCTCTTGGAGGAGCTGTAACGTGGCTGTAGTATCTCTCTCTCTCTCTCTCTCGTTAATCAATAATCTGCCAAAAGTGAAGTTCCTCCCTATTTCAACAGACCCAAAGTGGTATCCGGCCAGACAGTCACTGCGTTTGGATGCAAGTACGTCTGTCAGCATATTTGATTTTGTCCAAGAAATTCTGCATGTATCCAGACTGATTGATAGGTGTTGTAATGATGTAATGCCATATCGTGCGGTCGTGACCCGGCTGATAGTTGTGGATGTTTCTCAGAGGCCAAGTGTCTCAGGGATGAGGAAGTTCTTCAGACACTTCCTGTGGGAACCACAGCCAGCTTTTACTTCAGTGACCTCGGACCTCAGCTCACGTGGGGAACCGTGAGTCCGCCTGTGCATGCAAACACACACACATGTTGCATGTTTTAGCCACCTGACATTAAGTCACGCATGCTTTACATTACTGTGAGCTATTTTTGGAAAGTATCTAATGAGGTGTTTTTAACTTGCCACCTTGCTCCTTTTTTTGGTTTCCTGTAAAACAAATGAACTTGCTGAGATTTGACTCTGCATATTCAGCTTTCAGTATGTTTTGGAAAAAAAAAAAAAAAAGCTGCTTGTTGCTGATTTTAAGAATGCTCCAACATTTAAGATTTGATCCCCTGAACAGATACGGAAAGTTTAAATGATTATCTTTTGGATTTGATTCAGCTCCAACAACTGTATCTCGTGAATTCATTGGTTTTAATTAGCTGACTATCAGGTGAAGAGGCTTGGTTTGCAACAACAGCCCATTCAAATATATACAAACTGCAGTTAACATGCTAAAACGTGCAAAAACCACCAACACGGTCTTTTAACATTCTTGTACTTTAAATATAAACGGACAGCCTTTCCCCCACTCAATAACTCTTGAATATAAATATCATCCCACGGTGACAGATAGAGGTGATTTGCTGTAGTCCCCTCCACTAGCCGGTCCCCTCCACTAGCCCCTCCCCTCACCTCCCCTTCCCTCCCACCTCCTGCACGGCCTGTCCTCTGTCCTAGGACATATAATCTCATGGCCCCATTTCTCCCAAAGGTGTTTATCCCCCTGACCTCTCACTTGCCTTTCTCTGCGCCTTTTTACTCACCCATGGCCACCCAGTCTCTTCATTCGCTGTCCTTACCAACCCCCAGCACCCTGCCAGGCTTCAGATTGATGCCAGTGTGTGTGTGTGTGTGTGTGGGAGGGTGGGGGGGTGGGGGGGTGTAGAGAAGCATGAAGTGCCCCGTGCAGAGAGCACCAGTAGCGGCAGGTCGGGCGCACTGAGCCAGAGCTCTGCTCAGGGTGCTGATTCAGGGATCTGTTTCAGTGTCAGCTGCGCTGCTTCACTTGATCATATCCTTTGTGAAAAGTAGGTATTACAAGCTGTCTTAGTGTCACATTTACTCGATGGGCACATGCTGAACACTATTAACGTTACACTGAATGGCAGACTGGCTGTTTTTGCTTTAAGATGGAGTTAACAAGTGAGAAGTTGTAGCCATACTGGTGTCAGTTGCAAGTTCTCCCGTTGGCTGAGGGGTTACATTGAGAAAATAGACAGAAAGATAGATAATTACTTTAATCTTCCCAATAGGGAAATTTAAATGTCCAGCAGGCCACACAGAAATCTGGATGAAAAGGCAGAAACATTGAATAAACCACAAATATAAAAAGTCCACTGTGGGTCAACAACAGGGCTAACAAAACCCCAAAAAGGATTTTTTTTTAAAAAAGCTCTACCAATCTCTAGATTAATAGATGCAAAAAATACCATAAATGGCACTAAAAAAAGGGATAAAATATTTTTCATTTCACTCGTCTGTGAATTTTCTATTCAACCCATAATGGTTAGACATGCTAATTGTAAATAATTATACTCTTTTGTGCTTTTTATTTCTTTTCTTTTTTGTGCATATTTCTTGCATTTCTTCCCATTGCATCTGGTTTACGAATAAGAAGAAAGAAAGTTGAAGGCCTTTCCGTGTCCTCACTGACTTCAGGTGTTCCTGTCAGAGTGTGCCGGCCCACTGATCATCTACTTAATGTTCTACTTCCGCCTTCCCTTCATCTACTCTCCAAAGTATGACTTCACCAGCAGCAAGAACTGGGTCGTACAGTGAGTGTCAGCTTCCTTATGCTTTCAGGCATCTGCTGTGATGTCGGCGTATCACACAATCCCAGGCTTTGCACAGATGCCCCCTGGACATGACAAACAGTTGAGAAGCATATTGCTATGTTGACACAGAGTCAGGGCCAAGTGTAGTGGACTGCAGCGGGGCTATGTCTTAATCACAGCTGAATATGTAAGTATGTGTTTCCTGTTGCAGTTTGGCCTGCGTGTGTCACTCCTTCCACTACATCAAGAGGATTCTGGAGACAATGTTTGTCCACCGTATCTCCCATGGGACCATGCCTCTCAGAAACATATTTAAGGTGACCGTGCTGCACGCTTAAAGCTTTGCACATTATATTTATTATCTCAGAAATCTGAGCCTTAGTCGAGTTATTATGGTCCCACTTTCTGTTCCAGAACTGTGGCTATTACTGGTGCACGGCAGCCTGGATGGCATACTACATTAACCACCCTCTCTACACGCCACCCTGTAAGTGCTGACTACTGCAATTCTCACTTTAGCTCATCAGTCAGAGTTGACTTCCATCTTAATCCGCTCTCCTATGACAACTCAACAGATTACGGGCAACAGCAGGTGAATACAGGTCTTTACATCTTCTTGGTAAGTTTTTAGATCAGTTAAAGTCATGTTCCGGATATTAAAAAAAAAAATGATAAAAAAAGAAATGTCCTGTTGTTATGTAGATGCTCATCTTTTGGTGGGTTTATTCCTGCAGTTCTGTCAATTAGGGAATTTTTCCATCCACGTGGCCCTTCGTAACCTCAAACCACCAGGTGAGCATGTTGTAGCAACACATATAGTCTGTTTTGTTTTGATCTTCATTTTTACAGACTGAGCAAATGTTTAATTTTGAGTTCATCAATCATTTCAGGGTCAAAAACCAAGAAGATTCCTTACCCGACGAAAAATCCCTTCACGTGGACTTTTTGGCTCGTCTCTTGTCCCAACTACACATATGAAGTAAGCTGTTACACAAATCCACACGTACACGTATTTTTTTTTTAACTGTGTTTCTATGAAAATTAAAGTCAAGGATAATGAAGAAAAAAGGTTTCTCTATTTGGTAGTGTTTTCATGTGAATGGTGAGTTTGGATTTTTCCAATTTTCCTTCCTTTTTATTTACTTACAAGAATCTGTAGCTCGTAGAAGAATGTGTAACATATGGTAAATTCAATTTGAGGGACATTTTGTCCGCCATTAGTTATCGGTTATTCCTAAAAAAAAATTTAAAAAAAATTGTGAGTCATGTTTTATATTTCTATTCATCCTCATCATTTTGACTGGTAGGCTTTTTAGTCATTTGTCCCTGCAAAGAAAGCTGCACTGTTGCTGCCATCTACTGGCTGCGTTCTTTACACGTACCCTCATTCTCAATGCACTGTGTGCGTGTGTGTGTGTGTGTGTGTGTGTGTGTGTGTGTGTGTGTGTGTGTGTGTGTGTGTGTGTGTGTGTGTGCGCGTGTGTGTGTGCGCGGCTCATGCCAACTTCTTGCTCACAGCTGGGCTCCTGGATCGGCTTCACAGTGATGACCCAGTGTGTGCCGGTGGCTTTCTTCACTCTCGTGGCCTTCATCCAGATGACTGTGTGGGCTAAAGGCAAACACCGCGGCTACTTAAAGGAGTTCAGAGATTATCCCACCCTGCGCTCCTCCATACTACCCTTCATCCTGTAGAGCCTGGCAGGGAAAACAACAGTTGCTTCCACACATCCAGCTCCTCACCGTTCGGGTCCTTTTAAAGGGCCTCTCCGTCCATTTGGATGTTAAGGAGTGTGTGATCTGAGGTTAACAGCATAGATGCGTTTTGGTCAAATGGACTCCAGGCTTTCATCCGTAACAAGAAATGACACTTCCTCTGACTGGTGAATGTAGCGCTGTCGCAGGCAAAAGAAGCTACTGAAATGCAGCAAAGTCTTACTTTAATGTTGTATGTGATCTTGAAGAGAGTATGAAACAAAAATGTCCTTTTTATTTTGCTACTTTTATGAGTTGTTAAACATTCAACGGAGAGTGCTGTTTAGTTTGATAAACAAAACAAACAAAAAAAAGCGCAATATTCTCAGCTTTTGGCAGCCTAATCAGGGCAGTTTTCCACAGAACTGGGAGACCAAGAGGTTCTCATCTGCATTGTCAAACTAGTATGCAGCCTGGAGCTGACAGCTTTGTGGCGTCATGAAGCTCATGCAGTATATTCTACTGATCTGACCTTTGCTCTGCAGTAGCGCTATTAGAAAGTTTATTCGCTGCTATTCCGTTTCCGTTAAATGTGCCTTTCACTCAACGCTGCATTGACCGAACCTAAATATTAAATGTGGAACTTTGATGTTATTTAAAATAATACTCCAGCAACTGTTGAGTGAGGGGATCCTCCAGTGTTGTGCAGGAATTTTATGTGCGGTGGAAAAAAGTTTGTTTACAATATTTCAGTCACTGAACCAGTGAAACAGTTGCTCTTTTGTGAACTCCGGGGGGGGGTGGGGTGTAATAAAACAAATAAATAAAGACAGAAACATGAGCTTTATTTGCGTCTCTGGAAGAAGTTTGTTTGTTACAGGTAAAAAGGGCACGTAGACTACATATTACATGGAATGTTACAATTCAAGTGGCTGGCTTTGTTCGAAACACAAAGCGAGAACAGACAAATCAGAAATGGATGACAACAGTAAAATATTGCATATCATCAAGATGTCTGCTCTGTAAACAGACGCTGGGCAGCTGTGTGGAATTTAGAGCAATATATTCATTATTACAGTAACATTGCTATCGAGTTTATTACTTTAGTCTGCTTGTGCATAACAGCACATTTTTTTTATTAGGCTGCACATTTCCTGGTCATATCTTTCTGCAATTGTCCCCCCCACCCAAAAAAAAAAAATAAAAATTGAATATTGTTGGACCACAGTCATTTTCAATTAAGACAGAACGAGAAGAAAACATCAGGTAGTAGAATATCAGATTGGTTATATCTCAGTCTTATGAAGACCCTGAAGACATAATCCAACTCAGCAGCTATCGGTGGCATGATGAGTCAGGAATCAAGACTCCGTTTACTTTCGATGCAGATATGTAGATCGTCTGACTCCCCCAGCACTTTGATGGCTTTTCAATCAACTCATCGCGTCGAGGAAAACGCACAGCCGTTGCGCTTCGTGTTTTGTCCGCGACTCGGACGCAGCGAGGACACCCAAAAACTGCGACGACGCTGTGGCCGCAGCAACATGAGGTCCACTTGGCGCAAATCCTCTTTCACTGGCCGCATCATCCAATGTTTCGCTATCGCGGCGCTTTAAAAAAAAGTTAAAAAAAAACAACAACAACCCACTCGGAATGTAGCGGTCTGTCGCCTCCACATCGGGGCCACACGGGTGAAATGAAAGCCATTTGAAAACCAAAAGACCAAAATGAGAGGTAGGATGACTTGTCTTTCGGTTTCTGGTCATTCTCACAGTAAAGTGAATTCCACTGCAGCTTCTTCCCCCCCCCCCCACCCCGCCCCCGTCCCCCCACCCCGTCCCCCTCCCCCTTCTCCACACACCCTCTATGTATGAAGGTGGATGGTGGGACCCAGGTGGGAGAGGGCACCGCATGCACGTTTGAGTCAATGCAGCATTGTCTTGTCGTGCCAAACGCCACCTCAGAGGTCTTCGTATTCCAGGAAGTGGGTCCTCTGCAGCACCTTCACATGGCGCTCGTAGATTTTGAGGGCGGGGCCGAGTCGGATGGACAAACCGGTCAACACGTCACTGCGCTGCATCAGGAGAAGGGACTTCCCGTCAATTTCCTGTTGAGGAGAGAAAAGGTATTTTGTCCAATTATTGTTACTCTTCAGTTTACAAAGCTACTCCTTTTTTTTTTTTTTTTTTAATGTGGCAATACTTTTCCGTGGACACCAGGACACAACTATTCACAACATTTTAACAGTGAGACAGACCATAAATACATGAGGTGACGTTACTTTGGTTGTGTGTGTGTGTGTGTGTGTGTGTGTGTGTGTGTGTGTGTGTGTGTGTGTGTGTGTATATGTGTGTGTACTGCTCCTTGTGGCGGCTTCGTGGTGGTGCACTAACCTGTGTTCGAAATGCTACAGCCTGTTCTGGAAAACCTGCAGCTGAGAAGTAACTGGCCACATCTGCCACAGTCCACTGCAACAAGTTCTGGCTCATTTTCTCCTTTTTCACTGAGCTGGAAGAAGATCCGATACAAAGGTAAAAAAAACAAAAAAAAGAGTCAGAAACAACGACATCGAGCGGACTCGTCTTCACCGGGTAAAGTCTCACTTTGTTGTCTTTTCAAGCGTTTAGGGGACTTGTGATGTAGCTACCTGCAATAATGTAAAGTACTGTGCTGTAAGTATTGGTGAACTGATAATCTGGACAATCCGCCAAAGTCAGGCGGAGCAAAAATCAGTGAAGGGCCATCTGAACCACTGGACCGAGGCCGGCAGATCACCCGGTTTACAGCTGCAGTTTAAAATGCCTGAATGCTCACATCCTGCCAATTATCGCATTTCTCAAAAAAAAAAAAAAATTGTCATTAAATGTTACCGAGTCTGAATTAAAAAAGATATGAGAAAATGGAGTTCAAACTATTACGATATTTACCTTATTTAGGGGTGATGATTATTTGGCTTTCTAATTTCCCGTGTAATTAGGTGTTACTTCCAATGCATCCTGTTATATACTGCATATTCCATATTAAACACGGCATCTAACTGACATCAGCGCTGGGCCAAACTCCGCATTTAAGTCCAGGTTCATCCCCTCCCTCGGAAATATTTAGATTTGCTAATTAAAGAGAGGAATTGAAGGATAAAGATTGAAAGAGGCGCATCAATCTACGGTGGAGAGGAAACTAAACTAAACTAAACTAAGGAATTCATTGAAACGCATTTGTACTGGAGAAAAACGACGATACTCACACTTCATCCACTTTACCCCCATTCAGAAGGCTGTCTTCGGTTTCTGTGAAGGACGACGTGTCCATCTTCTTAAATGCACCTGGGGACAAACGGAAAACAACATGATAATAAATGCGCACCACTTTCCCGTTTCTGTTCGCCGTTTGGCAACGAGCACCAAGAAACACTTCAGTGTTCTCGTCTTCCACTCCACGACGAGAACACAAAACGTGTCAGGAAGCGTGAATATTTTCTTAAAAATCAAAATCACAACGTGCGCCGACTTCCTTCTCAAATCAACCCGGCACCTTTTGGCCTCAAATCATCCATAAAAGCTGAATGACTCCAACTTTGGCTTGAAACCGAACATGAGACAGGAACTTTTAAGGGCGGTTCAGCCGGCGCGGCTCGCCGCCGCAGGGATCGGGTTTCGCGGTCCTCCAGCCGTGCGAAAATGAACTCCAATAAGATTCAAATGAACAGCCAGCAATCGCGTCCCCCCCCCCCCCCCCCCCCCCCCGAGCATTTTAAACGTGCAGCTTTCGTACCGCTTGACGTTCAGCGGCGCGACATTGAACCGAAAGCAGCGGCGTTGTCGTGAAATGGAGAAGATGCTTTTTCCGCGGTGGCGGTATTCCACGCGGAGGCGTCCGCCGTCACGGTACGGTGTGTTTTTCTATTAAGAGTTGGTTCACGGTCGAGCGCAGCGAGGGCTCGCTGAATGAGTGTTCCTACACACACACACACACCCCCCCCCCCCCCCCCCCGGATGACTTCCGACAGTCAGAGTCGGCACCACCTAGGTGGAAGGTAGCAGGACGAGCAACAACAACAACAACAACAACAACAACAACAAAAACTCCACCAAGCCTGAAGGCAAGCGCGAGTAGAAAAGGTCAAAAATAACAACCAGGACGGGCTTTTAGACACGAGCTGTCGTTCGGCGTTTCACCGAACACGCGGGTGTCATTAGCAACCGTCCTCCAAAACGAAAGAGCGGTCCTGTGATCCGTCCGTTCGCCGCTAAACAGACGCAGGCTGCACGGCGACTGCACGAACACACACACAAAAAAAAAAAAGAGAGAAACTGTACTCACAGTTGTCCGACGGCGGAGACAGTGTCTGCGATCTTCCGTCGGATCCATTCTTGGTCTCATCCTGTTGGCCCGGCGAGAGGGCAAAACTCATTCAGCGTGAAAATATCAGGGAGGGAGCGGAGAGATCAACGACACGGGAGACGTACGAGATGCTGTTTATAACAAAACAACAACAACAAAAAAAGGGGGACACGGGACAATTACCAGTCGAGCGGCGTAGTCTGGAACCAACTGGTCAGATGAAAAGCTGCTGTCCTCCACTTTGCCTCCATCTTCTTTCTTCACATTGTTTACGGCACACGGGATGGCGGTTGCCGAGCGGATCGCCGGCTTCACGGCTACTGCGAACACAGAGCGAACCGGTTACACCCCGGTGTCGTCAGTCCACACCGGGCTTTATCCCTGATAAATGGACTGAAGTTTCTTGAATGTTGAGTTTAATCATCTGAAACTATTGCCACTGAGATCTTTTTTTTTTTTTAAACATTGCTCATTTACCCTGAATAAATGGTACAAACAAGCCAATGGGATGACTGCACCTGAAACTGCAGGCAGAAATCACTATTGCGTATTATTTTTGCGCCGCAATTCTGTGTCTAACTTGCATTAACGCAGTTCTCCTGTCAATGCCCAGCAATTAATCACGAAGGTGGACGGACGCTTCATATCCGGTGCAAAGCTAAGCACGAGCTTGAGCATAAAACCACATCAGAGCGCTGTACAACGCCGGGCGGGTGCGCACACTGCCCCGTGTCCGGCAGGGCGAATACCTTTGTCTCTCTGCATTCCCGGGTGCTGGCGCTCTGCCGGGCAGACGGCAGATTCATAAGCCCATTCATTGTGTGCGAGGGCCCCGGGGCTGGAGGGGGGCAAGGAGCTGGGCCTCTCACCGGCCTTCCGGAACGAGGCGCCGCCGTCCAGACCCGAGCCGGGGCCGGGTCCGGGTCCGGGGCCGGGGCCGGGGCCCGGCCCGGCCGAGTGGCGCCGGAGGGAGAGCAGGGGGCAGAGACGGCTTGCGGGGGGGCACAGCGCACGGCGGGGCCTTCGGGCTTGCGGCTGGGCGAGGGTCTGTCCTGCCCGTCCTGGCTCTCGTCGGCCCCCTCCTCGTCGGCGTTACTGTCTGTGTCCATAGCCATAGAGGCGTCCGCCTGCGGAAACAGGAGCACAGGTGCCACATTTAATATTCACGTCAGATTTTTTTTTTTTTTTTGATCTCTCTCTCTCTCTCTCTCACACAATCTTTACCCGACATATTTTGTAAATCAAAAGGCGGGTTAATAGGCAATAGGGGGGGGTGCAGAATTAAACCAACACAGATCAAGTATTTCCTCATCTTTACTTGGATTGAAGGTGACAATAAGCATGACTTGATAAGCAGACTAATTTTAATTCAGTCAAAGATCCAGAGTCAATTAAGTTCTTTTTTTTTTCCCCCACAACAACTTACGTAGCTGGAAAACCCTGCACGGTTGCGTGGTGATTGCTGTCATGACTGAGTAAATTGTAGACCCGGAGGGGGGGGAGGGGGGGGGGGGGGGGTGTCACATGAAAACACGCTCATACAGATGTCGCAATTTGACCGCTGTGGTGGTAAATTATTGCCTTTGAACGCCTCCGTCCCTCTCCGCGGTGCAGCGTTCAACTCCGCAGACAAGACGGCGAGCCCGGCCCCCGGCGTTTGTGACAAAACGCGTTTCCACGCCAATTAAACCGTTTGACTACAAAACGTCGTCCGATCGCAAACACAACTAGTTTTAACGTGCGCGCTCATTCCTTTCTCGCCCGGGGAGGTTTTTTTTTTTTTTTTTTTTTTTTTTTGTCGACGGCGTCCCCGAGTGCAAAAAAAAAAAAAAAAAAAAAAAAAACAACATTACCTTGTGTGCGACTGCGTGTCCAAGACCCAGCAGTCGAGCACAAGAGCGCACTAAAGCCCGCCCCGCTCCTGTGAAAAGAGCCGCTTGTACGGCATTCACCCCATCGCACTGCATTTCAACATAACTTTCGCCGAGACACGATCACAAACACATCATGCCCCCCCCCCCCCCTCATCTCCCCCCCCTCCCGGTGATCTCGATCCAACATGGTTTTTAACGTCGGCTCGCGAACACTGATGTGCTCGGTGCGTTCCTGTTTTAAAGAGGCCTTTTTTTGGGGGGGGTTGGCAATTTTTTTTTTTTTTTTTTAAACACACGAGAGCACAAAAGGGGCCGATGGGAGGCGGGTTTTTTTTTTTTTTTCTTTTTTTCTCAAATTTCCTCCAAAGTGCGCATGGAGTTGGAAGCCGCGGCAAGACCTCGCCATTGTGTCTGTGGTCTTTAACGGAGCGCTTTCCAGGGCCGAGCCGCGGCACAGCGGAGCAGAGATAAAATAAATAAATAAATAATAATAATAATAAAAAATAAAAAAAAACCCGAGCTTTAACTCGACGGCCAGATGGACGCAGCACTCCGATCGCAGTGATCGCGGGTCGCCACGACTGGCAGTCCACTTTGACTTCGCATCGGGTCAACGACTGACAGTAAAAAGCGACTGAACAGAAAGAGTAATGAGTCCGTTATCGGACACGTCACTGTCTACATTTGTCCCACGTATTCTGGTTTAAAAAAAAACAAAAAAACAACAACAACCTGGTAAACAAACCCCGAGAGGCGTCTCATCGGAAGTAATTCTTCGTTTTGTAGCGACAAACACGCCTTTCGGAGAACAAAGTCAATTTGATCTCAGCTTAACCCAAATCGGACGGGGCGCATCCGCCATCTAAGCGCCGGACGAACAGTTTGCGGTCGCTTTGCGTTAGTTACAGTTACCGGCTCTTGCATATTGCATTACTTTGCAGTGCTGCGGTTCCCCCCCCCCTCCCCCCCCCACTAAAATGCCGCCAACAAACAGCTCGCAATGACACGGAGAAGAGGTGCCGCCGCTGCACGGGACGAGAGGTGCCGTAACGCCAAAAAAAAAAAAAAAAAAAAAAAAAAAAGCGTTGGGGACGTGACCGGGCTCGGCGGCGTGTCCGACAATGGGTCTAGGGGGTTCGACTTTTATGCACTGCGTCGGCAATCGCCCGTCGCTCGAAAAATAGACGCAGTTGGCGAAAACAAACTGACTGTACCTGCAGTACGAGTACTTTGGCGACGTTAATCGACGATTTGGTGGCTGTTTTAAGGGACACGCGCGCAGTGATGGGCATATTTTGAAGTCCAGACGCGACGGGGTGAAAGAAACATCGCAATGGGCAGCCAAAATGTGTGCGCGTAACACGGCTCCAAGTGGCGCTGCCCCGGCGGGGTTCACCCCGTTTTCCCCCAGAGGTACAAACAACCGAGAACCCAACAGCGTCCCATCGTCTCCCCCCTTCCCCCCCCCCACACACACACACATCAGGCTCCAACATCCGCGGTGTTTGAGACTTTTTTCTTTTTTTTTTCTTCTTCTTCTTTTCACCCACTCCCAGAATGACAAGTCGACGCGAGTGACAACAAGTACGACCAGCCTGGCTTTTCAAAATAAAAGCCTCTATCGTTGAGCGACTTTATCGGCGCTATTATTTTTGAAAACAGATTTGCTCCACTTCCGGGCCAACTGTACTCCTTTCTTGGAAACTTAACAGCCTCCTCCCCCCCCCCCTCCCTCCTCCTCCATACTCCCCGCCACCCACCACCCCCTCCTCCCCCTTCGCTCAACGCCGAGTTTAGGGCTCGAAAAAGCGCTTTTTCTGCTCTTGATAATGGAGGCTCCGGGGGTGGGGGGGGGGGGGTTGTTGCAGACGGGCAGGACGATGCAACTTTTCCCGTCTTTTTTGTTTGTGCGTTTCGTACCGTCCCTCTAAAGTGCTTTTAACGCAAAAAATATTGCTGCACTCTGACTCCACGCGCACCTTCTGTTGTTTTTTGTTGTTGTTGTTGTTTTTTTTGTTGTTTTTTTTTCTCCTCCTTCCCCCCCCCCCCCCCCCCCCCTTTCTCCACCTCGATAGCGCTCGAGCGAGGTCCAACCGCCGCTCCCCGTCTGCGGCAGTTTCGGGTGCACTTGCAAATCACTCCCCTCAACCACTCCCCGTGTACACACACACACGCACACACACACACACACACACACACAAAATTTAAAAAAAAAAAAAAGAAGAAAAAAAAAAAAGACGTTTATTTGGACAAACCCGCACACGCCGCCCGTTTTTACCTCCACCTGTTAATTCGGTGCGATAGGACGCGACAAAAGACGCGTTGTTGTCCGTCAACCGCAACATACCTCCAAATCCTCCTCGTCCTGGTCAGCGGGACCGAAAGCGCTGCCCCCGTTGCTTAAGTCAGAATGACTGGCCGCTTCTTCCACCGCGCTCCTTCTCGCAGCCGCCGCCAACGACACATCGTCTTTTTTTCTGCTCCTCCGCTGAACCTTGGCGGCGTTACGGTACGAAATGGAGCCCTTGTAGTTAACTTTCAGCACGGTTTGTTCCTGGATCAGTTTCTCCAGTTCCACGCAGGTTCGGTCGGGCTCGGACCCGTGTCGTCTCCGGACCATTCGGCAAATCCTCTCCAAGTCCGGCCGAGCTTTTCGAGACCGCAACGAGTCGATAGTGTCCAGGATCCACTCGCGGTACTTGGGTTCAGACATCTTTTTCTGCTCGGTTCGTTCGCTTTGCTTGGGTTTTTTTTTTGGGGCTTTTTTTTTTTTTGTACCTTAGTGCGTCAACCTCTCCACGTTACACACACACACACACACACACACACACACACACACACACAGACACGGTGATTTTCGTGAGCCGCGGTCCGAACCCTGCTGAGAAGCGGAAACCTCGTTGTACGCCTCCTGCGTTTTGCGTGTGCGCTTAAGGTGGAGCGACGGAGTTACGGCGAAAAGTTTCACTCGCGAGGGGGATTTAAGGTGGAATTCACAGTCCTGGACGGGACCGAGCGCGCGCGCGCTCGGGGTCTCGTGCGCCATAAATGTGGCCTCTGCAGAAAAAAAATATTTAACAGACTTCATCATATTCACGTGAGATAAGGAATCGTTCATTAGTTTATTACATTTTTTTTTTTTTTTTTTTTGAATAGGCTACCAATAAACTAAATGCTTGGTCTGCTTCAACGCATGAACAATTATTTGATAAAAAAAAATTAAAAAAATAATCATTTATGTACAGCACATTGCAGCCTATTAGTTTTTTTTTAATTTTTTTTTTTAATAAATATCTTTCATTCTTGAAATTATAACCTTGAACAGAAATTTTATTTTCAATGTCAAGATTGAAGTAGGCCAAAAATTCTATGTTTTTTTTTTTTTTTAGAATGAAATAATGAATTATGGATTCAAAAATAAAGTTTTAATGCAGTTAAAACTTCAGCTTTCAAACCCAATTTCTTCATACTTTTATCATTTCAACAATTTGTATAATTTGATCAAAACAACGTGGCACTTCATTTCCATGGTCTTGTCATAAACTCATTACTCCTGACCGGATGCAGCTCCTGTTCTATCGGTATGTGCATAGCTGATTAGGGGGGGGGGGGGAGACACATATAGGTCTGTAGAGTCATAATTACAATGCATTTAAAAAATATATATATCAAGGTCAAAAAGCCTACGTTGACGGACAAAGAATAGTTTGTCATCTTAACCTTATTTCCCCGACAGAGTGATGCGAATACAGATTGCAAAAAGAACTTGTCGGTGGGGTGGCCAGTACTTTTTTTAATTTTTTTATTAAGGTGGCTATCTGTTCCCTCCCCCCTTGAAGTCACTCCCGGCCATAATGGGCGCAAAAGGTGGGATCTTGAGGTTTTTCAATGTGACACTAACAACTGTTGATAAATAACTGAAGTTTTAGTTCACATGCGGAGCGTTCTTTCACTCAGCTTCGCAAGAACAACTCGGGAGACAAAGCTGAGGATTTTTGTTCTCCGTGTGCTACCTCATTGAACGTACTGCAGTCACTACGGTGTCACGTTTGGAAATAGTTAAGGAGACCAAGGAATCATTCCTAAACCAGTTCAAATAATAATGACTAAAGAGTACACTACGTCATCATATTCAATTCAAGAAATGCAAATATAACTTTTTACGAACTCCATCTCCTCTAAGTTTACAAAAAGGTACTACCGCCTAAATACAACTCAAATAACTCGCCGTGCCTCCCTGAGAAATTGATCCAGCTTCTCTGATAGTTTTCTGACGTTTACAGTATTAACACTTACGATTCTGACCACAAGTAGCCTATTCTTAGTTGCAATATTATATACCCGTGCATTTATGATTTGTGAATATAAATAATTTGTTGTTATATAATTACTGTGCAGATCTATGCAGGCATTTTCTTCTTGATCTACTCATTTGTAGCCTTTTAGATGTCTGTCAAAGGGATGACTGCATCTGAAACTGCAGGCAGAAATCCCTATTGCATTTTATTTTGTGCTATAATTCTGTGTCTTAACTTCCATTAATGCATTTCTACCGTCGATGCCCAGCAGTTAATCATGAAGATGGCTAAATGCTTTCACCCCTGCTTCATATCCAGTGCAATGCTTAGCATTAGCTTGAACACAAAACCATAGTAGAGTGCTCTATAATTCCAATATCAAAATAATGACCTTCTATTCTTTTAATACATGCATTTATTATGAGGTCTTTTACTTTATCCGGAGACCTTTCACATATGCAGACATTTGGGAACCTTTGGGCAAATCACACCGGGTTGATTTTTCAACAGACAATCAGTCACCCCTGCAGCAAACAGGCAAGCAAATGAGCCCGTCTTCAAATTTAATTGCATTATTACTTTACAATAAAGACTCTTCCTTATATTGATTGAGGATCGATCACCTTCTCCTAATTGCAGATGCGTATCGGTTGTATAAAGATGGCGTTATGTTTTTTTTTTTCCACGTCTTCT
Organism: Brachyistius frenatus; assembly: GCF_029030835.1. Lineage (NCBI taxonomy): Eukaryota > Metazoa > Chordata > Actinopteri > Embiotocidae > Brachyistius > Brachyistius frenatus. The sequence continues at coordinate 2,840,393 of NW_027210642.1, read as the reverse complement.
CGCACATTTTCAGCGATGTCAGGATAAGGTGAGGGCCGTTCCCAAAAGCTTCAACTCGGGAGTTAGTTCGTGGTGGAGTTTTATGTTCAAACAGGACGTAAGGGTCACCGGACAGAAACCTTACCTGCAACCTCATGAGAGTGAACACCTGACAAATGCAATAAAACAACAAGGGTGTGTTTTGAAATCATCGTTTGGTCACAATAATTGATTCGGAGGGGGGGGGGATTTGGATTTTTATCAAAACAACACTGGGTTTGGAAATATTGTGCTTTGGGGTTTTGTTGCAGCCGTGTGGTACATTAAACACTTTATGACCCTAAATATAAAATTCTGGATGCGGATGTCGGGCAGTCAAATAAAAAAAAAGTGCAATTGAGAAGAGTTAAGAAGTTGAAGGTTTTGGAACAGCACCTGCCACATTTACTTTGCATTTCAATGAATTAATCAAATAAATAGTAACAGTGCATTTACATTTGAAGAATTCTTTTCAGACGAGTGTTTGCTGCAGGGGTTGTATTTAAACAAATGTTTTTGCATGTAAATGACGACTAGAATGGTCTGAAATACATTCGGAAAGTGGGTGCTGAAAGCTGGCCCTTAACTGATCCCATACTGTGAAAGGATGAACACAACACTGCATTATTCAATTGAGCCTACAGCCTCCTAAAACATTCACAGTAACACACAAGACAGTGAAAACACAGTATCACCTACCAACATGCATGTTCCTCTTATCCAGCAGCCTGAAGCCGCAAATATGCGCTTTCAGATTTGTTACATAAAAAAAAAAAAAAGAAGAAAAAAAAAAAGAGAGAAAAGCTTAAATATAAACCAGACATATTAGTCTTAACAAGTAAAACTTTATTGGAATGATACATTTTGCAAAATATTACTTTATGTATATATTTTTTTTTAACATACTCATTGTGTTCTAAGGGTATCTGTCAAGTTCTCCAGAGGGTAAGATAGTTAAGACTGTCAAAGGCAAGGATATACAGTATTGTTTCCCAAAAGGTACAATAGACTACACAATCACTGTACCCAGGTCATGAGGAAAAAGATTAATGTTCTGATTTTGCTTCTTTTTTTTTTTTTTTTTTTTTTTTTTTTTGTTGTTGCTTTTTTGAAAATACAATTAGAAAATATGAACGCAAAACATCTCAGATGTAAAAAGTGTTATGTCTGAATAAAGAGTGTGTGGAAACTTGATGAAAATAGAAGGCAAACAGGAGAAAAAAAAAAAAATCTTTAAAAGTAGCACAGAGCAGTTGATAGTGTTTAGCTGATAGAAAAGAATTCAAGACGTCTGACAGGAAGTTTTGTCCGGGAAACAAAGAAACAAAAAGCACTGTGATGGCTTCAGTGTCTGAAGTGGATCAAGCGGCGCTGCCTTCTACCCACCAACTCTGATTTAGTCATTTGTCAGGACATAAAGATATTACATGTGCTCTCGTCAAAACGTTACATTGTGTATTAGAAATTTCAAAAGAATCAGCACAAATAAATTAAACAGGAGATTTGAAAAGGTGTGGCATGTGCTTCACTAATTGTTTTTTTTTTAAAAAGACTGGACAAGTTGGTTGGTGATCCACCACACTGGTTTCGTGTGACGCTCTCTTAACAAATCAAAAGGTTAAACAGCAACGAGACGGTTAGTTGCGTAAAACAATGACTCCTCAAACGTGTCTCGGGTCCAGGGAGGGGAGACGGGGGGACGTCTTGCCATTTGGGCTGCTTTACCACGTGCAAGAAAAACCAAGCTCACCAAAAGAAACATGTATTATAAAAAAATACACATCATGTTTCCAAACAGCATTGAAACATCTCCATCGGACAGTTCAAGACATTCATAAAGGTAATCCTGTGTTTGATCTCGATTACATTAAGACACTGCCAAAAAAAAAAAAAAATTACTCAAGCCTACTGAAATCATTTAGAGTCAGAAAACATTCTAAAATGTCATGTTACAAGACTTTATGACAAATAGATTGATACACATCAAACAAGTCACAGAAGCTTTTCAGTGAGATGGACAAAGTCTAGCACCTATAGGGCCTATGGAGGGCGAGCGGGCGAAAGTGTACATCCTTCATCGAACCAAAACAATGTGTTCAGTCAACAAACCAGCAATAACATTTGGTCTGCGATTGTCTTGCATCCACAGAAATAAACTTGGCAAAAAAACAAACAAAAAAAAAAAACAAAAAAAAAAAGGGGACAGCTTTAGGAGAGCTTCCGTCGTTTAATGTGTTACATAGAAAGCTGGAAAATGGAAACAAAACACTCCCAACAGTCCTAAAAATTTGGTCGGACTGTGAATCTATGCGACGGTGTTACATGTAGGGAACGTACATGAGAAAGGGGGGACAAAAACAAAAACAAAAACAAAACAAAAAACAAGGTGAGAAGCACAAGTGCAGTGACAATTATCTGCAAACTGTCGTTCCATAATTGAATGATGAACTTTGACACATTTAACTGGGTCTTGTTCCGTCTTCAACAGAGCACTGGGTGTCCATTTTTAATATTAAACATGTTTCTCCATGATCTCGGGTACCTCAGCGCAATGCTCTGCCATCTTTAAACGTGATATTGTACAAAAATAACATGCACATGTCGTTGAAACGCTTTGCTACTGTTTTGCGTATTAAAATCCACCACCATCATAGTTACATACAGAAAACGTCAATGTTCTCGGTTTGCAAATTTGGCAGAATTTATATATCCGTTTATTTCTGAAATCTTGATTCAGTTTCACAGCTATGAGACAATGTTGAAAAAGATGGATATTTCATGTTCTCTATAATATATATATATCAATATACATGTATAAATGTACTAAGAATTAAATAAACAATAGTCAGGAGTGTGACCACAATGTTAGCTGCTGCTAAATCACAGCTTTTTAACCCACCCTTGAGCACTAAATAACACACAAGCACAGAGATTGACATAAAAAGGACAAAATGATCACCAATAGGATTTTTTTTCTTTTTTAAATGCTCTAATAAATTCAGCTAAGTGAAAGACAGACTTAATTGCAGACCTCATGTTACTCCTCACAGGTCGGTCTGGTCCGTCCCCTCCCTCCCCCCCCCCCGAAAAAAAAAGAAGGATTAAAGACCTGGATGAAGTTTACGGTGATAAATCGTTTTCACTGATCAAAGAGGTCACCGCTGCTTCAACCGCGAGCAGTAGAGTGCATCATCCACCCAGTAATCATGCCACATGGAGCAGACAAAGGCAGGTGCAGAGAGGTTTTCAAGCTTTTCAACTAAACGGGCACGAGGGCCGACGCCGCCAAAGCTCTGCACCAATGCGTCCGACACAGTTTTCCAACCAGTTGGCATTATGATAGGCACATCTGTTGGACTTGGTATTGCTTGGACAGATTCAGGATGGAGAGACGTAGGGGCGAGGGGCGAGGGGAGCCGGGGTGACAAGATACAAACGATCACTCTTGGAGAAGCTTGTAGAGAGGGCCTGTTTAAAAAAAATAAAAATAAAAATAAAAAAAATAGGGAAGCCTAGCAGATTCAGTACCTTAACAGAAAATCGATGCCTCAACCTGCAAAGACTGAAATTACACCATCAGAAAGATACAAGTCTAGCCTGTTCTTGTCGAGCCCCTGCCAAAAACACAAGAGGGATAAATAAAAATGAATCGGCAACAGTTGAAAACAATCAGAAAAGGCAACACTGCTGGTTCTGTTGGACCTGTCTTCACTTTGCCTATCTTTCAGTCGGGGGGGGGGGGATTTTACATTGTTTGCCTCATCACAAATAAGCAAGTTAGCAGTCCACCATAGTGCTTCCTGTCTTCAGACCCCCTGTTACTCTCTAAATCCGTCTCCCTCTCTCTTTCTTTCTTTCTTTCTCTCTCTCTCTCTCTTTCTCTCTCTCTCTCTCTCTCTCGCCATTACACATGGTTGGGAATCTAGAACTCAGCAAACTCCTTTGCACACTTCTCAGTGAAGGAGACTCTGATTTCCTCTTCCTCGTAGTCATCAAAGTTGCTTGTGTCACCGGGGCCTTTGCACTTAGGAATAAAGGGAGCTTCCACCTGGAACACACAGGACAGTAAAAATCATGAGAGCGCTGCAGCGTGGTCAGATGGAGAGCAGCGAAGCCGTAGTGCAGAGGTTCCCGAGCCGTTAGCAGGTACAGTCTCCCCAAGTTCCACTTCCCACTGCAGATGCCAACCAATTTTTGGACCGCATCGAGCCAACGTCGCCGTTAATATCGGCCACGTCACCGTTGCGGGCTAAAGCACGGGGCACATGTTATTTCCAAAATGTTTTTATTTGATCGTCCACTCATTTTTACAATCACTGCAATGCGATGTGTGAATGTAATAACTCTTGTCTGTGTCAGAATAAAATAAAATGGCAATTGTTTGAGCTCGGGCCAGCTGGAGTGTAAATGTCGAGCCTTTCAGCAAAGCTTTAAAGTACCACCGGGTGGAGCCTCTCGTACCGTCAACAGTACATGAACCGCAGTTCGGGAAGCGGTGCCAGAGCGTGCGCCACACACTGCTCAATGACATCAGAAGGAGTCCCAGGAGATAGAGGAAAATTGAAAACAGATTTGTATTAATTTATAGTTGTACAGAGTGAATGAAACTCATTAAAGAGGGAGTCAAACGCATAATATTAATCAAGAAATCGCACATGAATACTTGGATTTCCTAATCACACTGCAGGACGAAGTGTGTGATCATGTGCGGTTATTTGCTTTCCCTGAAGGCAGCTCATCTATTTTAAATTCATCTGGTAATTTCCTAAATGTCTCGGCATGAATGTCATCCACTGCCAGAAACAAATATGAACCCGCTGCTTTCATTTGCATCATGTGTAGACAGACGCAGTAATATTGATACTAAGAGTAGGAGTTCTTTCTGTTCACATAAATCATGACATCAAGAGCGATCTCGTTCTTGTGTTTCTTCTTTGCACCGTTTTTAATAGTCTGTGTCTTGATCAGCCTTTAAACACCGTCAGCACTCCTTACATTCCTGACCGTCTCTGTGTGGCAATTTTCACATATTTGGAAAATGTTTAGGTTTGAAAGGGGTCATTACAATGTGCTTTTTTTTTTTTTTTTTTACGAGTCCCTTCTTATGTGAACTCCTTTGACACCTGTGACTGGCTTTACGCACCGAAACCCGAGCCTCTTTGTGTTGATATTATACTGTCAAATGGGGGACTTTGTTCTACTACTGGTCCATTTCAGAACTTCTGAAATTATGTTCTGCTGTAATCTTTCTGAATGTACCAGCTATCGTGTTTCACGTACTTTTCATCAGCCTCCAACGCAATAATATGGCTGCGCAGAGGACGCACAGATGGTGTGAAATTACCGTCGACTTTTTCCACTGACCAAAGTCTCATCAAAACCCATCTTGCATTGCCAGCATCTCTTTCTTCTGTCCTCTATTTGAAAAAGGGAAAAAGACTCTACCAGCTGCATTACAACTAAATGAAGGCTGAACTCACCTTTCTCTGGTAGATGGCAATCCAATCAGTGGTGGCAAACCACTTGTGGCCCTTGATATCATTGACTCCATTCCTGAGGTTGCCAAAGCGCTTGGTCAGGTCCACCTGCAGCAAATTTCTCAGCAGGTCCTTTAGGTCTGAGCTGAAGTGAGAAGGGAAGCGAACCTGCGAACGGTAAGGGCAACGTTAAGTGCGTGTTGTCAAGCCGCAAGCGTTTTTTTTTTTTTGCACATCATGCGACGGCTGTACATTAGACTGCAGGACTCAATCAAGCTACGACGGCGGTTTTAAGAAGCAAATGCCCGTATCTCCCCAAGTGCACAGGGTGTTTTTCGCTGTGATTTACACGTAACTATAGTGACTGTGTGTTTGGGCTTTGCGTGCTTCCAAACTTGTTCCTGAACGACTCCTGCGCAGCACCAGGGACATGACTTCATGTTGAAGTTGGATGTGACTTTTCCATTTTTCTTCAATCCCTCTGATGCTGGAGCCATATTTGTTCACAGGTTTCAGGACGACAGTTGTTTGGCAGTTTTTACTGCAGTTACATGATTTATTTGTACATGACAGTAATGTACTGGATGTACCGGATAGATTGTCAAGTCGGCAAACCTTCTCGAACATGTACGGTGAAAAAACCAGCACACATGGTAGTCATCAGTTATTCTTTTGCAAATGTGCTCAAAGACCAACATTAAACTAACCGTGACATTAACGAAATAGAAACTTAAAGTGCCGAGCTGTATACGCTTAGTGAAAATTTTATCTTTCAAATATATTAACAAAATAGGCAACAATAATAAAGTGTTTTTTATCAACAAAACCAGAAATTAGGATATGTTCAGTTCAAGAGGTAGTTTCACATCACATCATATCAATTAAAGTAAAATTAAACACCAAGAACGTATTTCAATGCCAAGGAGAGAAACTGGTGACAGAATTTGAATTTTCCTACATTTTGCTGATGCAATGCTGCCGAAGAAAATTAAGGTCAGTTAATTAGACACCTAATTTTTCTATACATGATGTCAAAGTTAAAGGCATTTAAGAATGTTATTTACTTAAAAATAAAAATGTCTCTGATTTCTTAGAGAGACTCAACTAGTCTTATAGATCAATTCTCCTTAAGTTTTAATCCATGCATAGCCACCACGATCATTCACGAATTTAAAAGGTCACATTGTATTTTCAGTCTTGATATAAGACAATATAAGATTGTCTCACCACCACACCGTAGTGCGTTCTTCTGAATAAAAGGTTGGACGGCAGAGTGTGCTAAGAGCGGACATATGACATGAATGCGAGTTTGTGATCTCACAAACTCACGACTCGTACAAACGTCAGAGTGTCTGAATACGGGCTGTGTGCATTTCTTTAAAGGCTGAGTGTTTTAACACTTTTACAGTATTTATATAGCGCGGAGACTTGCTTTAAAAGAAAAAAAAGAAACAGAAATCCTAATTTATACAACATGGGACCTTTAATTTTTAGATTGCCGACTATATCTGGCAAACAACAGTCCTTGGTTGAGGATAAGTGTAAAATTATTTTGACCTCTAAAAATGAAAAGAGTTATTAAAGGTAGCCATCTTGAAACTCACCTTCCCTGATACAATCTTTTCGTAAATCTGAATAGGCTGGTCTGCGAAGAAGGGGGGGTACCCAGCGGCCATCTCGTATATCAGCACTCCCAGAGCCCACCAGTCCACTGCTTTATTGTAACCCTGAAAAAAAACACATCAGAAAAGGGGCGTCAGAAATGTCTTCAAACAAACTACAGAGCTGCATATTGTACCACAGTTCTCAAGTGAATGTGACAATGAAATGGTTTCCCAAATTATGTTTCACGTTGATCCGATAACTCCCACAAAGCCACTGCCACATAAAAGGACAGCACTGCTCACCGTGAGCTGAGCTCAGCACTCACCTTACTGAGGATGATCTCTGGCGCCAGGTACTCTGGAGTCCCGCACAGCGTCCAGGTTCGGCCTTTCACTCTTTTCGCGAATCCAAAATCTGTTACCTAAGAAACAGTGTACAGCTCAGAGTGCTGGCCACACTGAACTAAACTAACTGAATAAAAATGGTTGTTTATGGCGATACATTTTTTATTTTTTTTATTTTTTAACTTGCAATCCTTGCCTGTATGTAACCTTGTTGGTCGATGAGCAGGTTCTCCGGCTTCAGATCTCGGTAGATGAGATCCAGTGAGTGAAGGTATTCAAAAGTCAGTACAATCTGGGCTGCGTAGAAGCGGGCGTGTGGTTCACTGCGAAACAAATAGGCCTCAATATTTACAGTAAACCAACAGCACATGAAAAATATTTAAGTCGCGTTAACTCAAAAAGTGGACTTACCTGAATCTACCGATCCTCCTTAAGTGCAAGAACATTTCGCCCCCAGGCACATACTCCATTATCATATACAGATTACTGTTATCCTGTAGAGAGAAGGAGACTTTTACTGTGGCATCCAAAAACAAGGTGAACGTACTTTTAGAGCTTAACGGGTGAAGACCTGAGCGCGTACCTTAAAAGAGTGTTCCAGTCGCACCAGAAAGGGAAAGCTGACGGCTTGCAGGATACGTTTCTCGTTCAGTGTGTGTTCTATCTGCTTCAGCTTCACTACCTGCGAGACATCAGAGAGGAGGTGTATTCAGGAAAAATGCCGTCAACATGGTTAAGCGAGTTGATGAATACTTGATTACTGCATTTACTCTGCTTTTCTGTCATTGCACAACCAAAACAGCATTTAAAAGACACATTCATTACCATTCAGTCAGTAATAATCTGTAACATCAGCATGTTGTAAAGATTCTCAAGACACTTCAGCACGTGTAAATCGCATCAATAATGCGATCTTTTTGAGATTCTAATATTGATAATTGTTATTTATTCTTGGTTCCCCTAATAATGTTTAAATAAAACATGGTAATACTAAACCCATTTATCGGTTGGCCAATTTTAGACGATATTGGCCTAACACAGATATATTGATATAAACATGCATGTTGTCCAATATGTGGCGATATGATACTTTTTACAGAGCATAAAGAAGAAAAAATGGCATGGGTTAAATTAGAAATCATTCTATTTTTTTTTTTTGTGTGTGTGTTTTTTTTTTTTTAATCTATAGTTCATTATTATTACATTTCCTGTTAAGTTCTCCTTTTTGACTGCACTGGCGTAATTTTGGACAATAAAAAAAATCTATTCCTTAAAATGTAAAATATCGTGTCTATTTTACACAACTGTGGCACGAGTGCTTGAAAACCACAGTTCAGCCGTATGATACGTTCATATCTTTTTTTTTACTCCCCAATATCGGTGTCGGCCCCCCCCAAAAAAAATCAGTCGCATTCGAGCTCTAATTAATACTGTCTTGTTATGAAAATTATACAAAGAGGCATTATCACCAGAAGAAATATAAACTGGGACACACAAGTCAAGCAAAAAATCATTCATTTACCATGCTTTAATCTCTCGAATGTGATGCATCGAGAATACTGTACCTTCTGTTTGTCAAGTATTTTCATGGCAAAATGCTGGCCCGTCTCTTTCTGTTTAACCAACATGACTCGGCCAAATGAACCGGTTCCTAAGGTCTTCAAACGCTCAAAGTGGTCCAATGCCGCAGTTTGCTGAAGAGCAGAAGAAAATGTCAGATATTTGTCGAGCAATGCGGCACGGCGGACACTGCTATAAACATGAACTAAATTGCAATAAAAATGTATTTGAAAACGGAGTCATGTTGTTTTAATGTGAATCACACACGCTGCCTTTCATCTGAGAAAATATTAGACGTGCACACATGGTTAAAATGTAAATATGAACTGTATTAATGTATTCCACACGAGCCCAGCAGAGGGCGCACTGCTCTCCTAAAATAAATAGGAATTCATTAGTTCAGTGGCAGGAAGGAGCATAAAGAGAAGTCAAGTCGAGATTCACTGTGAAAGAAATGATCACACGAAGGAGTCTCAGCACTCAAAAAGAACTACAAAAATAAAAGACCGACTAAACACACAGAAATGATTAAAGGGAAATGGAGGCAAGTCTCACCTGTGCTGGATTCTCCCATTTCTTCAGGAAATCTTCTTTGGCTTTGGCAAGAAACTCCTTCACTGAAAACCGAAAGAGAGAGATGTAAATGATTTTATGTAATAGTTCAACCAAAATCTAATCACCAAGACAGAGAGAAGATCACAACTTGGTGTCTAGAAAGATATTCCAGAAAGTGAGCATGGGACCCGTTATATGCACGCAATGTACATCAACATAAATACTGTCAATGAACTGGTGACAGTCTGCATTCCTCTGTCTTCTCATCTCGGGCTCACTTCTCTGACAACTCAACCATGAGAGAGAACAAGATAAACATCCGGCTAAATTTGTGAATTAACCGAATGCTAAAAATAAAATTAAAAAAAATCCTGTGCAGAACTGACTTTAAAAAAAAAAAAAAATTATGATTTTCCAGTAAAACACCAAAAACAAAACACAAAACCACACCCACATGGGAGTACGAGTGGGTGACATAGCCCTAAATAATATAAAGATATTTCAGGGGATTTCTGCAATAGTAATATTATTGATTTTATGTCGGCAAAAACTTAACCGTTTTTTTTTTTAATTCAGTGAAATCAAAACCAAAATGATCTCTCGGTTCGTAACTTTTTAGAGTGAGATTCAGATTTTGTATAAATAAAATGCAGCTGCTTTCAGCCATGCTTGTCGGTACTTCGCGCAAGTTAAGCACGTAACGTAGGTTATACTGTTGTGCTGCGTAATGCCATGATGTCAGCATGTCAACCAATCAAAATATTGCTATCCTCACAGAATGATTTCTTTTTTTCTTAATCATATCAAAAATCATACGGATATCGTTGTCAATGATATGGCACACCCCCACACAGGAGGCACTAAAAGGTCCTGGAGTGGATAACTCAAAGAGTGTAAAGCCTCAATCCTATCTACAATTTGTTACTTGCAGTTTCCACTGTTGTTCATTTACAGTCCAGATAACAACCTGAGCAGTTTTCCATCCCATCACGCCGCAAAAAAAAACATTTTAAGCCGTCTAAGCACATGATGAGAATTCTCTGATGTGTCACTGAGGCCTTCAGGGTTACGGGAGACAATCTCATCTTCAGAAGCCCTGCACTTAAATTAGACCGCCTCGAACGCATCGCTGTAGGATAGGAAGTAGATATGGAATAATAAATAGATTTTGGGCTAAGAATTCAGTTTAACACGAGGCTACGATGCAGTAAGAAAAAAAAAAAAAAAAAAAAAGACTCCTTTTCCAATTCTAATTCACAGCTTATGATGACGTGCAAAAAGAAAACACTTGGCAACACAAACACATACATGCGATTATGGACCAACAGACCCTTCTGTGGACTGATTATGACAACTTGGCACACATATTGTCATATGGAGAAGTTAATTTCTCCTCCCTTATCTTTATGAGGCTAATCACAGTGCTCTGTGGGAACATGCAGATAACCAGCCCTTCCTCATTCCTCCCTTACTGTCTGTGCACTCGCCTCGGCAGCGGACGTAGCGCTGCCATTTCCACTGCTGGCGCTGCGCACGGGACGGGTGGAGGTTGTAAATGAACTGCTGCTGACAGAAGGAGGACGATAATCGTAATTTACTGGGTTGCTATAGTGACTATCAAGCGAGAGCGACGGTGAAAAACGGCTTCTCTTTAAATTGCAGAGGTCCAAATGATGTCGTCAACAACGTGGACACGAGATCTCCCGAACACAGGTCTCGATTTAAGGTGAAAATTATGGATAAGATTCGTTGGCTACCTTAATACCTTGATCTGCTGAAAAACAGTGGTACAGAACGGTGTTAAGCCTTTCAGGATAATGTGGAATTTCCGTCTGCCTAGATAATCGATGCAAAACAACAGCCTAGGGTACAGTTTAAATAAAGCCAGTCAGCTGTCAATAGCTAAAGTGCTTAGTAATTTATTCATCAGCTTTGTGATATGAGTATTTAAGCTAATGGGCTTTTGGATTGATAGTTGAATCAAAAACTGAAACGAATAATACGATAATATAGAAATTATCTTCACATAAATGTCTCGCGCAAATATATGTGCATCTCACACACGCGCACGCACGCACGCACACACGCACACACGCACACCACTCTAAACTACACAAAAGCATAATCCTCATCTCGCTAATGTGATTTCCTGCAAATTCTCTAAAGACCAGCAGCCCCAACAATAGGACGGGAGAAAGCCAGCGAGAACAGCAAAGACCAAAGTTCACGTAAACACGTCGAGAGCACTGTTGCTCCCACAGAGAGAGATGGAAGCAGAACGGTCGCCGGGGAGAAAACATTTCCCGGGAAAGTTGCTCAACTTCCACTTCCGAGCAGAAAAGACACAAAAGTGTAGCTCGACATACTGTAGGTGCTGGGGGAGACGGGAGGTGGGGAGGGAGGCGGGCGGGAGGGGAGGGAGGGAGGGAGGGTGGCGAATCAACGGAAGTCTTCATTCAGTCCCTCTTTCCGTTAGATGCAGGGATTCCACGACTAAAACTCTCTGAAAGACTTCCCTGCAACCCCATATTCCTTACCATCCGGGAGGCCTACGGGTACCTCTGGTGCCGCCGCGGCGTCTGCCGAGCGCGACCCTGATTCGCTCGAGCGCGAGGACGGCTCCCTCTTCCCTGCATGCTTTCTGGAGCTCTTCCTGTCACACATTAGCCCTGCAAAGTATCCCCCGTACTCCTTTCCTCGGCCTCTTCCTCACAGCCACTGACTCATGACCTGTCCTCCCCCGCTGAGCGCGCTCCGGTCAGATCGGCCGACCCACACATCCACAAAAAAAAAAAAAAAAAAAAAAAAAAACAGTCGAGTGCCCTTGCCCGGCAAATGTGTCTTCAGTATTTCCTGCGACCGTCCCTTTGCTGGAGACCAAATTCAAAAAAGTAGCATCCACCTCCAGCGTGCGGTCAAACGTAGCATGGAGAGCAGCGCTGAGCCCGTTACACTCGCGCAAATCAATTGGACCCTTGCTTGGTTTGTATCAATATTTATTCTGTACACAAAGTACTCTCTCTGCTGTTCCCTGGCATGTCAAACGCACACACACACACACACACACACACACACACACACACACACACACACACACACACACACACACACACACACACAGAGGCTATATATTGATCTAAACAGGGGCATAATCAGCAGGGGGAGGGGCGTGAAACACTGGCTGGTATATTTATCCAACCCAGAGTTGGAGTCCTATGGAAAACTAGGCCTAAGTAAAAGACCCTCGAGATGAACTGGACGCATCGAGATGCAACTCAAACTTTCCCTAATTAGCAGAACCAATCAGATGCCACATCCGCGATGAAACACTTTCAGAGGCGATCTGGGTGTTTTCGCAAACATAAAAGTGGCACTCTCGGGAGACGCCAGCAGAGCAGCGGCACGCAAACCACGGTGAAACGTTTTTTTTTCTCCCGGCCCGAATGCACCGGAGAGTCTGTGTCGTGCCAGTGCTGAATTGATCCTCCAAAAAAAAAAAAAAAAAAAAAAAAAATCAATCCTCCATCTCTCCCCTGGGCCTCACTGGCCCACTCTGACGCAGGAACAGAGGGGTTATATTAGGGCGAGCTGACCGACATTAAACTGCGAAGCGCGCCAAATTAGGTCTCGGTCTACACCAGGCCTTGTTCGGACAGCATAAAGGCCCACGTGGTGCATCAGGAACACAGTCAGGAGGGCAAACACTGCTTCGTGTAAACTGGACACACGTTGACACGCCTGTAAACGTGAGAAACCAATTTGAGTCGTCAGCTGATGACAGGCCAGGGGGGGGGGGACCTGTAAAGTTCCTTTATATTCTAGTGTCCTGAACAGACTTGGCTCGTTACATTACTGAGCAGCTCGGGCACAGAGGAGCTGACGGTCTTACACTTTCATGCACTGTTCACTTCCATTCAGTTGCATTTTGAAGGAAGGTCAGGTGCAATCGGCCAAGGTCGAGTGAAACCGGCAACGGAGACCCTTGTCGGAGCGGAGCGAGGTGTTCCAGGTGGCGTTCCGCGTTCCAGGCGGGACCGAAGGTCGCCGTCCGAAACCGAACGAGGCGCTTCACACCGGGAGCGTAACCGGTCGGGTTTTCTTTTGACGTTTGCAAGGTTGTGCACTGTGACTTTATCCCACCGGGTGATCCGTGATGAAATTGCAAATGTGCGTAAAATGGACCCCAAAAATGTGCGCGACACAGATGCCGATCAATCTACGTAACGTTGGATACTTAAATCATAAAAATAAAAAAAAGATCGCGTCCCCTCTGCTCCACGCACATTACTGTGCCACGCTCTGTTCATGCTCAACAGGAACAGCCTCTGGAACTTTTTGATGTACCCTTGTATATGACCAATGAACACGCATATATATATATTTTATAGTGTTTCTGCTGTTACTCTGGGTGCCCTCGTTTCCGTAGCACAGTACTAAAATATGACAGGACTTCAGACGTTATAATGAGTAAATAATTCCAGCGGCACAAGCTGCAGCTTCAGAAGACCAACGGACACAAGGATTCACACTACGGCTCCTCCCAACACACGACCACCGAAGCTACGGTTCCTCGTTCGAATCACCAGACGCCATCCTCCGTTTTGCTCGGCGAGCTGCTGGGTCTCAGGATCCTTCCCGACGAGTGTGCCAGTTTTGCCGAGTCACCGGTTCAGCGCCGCGACAGGCGGTTGATCGGCATCTCGACAATTAAAAGTCCACCGGTGACCGGCGCAGGCTTATAACAAAGCCCCTTTAACTGGAGACGGGAAGTGATGAGCGATCCAAAACACAAACCTGCCCCTGTTACACAAAACCAGCTGCGTTGCAGCGCAGCGGCAGGACGGGAACCACGCGGATATTTATAGACAGAAGGAGCTGCACTTGGACAGAGCGCCACCTCGTTATATGGTCACACTCAAAACACGCACGATTAAACACAACCATCCTTTTGTCGCACATGGCTGTCGGTGTGGTCTTTCTCAGATGTCTAAACATATTTAAAGCCGTCAAACAGTGACACGAACCAAGACAGACTTGCAGACGGACAGAGCCACGCCAGTCAGAAGGAGAGGGACACAAAAGTGTGTGTGGAACAAAAGTAAAGAATGTGTTTTCAAACGGGTTCATTATTACATTATATTATAACTGTGCAAAATAGGGAACAGACGCGTGCTTCCACAGTAACAACAGAAATGCCTTCCTTAGCTCTGTAACTGGAAAACAATAGGAGACAGAGTAGAGACGAACAACATGCTGCTCTGACTGTGTGTATTTGTATACATGGACATATGCACGCACGTCTCGGCTGCGTGGCCATAAATAATAAACCAGCACAAGCAATGTCTAGCAGTATAAAAGATCGCTCTTCCGAACCCGTCAGGCACGCAAGCTCGCCAGGTCACGAGATGAATTTCATAACCAGCATTATCACGAAAACACAGCTTGGTTATCTGTTAAACGCCGGAGCCTCTGCTCAGCCTGCGACTGGCTAAAGCAGCGGGACATAGCATGAACCACAGCTCCACCCCCCCTCACCCAGCACCAGAATGACAACTCACTCCAGCGGCAAGCCTCTAGCTCCTCCTGTGGTTGGACATGTCTGCCTTCTCCAGTGCCTACGTCTCCCAGACAGGGCCCGGCTCAATGAAACAGCCTTCCTGCCAGCTTGTGAATAACAGACATCATGCAAGGCTGGAGGGAGCCAGCTGATAGCCTGTGTAGAGTGTCCACACTGCGGTACTCGCGGATGTTTGGCCAAGCGGGCAAATCCACAAAATGTAACAACAACGGGCCTAAACTTGAAGCTATCCTGGACGGCTGAGTGTGTTTGGTTTACAGAGCAGAAGAGGCGATGACCAACTGTGCAGAGCCTGGGCTGGACCTTCCTTGCTCCTTCACTTCCTGCTGCAGTTCAGTGTCTGTCCGCCCCACTTCTTCCTGTGGGCCAGAATTCAGCTCTGTATACCGGTGCAGTGGCTCTCCGCTCGTCTTCTTCCAGCCCGCACAGATCACGGGCGAGAGGTGCCGCACACCCGAACCACCTCTCAATGCTCCGATTCTGTTTTCCGGAGAAACCAAAATGGGCTGCCATGTTGTCCTTAATATCGCACTGCTCTGTGGAAAATTACGCTCCTGGGTGTGGGCTTTGGACCCCTGGACTTCACCCGTCTCTGGGGATCAGGGTGGACCCACGGCGATCAGGCTGATAAGGATGTGAAGCATAACGCACGAACAACCCTCCCAGCAGCTGGGCCTCCTCTGACCCCGTTTTCAACCTACTAATCCTCCCACTTACACTACTTCTTAAAACATTAAAAACAAAACCTTTGTCCCGTGACACCTGAAAGCCATGGCCGTGTTACATGGGTTACCAGTGACGGGTTAACGCTACAGAGAGACTGGAGGCCTTTCTTCGCACCTACTCGCTACCAGCAACAAGGAGCTGACGCTCATTTCGCAGATACCCGTTCAGACTTTGCACACTTGAGCGTTACTTATGGTGTTATGGATAAAAACATTAAACAGCGTCCTTCCAAGTCTTCTCCAGGACCAGTGATCCGAAGTGGGAAAAGGAAACCTAAATGTTTGGACTGAGTCAACAAGCACTTGCATAAAGAGAGAGACAATTTATCCCACCAATTCCAAGTTAAACCCGAGGTTTACACTGTTTATAATTACCGTGTATGTCGGTAGCTTATGCTAATGTTCCCTTATTTCTTTCTTAAAAATTTGACTCTAATAAAAACTATAAAAAAATAAGAAAGTTCTAGAGGGGAGGGGAGGGCATAAAAAAAAAAAAATACAATTGTCCAAGAGAGCAGAGCATCTTTTTCCACATCGGGCATGCACGTACACTCAGTGACACATACAAGTCCCCTTGTTCTAAATGCTCCTCATCACATGTTGTTCAAGAGACTCCTCAACTCCCAAGTTTCTGCCTGGAGAGGGATCACCCGCATCATATGACCCCCGTCCTGGTGGCTTTCTCCTTCCACTGATAACAACCAAAGTCGTCTCGGCTCACTTACTGTCAAACACAGTCTGCGGGACTCCATGCTCAAGGTTCAGATTGCACGAAGAGTCAACTCGTCACCTAATGAAAAACAACCCTGAAAAGATGTGTGCGTCTCCCCTTTTTGTTTTCAATTCCTGTATTTCATTTTTTTTTTTTTTAAACAACAACAACAACAAAACACACACACACACACACACACCCTTTTCTGAACACAAGAGGTATATCCAGAGGTGATTATTTTAAAGAGGCCACACACACACAAAAAAAAAAACCCACAACTCCACACACAGGTTTAGCTTTCCAATGTTGTTGCAGTCTTTCATAACCTTATGAGAAGAGAGAGAGAGAGAAAAAAACAACAAAAAAAACCCATCTGGAACACATAAACCACAAGGAAACCTATGACTGTTGTATAAGGCTACTTGTTGTCATCTTCGCTGGTACCTCTGAACACAACCCGGGGCACTAAATCACGAGCTTTTCCAGAGGACGAGCAGAGAGAGAGAATGAACAAACACGCTCAGCTGTTCGGTCTCCAGTACTGGACCTGTGGACTCCCAGGAAAACAAATGGGGCCTCAAGTTTAAAGCGTGCACGGTGGGGGGGGAGAGAGAGAAGAAACAAGGTATCTCGTCATGTGGTGTTGAAATTAATACTCAAATCACTTTATCATATTAAAAAAAAAAAAAAAGGTGTTAAAAAAACAAAAAAACAATGTAACATGGTGCCATTTGCAGAGGGCCTCGGTTGCACAGCTCAGGTGTGAAGTTGTACTTGGTTTTTTTTTTTTCCATGCCGCTGCAGGAAATACAGGAAATGACTACGGTGAAATGATCTAACAGGCAGGCGGGCACAACCGAGAGAGAGGTGGTGGAGGTGGAGGTGGTGGTGGTGGGGGGGTAAAGGGTACTCACCGCTCTCCATCTCATTGCCCTTCTTTGCGGTGGGCGTGTTGCCCATGATGGCAGGCTCGACGGTCCCCCTGGACTCGGAATGAGTTGTTTTGTTGTTGTTGTTGTTGTTTGTTCCTGTACAAGTCGCTGAAGTGATGCTGCAGGTCTCGCTGGACTCAAATGAAGCTGACAGCTAGCCACGAGCTAACGGCTATCATTATTGAACTTACAAAATGTAAATGGTGTGTGTCCCTCCCTCCCTCCCCCCCCCCCCCCCAAAAAAAAAAAAAAAAAAAAATACCTAGTCCACTGCCGAGTTTCGGAAAAACCCCAGCCAAGCGAGTATATATATATATATTTATATTTATATATATATATATATATCCAAAGTCTGCACCTAACGCGCTGGGTTAGCTAGGCCAGCGGATGTTAGCTCGGTTTTAGCGATAGCTCGTCAACTTCCAAGGGAGCGAACGGGGGGAGGAAAGGAAGATGTCAGTCGGTTGTCCTTTTATTTCCGGAGACGGTCTGGTTCATCCAGCCCGGACTCAGATCGTCGAAAGCTGGGGTTGTTGTTGTTGTTGTTTTTTCTTCTTCTTCTTCTTCTTCTCCCCTCCTCCTCCTCCTCCTCCTCCCGTCTTGTCTAAACGAGCAGGGCTAAGCGTTAGCTTCCAGCGTCCCGTATCCCGGCCTGATGGTAACCGAGGTGCTAATCTCGAGGCCTTTACAGTCGAGACCAGGGAGGCGAATCTGGTGTCCAGGTTGCTCTTCTTTTTCTTTTTTTGTGTCCAGCCGCTGCTTGTTAAAACGGATGTCTCTCCATTCGTATCTGACCGAGCCGTCAAGAGCAATGGCTTCCTGGAACCGACCACCTGATAGCCGATTCCTCAGATCAACAAGAACCCTTCCATTAATCTTCAGACCGCAAGGGAAACTCCAGTCGTCCATCGACCAGGTCCCGCCTTTGCTCGTCCCCGATTGGCTCCGCGCACGGACGCTGGGCGGTGACAGAAGTCACGAGTCGAGCGCCGATTGGATGAGCGCTATCGCGTCCAATCGTTGCATTGATGCGATTCGCCTGTCAAAAAAAAAAAAAAAAGCTTTGTCCCGCCTCCAGGACTCGCTAGCACCCAATACGCCCCATTGCTGCAACCGTGTTTATCTTCTAGCTTTAAATGATCAGCTGTTTGAATTTATAGGACTGAATTTATCGGAGAAGATAAACCAATCGCACATATTTTTTCAGTCGTCATCCTACTTGCAGTCAAATATTTTCCAAAATGACTAGCTTAGCCACCCCCTTTAGCCGACCAGTCTGTGATTGGGTGTGACGTGAACACAGGCTATTTTTAGTAAAATGTGAAAGTATGAGGGGGATACTCACTGATATTTGTGTTACACAGCTGGCACTCAATTGTGTTTTACTGTATAGTGATAAAACGATAATACATGTACAGATACATACTTAACAATGGCATGTGTTTTCCGGTTAGACTCATTTTGTAATCACGCTTGGATAACATGTGCAAACAAAATAATCCAAGTAACTGGGAGGGACACGCTGAGGTTATTCATACGCAGATACAAAACAAATACATTGCTGTTTTATTTGAAACACAAATATTGCAAACAGGAGAAAAACAAAGGGTGGGGGGGGGGAACAATGAGGAAGTTATATAGCCCATCAAAAACTCCACAATCTAATTGGGGAAAAGTTGAAATACAATTTGAACACAAAACATAATATCAGATTATGAAATTCTTGCACAGCAACATATTGAAATTTATTTGCCTATTGCTTCAGGGCCGAAATCCTCTTAACTGGGTGTAAATCCATTCTGCACCAACAAAAGGAAGGAAGGTGAATCAAACAACAGCTTTCTGTTACAGTTCAGTTCAGCTGCATCTTTTCACAGTCGCCGTTTCCTTTTCAAGGAGCTACCCATCTATTAATAAGAATCATCCAGTAAGATGTTTATTATCTTCCATGGATTTGAAACCCAAGTTGAGAGTCCATTTTTGAGAAGTTTCAGTGAAGTAAGAGCAGCTGTAAGGCAGGGATGTCTGTACATCAATTTATCCACACTAGAATGTCCATAGGCATTCTTCAAAGAAAAGGTCTCGTGCTGTCAGTTGTCACCTTTTGGGCGGGGGGAGGAGGCGGGGGGCATCTCTATAAGCAGTCCATAGAGTTATCTGGCAGTATCCCCAAAGGTGGGGCCTTTCCTGGGAGGCAGGATGGAGGGAGCATGGAGTTTGAAGAAGGATCCACATTTTCAGAGTCTTCCATTCGCTCTGCACAGCCCTCCCAGTTTATGTGGAATCTGGTAACACGTGGGTTTGATGCCAGAATATTTCTCTGGAGCTGAAAAGGAAACACACAAAAAGAAATACCCAGTCACATTCACCTCTTGATATCATGGTGCGAGGTGTTCTTATATGATTGCATTTACTTGTACAGTTTTATCAAAAACAGATAATATTGCCAATATTTCTGAATGTTAACGTGGTATCTGAGTGCAACTGATACAAGCGATCTAACCATTGTCGTAATATTATATTAAAATGCACGGTACACTTGCCTGTCACAGGGATCTGTGTGTAATAACTGGGATTAAGAGAAACACAATGTCTTCCTAAACATTTAACAACCTAAATGGAAACACTGGGATCACTTGAAAACCTTTAACATTTCACAAATTGATTTTTGATTTTATACACTTTATTAATCCCCGAGGGGAAATTTCTTTTGACTGATTATTTTCCCTTTCGCTGTAGCTTATATGTGCAATTTCTACACGCAAAAATACACACGCTACTATCCGGCACAATTACATCCCACTTCACTTATTCTCCATAAAACAGGGTAACAAAGGATGAACCCAATGCTACCAAAATCTGTTTATTCAACAAGTAATCACAAATAGCTGTATATTAACCTACATGAAACTACAAATACAACAAGCTGTAACCAGTGTAATCCCTCATAACACTATTTTCTTTTGCACCTGTGAGTGAAAGTTTTCGTTCCAAATGTCAGCCACCTTAAATATGTGACACCTACAATCAAAATCCTTTGTTATTACAGCAAAACTCACAGCGGCTTATGACTGAAGTTTCCATCTGAATGAACAAGACTGCTCACAGAATAGTAAAATATCTACTTAACAAGTTACATAACCAAGGGAATGTGATAATCAAACAATCAGAGCATTTTCCATTCCAAAGGGCAAGCTCGGCCTGGAATCCAGGATGCATTAGTGCACCATGCTGCTCAATGTCTGCCTTTCTATTTCAATAGTTATTATAACTCAACATCACAGAGTGATAAGAGTTATCTAGTGTACTCTGTCTTTCAATTATCTTTTTTTTTAATTTTTGTATGTCTAGATTATGTATTTTTGAAGAAACGTTTTAGTTTGACTTTTGTTCTTTGAAGAGACCACTAGAGAACACTAAACTGTATATTGAAGCTCATGAAAAAAACATTTCATTGCAATTGCTACAAATGAAACATTGTTAATTTTGAAGGGAACAGCAGTAAAAAAAAAAAAAACAGCCCCTGCAGCGAACACATAAGAATGAGTGTTCCTTCAAATGTTAATTCACTGTTAGTTGTTATTAAAATATGGTAAAAAAAAAAAAAAAGGAGCAGCAGAAGTCGTGACAAGATATCAAAAACCAAGAAAACATCCAGTTAAAACTGCACATCTGGGAGGAAAGGAAAAGCAAAACCTTCAAATGACTGCATAGGAGCTGGAGATTTACCATTCTATTATGCACTGTGACGCACAAACAGGGTGCACATGGACGAGTCATCAGGAGGAAGCCTAATCTACAACTTTGTCACAAAATTCAATGTCTGACATAATCAAAACAACACTTGGATTGTTTTGGAAACAAGTGTTGTGGAAAAATTCGTACAATGACCAAAGGTTGCTGTGTTTGGAGAAACAAGACAAGGTCAAAACTTAAATTTTTGGCTGAACCTTATATGAAACGCTAATTGGCTTTGTTTTGAAACAAGAGCCTTTCAGGCCGTTAGGCTCGGAGGAGCGGCAGCAGTCATTCGGTCACTGCACCAAACTGCAGTGGTGAAGAGCGGGCTGAGATGTAATGTGGCCTATCCATCTCCAATGGTCATGAACTTTCAGTACATGGGACATAAAGATTGAGATTGCAGAGTGGCTTGGGATCCCCCAAACGAGCTGGAGTAAGATTAGGGGAAAAAGGACGGCACTATTTTTCTGTTTTGCCGCTGCCGCCGCCACAACCTTAATGAGACTAAGTGGTTATGGTGAGATTAACTTTTCATTTGAAATTCACACAGTAATCTTTATCACTTGGTCACTCGTTCAGTGACTGGTATTTGCGTTTATCGGGCTGGCCCGGCTGTTGCAGTCAAGCCAAAAATGGAGGAGTATCTGATGTACGAAGACCTTTCTGCTGTTTGGCACAGGGGTAAAAGTATTCTGCTGTTCGGGTTATGCTGTTCCCAGTAGCACAGGAAGCAGTGCCACTAAATATTTATACTAAATATCAGCTAATTCCAGGTGAAAATGCAGCGTAAGTTAAAAAGTAAAACTGAAAACAGGCTGGTCTCTACAAGAGGAAAATTATCTAAAGCATACCTTAAACTCCACCTTGACACTTCTTCAAGATATGGGGGTGTTTATCGAGAACTAACTTAGCAGGGTGTTTCAACTTTTTTTTTTTTTTTTTTTTTTTTTAATGTTTTTGCAATTACTGTATACATTTTGTTATTAATTTTCAAAGTTCATGAAATGAATAGTGATATTTGAAGAATGATTCATTTTTGATTTGTGCGTACTGCAAACGGTATATTTACTTCAAAAAGAATCAACAAGTCTCCCCAAGTCTTGCACACAACTGTGTTACCGTCCACAGTATTATTTTACCCCAATGATATAAAGTTAAATGAATGATTTGTCTGACCTGTGTGTAGTCTGGCTTGATTGGAGGATTTTCACGAAGCTCTGGGTCCGTGTACTCGTTGTTCACATAGTAACCGATGCGAATGAACTCCTGGCCACGGTATGTGCAGGTAATCAGCACTACAGTTACACCGACAGCATCGCTTTCAGGGATCAATCCGGTGTTTGGAGCGTCGGCCTATTAAACAAAAAACAACACAGGACATGTAAAATTTGATAAGCATATTACCTCCAGTTTGGCAATAACTGCGGAGCTGCATTATTGTCATGTAGCCAGATGAATCGGTAGTGAGAACAGAAACTGCAGGATGATCTTCAAATGTGTAAAAGTGGCAGATTGTAATATTTGATCTGTTACTTAAAACGCTATGCAGGTGAGAAAGAAAACTGACCAAACCTTTACAGGCAACATGCCTTTGCTGATTTGCAAGGTATAATAGCAGGCTGCAATTTCCAGTTGAATGAAAAAAAAGTGACAGACAGTTCAAGTATAAGCTCCATTAGGACATGTTTATGATGCTGAAGCTCAGCTAAACAGCATCTTTTCAAGATACAAACTTGAGATAACGCCTTTAGTGTCATGTGTCAACCAAACGCACCTGAAAAACAAACATATGTCTGCCAGCAGGTACCGGGCCAACCAAGACGGAGTCGAGGACTTGGTCATACTCTTCACTCTCTGCTGAGCCAACGTAAATGATCTTCCATTCCAGGTCTGGAAACAAAAAAGGAGGCTAGTGAAGTGATGTTTCACAAAAAAAAAAAAAAAAAAAAGCTGAACACCCCACCACCCCCGAAACCTATTAGATGATGCATTTTAATAAGTGCTGATTACAAGCTTTAAATATTCACTTTTTTTTTTTTTTTTAACTGCTTGCTTTATGTTTTTACTGCAAAGTGTATGGGGCGACTGCACTCTAAATAAAAACGTATTGATTGATTGAATAATAACTAAAAAAAATTTTTTTTTTTTTAAAATGGCCAGAGGTAAGGCTTCTCACATACAAGAAGTTTCTTTCGGTTTCTTATCTATTAATCAAGAAATGCATCCAGATATAGTCGTACACAGAAATGTAGAGACATACAAGACACGTTTGAGTCAATGCAAAGAGCTAAACTGTGATGTGCACACACGTTCATGTTTACAATCCACACATGATCTTTGTTCCAGGCGTGACTAGATGGCAGAGGCCTGCAGGAGGACCGTGGTAGGTGCAAGTTGGGTGCACTTAAAGGTGCATTATCACGAAAACAAAAACAGTAGTCGGCATTAGCCCGTTTGTGCGATTCTCCAAGATGACTTTATTTGGATAACTTTGGAGATATGACCCCCCCCCCCCCCACCACCACCCCACCCTCCCACCCCACAAGCTGCGTCACGTTGCCTTTTAAGTAACTTTGCCTCTCATCATTTAAAATCCAAACCTCTCACAAAGCTCGTGTTGTGTTAGCCGTTAGCTATTTTACAGCCCGAAACCGCACCGGACTGTCGCTTTTAGCCTGCGACGAGCAGCGGTACCCACCTTCAGGGAGGTCCTCCATGCACTCAAACGTTATCTCAAACTGAAAGGGGTTTCCGAAAGGACTCGGGTTATCCAGGACAGCCACATTCAACACCTGTACCTTCGCCATTGTTGCTCTACAAAAAGAAAAAAAAAAAAAAAAAAAAAAAAAAAAAAAAAAGGGGGTCAAATCAAAAACAATCGTTCAAACCGGTTTCTCGGGGAATGCTTTAAATGCAACACACCGTCAACAAACGCCAGCAGAATAATAAGCCAACACAGCTTATGGTTGTATCGGTCTTCCTTATACGACTAAACCCACGCTACTCACTTAATCAATGCTCGATATGACGAGGTATCATTAAATTTGAGAATAGGTTGCCGCTCTCCCGCCGCTTTGACTGTCCTACCCAGGTTTCCCCGCGTCTACGGCAAGCTGTACGTGCGTGACAGAGGGGCCGCCTCCATTAAAACAAAAGGCAAAGTGCCTCTATACCGCCCTCTACCTGCACGACAACAGAAGCCAAGGGCCGAGAAAACCCTGCTGCATGCTTACGTTAGTAACGGTAACTATAAACAAATAATTCCTCTCCTGACTGGCCAAAGTAAACCAAGACGCCAACCGAGTTCAATTTATATTGCATGCTGCAGGTATTTTACAGCTGTTTTTATGTGCTACAGTTTCCATAAATAGCCTACAAGTAAACTTCATGGTGTCCCACCCCAGAGATATTTGGCCCAGTTCAATCCAGTACAATATAACGTAACCTTGAAAATGAACCTTGAAACGGTATTCTGCAGAACAGAAATTAATATTATACGCTTTAACTTCACAAATATTTATTTTAAGACTATTAATGTGCTGTCATTGTACATGTGACACCCTAATTTGTGTTTGTAGTCTCTCCTGGCAGCTGATTAATACAGGATGTCAAGCAGTAAAATGTATTGTTGTCAAACTTAATGTACAGGTGCTCCGCTGGCCAGCGGATCAAACCTGGACAGACTTGATATCAAACTTGTCGTCCTTTCAACAAGAATATTTCACTATGTATATGATGCTGCAGTGACTGACTTAAATGCAAGAACAAATGGAAAATACAACAAGACGGACCGCCACTTGTTGATGGATTTTCTTCAGTGCCATCTTCTTGCAGTAAAATTGTGTTTCTATTTCTATTTTTAAAATGTTTTTAAGTAATTAACATGCAATGACTCAACATCCCAAATATTCAGTGATATTACTGCCTCTTTTCCTTTCCACAGTTGTACATAACGAACTGATACCATCACTTTTTGGTTAATTTAGACTTTGTGACTCTATAAAGTGTCAGACTAATGAATAAATTACTGTGAATCAAACATCAAATTATGATTCCTGAATATTGTATTGCTGAAATACTAACAGACAGCACAAACTGGCACTGGGCATCTCGTCATTGTGTCTCAACGCTGTAGTAAAGAGTGATTTTCCACAGTGCTTTTTAAGAACGCCTCAGTTTTCTCACACAGTCCACATGAAAGTCTGACCAGCACAGATTAAGGCCCGCGTCGAGCAGCCTACATTTTCTTTGCCCCTCTGAGTCTGAGAAGGGGAGATTAGGGTGAGGATTAGAGTCCACTGAACCAGCTGGTCTCCGAATTCATCCTTCAAATATCTCAGGAATGCTGATATCCTTTCTCATATGATGGAAAACGTGAAACCTGATGGAGGCGCTATTTCGTGCCACCACCACCACCACCACCATCAGCAGCAGCAGCAGCAGCAGCCAGGTTGCTTAGGTGGGCAGGGAGTACAGTCCCACACATTGTGCTTCTACAGGTTGGAGCAAGTGAGAGAAACCTAGCATTAGAGCCTCCTCACAACACTTTATATATCAAGTGTCAGAAGATGATTCGACATAAATGAGATGAAAAGTTCTTGTCTATTTGAAGGATTTAAAAAAAAAAAAAAAAAAAAGATATGGCAACAGGAGAGATCGGCCCAGCTCTGCTTCAGTAACCTGCGCTTTTCTTCGACTTTTGTACAAAGGAGGATCTGTCCGCCCTGCTGCAGGTAGATAACTGCGCTCAGGTAGTGTAACACGAAACTGAACCATGTGACCAATGGCGATCTGAAGAGTAGACGGGGGGGGGGGGGGGAAAAAAACTGCTTTACATAAAAGACCAACTGAGGATGTAGTCCGATACTGAAGGACCCATTCAGGTGTTTTAGTGGCAGCAGACGAGGCTACTCTGGATTTAAGATGTTACCCGTAGTTTTTCAGCGGAGTGATATTTGTTGCACTTTCATTTATGACAAGGTGAAGCGGAAGTAATTCATTCGTGAGGAATCAACCTGTTTGATGTTTTCCCGTTTTGCTTCGACCATCTGAAAACAGTCGGATCAAAGGTATGTGTTAATTCAATTTGTGGAAAAATAACGTCAGCCTGCAATTATACTATTGTTATGATAACAACAATAATAATAATAATAATAATAATAGTGCTGCAACTGATAGGGGGTTAAACTTTAAAGCTGCATTACACAAGTGCTTTTAATAGCCTGTTATTTTCCTGTGGTGTGAGCAGGTTTCATAGTGATTCAACGTCAGGCTGAATGTGACTCAGTTGTTGCTGTTATATCTGCCTGACACAACTTAAGATTAGTATACAGGAGTGTCAGCTCAAAAGGATGTTTGCCTTCAAATGACTGATAATAATGTATCTTCAGCTGTTCAAGGAGGGACATAAATCCTGACTTTGTCCCAATGAAATGGACCCAAGCTGATGCCCCGAGCTCCCAGTGTGTGCCCTCCTCACTTGGGCCTGCAAGTGACGGGGAGAGATGGCAGCCTGTGCGGATGTGCTGCCCGCCATACCTGGAGTCGTGCTTTGGAGTGTTTTACTGCTGGTGCTGAGCAGTAATCCTGCGTGGGGTGAGTTGGTAGCCAGCACTCCCATACAAATCCTTCTGACCACACCAACACTCACGCACACACATATACACACAGCATTAAATCCTATAATGACAAATAAGAAAACTTAGGATACATTCTTAGGAAAATCTCAGACGTGTGTGGGCTTGTTGGCATTTTGTACGAACATTAGACTGAGAATAAAGACACTGCACGGTGAGTAAGAGATATTTACTGTTCGCCTTAGCTTATCATCAGTAATCGTGCACTGTACAAAAGAATTCAATTTCACAATGTATTCTGCTTTCTTTTGTAGCCATGGCTGCCCTCTTCTGTCACCCATTGCAATTTCTTATCAAGTTGCACTTTTGTCCTTGCACAGTTTACTATTTACCCGAGTTAATGATTGACTCAGAAAAATGGTAGGGGAGGGGTTTTCAAAACTAAACGTGACTCTTTTAAAGCTGAACAATAACAAAACGACAGTAGACTAGATTTTTTTTTTCCTGTTCTATATTTTCAAGCAGTGTGTTGTTTGACTCAGCAGTTTGTTTTAGCCGCAGTACACTCTGCTCTCCCGAGCCCCCTCCTTATTTGCTCTCCTGGCCAAGTAGTTACAATGTAGTTTCATGATGTAACTTAGTAATCACACGGCTGGTCAGGGCTGGTAACAACAGTGGACTGCTGGGTCATCTGGAAGACTTATCTGTAGCCTAGAAAGTGGGCAGTGACTTCTCTTTTCTGCCTATTTGGCCTGTGTATTGAAAATAAAATGTGAGGTTTCATGTTAAAAAAAAAACACACACATTTAAATGTGGACCATGTTGTATACAGAAACCTACTGAATATTTAAGTCAGTTGTTTTTTTGTGTGTGCATTTTTGCCTTATGGGCATACATTTTTTTGTCCATTAGTCATTATTGGACTCACAAACACATTTTATACCATATTTTAAAGATCCCTCTGTAGGCCTGCATTTTGTTAAAAGTGTACATGCAAGCAATAGTTGGACATAGGGAAATATTGTTGTTTGCTTTCTCACTGACAGTTTGATGAGAAGCTTATAGCTTGACAGTGAAACTGGAAACAATTTAAATGACTTTCTAATGAATCTAAATTAACTTTGTATTTCATTATGAAAATTGAATGGGAGTCTATGGAGCCGGAGGCTTTTTGGAACTGCCCCCTAGCTGCATTCGGTCGTATTGCAGGTGAAGGCACTTCCGTATTGGCCTCATTTTTCAGACCCAAAAGCTATGTCCACTTTTATATATAATCTATGTTTTAATCTGAACTGAAACAGAAATGTAAAAACAACAATTCACCGTGTTACAGGAGGTTATGTGCTGGACTATTTCCTTGCCAGAACCTTTGATGCCTGGAAACTGGTCCAACAAACCCATTACATTTGGGGAAAATTTCAAACTTCTCATTTAAAATCAACCAGATTACAGGCAAAAAAAAAACTGGTTTCTTCAGTGGTGAACTGTTTCAACAAAAAAATTTACCAGCACGAGCCAAGTTAAACTACTAGTTAAACAAATAGCAGATTATTAGTTAACTAGGAAATTAAGTAAATAAATAACTCAATAGTTGACCGGCAGACAAGAAGGCCATACTTAATTGTGTGAAGTATGCACAGAGCAGTGAATTAGCCTGAGAGGAGTTTTTGATTGACAAATTTCCTGATGTTTTCACAGGGAATTACACTCTTCCAAGAGGTACCCGTTCTAATAACGCTACAGTGAGTAAAAAACTTGAATCATGATCACTATAAATAACATTAGAAAGTATCCAATGTCATCAAACGTTGTTAACTGTCTTATGTTTTTCCATTTGCAGGGATCCAACGTTGCAGCTATTGTGGTCCCAACAGTCACGCTGGGTGTTCTGCTCATAGTCCTGGCTGTTCTTGCCTTCTTCTGTGTGGTGAAAAAGAAGAGGCAGACTGAGGGGACGTACGGACCCAGTGCCGAGGAGCACTCTGGCTCACGCGGCGTGGCCGCACCAGACGCATTAAAGCTACCAAAGGAGGAAAGACTCATCTGAGCTTTTGTGCAAAATCCTGAAAGGATGTAAGGAATGGAGTGCAAACACTCGCATGGCAGCGTTCCTGTGAACTGTGCCCTGAATGAAAAACTTAAGAAGAGGACAGAGAGTGATCTTACTGCTGCATTTCAACAAGCACTGCATGGTGCTCTGAGGAGACGTGCCTGAATACATCTTCTAGTGGATTTTTAGGAACAATTGAACAGTTCAAAGAGGTCTGAATAATTCTGCTCAAGCGAAACAGGAGCTGCAGTATTTCAGCACCACTAGTGATTTTAGTTTAGAGATGTTTGTGGCCTTAATATACAATTCATGTACCTGTATTTGTTTTGTTTCTGATTAGGAATTCATAATTTCGCTGAGAACTCTACAATGATCTTTTACCTCAAACTCTATTTTCTTTTACTTTTCAGTGCATTTCATTTGAAAAGGACACAGATGCACAAATGTCTTTTTTTTAAATCATAATAATGGATGTAATCAAACATGTTAACATAATGAAAATACTTTGGATTTTCAGGAACCTAATTTGTGGTAGAAATGAAGTTACACTTGGAAATCAAGCAAAAGCAAACTGTTGTTTACACTTTGAAGTATTCGTTGAGAAATCGTTCTAAGTTAAAGCCACATTACCTAAACATTTCATCAGATCGACCTGCAGCACATAACTGATTGTAATCAAGCGGAGATGTTTTACATTGTCACGGCATGTTTATTTATGCTTTTGTCAAATAAATAACAGAATATTTGTATAATATTTTTTTGAACTTTATAAAGAATTTCAAAATCTGAGGAGAGCCCGGGAGGAGCAGGAAGAAGTTGCTGTCTTGAGGGATGTCTGGGCCACCTGTGAGTTTTATTTAAAATACATGATTTTACTGATTATTTACTGTATGCAATCCCAGTCAAAATAAGATATGGGTATGAAATAGGGGAACATAGGAGAGCCTAAAAAGTTTACACAGCACCGCAAAAAATGTAAATAAGCCATGTTTGTGCACTGAGTCATAATATGATAAAACAGCTCTGCAGATAAACACTCCTGCTAGTCAGAGAGTGAAAAATTCAGCCCCTCAGTGTACTGAAGAAGGTTATAGTGTTGTGAAAAATCATAGAGTCTAATCTTTTATTTACAGGCCTTTATGTCTGTTAACAAGAAACCTATTTGGAAACTAGAGCAAAGACACCATGTATCATTAAGTTATTCTGTACAGACATACTGTGCACGTTCTGGTTCTCCGTGAATTCTGAATGGAGATAAGACATTTGTCATTCATACAGTCGTGTGATGTCAGCATTAGCAGGGTGATGAATGTGACAGGGTTTGGATTGCAATGAGCTTTCTAAATATGACATACATCAAGGTAAAATATAGGAAGGTTCCCACTGTCTCATCAGAGTATTTGAATCTCTGAGGTGAAATGATGTGTTACATTATAAAACAAGGGGGCAAAGCAGGATTTTGTTTATTTTAAAATCCTTGTTCACAGACCACATTATATGGAACGGACTGTCACTGATTGCCAACTGATGAGAAGAGCCTGTCTACAATTTAGCTGATTAGGAGCACCAAACAAGTAGAGATTTTATGACAGCGTTTGCATTGAAATTTTGTACAAATTCATAAAAAGAAATTGCTCTTTATCAGGTTATTTACATTACAGCACATCCTGTTTTCTGACTGTGTGTCTTCCAGCTGCCAAAAATTTAAATCATGCAGTCTTTGTTGGTATTTTGCTGAATTGTTTCTAATCTACATTCTTATTGCATGAATAAAAAGCCAAACTGTATGAATGTGGACTTCAGTACAAGATGAGCACCCTTGGTTTGTCACTGACTACAAACATTTGCCTTAAACTCATCTTTATTTATTTAGCAATCAAAGCCCAGATATTCAAACACTTAATTGCCATAAGGAAGTGTAAAGCTAGTCACCACTCAGTATTTAAATAGAAGAAGAATTTGTGGCGAAGAAACATCCCTGTCAGCATGTTGCAGGACACATTGTTACTTTCTGTCATTTCGGTGTTGTAAGGTCAGCAGAAATGTCAGTTCACATATAAAATATAGCAATAAAAACTCAGAGGCATAAATGTGGCCTTGGAATGAGACTTTAATCATTCTCCAGTTTCAAGGCTTCACGGTTAAAATCACTTGCTTTTGAATCCAGCAAGGCAATGATGGGACAGATGTAAGGATGTCAATAATTCAGTGCATCCACAACATACAAAAACATCTTAACAAAAAACGTCACTAGTACCATTACACATCGATGTCTAACACTAGAGCAACAGTGATCTAGATGGTGACAAGTTGTTCAGAGCGTGGCGGACCATTCGATTTAAGATGGAGAGGGATGAGAGGATGGAGTCGGGGGGTGGGTGAGGTGAAATTAAGTTTGGCAGCGAGGTGAGCTGAGGATTTTATGCGACATCCTCCTCTCCCTCTTCCTCAAACTCGCCCTCTTCAGCGGTGGCGTCCTGGTACTGCTGGTACTCGGACACCAGGTCATTCATGTTGCTCTCAGCCTCGGTGAACTCCATCTCATCCATACCCTCGCCCGTGTACCAGTGGAGGAAGGCCTTGCGGCGGAACATGGCAGTGAACTGCTCGGAGATGCGCTTGAACAGCTCCTGGATGGCTGTGCTGTTGCCGATGAAAGTGGCAGCCATCTTGAGGCCACGTGGTGGGATGTCACAGACGGCGGTCTTCACATTGTTCGGGATCCATTCAACGAAGTAGCTGCTGTTTTTGTTCTGCACATTCAACATCTGCTCGTCCACCTCCTTCATGGACATGCGACCCCTGAAGACTGCGGCCACGGTGAGGTAGCGGCCGTGACGCGGGTCGCAGGCAGCCATCATGTTCTTGGCGTCGAACATCTGCTGAGTGAGCTCAGGCACGGACAGGGCACGGTACTGCTGGCTGCCTCTGCTGGTGAGGGGGGCGAACCCTGGCATGAAGAAGTGCAGACGGGGGAAGGGCACCATGTTCACAGCTAGTTTACGTAGATCAGCGTTGAGCTGGCCGGGGAAACGCAGACAGGTGGTCACCCCGCTCATGGTGGCGGACACCAAATGGTTGAGGTCTCCGTAGGTGGGGGTGGTGAGTTTGAGTGTGCGGAAGCAGATATCGTAGAGAGCTTCATTGTCAATGCAGTAGGTCTCATCTGTGTTCTCTACCAGCTGGTGGACAGAGAGGGTGGCGTTGTAGGGCTCCACCACTGTGTCAGACACTTTTGGAGAAGGCACCACGCTGAAGGTGTTCATGATGCGATCGGGGTACTCCTCGCGAATCTTGCTGATGAGCAGGGTGCCCATACCGGAGCCCGTACCACCACCCAGGGAGTGAGTGAGCTGGAAGCCCTGGAGGCAATCGCAGCTCTCAGCCTCTTTCCTCACGACATCCAAGACGGAGTCCACTAGCTCAGCTCCCTCAGTGTAGTGGCCCTTGGCCCAGTTGTTTCCAGCTCCACTCTGGCCTGTAGTCAAGAACATCACAGTTTACTGATGTAACATCCACAGGTAAGACAAAAATCAGTTCACTTGATTCGAATTTGAATACAGATGAGTGAATTTTTTTGAAAAAAATTGACACAGCTTACCAAAGACAAAATTGTCGGGTCTGAAGATCTGCCCGAAGGGACCAGACCTGACTGAATCCATCGTACCGGGCTCCAGATCCACCAGGATGGCTCGGGGCACGTACTTCCCACCTAAAACCAGGCACAATGGTTACACATTGCATAAAGCAGTTCATAACCAGAGATGAAATTCATTTTATACAGTAGAGCTCAGTAAGAGAAAACAGATTGAACGGTTGTGTATTACAGCTGAATGTGACGCCTACCTGTGGCCTCATTGTAGTAGACACTGATCCTGTCTAGCTGCAGATCACTGTCGCCATGGTAGCTACCAGTGGGATCAATGCCGTGCTCATCACTGATCACCTCCCAGAACTGAGAAAAAAACAGTGTGGTAGGAGAGGAGGGGGGAGACTAAAGTTAATAAATAAAAAAAAAAAATTAAAAAAAAACCAAACTAAAAAGCAGTTCATATCATTTATAAATATGTAAGAATATTTATATGTATATGTTTAAATAGCCAGATAAAAGGATAGGTAGATGGAATGCTTTGCATTAGTAGAAAGCTGCTGGTCTTTAATTCTCTTGAATAGAGGTCAAAAGAGCAGTCAATTATTCTGAAATAGTGCCTCAGGGGGTAATCAGGCAGATGGCAATAACCTGGTAAGTAACTGTCTTTCGTGCTATGCATATTAAACGTCAACAAACATAAAAATTATAGATAAAATCATACCAATGTTAAAATAACAAAATAATAGTTTAAATTAGTGAGTTATGAGATAGGGTTTCAACAGCAATTGGCTTGAAAAGAGTCATGGTTAAAAATAGCTCATAAATGAGGAGGGGGAAGGGACGCTGCTCCTGCGGTGACCATAAGGTTATATTACTAATACAGTCGATCGCCTACATATTCGCCTGCAACATTAAAAACAAAAACAAAAACAAAACAGCAAAAGGACTTTTTTGCATGCAATTATTAAAGCTAAATGGTTTTTGGATGTTGCATACATATATTTGTCTATTGCATAAATCGGTGCTTGAATAAATATTGATTTGAATGTTAACCCTGCAGAGAACATCAGCGAGCACATCGCCTATGATTTAAAATTATAATGCAAAGCACGCAGCTTTAATGAAGAAAAGAAGAAGCACTGAGTTTCTAATAGAGAATTCCTTAAGGATGGACGAGAGGGCTCCTCTCGGCGCGGCCGAGGCGTGCCTGCATGAAAAGAATGCACAAGCCTCTGCAGAATGCAAAACAGAGCGAAGAAAATAAATCAGAAAAAATAGGCCTACCTTGGCTCCGATCTGGTTTCCGCACTGGCCGGCCTGCAAGTGCACAATTTCGCGCATTTCGGACAGATAGTCGAGAGGATGGTCGAGTAGGAGATGGGAATCCGAGCCGCGGAGTTTCACAGGATGATGGCTCCTGCAGTCGATTGTAGGGGATTTGTTACGCCGCCTCTAAAACCGTCTACTGGGCTGAATCGGTGGTGCAACTTGACGTCATCGCCATGGTAACCAAAGACCGGAGGAGAGAGGGAGGAACCAAAAACCCGTGGAAATGGCGGATAGGATGCGTGGGGCTGCATCAGACTCATTATTCTCACGGACCGAGTGAGCCCACAACCCCCACACCCCCGACACACACACACACACACACACACACACACACACACACACACACACACACACACACACACACACACACACACACACACACACACACACACACACACACACACACACACACACATGATAAACGTTTGACACTTACACATCAAGGTCAGACGAGTTTTAACATTATAGCCAGAAAACTATCACAAGTTCATTAGTCACTTTAAACATACATCCATGGCTTGAAAGGACAAGTAACAGATGTATCAACTGGAGTTTGATGACTATTTGATACTTGAACAGTATAGGCTGATGTTACAGCAAAGTATCAAGGATTTCTTGGTGCCAAAAAGTCTGCATGTTGCAACAGGATACAAAACAGGAAAGAAAATGCTCAAGATGTGCAGCAATGAAGAGAGAACCGGTTTTGATTCGACATGGTTTTACTGGTTGGCCCATTTCTCTCTGGTAAATGATGGGCTTTGTTACTTTAAATTAGAGTGGGGTAATTCGTTTCACAATAAACACACCGACATACTTATGGGTTACAAAAGAGAAAACAAAACAAAACAAAATAATGACACCTGTGAGCAGAGACAGGTCAGCCACGAATGTAATTTCTTAAAGCTGATGGTGCACTCCAAGACTATGATTATCAGGAGTAGCTATTAACTTGCCAGAAAAGCCAGTATTGAATTTCATTACAAAATATTCTTTATCCTTATGTGTAAAAGGCAGATACTTCACTGCATGTTATTAAATATTCACACTAAGAATCAAGGAAGTTGTACAACAATGTTACTGTCACTAAATTCACAGATTTATGGATTTAGTTGCAGTTTTTTTTTTTTTTTTTTTTTTTTTTTTTTTTTACCTGGGAGTAAACTAGTCAGTGTCCAAGTGAATAAGTGCTGCACAGGATTTCAAAAGTAAGTTGTCAACATAGATGTTAAACTGAAACATTCACACTCACATCCTGACTGATTACATTCCGGACTTTCAACAAGTTACCGACCAGTTTTCAGTCATACACCGATTGGCCAATAGGGCTTTATTTCCTGCTTCCCAGCTGTGCAACGTACATTGCTCTTTCACATTACTCGTTTCAAGTTACTCCCACAGAAGTCATGTACAGGAAAACCAAGAGCGTTAGCTACTTCTTGTCAAGAACAATAGAGAAGCGGTTAGTGCACTCTGAGGCTTTCAGGAGACGAGTTTAACCAGGCGCGCTAAATCATGTTGTTATTGTTGACAGGGGAGTTGTTAAGGACTTGAACGTGACGACTTATGCTATTTGGCATTGTGGATTAACTTTATTTTACGACAATGTCACTCCCAGAGGAGGACCTTACATGCCCAGTGTGCTGTGACATCTTCACAGACCCCGTTCTGCTGTCCTGTAGCCACAGCTTCTGCAGGAGCTGCCTGAAGAAATGCTGCGACACGGGGCTACGAGAGTGTCCTGTGTGCAGGAAAAGGGTCTCCAAGTCCAATCCTCCATCCAATTTGGCTCTGAAAAATGTCTGTGAGGCTCTTGTGCAGGTCAGGAGGCAGAGTTCAGTGCTGGAGGAGGATAAGATGAACTGTCATCTGCATGGGGAGAAGTTAAAACTCTTCTGTCTGGTTGACAAACAGCCTATCTGTGTGGTGTGTCATTCTTCCAAACTTCACAAGACCCACGATAGTTCGCCTATAGAGGAGGCCCTGCTAGACTGCAAGGTAAGGGAAACAAACAAAACATTGTTAGCTGAAGTGACTGTTTAAGGGTAACACCTAAAAGCAGAATGTAGTTCCACAAGTCTGTCCAGATTGTGGGCCACACTTTGAGAGATGAGTCTAGGCTTAAAATATCCAAAAAACTCAAAACATTACATCTGATCTTTGCTGACTGAGGGCTGCTTGACTTTTAGGATGAACTCGTTTTGTCACTCAAGAGCTTGCAGGATAAAGTGGACAGCCTCAAAAGAATCCATAAGACCTCTGCTGACATGTTCAAGTACATGAAGGTAACAGAGGACAAATCTTAGTTGTTAGGAATAAAATATGAAATACATTTCTGAAAAACGTTTCTGAACATCTCCATCCAGAGTCAGACGCTGGAAACACAGAAAAGGATCAAGAGCCAGTTTGAACAGCTCCACCAAGTCCTCTACCACGAAGAGTCGACCAGATTAGCAGCGGTGAAAAAGGAAGAAGAGGAGAAGATTGCCGGGATGAAGGATAAGATGAAGGAGCTTTCGGCAGAGGTGCAGTCCCTCACAGAGACCATCTCAATCATTCAGGAACAGCTAAAGGAGGACGATATAGTTCTGTTAAAGGTATGTGCCGTCCAGTTTTCAACTGTTTTCTCATTCTGAAAAAACTCCCTTTGACACTATATTTTCTTCCCCAGAATTTTAAAGCCACTCAGGACAGGTAGGTTACAATGAAAGTATGAGCTGACACTTATTTCATGCAAATCACTGTGACATATCTACAGAGTAAGACATCTGTTGTTATCACAGAGGTCAAAGCATGGAGCTCGGTTCAGACAACATGTACGGGTTACTGATCGATGTAACCAAACACCTCTGCAACCTCAAGTACACAGTCTGGGAGAAAATACTGGACCATGTAGACTACAGTGAGTAAACCCTGTTATTCTACTCTTCAGATTCAGCGGCTCAAAGACAGGAACTGTGCGGCCTTGTTTAACATATCGGTGTTCCTAATTTTGTCTTTTAGCTCCTGTGACTTTAGACCCAAATACAGCACACCCCTGCCTCATCCTGTCAGACGACCTCACTTCCCTCCACTACTCAAAGCAGCAGAGCTGTTGCCCTGACAACCCAGAGCGCTTCCACAAGAGCGCTGAAGTGGTAGGCATGACGACCCTGGGCTCAGGAAGTCACCACTGGGTTGTGGAAACAGGAAGTAATCACGACTGGCTCCTGGGTGTGGCCTCTTCGTCTGTGCCGAGGACAGCCGAGATCCCCGCCCGCCCTGAAAACGGCTTCTGGACTTTGTGTTTCCGGGATGCAAAGTTCAGCGCCATGACCTCGCCGCCGACCCTGCTGACAGTGTCAAGAACGCCCAAACAGGTCAAAGTGCAACTGGACTACAACAAGGGGACGGTGTCTTTCTTTGACCCTGTTGACAACACACTCATATATGCATTTACACACACATTCACAGAACCGTTACTTCCATATTTTTATACACAGAGCAGTCACCCGTTGAGAATAATGCCACAGAAGATACTTGTCACAATGTTGCGGGAATAAGTGGATGAGTGATTTATTACTAAGTAGATCATAAATGCCATCGCAGAACTCCCATGATGGATGAAATAAATAAGAAATTAAAAGTTAAGTTTGGTAGATTAACCTGCTGTAATGTTAATCTATCCTAAAAAAAAAAAAAAAAAAAAAGGTAAAGTATTCTTCATCCAAGTCATTTTGATGCCTCAGAAACTCCTCTTAGAGAAGTAGTTTGACATTTTAGGAACGCTTCATCGCTTCTTTTTGTCTTAGAAAAAAACACAACAAATTCCACAATGCGACACCTCTAAAGTTCAGCGATTAACATGCTACATCTGGTTTATTTGGTCAACACAAGACCAGAGGTGTGAAATGATAATAAGTGAGCATTTTAAAAGGGTAGTTAGTTGGGAATAATAACCTCCTGGAATCTGCCTGGCAAGTCTCCTAGTACATATACCCCTTAAAAATGATGAAACAGGGTTACACTTAAGTTATTTTATGGGTTAAACAAAGAAGATATAACGACCTTTAGAGGTGCTGGCAGGCAGATTTTGTTGCACTCAGGCAGAGCCATGCTAGCTGTTTGCCGCAGTTTTTAAGCTGTGCTAACTGACTGCAGGCCCAAACCACACAAACATGAGCGTGACATCAATCTTCTCATTCCTGCACAGCAAAGCTAATACATGTATTTCCCAAAATGTAGACCTATTCATTGAGCTACAATTTTCCAATCAGTCAAACCCTGAATAAAATAATGTGTAGTTTAAGTAAAAACTAAGTAAACATAAAAACTGTCATGAAAGTTACCAACTATTAGAACGGCTTTCTTTTGAAACAAGATGCTGACTGATTGTGGCATTAGACCTCTGTTGTGAAAAAGGTAAAAGCACGTTTGCTTTTGAAAATGATATGTTGAAATTAGTCCAGTGCTGAATTTTTGTGTGGCAAACACTTTTTTTTATTTTCTGATGTACTGTTTGACGTATTCAGTGATTCCTCTACAACCATATTATGTTGGACTGGGATGGGAAGATGTTTGTAACCTGTTATACACTGTATGCACCTTAAAACATACACATTACACACACACACACACACACACACACACACACACACACACACACACACACACACACACACACACACACACACACACACACACACACACACACACACACACACACACACACACACACCTCATTTGCAGAAAGGATCAAGTTTATTGATCTATTTTGTACACATGGTGGCGCCAAACTCAAAGAAATAATTTGAATAGTTTGATGCTGTTTGTAGAAATCCGTTTTCCGGAACATAAAGAATAAATAACAATGTCATGTTTTCCAATTTCCAATTAAAGATTAAAAACTTTTTTCAGAATCTCTTTCCCCCTCTTTGTTTATAGTGACAATAAATTCAATATATATTCGGAAAAGGAGAAATGAAATCAGTCACAGAAAACATGTGTTCCTACTCTCTTCTTTAGAGATACATGTTCTATTAAAATAAATATGTACATTATATTCTCTTGTAAATCTAGGTGGATGGGTTTTGTGCAGGAGGGGTTTCGGTGTTCTCTGCAGTGACACAGCTAGTACACTTCTTAATGCAGGCATCAGAGAGGAAAGGCACCTTCTCCAGGCGAGTCAAGTAGATGAGTGGCTGGGTGGTGCTGCTGATGTTCACGAAGGCAAAGCCCACAGGCTGCACGTAGCAGCGAAACACATCAGGGTGATAGTAGTCTTCAAATGGGAACAGAGCGACAGGCGGCAGGTAGTTGATCACAATGATGTAAAGGATCGAGAGCACCGTCTTGAAGGCCTTCCTCTTCATGGGGTGCATTTCATCTTTACCGGCCCCATGGGACTTCTTCAGGGCCCACAGGATGCTTGCGTTACACAGCACCATCCAAGTGAATGCAGCAAGGATCTCACCAGTAAACACCTTCTCAAAGTTGGGTAGGCCTCCCACCACCTTGGCGGATGAGTAGGTGAAGGTGAGGCAGAGTACCAGCACTGAGAGGCTTAACCTGTACTTAAAGTGTTTCAGCTGGCTGAAAGCGATTGGAAAGAGCACAGCCACGAAGCGATCTAGGCAGATACAGGAGAGAAACAACGGGCCGCTGGTATCCTTCACACCGTAGGAGAACTTAATGGACAGCCACACCTCTTTGTTCTGCCAGACGTAAAGGTTGAGGAAGGTGATGGGTGTCATGACCCCAAAGTAGGCATCCATAAAGGCCAAGCAGCCCAAGAATATGTCTGAGGTGGACGGTTCTTTGCGATTGCGGATTAGAATTGCAATGACAAGTAAATTGGCAGGAATCCCCACCAATACGTTGGTGGACTGCACGATCAGGTCGAAGAGAATGGCCTCTGCCTGATGGTCACACCCGTCAAACACACTGAAAGGTTTTACTGTGGCATTGATGGACGCTGTGCTGTTGAGAGGGAGATGAGTTGGGACTGAGGTCGCGTTGAGTGATGAGACATTTCTGTCCATGTTTCTATGACTGCAAAAACCAGGACTCTGAGGGAAGAAGAACAACAGCAGTGATGATCAGGATTTAACATATTCCGCATTTTCCGGACAGACAGTCACTCACTATAAACTGTAAATGATACAGTTTCCATTAAAGTATTTATCAAGGGAACTTGATTTATCTGCACTTTAAAGGCAGTCTGTAAAACTACAGCTCAATGTGTTGTGTTAATATGAAGAAACTTTTTTTTACTTGTATCGTATAAATGCACATTGCATTGTGGGAACAAGAACCCTTGCCAAGCACGAAAAAGTGCAGGACGCATGGCAGCCATCACACAAATTGTTCAGTCAGTCAAAGTTTCATTCGGCTTTCAGAGTTGGAGAAACCTTAGCGGTTGTCCGGCAGAGTTATGCTAGTCCCTGTTTAAGCCTGCGACTGTCCACCTAGTGACCGATATGTAACAATTTTAAGATAAGCTGCCTGTTTTGCGTTGCAAAAGTTGGGCTCGGTAGCCAACTAGCCGACTAACACCAGTTAAAAGAAAAAAAGAAAGTTTGGTACCGTGGCAATTGACGGAAAATGTTAACTAAGCTGTTGAAGTCACAATAATATCTGGCTTGTTGGGCAAACTAATGTTGGACACGTCCTATTTATCCTCCCATGTGCTATATATTTACTGTAAATCTATGGAATTTACCCATTTTGGGGTTGAAGGAAATGTCTAGAAACTTAACAAAAAAGATACTGTAAATTTTCTTCTAGAACATTAGCCCTTTTTTTTTTTTTTTTTAAAGAATTGTTTTCTTAGTCTTGATATTTTGTATCTCAGCACAAAAGCCTCAGCATGTGTCCCATCAAACATACAACTGTTCATTAGAGTCTTTGTTTCTGACCTGCTGAGCAGTTTATTCTCAGTAGAGATTAAGTAGCTGCAGAAGCGGTTCACAGAGTAAAAACATGTTACAAACACTGCCAGGGCTTCTCCTCGGGCTGTTATCCTGTTATTGTGTCTGTGTGGACTCTCCTCTGGGAAACGTAACTCCCTGTGTGCAGAGAGCTCTAACTCACTAAAGGGACTCATTCTGAAAGCCCCACCTTTTCACAGCAGAATAAAAGGGCGGCCAATCCTAAATGAATACGGCGAAGGTCGTATTCTGCACATGGCTTTAGACTGTTGTATTTAATGTCAGTGGATATTTGTTAATGTCCCTTCAACTTTTAAAAGTCAGTTTCTCACATTTAGCTATTTCTAAAGCCTATTTCTGAGAACAAGGATGATAACTTGGGGGAAAAAAACTTGAATAAAGGCTGGACTGATGGAGAAAAAACTGAAGTCAGACATAAAGCAAACAGTTATACTGCAGTCATCATGAGCCTCGAGTGTCTCTGTCTGTGGCCCCTACAAGAGAAGACATATGGAAACTTTGTCTGCAGGTTTTGGTAATTTCGGTTTTGTTCTGGGCTTCAGGACTATTTCCAGCAGCTCTGAGTCAGGCTGATTTGTGCAATCTGAACTTGCGAGCATCTTTAAATGCTGTAGTATACCTGAGCTACCTCCAATAATGGACTACTGAAGCCAGAGGCTGTGATTGTTCCCTGCCATCACTGGGACTGTTCTGGTTGAATGTGGACCTGTCTTCCCCTCGGTCCCTCAGCGGATGGCGTTTCTCACCTCCCTCTGCTGCCGACTCCACCTCAGGACACGCACACTCCTGTGGGACTAATCACCTAACGGAGGAGGTGAAGCTCTTTACCAAAGATGCTCGTCACTGGGGATGGCAGACTTAATCAATTTATTTTTCTCCAGGCATATCTACTGAAAATGAAGTAAACAAACAGCATTTTAAACAGTATTTTTGTAGGATTTAATTGGGTGCTGAATACCCTGCAGTATCAATATGAACTTGTATTCTTAAAACTGTGGAAAAGTGACTTATCAGCTGCATATAAGTAAATTTGTGCTTGTTTGGCTAAAAATATAGAAATATGTTGTTAATTTGTAACATTATCGTTTAGAATTGTAAACAACAGTAAAAAGTAGCTATATTACTTGTTGCCAAAATGTTCGAGAAAATACATTTGATTGTATTTAATTTACTGTAAAATGTATTTATCTTTATATTACACTTTTTATTTTCTATTAGTTCCTGTTTTATTTGCATTTAATAAATCAATTCAGTATTGTTGTCTTTGCAGCTTTCGTGTAGTATAGTGTAGTATAATGTATAAATCACAATGCAGATGTTCTTACCCAGGTTTTTAAATGGAAAATACTTTTACAGCAAACAGCACATACATTGTTATTGGCTATTGAATGGCCATTCCACACATAAAGAACGTAAATAAAAGTCTGAAACATTTCCAATCACATGCTGATTTCTAAGATGTGCTCAGTGTCAAATGAATGAAAATCAAGAAACTCAGTTCATCTCCCTTTTTTTTACTTTTGCAAAAGTTACCCATGTTTCTTGGCTGCCATTAATCTTAAGAAAATGAATATATTACATTATTTTAGTAAATAAAACTGATACAATTTAAATGGAGATGACTGACTGGAATTAAACAATTCAGCATTCCAATTAAGGATGTGTTGATTGAAATGCTTTGAATAGACACAAACTTTGCAAAACAAAACCAACATACAAAGTCAAATTTACCTGTGCAGCATTTTAAAACGTACATTTTTTTTTACTTACCAGTTTGCAATATTCTTCAGCGCTGCGTGGTCAATGTGATGCTGTGTGCGTTTCAAGTATTAATTTATAAGTTCTCTAAGTGTCGTGGATTTGACGCTGGAGGGGAGGATCGGTTTGATATCATGAGGGAATAGTGACTCTTCCATTTGATGCTTCTTTATTAAGAGGCCTCCAAGTGTACAGGTGGGGGAATGTTTGCTTGGAAATGTTATGCAATAGATATTAAATATCGTTGCACTGATATTTCTGTTCAATAGTAAAAGATCCGCCTTCCTCTATCACCACTGTTGAACTCTGCCATTCCCTTGTCTATTGGGTTGTCAGTCTGGGTTTGACATGTGGATTCAGGGAGCATCGAGGGACCAGGCTGATGATCCTCTGGAGCGATAAATGTCATCCTCACTTAGCCCTTTATCCTTTCCTTCTGTTAACTGGTGACTTTGAGCACAGGTGCACAAGAAACAATACTACCAACAGCCAAGAGCAAATGTCAATGGGGTCTGAGCTCGTTTAGTTTGGTTCTAGTGCATCACTAGGTCTCATCCAAGTAAACCACACATTGCCAGGGTACAGCTAGTAAAGACTCCCCCATGGAGTGTTCATCAATTGACAACTGAAGGTGAAAAAAGACACGGTGAGTGTGTGTGAAGCCTGTGTGTGAGATATGTGTCAGGGTGTGTTGGGATCGATTATTTCGCAGAGTGCTTAATTGCATTTGAGTCTCGGCTGGTAACCCAATGTTCTGTTCCCATGTGAAGACGCACAAGACAGAAGCCACAATGATCCACTGTCGCACTGAGAGAATTACGAGAGAGAAAGACAGACACGAAGAACAGGAGTGTGACTTATTTGCATTACCTCTTTTTTGTCGAGGGGGGCAGTAGAGGACTGCACTTCATACTGGCTGTTTGACTGACAGCAGGGTCTCAGCAAGAACATGCCATGATATTCACATTATATTAAACTCCCCAGGACAGTCTGAGATCTCGCCTGCCCTCCCTCTCTTGTTACAGCCACACTTTCTGAAACTTAGAAAGGTGAAACATCACACTTTGTTTCACATATGAAACATTTTGGATTAAACACATACTGATCCAAACA
This sequence comes from Brachyistius frenatus, assembly GCF_029030835.1. Taxonomy (NCBI): domain Eukaryota; kingdom Metazoa; phylum Chordata; class Actinopteri; family Embiotocidae; genus Brachyistius; species Brachyistius frenatus. Next base: position 2,796,802 of record NW_027210642.1, on the reverse strand, counting down.
GGTACTGAGCTTCAGAATATACGTCTCTCAATGAACCAGCTGCAGTTTGTTGTGTATTACACTTGTTTTATTTTCTTCTTCTCTGGGTTCTGCTTCTCGTTAAGTACATCTTTGAATCACGTCTTTCCTGCATTCCCCCTGCTTCGTGTGTTTGTATCCATCTTTGCCTCTGTCCAATTAAGCCATCACCTCAATGGTCTTCTGGCATCACCAGCAGTATCAGTGCTGCCAGGGCAAGAAGGAAAATACAGCAATTTCCACAGCTTCAAGTAAAACAATTACATATCCAGCGGAGAATGTGTTTATGCTGAAAAGAAGAAATTTGACGAAGTGCGCAAAAGCTATGAAATCTAATGTTGGACCAATCCACTTCAATTTCATATTTCTAGATAAAATAAAACAAATATCAATTTATTTAAAAAGGCTTTGGAACATATTCTGGGCTGCTCCAGTAGTTCATGTAATTATAACAGAGTTGAGTCACGGCTTACATAAACTCATTGTAAAATCATGCTGTTAGGAAATATTGCCCTCTTTCTCTTATATCCTGCCTCGGATGTAGTGATGTTAAGAAAGAGGCTCTGTTGCAGGAGGCAGAATATAAAATGTGATGTTGGTCAGGATCCGGTATTAACATGCATCTCACTGTGGGCGGTCAAGATGCCAAAACCAAAATTATAATACAAGTTCTTACTGACACTGTGCAGAAACCACCTGCCACCAGTAGACAATCAAACCACGAAATCTTCAGTTCAAACAGAAAACAACAAAATGTGATGATAATATCATGTATTATAATGAAATTAAAGGTAAGAAGAATTGTAAACATCTTTGTGCTTCAGAAGCTGCGTGGGCCAATAATATATCAGCATTTCAATGACTAATTGTACATGTTGAATCGGGACAAAACGAGTGTGTGGTGGTAGCCAGATTTTCAACAGTACAAGCACTTCAGACATCCTCAGTGCATCAGAGATCTGCCTCCAGACTCGTCAGGGCGATAGAGATGCAGGTGATTTCATCACAGTACACCCACCCACCCACTCGTGTACTTGCACACACACATAGATAAACACACAGGTAAGACAGTACAGTGTAACAGTGCTTGTTGCACAAACACTTGCAATGGCTTTTATTTGTGGGAACATTGCTTTATGTTTTTCTTCTGAAACAGTTAATGTAACCTGCAAAGACTAAACTGATCATCGCTATTTTTATTCCATGAATCTTTTTTATGTTGTTTATTGGGATTATATGCTATATGTTCACATCCGTCATTTTCATGCGTCACCACATGCTTCTCCACTTGTGATCGGATCTCACTTCCCCGCTCTATATGCAGATGGACAGGTACGTCATGTAAATAAACAAGCAAATAAGCACTTGACCAAGCCCCTTACACCCTTTAGACTCCTTTATAGCCACCATATATTTGTAGGTAAATCTCTCCTGTACTTTTTGTATAGTTCAGCTGTGCTCGGCTGATTCACACAAGATGTATTTTTCTCTATTATCTCTATTGCTGACATCCTCTGTCAGTTGAGTAGGTGGTACTTCAATGTGGCCAAGGAAGCATTAGTGTTCACATTGCTAAAAGAATGTGTCCAAATGTGTCCCAGACCACCTCTGAATATAGTCAAAGCAAATCAGACCTCAGTGTGTCCTCAATTTGGTCTGGGTGTGTTCACACCTGTATTTTCAACTGTCCACTTGTGGTCCGATCACCCAGAAAGAATGTTAATGCCAGTTGTGAACAGGCAAGAAGAGAAAAGGACAAGGAAAAAAAAAAAAACTTTTTAAATGACCTCTGTTAATGTACAGCAGTCACTGGACAGCTGTAAAGTTTTAGTTTATGTTTTGTTGATAATATATGATGAAACAGTAAAGCTGCAGGGGAATGCCATCTTATATATTTGCAACAAATCCTCTCAATATCAGTGCAGCGATTTGTTCCATTTCATTTTAAAATCATTAACAGTATGTTCTCCAGAGGATGAATGGGCATTTGTGGTGGGTGAGCAGCCACTAAACTGATCTTTAATGAGATTTTGACATGGCTGTAAAGTGGAACTAAGTGAATGCCTCACAGCAAAAATAGGAAAAATGGGCATCCCACCAGCTTTCCATTAATTATTACAATTATGTCATTCTAAAGCTGCAGTAATCACCATAATTACGGCCTCTTAGTCTTGGGGCAGCTAACTGACAAACAAACAGCCCAGACTTTCGTTTAGCAGTTAATTATGGACTAAAACAACATAATCCATACAAGGGTACAGGACAGGGGAAGATTCCAAATTTGACTTCTAGTGTAATTAAAAACAAGTGTTTCATTGTTATTGAAGCCTAAATCCTGAAAAACTGGCTGAATGAGCTGGGTGAGATGTGCATGGACAGGTAGTTTTATTTAGAAAAACAGCACAGACACCTATACCTCAAGATGATTTACAGATTTGTGCTGCCAGTCACTTTGGAGAAATCGGAGACCATAAAAGTGTTCCGCATTAAAATTGAATCTAAGTTGTGGGGCAGAATGAATCAGAAACCTCAACACATGTCACGTGGTTAAAGCATTATGAAGTTAGAGCTGTGTGACCCACACTCAAGTTACATTGGTTTCGATTTTCTTTGTCAGCATGAACTATTCTGAAGGATAATGCTGATCAGATTTTTATGGAATGAATCATCAGCATCCTAAATTCAAATTTGTTTGGGCCTTAATCGTCTCTTTTCACGCATAATTACAATCTCGGTAATTCCATTTACACGGAGGCCAGTCAATTTAAAAAAAAAAAAAAAAAAAAGCCCAGTGAAGCCAGTCTCTGTTCAGGTGTGTATAGGAATTTTAAGATCAATAGAATAACAAAATAAATATTCATGAGTCAATAAAGGAGTATGACTCAGAATGTTGCTTTGTTGTTTTAACTTTTGGATATTGCACTTTGAAGTGAAATTTCATGCAAATCTCTCGGATGAAGAACAAAGCTAACTGAGCGTTTCTTTGTTTTCTCATTTTGCTGTGAAGACAGAACATACAATAGCTGCTTTTGAACTGAGTTTGCAGGTTTTTTGTTCCTTGATTATGTAGCAAAACATGGTAGGAGTGGTTACCTTTCACTAAACAAAGGTGCTCGACCACCTCAGACTATAATTATTCAGTAGAATCACTGATCAGCTTTCAGTACACAGGCAGAAATATTTGAAAATGCTGATGTAAGATATATTTGACATGAAATGCCATTTGTCTTTATTCAACCTCACTCTATATTGAAATACTGTAAATATACTGGCATCACTGGATACCAAAATGCATCCAGATGTATCTTTAAACTGCATTCATTTGGAGCTGTGAGACAAAATCATTTCATTACTGCTGAATGAATGAGTTGAAATCGAGAACAACTGGGTTCTATCTATTTGACTATATTTGTCAGTGTATAAAGTTTTCTCATAGTGTGTTAATGGGCTAAGTTGTGGGGCAGAATGAATCAGAAACCTCAACACATGTCACATGGTTAAAGCATTATGAAGTTAGAGCTGTGTGACCCACACTCAAGTGCCATGAACCCACTGCAACATGTGTTTGAAGCCTTTGAAGCAGGAACACCACATATACTGTTGCTTTTTGAACTCACACTGATTGTGTGAGCTTGGACCCAAACGATTTTCTGAATAGTGAAGCATCAATAAATAACATGGTTACATAAATATCAGATACACCTTACATGGTTTGGGAAATATTTATAGGACAATGTGCTTTTTTTTTTTTTTTTTTTTTTTAAATTTTAAATTTTTTTTTTTTTTTTACTGTATCAGGCAGGTAATGTTTCATGTTTCCCTCAAGTACGCAGCCTATACCTGCAAGAAATTTGATAGCATAGGTACCGTATTTTTTCAGTATCTTCTCTTCGATTGACATGTTGGGAAGATTGGACGGATGAATGTTGTCCTCTTTCTTTGACAGTTCAGTCAGGGCCACTTTTGTCAAAGAAGGCTTTTACTGATTGAGCAGTCATTTTCATTTGGCGTTATGGCTCTGTTCGGGGAGCTCCCTGCCCTTCCACGTGCTTATGTGGAAAGCCTGAGATGGGGAGAGAACACATCCCCGTTCTTCCATGTGCCTTCATGGAAGATTCAGGCAGTGAGAGCAGCAGCAAGAACCCAACAGAACAGAGCAGGCATCAATGACAACGAAATGACATTGATTAAATCAGACACAGTATTGAGGAGGAGCTGGGGTGGCGGTGGGTGGCAAAGCATCTGGCAGAGGAAGCAGGAAGAGTGGCGGGCTGAAGCAGCTTTAAATAAGGCACCTTGTTCGAACTTTGCCAATGAATGCATCGCGGGGAAGCCGCTGAGTGTGAGCTGATGTGAGCCGGCCTCGGGAACAGTTGTTGAGCTATCAAGAGAGCTGAGCTTGACTTTGTGGCCGGCCTGAACTAACGCTATGCTCAATTTAAATATCTTTAAAGCTCCACAGAAATAATTAATACAATTTTTATTTTACTTCTGAATCATTAAAAAAAAGTGTGTGCCTCAGCATTTTTTTTTAGATTCATAGATATCTGTAACGTGAGTCCCGCTGGATGTCCAAGAGAAATGTCCTGACTTTAAGTTTGTAACCCAAAGGAGGAAAAAGTGGGAGTAAAAGAGAGCGTCTTTGTTGATCAGTAGTTGTGTAAATACGGAGATAACATCATCGGCCGTGCGGCTATTTTTACACTCAGGGACATGGTCCAAGTCTGTGACACGAGCTGCTGGGCTCTATTGTGCCTCTGTAGTCCACATGAATAAACACCTGCTACTGTTCTCAGAATAATTATACACACTGTTGGAGCCGCCCCTTTCAAAGTTCAGAGCTCTCCATCAAGGAAAGAAAGAAAACTTCATTTATTTGATAAATGTAGGCAATATTGTTAAATTAGAAACCGAAAGAAAGACCAGTATTCACTTTTTATAAGCCGTATATAGACATTTAATGAGTGCTTATAGATTTTAATGTTGTTGCAAGTAGATATAAGATCTTTTTTAAGTGTTTTTGATATTGTTTCCAACAACCTTGCCTCCTGTGATGGATCCATACACCACATAAACTGTATATTAACATATAATAGATGGAAATAAAATATAACAGCTGTAATTAGATAAAAAAATACATCTTCACAGGAGAAGTAATAAACACTTAAAATGTTCTAATATGTGCTTAATACTACATAGCAATATGCTATAAATAGTATATTAATACTGTCAGTAAAAGGTAAATGAGTTTAAGGGGTGATGATGGTTAAAGATAAGTGTTAACTGATAAAACATTATAACTGTGTTTAATTACATGATGGGTATTGACGGGTACGGTATTGTATTGTATTTAGCGTCCCTATTATTTTCAATAGCTCTTCCAGAGACCGTTCTGTATTTATACTTGACCCTGCACAGGGACGGGTTGACGTCTGAGAAGAGGCACTGCTCACTTCGAACAGGCCTCGCAGGGAGAATCGTCCTCCGTCCAGCTGGCTGTCAGTGGTAAGCAGGGTGAGAACATAGCTGATAGCCTTTCAGCAAGATTGTACATCTATCATCGTCCTATCCGAACACCCTGACGTTGCTGCTGATTGAGTTTTGGCAGGAGAACACTCGGGTCATCACATGAGAGCACAGAGATACTTGAATGGAAACAGATTGGCTCTTTGCGTGTTGTCTCCATTTGCCAGGTTTGAGAATGTGTGTGTGTTATCATTTGCCGCTCAGCCCCCCGGCAGTTACCTCAAACCATCACAGCAGCTCAAGTGTTTTCTCTGGACTCTATTTCAGCGGTAGAAAGTAACAAAGAACTTTTAAATATTTCCGTTAATGCTACTTTATACTTCCACTCAAACTACCTCTCAGAGGAAAATATTATACTTTTGACTCCCCTACAGTTAATCTGACGGATTAAGTTACTTTTAAGATAAAGATTTGACTCAACAGATAGTATAACAAGTTTTTAAACTAAAACACATTCAAGATAAAACCAGTGGTTTCCAACCTTTGGTTTTGTGACATCTTCCAAAAATTTAGGGTCACACGTCTCACACGGTTTCAGTTCAATAAATGTTCAAATGATCCAAGTTTTCACCAAAAATAAAAATTAAGAAAAAGTCCAAAACCTGAAAACCTCAGAACTATTTTTTGTTTTTTTGTCTTTCCTCTCGCAGTAATAATTTGACAACCCCTCACATATATCTGCTGTCCCTGCGTATAATACAGGGTATAAACTAGTTCAACCTGCAGCAGCTACAACAGTAACATGCTGCTGAAACGCTGATGCTTTATGCTTTACGCTGATAAATGGAGGACCTGAGCTGAAATGTTATTGGATCAAAAACAAAGTTATTGACAGTCAAACTTTATTCAGCATCTTTCTCGTTCCCACAATAAGTTTGTGGGTTATATTTGATCTTTTATAAAAAAAAAAAACATGCTAAAAATGGCACAGTATTTGGATCGAATTCAGTGTGTTATTGTTCTATTTCATTCGGTCCATTGCTACGACACTGAGAGCTGATGAGTGTGCTGCATATTTCTTCTGAAGTTCAAATGTCACCACATGACCTTTGACCCGATGTGGTAAAAGTTGGCACGTTTGGACGAAGCCCTGATTGATGCTCCCTCCACTAAAGGCCTACTTGAATGTGGAAAACAGTGAGGACGTGAAGCTTGAAATATCTATTTTTTTGTATGCTGCCGCAGCAGCGCACTGATTTTCTGCCAACTCAAAGAGCGTGACCAGACACTGAAAAAAAGCTTGCCTCCGAGGGCCCGGAGGACCAGACGCCAAGCCCCGGCTGACCCAAACACAAAACATGCGCTGCGCTCTCACCTGTCTATTCTCTGCCAGGTTGGTTTTTCAGACCTTTTTCACATCGGCGCATTCCCGGACGCTGTTTTCATGGTGATCAACAGGTGCTTCGTCTGAGCTCAAATTGATCTTGGCAGCAGTATATCCTCAAAGGAAAAATTTACATAAGCTTTTAATTTTGCTGTAAACAAACACTGTAAAATGTATTTGTAGTTGAGTGTCTTCCCTGTGGTTTAATTTGTTAAACTGCACATGCTATATTTGCATCGCCTTTTGCAGCTATGCTAATCTCTCTCTACTTTACTCTTTACTTTGTACACCGTTGCTTACAAATGTTTATCCTGTAATACAACTGGATGGTGACCATAGAAAATACATAGACAGCAGCCTGCAGAGACAGCTGAGAGAAAGAGAAGGGGAGATTGTTCGTAGGAGGCCAACCGAAAAACCAGAACAACGCCATCATGTGTGCCATCTTTTAATATTTCATATTGGCATGTGTCTCATTATTAATGAAGCTGTGTATGTTACTGTGTTGGCATTGCCCCACCGGCTCCCTCTGTTGGATGTTTTGGGGACTGCCTCCTATCCCCAACACACCCATTCACTTTTGGGTTAATACTATATGGCTTCTTCTATTTTCAGCCAGAGCACTCTTGCATATGTGAATATACCTAATGTGTTTTTCATTTTGTGGCCTGGAGGTCTTTTTTTTTTTTATTTTTTTTTTTTTTTAAAGAAAAAGGAATATGTCTTAGTTATTTTGGTATGAAGCCATCAGACTTGTTTTTTTTTTTTTTTTTTAGCTCATGGAGGGACTCTAGAAATAAAGGTACAGATGTTGTCAGGATAAAAAAAAGCAAGACGCTTTGTGTTATTTAGCCTCAGACCTACTGTCTATAAATGTGCCAGGCTAACGCAGATGCTAATGTCTCAGGGGGGTGGGGGCGGGGGGGTGGGGGGGTGGGATGGGGCACGTCTAATTTAAAAGCGTTTTAATATGAAATATCGTCGCATTTTGTGTTGACGCTCCAGCGTCAGAGAGCTCAGGGCAGGTTTAACGTCAATGCTTGCATATCTTATGTTTCACATTAGGAGTATGAAAAGTCGCTGAAGCTGCTGCTCTCCTTTTCTTACAACGCTCAGAGCTCGAACATCTTAAACAACAGCTGTTGCAGCACACAACAGATAAAAAAAATAAAATAAAAAAAATAAAAATGCGTGCGTTTAGAAATTTGATCTGCCGACACCATCCTCTGCTGCTGGCAATTTGAGGCTTTTTTTTTTTTTTCTTTTCCTTATCCGGACAGCAAATAACAGAGAAACACTTTGTACTGATGTCTTTGATGAACTTTTATTGACGCGTTCTCTGTCTCTCTCTCTCTCTCTCTCTCTCTCTTTTCCCCGACACCTCGGACACCGTGAAAACTATAAACAGACATAAACATCGTGACATACATTGCGAGCTCTTTCTGGAGTCTCTCATGCAAAATGTCCATTGCCCAAAAAAAAAAAAAAGCTCACACGTTAGCACATTAACAATGTCACAAAACTACAATCTCTCTCTCTCTCAAAAATAAAAATGCAATACGTGTCAATATAAATGCAAGTCAACAACAATGGACATAAATACACGAACAAATAAAACAATTTACCGTGTGCACCTCTTGGACCATGTGCAGAATAGCTTGGGCTCGTTCACTCCTCTCTGCCTCTGTGTCAGCAAAACGACCCACAACGCCACGGTCATGTGCCCACGCCAACTCTGGGTGTGGCCCGTTACTTTACGCCATCACATAAAGAATTACAGTACCTTGAGCTCAACCATATAAACTCAACAGATTTCAATTGCATGTTAATCAATCCTGCTCATTCAACATGCCCGCACACACAAGGAACATTTATGAACTTATAACTGGCTTCAACATGTCTCAGTTGCAGTGACAAACACTATTCAACAAACTAAAATAAAGGTGAAGGGTTAAAGGATCGCAAGAAACACTTGCAATAAGCAAGATGAAATGACACAGTGTGAATGCACCGAGGATCTCCTATGGGAAAAACAAACTTAAATCCCAGAACACACTGTTTTGTCTTTGTATTGTGTTTTATAGATCGTTGCTTCAGCTTCACAGAGATAACTGACACATACAGAAGGTCTTTGAACCCCTTTAATGGGCAAAGTTCATGTTCAATACTATGAGTGTGTTTTGCAAGAAGAAGCACAATGTTTTGTTCAGGGATTCATTGCAACAGTATACGCGTTGTTAGGAGGAAATTTATTTACCATGTGATAAGCCGTCAAATTCAGTGCAAGGCGAGGTGATTGAGTAGTTGGTTAAGGGGCCTCAAACTGTTAATAGTCTGTAAGGCTCCATAGTGGGAAAACTAATTTCCCCATAAATTCCAAAAAGGCCAACAGTATAATTCATTTTCAAGAGCCCGCTCAGTCTAATCCTTTGTGAACACATTCACCTACAAAACAGTCTACATTGTGTGCGTGACTGATTCTCTGCTTAAAACATGAATACACATTCAGTCAGGGATGAACATCACAGAAGAAGGCAATGATTAATTGGACTTGGGCTTTTGGATCACACAAACTGTAACTCTCATCTGGTGTAAAGAACCATTCCTGCCCCAGATCCCCTCAGCGGATGTATTAGTTCGGCTCAGTGTAGCAAGTGAAATGGCCTCGCCAAGTATGGAGACCAGAGTGCAGAGGGAGCAGGACAAAGTTCACTTAGCAAATAAACTGGTTATGGAATTGGGTTGAAGTTTGAAGACTTTCTATTTCCAAACAACACACATAAAACAAAGGTTCCAAAATAGCATAGTGACACAGAAGAACACCCAACACAACTGACATGCAAACACACGAACAGAATCCACAAACACAAACAAAGTTGTCTCCACAGACTGTATAAAAAAGTGGACGTAGGGTTCAAAAACCTGTTTTGTGTGTGTGTGTGTGTGTGTGTGTGTGTGTGTGTGTGTGTGTGTGTGTGTGTGTGTGTGTGTGTGTGTGTGTGTGTGTGTGTGTGTGTGTGTTGAGGGTGGTGGTGGAGGGGGTCTGTTTGATTGACAGCCCTCTGGTGCTGTCAGGTTGTCACTATCGATAGGCGGGGCATCATCAAATTGAGTCAGTCCCAATGCTATATGCGTATATGCAATATGTGTTTCATATGGGATAAATTTCTTTCAACAACGTTGGTCAGAGATAATCTTCAATTAAAGGTTAATCCATCTCGTCCTGAATTCACAAATATATATAAATGAAGTATTTTGAAACAAACGCAACTGCCTCTTTTCAATGCATCATTTTTTTTTCCAGTTGAAAATACAACCTGACGGCATTTTTTTCAATGATGCATTTTGTCAGTTTTCGTTTACTTGAACATTCGATGCTAATTTCATACCACATGGCCTCCACTGCTCTGGGGATCCTCCTCCCATCTCTGTTCCTGCTACTGATACTGCAGCAGCTGCCACCAAAATACATTCATTATTTTTTGGGGCATTTGGACATCTCCCTACTGTGCTTTTATCACTTCCTCTGTCTCGGTGAGCAGCAACAGCAGTCCAATTCTTCCTGACTTCACCAAATGATTTGACTAAATCCTTTGAACATCTATAACTAGGAGTTGCAAAAAAAAAAAAATAAATTAGAGGCGATGCGTCAAACAAAGAAGAATTTAAATCAAAAGCAACGTCAAAATGTTTGGTCAACTCAAATAAACAAGGAAATATTAACGTTTGAGTGTATAAACTCTAAGAAAATAGGTGGAAGTGTTTTTCCCAAAATTGACTTGAATGTGCATCAGACACACAAACAACAAATTATAAATCTGTTTGTTCTTTCAACAAACCATGTTGGTCAGACACCTTTCAATCATAGGAATAAAACACACGCTAAGTGGATCGAGAAACACACCATCCACCCCTGGTTCCGGGTTTACACCCCCCCCCCCCCCCCTTGTCCTTGTCCTCCTCCTCCCGTCCTGTCACGTCACACGGGTACAAGGAGCGCAATAAACAGCGGTGCGCGTCGCGCTCACTCAGCCACCGGTGCAAATGGCACACTCACAGCTGAGCCGTTTACTTTACTGCTACTACTATTTCTGTGTGATATCTTTTATAGGAGTTTCTTAAAACCCACAAACAGACCCTCTTTGCGGTCGCTGACAGGACAGAGAACTTCTTGCGGACGCGGGCTGCCTCTTTATTGTGAAAGTTGGATTACAGCGGAGCCTCTTGAGCTGAGAGGGAGTCAGAGGATGAGCAGCGGTGAAAGACAGACTGGTGAAATCAGCGGAATCCCGTGCTGTCAAAGGTAATCTGCTCTGTATTTATTTAGTTTAGTTTATGGTATTTCCACACGTGCTTCGAGTGAGGTGAATGTCATCACTTATACGAAGCTTCAAATATATCTGCGTAAATATCAGTAAAACTGTCAGGAGATTACGTTTCGTCGAAGTGCAATTTACGTGATTTACAAACTTATTACTCAGAGACATGCCGGCTACTATAGGGCTTGAAGTTTTGTTGTTTGGAGCATGTTGGGATACATTTCTGGAAACGTTTTCTGAATTCCAGCAACTTCAGACGAGCCAAATTTATCGCTCCTGTTCAAATGCCATGTTATCTGTAAGCCATCCTTTATCGTCACTCCTGGTCTGCTGCCCAGTCTGTCAGACCTACAAAGTGTGTTTTAAATATTCAGAGGATGTGCAGAAATACACTAATGGAGTGTTATATTTAATGAAATATCTGTTGATCGTATCAGAGTTTGGGCTGATTGTATCAGGCTCATTCTCCTATGAAATACAACAGCACAATTTCTTCAAATCAATATATGATAAGACACTTTTTTTTTTAAATTTTTTTAAATTTTTTTAAATTAGTCCGGGAATTGTAGTACCTGTGGGACCTGCTACTCATTAATGCAGTAATAAGGAGCAAAAATGAAGCAAGTACTGAACACAGTAACACAACTTGCACAGTAATATAATACAGCAATAGGTTGTGAAAAATATAATGCAACATTTGAGTCAGAAAGGAGGAGATTTACCTTGAGAGTAATTTTGATGTTGTGAATTGTGGCAAAGCTGCATTGCATTCTGCGGTAGGGTGTTTCTGTTATTTTGTCCACCCTGCCTATAGTGTACTTCTCTATAGAAGTCTAGTACCACTTTAGGCCAAAGCAATGGATCAACCCACTTACAATAGTTTAGATAGATAGATAGATAGATAGAATAGATAGATAGATAGATAGATAGATAGATAGATAGATAGATAGATAGATAGATAGATAGTTACTTTATTAATCCCCACGGGGGAATTTTTTTTTTCTTTTTCGCTACAGCAGCATTTATAGATACAGGAAAGCAATAAAATAACAGTAAAAATATTAAATATAAAAATGCACAGTATATACAATAAATAGAATAAAATAAAATAGAATAATTAAATTAAATTAAAACAAACAACACTGCTTTAAACAACTCCAGGTTATTTTACCAGCCTCTGTGCAAATAACCACATGTCCAACAGAGAATTGTGAAATGTATTCAAGCCACAAAAAAGAGATGATGAAGATGATCAAGATGTGAAGACTTAAAATGAATAATTATGTTATTTCATTTTCAGTCATTTATGTTGTTCACAGTCATTTTGAAATTTGAAGAGGGCAGCAAATTAACCACATCCTGTTGTGTACAGTGTAGCATGTATTTAATCATGTAACGGGCAGAAAACACACACACACACACACACACACACACACACACACACACACACACACACACACACACACACACACACACACACACACACACACACACACACACACACACACACACACACACACACACTTGTTCTTCTCTTTAACACTGACTATAAAATAATTGAATTGTTAGGAGAGTTAATTGTCCAGGAGTGATTAGGATCCTAATGAGACCCTCTTGAGCAGCATCACGCATGTGAGAAGACAACATGTGGGACCCTCAGTCTCCTGGGCATCTCAGAGCGTGGCTTAATAAATGTGTCTATTGTTAGGTAAACACACACAAACAAACATATTCATGACGACCACATCTTCCGCAGCGGTGCAACATGATGCGCGCTCCTTGGTGGAGGATCTAGCCTATATACAGGCGGACTCCACGAATGAGATGTATGTTGTCTTTTGTGGTAATTTGCAAACATCAGCAGGTTGTGCAGGCGCTTCAATGCATACAAAAAAAACACATCAGCGAAGTTTCACGATGCATAAAGTAATCTTCTGCCCTGTAAGTGCTGCTGCAATCAACAGGGTGAGCTTTTCCCGGTCGTGAGTTCCATTACGTATGTGGATACGAATGCTGAAAGATAATGCGGGGTTAGGGTTTGCATTTATTTATAGGTTACATGTACTGTATATCGCACCCTCAAATGCATACTGCACAGTCTGCAATCGAAAAGCTTACCAGCTAAATGACTCAGACTGTGATCTGGCCTCAAGGTGCAAAAACTGAAAGCAGTCAGTGCTTCCTCATGTTTTCAGTCCCTAAACCCCACATGAGACCATCCACATCCAGCATCCTGAGGTCTGTGAAAAAAGGATTTGGTGAAAACAGGATTCCTTTGCTTTTGATCGTAGTTCATTTGCAATAGGAGGCACTGACTCCACTGGTCTTCCTCTCTCTGTCGTTAAGTGTAATTTTGTTGACTGACAGCTTCTGTATCATGTAGTGTGATCTCAGCTGTGATTTGGCCTCGTGGCAGAAAAAAATGGAGTTTGTTGGGAATGTCTTTTGTCCCTAAAAATACATCAAAAGCTTTTTTAATGTTCATCTTTCCTGTTATATCAAATTGTAAACTACTTCTGAGAATTATCGCTTTGTCGTCTGTGTAGTTATCTAAGAAGTCTCGGGATGAGTAATAACAAGTGGTTACTGCTGGCTTACAGTATATACAGTACATGAGTCGTACTTCATAACAGGGCAAGTCAGTTCTCATCCTTAAAGAGAGATTTATTTCAAGACTTTTTCTGGAAACGGCCGATGTCACAATCTTTGTGAACAGTATAATTGGCACATCACACTGTAAAAGAATCGTGAAAATTAATTGAAACAGAAGGTTATTTATATTGGACTAGTAAAACGACCTCGTAGGTCTTTTGTACAAATAACTTCTGAAGACCCACCGTTATGTTTTTAGAGGAGCAAACTATATCAGTAATGCAGTTTACTTTTGCCATGACAATGAAGGTTGCATACCTTTAAGAAAGTAGTAACTTTAACAGACTACATGGTTGAATTAATCATTTAAACCCAAACAATGATCTTTCCCCAATCCTAACCAAGTGTTTTTTGTACCTAAACCAAAGGGCGCTATTTCAGGAAACACTGCTGTAGGTGTTATTTGAGTGAAGGAACAAACAAACTATACAGTTGGATGGGTTGGGTGACTCGTCATTTAAGGATAAATCAAAGACGGGGACTGCACATAGCAGAGATCAACTGATTCTGGCAGCCCAAGCGTGCAGCACATCCTCACAGTCGATGACCAATGTTAGACAAAGAGTATTGTAATTCTGCTTTATTGGGCTTTTAATGGACTTTTAAGTATTTAACCCTGAACAGAGGGAAGAAATTATTTATCTAAGGCTTTAAAATGCATTTGGCCAGCTCATTATGGCAGATAATCAACATGCTGGAGGATTGAGATTAAAAAGAGCTCAAAGGAAGAAAGACTTGATGCTTGAGAAAGGAAAAGAGAAGACAGTCTCATCTGTCTCTGCCTTTTGTGGTTGCCTGAGTAGAAGCTATCTACCAAGACGAGAAGCAATTTGGGGAGTGCTGAATAGAAGAGAGGAGAGAAACACAACAGCTTTGCTTATTTCTTCTACTTTTTCTTTGACTGTAGTGCAGAGATAAGATCTGAGAGAGAAAGAAAGAGAGAAATGATATAACGATAGAAACCATCTATATCACAGAGGGACAAAGAGACAAATGGACTGTGCAAACAAAAGAGAAAGATCTAGAGAGTTGATCAGGAGATTCTCAGCTGGATGATCTCCTATAGAGGTGTGATGGACAGGTGAGACTGTGAGTGTAGGTGTCAACAAGCTCCAATTTAATCGGACCCCCCCCCAATGGACCCAGGGAGGCTGAGAATAGCTTCCACTACAAAGAGCTGTCACTCTGGATTGGAACAGAAGGGATAAGGGTTTGTGTAGATGCTGCTGCTGCTGGGCTCCACTTAGCCCTGTGTGTCCCCAGCTCATGACATCTTGTCAAGAAACACACACACACACACACACACACACACACACACACACACACACACACACACACACACACACACACACACACACACACACACACACACACACACACACACACACACACACACACACGTGTACACACTCATACATACATGAACAAATACAAAACTGAACAGAAGATCCAACTGTATGTAATAACTGTACCGTGTCCATTCTTCGGTCAATCTGCGCAATTTAGAAAACAAAAAAAATGCAGGATTGGGAGGCATCGCCGCTATCGATCTGTGCTTCATACAGGGAGTTAAGAATGTCTAGTTTTTCTTCACATAGTCTGATCCACGGGATGGAAACTGTTGGTAGAAACCTGCCATTGGCTGATTATTTCAGGTAACATTTTCCTCTTTTTCTGCTATCTATGCGTTGCCATTTTCAAAATTCCCATCGCAATGGGAAACAAAAACAACAACCTTAAAGCGATGAACCTACATACTGATAACAGCAAAGTTTCGTTGCATTCTAGGCTCAGCGCCGTCCAACATGATTGTGATTGGCTTGTGATTGTTCAAGGCAGATGACTGCCCACCTGTGACTGGTTATGTTGGAGGTTTTAAAAAGGGAGTTTTTCCTTCCAGCTATCGCTCATGTGGGAATTGTTGAATTGTCGGGTTTCGCTCTATAATACTTTTAAGGTTTTGTTGTAAGGACTTCAATATATAAAGTGCCCTGAGATAAATTGTGTTGGGATTTGGTGCTATATAATTAAAACAGAATTGAAATTAAAGAAGTACAAGCAAGCCAGAGCTTTTCCCCCCTATGCCAGAATGATAGTAGGCTGCAGCCAGAAGCATTCTCCAGCATTGGCACAGCACGGTGGTGATAGATCTGGCAATTCTATTGACTATTCTCAGGATAGTCATTGTGATTTTAAAAAAGACATTACACCACACTGCTCATCTGTAGTTCATTCTATGATTTTTAAATGTGCAATCACGGAGACATTTTCACTTGTCTTTTATGTCGTTTGCTTTTCTTGAATTAAGTGAAATTGACTAAAACCAAGGCTGATTACATCTCTACCATTTTTACAATACATACAGTACAGTCATTTGAGGAACACCGTTTAAATCAGTCATCCTTATTTTACACGTACAAAAAAACCAAATGTCATGATCCATTTGGTCACTAAATTACTTAGACATTTTTTTAAATTGTGTGTGAATATTTATTACCTGCACTCTTTCTTTCTCTCTCTCTCATATATATACACACACACACACACACACACACACACACACACACACACACACACACACACACACACACACACACACACACACACACACACACACACACACACACACACACACACACACACACACACACACACACACACACACACACACACACGACAATGTTTATATACACAATTGAATGGGGAAAAATTTGAACCAATCCCTTCCTGTTAGCGGCAGGAAACATCTACTGCTTATTGAATACACATTGACTTTCATGTTGCTGCGAGCCACAATTTGATGGGTCATTTTGTTGCTCAACTTTCATGCACGGGCTGGGATAAACTGATAAGTAAGGAGTTTATTAAATCTTCCCAAGTACCCCTAGCAGTGTGCCCATAGCAGAGTTACTCTCAGTTCTCTTTGAAACAAGCGTTTTACCTTCAATTGAATTACCTGTTTGCTTTTATACAGCATTAAAACAGATGCTATAGCAACAGAGAAATGTTTGTGAAAGTGCAGGGCTCACGGTGTGGTTACTCTTTCCCACAGTTTCACACTTATTGATTGTGAAATCATAACAGAATTGTGTCAGCTATGGCTCCCTATTGTTGCATCGTTAGTTTTCTCCATAGAGGCCAAAGTAAAGAGGGGATTGTGTCGTTTCCCTCTCTGCCCATCCGAGCCGTCTCCCGATGCGGCTCTCGGGTCTCAGGTAGCATCTGCTTTCTTTTCTTACTGCTCCGAATCAGATACGAAGTGCTGCACATTCCATCACTTACTGTGGTCTGGGTGCCTGCCAACTCTTTACCTTCCTGCCCCTGTGAACAAATCAGGACAATGTTTTGATGTTGTCCGTTGTGCAGAAAAGGAAAATAGCAAGATTAATCAATCTGACATGCAAAAAGACTCCGCTCATGGCGGACAGGCAATTGTTTCTGCAGCAGCGGCCAAACGTGATCACTGCTTTAGCTGTTGCCAAGACAAAGAAGTGTTTATTTTTTTAATATATATTTTGGTTTTAGTAAGTGTGTACCTTGCTGTAGTCACAAGCTTTCACATGTACCAAACATAAGAAACCTATTAAAAAATACTAAATAAAGCAGAAACAGAGATGCAATGCTGAGAAACCCCATGCTTTATTTCATTCTTGGTTCTCTAAGAGCTTTTCTAATTCAGCTTTACAGCACAAAGATTCACCACATTTCGTTTGGCTATCAACCAAAAACACTGAAACACTCAAATCACATCCTTCCTGTCTTCCCTCAGTCAGTTCAAGAAAGTACTACAAGGAATAGTTTGAGGATTAGGGAGTGCAAGTGCGTGTGAGGTTTGTCTGATAGTTGTAGCTGATGCTGTCAAGGGAAGTCTAGAGATTCATTTATCCATTCTTTTTCATCAATAATTGCTCTCTGTTATTGTCCTTGAGAAGGACTGCTTTAAAATCGCTTGGCTTTTCTGGTTAGCACAGAAATTATTTTAGATTAAATAAGTTACAACAAAGCTGTTAGTCACGTTTCATTCAGGCTTCTGTGTGGGTGTTTAATGGCAGTGTCTGTGGTGTGCTACTGACTTGAGCACACCAGAGATTTGTCTCTTCACAACATTCTAAACATTTTGGAGGATGCATTGTGCAGTTAAGTTTGCATTTCACCTGGAAAGTGAAAGACAGCAAATGTCTGGCCTTACGAGCTAGAAAGTGGGAGCTTGTTAACATAGCTTTCTAGTTTGCACAGATTCCCACTGGATGTAAGTTTTTGTTGTTCCAGCTAGGACCTGGTACCATTCAAAAAAGATTCTGTACTGGTACTGATATCTTGACTTTGACACCAGTTCCTAAACAATATATTTTTTTTAATATAAATTTTATTAAATTCATTTTAGGAAAAATAAAATAGAATCACGTCATGGTACAAACATTTAGTTTTCATGCAGTTTAGAGGGGGAGAGTGTAACTCCGGTTGATTTCTGTAACTACAGTTAACAGATGGTCCTGAAATGGTTCACATGCAAGTTATTGCTCATCACCACAGTTTCGAGCAATAACGGCTCAGGTTATCAGCAGACACGAGCTTGTCAGCTACACACAGAGAAGCCTCCAGTTACTGCCGCACACTGAGACTCAGGTGTGTGGCCAAAAATGTGCTTGGAAAGAGTGAAACAAAGTTTTCTAATGTCAGATGTACCTCAGTTGAAACTAACAGATTTGATCTACATGGCCTCCAGAGAGGAGGCATACAAACTTTACGGTAAATGATGTGACCCGCTGACACTGATGAGATTTACTCTTGCGTAAATGGAGCAAAGATTATGGGTTTTAAAACAAAAATGTGCCAGTGTGGATGTAGCCCAGGTTTTGAAACTTGATACTGAATGACGGCATTTTTATACTCGAGAGTACCGTAACAATTTGTTTGGTACCATACAAGTAATAAACTCGGGTGTCAAGCCCTTTTGGCTGCTCCCGCACTGTTATCTACTGTATGTCACTCTTTTATGGATCTAGTTGTTGTGACAGTAAATAATCAGACTGGGAAAACTCAAAGTAACAGGTTGTCCTGTAATACCAGCATGCTGTAATTCATATCATGGCATAGTGCAACATACACATAGCTCAAATACCAAAAGGGACCAACAGCAAAAATGCAAAATTTTGCCTCCGAGCTGGTTAACCTTATGTTGTGTGTGGGTTTGTGGGGCGCATTTTCAGTGTTTACTAAAATAAAAATGATAGAATTAATTATTTTCTCAGCCGGAGACACACTGGCCAAGGCTCAGTGTGTGAGCAACATGTAAAAGAACACATTTGTATTCAGTGTATCCACTACACATATTGCACGGTATCCAGCTCCACTGCACCCGGGGGTAATACACCTGGGAATTGTAGGTGTAAACCTGTAAACACAGTAAAATGAAAGAAAAAGGGTTGTTGTGTATCTTCACTCTGTCTACCCGCCCACACGGGCCTCCTGATAGTGAGTGTGTATGTGCATGTTCCTTTATATTTGCATCAAAGTGGCATGTGGCAGGTTATTTCTGCGATAAAGACATTCTTGACAATATGACATAAATGCAGAAATATTAATTTCAAGGGAATACGACTGCAACAAGTTAAGTGTCATAGTTGTATAAGTCTGCATTCAGTTTGCATTCAAATATTCAGTAAAAACTAACATTTTACTTTATCATATCGTCATTATGTCAACAACTCAGAATATTGAAATCATTACACTGCGCTGGCTGAGCAGGCTAACTCCTAGTTTAGCCCTACGGTATATCTATCCGTTGTTTCACAGCTACAGCGGAGCTCGTGCCGTAAGCACATGTGAAAGGTGTTTTTGTAATCACTCTCACTGGCAGAAGGAAGAGAAGTTATGCGCTGCAGGTTTTAACATGCTGTACTGATTTCGTTGAAATGATAGGAAATGGTTGTCAAGATGAAATCACACATTGGCTTTATTGTGCTTAACCTCATTTGGGACTGCATATAAAAAACATCAACTTGTGATTTTTTTGTCTCTGTAGATTTCTTTAAGCAATCGACGTTGTCTAAATGAGAATCTTGAAGTCACGTCTATCAAACTGTCAACAACCTTGATTACATAAAAAGATGGGGAGTGTACGTTTAAGAGTGAGAGGAGCGCCAACTGTCTTGGATTACTTAAACTCAACAGATGTGGACCAGCGATATTTCAGTGCTCCCTTCCAGATGTTAATACTTAACCTAACTTCTTCGGGTCTCTGGTTAATACCACTCCACAGAAAATCAGCCTGCCCATTAAATTCAATCAGAGTTTATGTGTTGTAGACAGATATGGAGGATGATACTCCGAAGGTCATGACTGGAATTATCTCTGAGGACTCAGATAAGTCATGATGGCCTGGGAGAAGTCAGTGGGTTGTGATGATGGAAACACATCACTTGTGCTGTCTTGCTCTAAGATGAATCACAATCAGGCTCAGCGAGGCTTATATGATTGCCTACACACTCCAGTGTCGAGTGAAAAGGGGCCATTTGCGCGTGGCTCTTCAGGGGTCACTACTGGCCAAGTTGTGGACCAGACTTAAAAGCAAGGTGTCAGTTGTGTTAGGCTTACATCTTACTCATAGGGAGAGTTAGCAGATAACATGCCAGTAAATTCCTCCTCAATGCACACAGAGACATTCCCATACAGCGTGGAGAGCGGAGAAAAAAAGATTTATCGTAGAGGAATCAATACCAGCAGAGGTGCAGCAAAGGATTTGAACAGATCAAAGAGCCCGACAAGGTTTTACTTTTCTTTGAACTGCTTTGTAAACCCAGGGGAGGTAAAAGTATTGAGGCATTTTCTGTTTGTTCGGATCCACTTTGGTGAGATGCTAAAAATACCCCCCGCCTCCCTCGCAATGTGTGTGGGTCTAGGGTCAAGTGTAGCTCCTTTTGCTCCCCAACACAGCCTATTATCACAGTACAGAGCACAAACAACAGTCGCTTTATCTCAATCACTGCTCCACTGGAAACTGTTGCAACCATGGCATTACCATGGGCTTTAGGTAGCACTGTCCACTGCAAACTTTCTCCATCCACAAACAAATGATCTGTGAAATATGGTCCGCTGATCCTTTTAGAGTGAAAGGTTTTGTTGTTTTATGATGACTACTAGTCCCTACTTGAATGTGCATTTTTGCTTAAAGTGAAACTATTAAATCAACGAATAAAGACAAAAAGCTGGGGAAGTTTGATGAAACGTTAGTTGCTTTTGCAATTCTTTTGATCACGTATGTAAATAGTAGTTAATAAAAAGCATTGATTTAAGGCCTAAATACAATAAATAGTTATGAAAATAATAATAAAAAAAATAGTAGATTAAGCATATTGTTTTCAGATTATAATGATATTTAACCGATTGGTTTAAAGACATTACGTCATGTGGTATGTAAAATCCATGTAGTTTACTCAAAGCATGAGGTCCTCATGCAACATGTACAGCTCAGAAAAGCTTCAAGTTATAGAAAGTGACGATAAATGAGCTGCCACGAATGCACCTATTATGAAACCCCAAAGTAGGCATGTAAACTATGGCTAAAATCTGAAGAGGGTTGCAGTGAGTTTCAAGATGGCTGCGGTTTATTCATCAGATTTTCTAAATTGATATTAATATGAATGAATCATTAATTTCAATACTATAATATTCAAAATTGACTGGCTTTGTTAGTGAAAAATAAAAACAGTCAAAAACTAAATTTTTAATTTTTTTTAAGGTGTTTACAAGATATTACTGCTGTATTTGTGTCTGATGTTAACATTACTTTTTACATTGTATATCTGTTGATTTGAACAAGAAAGATAAAAAAAAAAAAAATCAACTTTTGAGTGAAACTAAGACAATGAATACACACACACAGAATCTTTTCTTATTTAGTTATTCACGTAAAATAATCCGTGAAGCTAAACAAACCATCCACAAAACCAGTGCTCATGAACTGGATCATGACTTTAGAGTATTTGTCCTAGCTTTTACATCCAACAGAGCTGTTGATCTTTGCGTAGCTAATTCAATTGTTCTCTACGAGAGAATTTACCCAACTTCCCTTAAAAATTGTGAAACCACAGAGGAAGTTTTGGCTTTTATACTTTCCCTTCAACTTTGGGGTAAGAATGAATTCACAAGTACACATGAGCTGTGAGAAGTCCAGAGTAACATAGATGAATTTGGATATGTTTAGTAGTTTTATGTGTGAAGAGCTACAGCAGCGTTCACTACCCACAGGGGGGAAGACTATTCCCACCACTGGGACCGACAGTACAATGTCTTTTCTGGGACTCATGTTCACAATACTTGTCATCTTCAATGCGACACACACACACACACACACACACACACACACACACACACACACACACACACACACACACACACACACACACACACACACACACACACACACACACACACACACACACACACACACACACACACACACACACACACACACACACACACACACAAAATAAGTGAAGGATATGGACGGGATGTTGTTGTAGATTCTCAATCTACAGCTGTTTGTTACAGCAGTTAATCGAGTTGCCCTGTGGCTAAAAATATTGCAACTGCTAAAATAGGTTGGCTGGTTTACAATGGCGAGTTTGGCGACTCGGCTCGCTTGAAACCTTGATGGAGGTGGAAATAGTACCAGGTACTATTAACAACTTTTGCCCGAAGTCAAATCCCAAAATTTGTGAGTCGAGCCAGGACCAGCAGTGGAGAATGTGCTGTTAAAACCATCACACAACCAAATCGGTCTGCTTCAGTCAGCACTGCTGCAGTGCTGCTCGTTGTTAGCGCCTTAACAGGTAAATGGTTTGGGATGAGGGCTAAATTGAGGGATCTGAATTGCAGATGGTGTCAGACTAATGTCTTCCAGCCATGGGTTTGTCTGTGTTGCTTCTCTCTGAATGAAGCCCTTCTCTTCAGTTTTCGGCGGCAGGGATTTTTAATGGCAGTTGAAAAACAACATGCCCTCCTGCGTCACCGGAGAGACTGCTGATGTCAGTGTTTTTTTGACCCAGGGGGCTGGACATGGACCTCCACATGCTGTGTACACAGCGGGAGACATTGACCTCTATCCACATGTAACACACACACAACTTGCTGTGGACTCTTACAAGAACACACCATCAGGTTGTGGGGTTTGTTTTTAGTGACTTAATAAACCATCTGTTGACAAACAGTGAAATATCTTTGGAGTTTTTCCCCCAAAAATAATATGCTGAAGAATAATTTTAATTGGACAAAATTTATGCAAAGAATAAGGTACCATGTGTGACAGAACTCTCCAGCTCATCAAATAGACTGTTTTACTTGTTCATCATTATATCATTGAGTTATCTTTAAGTGTTTTCAGTCCTGACCCAACACAAAATATTTTGGTTTCTGTAGTAAAATGACTAACTGTTGTGTTGTGATCGTAAAGAAGTAGTTTGTAAAAAGTGTTGTAAAGTTGTTGTGGTGAATTGTTTGTAGTTTTTCCTATCAGACACATTAGAAGGTAACAGGACGGAGACACAACATGTTTAAATATGGAGATAACTGTCCAACATTTCCTAGGAGGAATTCACTGTCTTGCACTCTGTTGTTTGTGCCAAAAGTGACAGAAATAGATAATAAGATGAAAAAAAGAGAGTTAGAGAGACCTCCGTTCTCATTGCTCCTTTCTAACGTCCACGCACCTGACTACTTACTGCACGAAGCGGGTGTGAATATTTGATTTAAAAAAACAAAATACATTTGCAGTTGCATTCTGTTGAACCGTCGACCCTCTCATTTATTTTATGTGTTGTCTAGAAGCTTGCAGAGATGAGCAACGACAGGGCATTTATTTTTCTTCCATGACTATAGCTGACTGACTCGCCGGCTTCTCCTCTCTGCCTGATGATTCATACCTTGGCTGCGCAGCTCTCCTGTCAAGCCTCATCTTCTTAAAAAGTTGCTATTAACTATGCTCCCTTGTCATAGACTGAACACATCAAATATTCATTGAACACTAACATGCTGATGCTGTGGAGTCCTATTTATGCTCTCCACAGGCCTGTGTTGAACTGCTGAAAGTCCTTTCAAAGCTACAGACGGCATCATCTACCTTGAGTTTTGGCTATCAACACAACAAATATCATGCAAACAAGCAAGTGGAAGAGAGACACTTTAAATTCAATCCCCCTCACTTATAATCCCACATCTCTGTGTCCCCTTTATCAGTCTGTTATTAACATTGCAACAGGATGTAAGATTTCTCCAGAAAAGCTGTGAGGCAGATAAATTCATCCTTAGCAGTGACGCTGGTTTTCCAGTTTGATTCCTTCTGTCTTTGTCATTGCACACTTCAGACTTTTAGACTGTCAGGTTTGAATATTTTTGGCTAAGTGAGGATATTTCTGGTCCTCAGTTTTTGAAAAGACATGTTTGGGGAAGGACCTGATTTCGGATTTAAAATAAGAACTAAATAAATGTAAAAACTACACAAAGTCAATGATGGTTAACGGTCAGTGGATTGAGAGGCAGTATAGTGAGTAAATGGTCCCCATAAGGATAAAAAAAATCTGTGCGTAGGTATGTGTGTGTGTGTGTGTGTGTGTGTGTGTGTGTGTGTGTGTGTGTGTGTGTGTGTGTGTGTGTGTGTGTGTGTGTGTGTGTGTGTGTGTGTGTGTGTGTGTGTGTGTGTGAGAGCTCATCTGTTACTGCCTAATTAGTCTCTGTTTGCTGATTACATTACCTGTATTACATAGCCACCTAAACGTCTCCAACAGGCGTGTTTTTGAAGGCTGACATAACTGCAGCTATGATGCAACACTATTACAGCTGTTATACTGCATTTTAGGCTTATCATGCCATTATTTAGTTTTTTTTTTAATCTAAAAATACCCAAGAGATCAGTTTAAACAGACCGTTATGCGGATTTAAGGTCCCCTCTTTGATAAATTTGATAGAAACAAGGGTCTGAACACAGGTTAATTATAACAGATACTCTTTTGTCAACAGAAAACTGGTTGTTGCATGTTATTAAAAAGAACAGACTGGAATCAAAGCAATACATTTGGTGCATGTTTGATTTGCAGTGCAAAATGTCACTCAGGTGTTTTTGCTTAGTTTCTCTCTCATTTGTTTCATATGACAAAGCAAATATTGATAAATCTTTGTCAATTTTGTCAAATAGAAATGGAATAAAAGTCCTCATTAGAGCCGAAATGATTAATTTGATTAATATCCAGCCATCCATTTTCTTCTGCTTATCTGGGGTTGGGTTGCAGTACCGTTAATATTAGTCTTCTAGTTAATAGTCTTCTCTGACAGTAAACCGAGTGTATTTGGGTTTTGAAGTTGTGGTCGGGTCGCATAAAACAAGACTTTAAAGACATATAAAGTTTCTTTCCTGTCACTGATTAAACCCCTAAAAACTCATTACATTATTTACATATTTACAATTGTTTTTCATCAAGAAACGAATCAAACATCTTAATGTGCCTTAGATGTAACTCGACAGCGTTGTCCTCATTTAGAAACATGCAGATCCATCAATATGAAAATAGTCCCGCCACTATCTCCACCCACTACTCCGTCACTCGACTGCATCTTGATGAAATGGAAAGCCCCACCCTGCAAGTAGACAGTATGTCTGAATTGATGTTTTTTTGATTGTTAGACTGTCACTGCAACTCCAAACTGGAAATGCTCAGCGTTGATGTTAACTTTGTATTACGCTCATGATATGTCTTGTAGCATATATAAAAAAAAGGCCACATTAACAAGGATAAACATGATATTTTCACTGGAGGGGGTCTTTAAAGCCGGTAAACATTGATTTAACAAGACAACAATTGGGATTTCATTTGCTAATGAAAGTAATTGGTAGTTATTTGCGATAACACTTTCAATAGTCACATATTAAAGTGATATGGCTGTATATGACAGCACCATATATAATGTACAGACAGTAAGAGGCTCGGGATGTATTCTGACTTTTCATGACCAACATTACATCAACGGCTACCAAGTGACTTCCCTCACTGACTGCTGCTCCCTGTTGTGCTGATACCTTGTTTGCCTTGCACCACATTTTCTCATGAATGACCGAGGACGTTGATGCTGCACAGTGCATGTCAGTCCTCGGTGATGAGAGGCAGGCTCTGGTATTTTACGGTCTGTAATGTAGAGACGTGGGAAATGATAACGCTGTAGGTCCAGCCTACCTAATTAAATGACTGAAGAAAAACCAGGCCGCCGTTTGATGACATACAGCCCAGATTCATGGTTCAGCGCTCCTGTTTGCTTTTTACTACTGTCTATCAGGCTGAGCGCGGTAGATGATGTCTGTTTGTGCGACCCAGACTGTTTGTGCGGTTAATTCATTCATAAGTGGGGTCAGTTGCAACAAGTGAACCCATAACTCTTCATGGGAGAATAAATGACACTTGAGGCCTATTTAGGGATCTCTGCAGCAGACGAGAACGAAATCGTTGGCACAGCTTCCTGACAAGCCTAACACGTAGTGTTTACGTGCCAGATGGCCCTTTGAAATGAAACACACAATGCAACACCTTTTGTATTTAACAAACAGCTGGCGTTAACAACAAATCAACAACGATACATGAATTTAAAACAAATGACACGCCGCTGGCAAACTGAAATTATTCTTGGAGCATTGCACAGCGCTTAAAGCAAAGTTTACATAATGATGGCTTTAAGCGTCTGAGTGTGTCACTCAGCACTCAGTGTCACTGTGTGTTTATGTGGGTGTGTTATAGTACATGCATGAGCTTGGGAGGTGAGCGAGAGAGAGTCGCAGAGCATAATGTGTGTATAACTGAGAAGATGGTGCTGCAGATAAACTGTTTTCCCTGCCAAGTGGTAGTAAGGAATTTAGTTAATTTAGATATAAGATGATACAGCCAACTAAGAGAGGGAAATGGAGCGAGATAACGCAAACGAGGAAAACGAGCACTGAAGAGAAGGAGGGGCTGCAGCTGCGGGAGCCAAATATCAAGATAAACTGGCTCAATTTACTCCGTTTCACAGCAGGAAAGTCTCCGCGTTACACAAACACACTGCATTATGGCTCACATCTGTGGACCTCTGTTCTATCTATGTTTCTTCAGGAGATGATTCATCGTCAGAGAGCCAGAATGTTGCTCAATATTGTGGTAGAGAATTTTTCCAACCAGGAATAACATTACTGTCAGCTTTGACGAAGCTCAACATCACCAGTTACTTTAGGACCTGCTGTGCACACACACAAACACTAAAACGCAGTACATGAATATCTCTAACTGAATCACTGTAGCCTGAAGGTTAGAAAGTAACTTTCTGGGGAATTCTTGGTGAGCAAAGTAATACTTCACAGCTGTTTCCTGAACGGATAAGGAATGCTGTCATATTTGTATTATTGTTATTATCAACAAATAACACAATGAAACCAGAATCAGAAATTGATTTAAGTTGCTTAAACCTTGCGTGTGAAACTTTTGCCGCATTGTACTGCCTGTGAGAGTAATTACAAAAACCCTGCTGACACGAGCCTGTGTCAGAATTTGATCCATTCATTCCAATAACATTTGAAAAGTTGACAATTTAATTACTTAATCTTATTTATCTCAATTCATGTTGGCAGAGGGCTAAACCTAAAGTTAGCTCGCTCGGCCTGCGTAAATCCCTGGTGTGCATGTTCAGCTCAGAGCGCATCTTGTATGCATTTATCTGGCCAACAGGCAACGCTTTTTAGTGGAACAAATTAAGAGTTGGGTTTCAGTCTCTTCAGGGCATTTGTGATAATAATTACAGCCTTATACTCTCCATTACAGTCGTAATTCAGTCATCATCTAGTTCATTAGATGTACTGTTGCAAGCTTCTTTGATGATTCTGTAATGTCACTGAAGTATAATGGCCCTCTTTTTTGACATGTGATATGTTTATGAAAGCAAAAACAGCAATAGTTTGAAACAATAATGAAAATGCAGAGGAAGCACGTGATGACATCATGTGCACTGATCGTCTCTACTGTCGTCTTGTCCTTGTTTACGTCATTTTATGGTTCTTTATCAGTGATGAATACTAAGCAGTAAACCATTTGTGTCAAAAACAAGCAGAGTAACGGCTCATTACCCTGCAGCCTCTCTCCCATGAATGAATAATGTTTTTTTTTTTTGCCTCTTTTAAATTGAATTGCCTGGCTAAATAAGGTTCAAGAGATTCAGTGTATCTGTGTATCTGTGTATCTGTGTATCTGTGTATCTGTGTATGGGGTCCAATATGCTGTGCAGTTTTACCACCGTATATGACAAACCTCTTAGCCCTGGAGTGTTTGATGACTTCCAGGCTAATGGCGGAGTGAAAAGAGAAGCGTAGCAGAGCTTAGGGGGGGGGATTACTGTACATAAACACTGCCGGCCAGCATCTGTAAGAGCTTTGAGCCTTGTGGATACAATGCAGAAGAGACACGGTGTAGGGATCTCCTGACGCTTTCATAATTCAGCAGCTGTATTTGTAGTTACCTCATAAACATTAAACATTTGAAATGGCAGTGTAGAAGGGGCTTGTGTTAGTTGCTAATGTGTAATAAACATCATGTAATGCTGTCGAACACCACTCACACAGCTTGATGTGTGTAAATAGAGGGACATTTCTAAATGTGGAAGGAAGTTTTTTTTAAAGTGTTTTTCCTCTCTTTACCTGTTTGTTGACTCATTATTGTTTGTTCTGGATCTTCATGTCCTCATTTCTGTTTGCGCTATTTCTTACAGACCATAGATTATATATAAAAGTGGATGTAGCTTTCAGGACTGAAAAATGAGGCTGATGAGGAAGTTGCTCCTTCTTATTAAATCCATCTAAAAAAAATAATCCCATCATTAATTAGGCCTCAAAAAGTGGCATTTCTGGGGCGTGTCTGTTTTTATTGACTATCGGTGGCGTGTGTGTGTGTGTGTGTGTGTGTGTGTGTGTGTGTGTGTGTGTGTGTGTGTGTGTGTGTGTGTGTGTGTGTGTGTGTGTGTGTGTGGAAGGGGGGGTGTAGTGTCTTCAGGTTTTCAATCAGATCGAGTCAGATCCACAGCTCGCTCCTCCCCAGCTTGTCCAAATATGGTCACTTTTGTCTCCAAAATAGCAAGAGGGTGACGGCCAATATCCGAACTTGAGACTTCATGGCGGCACTTCAAAAAAACAATGTGACGTCATTCTAGGTTACCCTCTGCAGTCGACCATACAACTTCTGAGTAGTGAGCGGTCTCAAAATTGTTTCATATCTCCTGATGGTGATCTTTCAGATTTGCTTTGTGACAATTTTCTTACTCTTCCTGGTGTAATTATGCTTGTACAGTCATTTTTGGGTTTTGCTTCAGGAGTGTGTGTGTGTGTGTGTGTTCTTTGCCTTGCTTTAAGTTTTATATTTGCGTCATTTCCCTGAACATATCTAGTCCCCTTTGGACTTAATTAGTCACGTTTATCATTTGGTCTTGGTTCAGATAACAGTGTTTGTTTGTCAAACATTGGTTCCTGTCATTGAACTCGAGCCTTTATTAACCCTGAAGTAGTACAGTGTCAGAGCCTCATTTGAAAGGCCCCCGACACACACACACACACACACACACGCACACACACGCACACGCACACACACACACACACACACACACACGCACGCACACACGCACGCACGCACACACGCACACACGCAAAGCGATGTTCTTGTTTTGGTCCTGACATTTACTGTAATGGAATAAAAGCGGTGTCACTGAATCACTCAGCTGCTGGAACACAGAGTCACTATTCTTTGCAGTTTATCGAGACACATCCTTTCACATAAAAGGCTGTTGACACCGCAGACCATCCTCAGTTTTGGCACCGATAATGCTTTGAGTAAATGTCACAGTAAAGATAGTTTTCCATGCACAGGCAGCAGAAGCAGCATGTTTGGCTTGTCATGCTAACTTGCAACCGTTGACAGGTGAGACTGCTGCGCTTGCGTCGCTCCTCACTCGCTTGTTCATACCAAATCTCAGGCAAATGGTGCAAATGTCAAAGGGAGATTTATGACTGAGGTAAGTCATTTTTTATTCTCGGGAAACAACTTTGAAATGCTTTACTGGTTTTGTGCTTTATATGCTGCTTTTATTTCTTAAAAATATGCAGTCACAACTCACTGTTTTTTTATTCTGCCCTTATGCAGCTTTTTACTGGAACTAAAAGTAGTTAAGAGCTGACTTGGTTCAGGTTCTATAATTGTCCCTATTTTGATGTTCAGACAGGTTCTGCATGATTTCGCTGTGGTCATATATGGCATGTATTAATAGCAATACAAACAAAAACGACATAAATACCCAGTTATTATTCTTGTAAGTTTGGTGACATCATTTATCTTACATCGCTCCATCCACCCTCTACCTAAAATGAGGTTTATCCAGCCAGAGCAATTGAAAACACCTGTGTGGCACACGGACCCTTTCATTATCAAAGACACAAATATCGATAACTGTCAAACAAACACAATGACATAAAATCTCCAGATTTCTAAATGTCTAATTGTGGCACAGTATAAAGATGCATATCATAGAGACATTTATGAACAAGTTAACTTGTGAATATGAAAACATAAATAGAGAAGTTGAGTAGGTCTGTTAGCAGGGAGGTCTGTGCTTACATACATAGATGCAGCTCAGTCCCCTCTGGTTTGATGTAAAGCAAGTTGCCAAACACTCATAATTGCCATGATGACCTTGACTCCCACCATGTTGAGTTACAAGTTAGTTAGTTATAAACACTTTCACGATCTGATCAGTGCAGTTTTTGTCTACCTTTATTTAAATGCATGGAATGGAGTCAAGAGTACAATCAGGACAATCAGAGTTTATTGTGTCTGAGTCTGATTCTTGACGTGAAGATTACAAACGTGTTTCAATTGAACGGTGAATCTGCAATTAGAGCCGGTGAGTTAACACAGAAACAGCGAGAGCAGTGCCAAAGCACAAGCTCAAATCATCGCTATTTTCTCAAAACCTTGTCCCTGCATCTCTGTGCCAGCCAGGTCAGTGAATATCAGCAAGCACACAGGCAGAAATAAATAAGCTAAATTCCATCCGTGTTTGAAACATACACAGTATTATTCCTGCCAGGCTGAGACCACAGATAGTTCCAGCTTTGCTGAAACTGTCAACACTTTTGGGTTGCAGTTATACTGTTGTCTCAAAACCAGGTTTGTAATCTCAGAAGCTAATCTTTGTTTATTTTATGGTAAGAAGCTTTGCCACAGTTGGATACTTCCAAGATATCAGGAGGTGTGATTGACTCATCTTGGCTCATAATCAATATTATCCTCTTTTTAAAAGATTTCCATTACACAGTGTTCTTTGTGCAATGGAAAACTTTTGTGATGACGAGTACTGTCCTGGTTGCAGCACAGAATAGGTCCCACCCGGAGGGAAACTACTGTGGCTGTGCAGGAGCTGAATGATGTCCTCGTGTGACCATGTATCAAGTGAAATAAGCAATTAAATTGTAAATCTTCTCCACTTATATAGCGCTTCATCACCATAGTGGTCTCAAAACACTTTACAGTGGACCTTCCATTCACCCACCCACACACACATTCACAGACCAATGGTTTGTTGCCTGTCATCAGGAGTATCTTGAGGTTCGGTGTGTTGCCTAAGTCTGTCAACACGGGCTACCATCGATGCCACAGCCACCCAAGCTGAGGGCAGATAATTAAACTAGGAGGAAAGAATGTGTTTCCTCTAACTTTAAGTTGCAGAACTTTTTCTTAGCATATGACACCATCTAGGTTATTTAACAGCAGTGAACAGCAGGCAATAGGGACTGCTGAGTTTGGCCTTACGATGTAACACACGGGAAAGCTCGATCAGGCGTGTTATTTAAGGCTTCCTCCAAATAGTCGACGAGAAAAGTCTTTGTTTTCTGGTTCTCACCAGTCTTAATTAATTCATTAGTTTAGTTGTAGGAAGGAAAAACCCCACAAACTACACCTTGTCAAGGACATCATAAATAACTTACAGAGACATTTGCTTTACAAGCCGAGCCTTCCCCTTTAGGAAGGTGGCGTTGTGGGTAACCCAGTGGTGACGAAGGTCCCGCCGCTTCTTGTTGTGGGAACGGAGCGACTCTCATATAAGAAGTAACGTTAGCAGCAC
This sequence comes from Brachyistius frenatus, assembly GCF_029030835.1. Taxonomy (NCBI): domain Eukaryota; kingdom Metazoa; phylum Chordata; class Actinopteri; family Embiotocidae; genus Brachyistius; species Brachyistius frenatus. Next base: position 2,764,792 of record NW_027210642.1, on the reverse strand, counting down.
TTAACAAAAGCCACCACCTGCATGCAATAGTTTTGCGTTATAGGATTTCTGAATGGTGTTTATGTCCTCTTTTTCTCTCTGTCACAGACACGCTGAGACACAGATGCTATCAGGCTACAATACAATATACTGTGTTGAAATAAATCAACTAAATGTTCAGTCTCCTTGCTGATTGTACTGACACATTCAGAGTCATTGCTGTTTTGTGCATGTAAAAGTTATATTTCAAAAGCTCTTAAATGATTATGAACTATGCCAAGATACATAGTAGGCAATGGAAAAGAGACAGCCAACATAATGCTAATTTGCCAGCACATGACTTCACTGTTTGTGTTTTGATTATCTATTCATACAAATAACAATATTCACATTATTCAGTGTGACCTATTGTTTCTTTGCCTTTTACATCCAGTGATTGCCACATGTTAAACCAGACAGTTAGCTGAGCCACAAATACAGCAGAAACAATGGAGGATAGGGATCATGGTATTGTAGCAGACTATCAAAGGCTCCATGTAGGGAGGTTGTTGCCTCACAGCAAGCACAGTTCATAGGTGCAATGCACCTCATAAAAGAGTGGATGAAACAGCATCCAGCCAGTGCCAAACGCTTCCCACACACATGCTCACGTAGAGCGCAGAAAAGCCTTCATGCACTCACAACATAGAGGTGCATCTCCCATGTTATACAACCGATTGTCATTGTTGCCCGCCTACATTCATCAGATGTGACCTTTGAATGGGAAATGTTTATCAGGATACGTAAATAAACGGAACACACAAAAGAGGCTGGGAGCATTCGTAGCTGCGCTGCTTCTATTCACACTCTCGCACATTGTAACAGGGTCAGTGACAAACACTTTGAGCAGTGCAGAGGTTAACAACTTTACACAGCTGCTGAAACCTGAGGTACTGCTTTTCATGTGGTTTTCCATATCTTACAGTTCCTGTCATGTTGTCATGTTAAACAGACACAATCGACTCCTTTTTCAGTCACTGTTGAATAATGAAAATACTCTGAAAGGATGTTGGAAACATCACCTTAACTGGAAGCCCTTTATACTGTGTCATCTCTGGAAACTGGGAGAGGAGACATGATGAATAATCAACCATCTCTGCTGTGCTCCTGTTAACTTTTGGTCATTCACTGTATTTATATTGTATAAATAAATGTGTTTAAAAAAAAAAAAAAAAAAATTATGGATATAGGAGAACATAAATATTGAACTATCATATTCTGGATAGTGAAACTCATGAAAAAGATGTCTCTGAGATTTCTTTGCTACTGAAAATCTGCATAATAAAGTTACAAGTGTGTGCAGTTTTGCTGCCGAAACCTTTGACTTGTATATTCAGTGAGCTACAACGTCCTGTTGGCTTTTTGAACACAACTCCAAAATGCATGCACGTAAGAGCAGCGTAAGCCCAGTTATGGAATATTTTATGAGAGAGATAATAGGTGAGGCTTTACGGACCCTTTTTCATGAAAATCATCACACTCACTGAGGTACGGAAAAGGTAAAATGTAGAGTGTGTGTAAAGTAAGAGATGGAGGGTGAGCGTAAAGTTGACACATTTTCCAAACACCATTCAGCAGAGGAACACCAGCAGTCAGCAGACGAGTTCTGCAGGTCGTATCCTCACAGGCCCGATAACAGGCTGACAGGCTGACCAAATTAGGCTCGGACAATGCTCAGGATGGTTTTTATCAAGTAAAGAGTCCAATAGGGTTAACATGGGATACTATTCCTCATGAATAATGTGTGAAGTCATTTATAAATGACTGGATTCTGTTCTTCATGCAATGGCTTTTACGCAACGCAGAGAAGAAAGCAAACATTGACAGTGAGGTACCATTGTTCAGTTTTCTCAGTTTTTTTCAATGTCTTTTTTTTAAGTAAAATCTACCACAAATACTTGGTTCAGTTTGTTGTGTTTTGGTACCTTTCTTAACGCTACAAGTACAGCTGCAGTACAGCAATATGACTCAATCAATTCATAACATCAATAGTAAACTCAGTATGTTGTGTTTTAACCATGCAGGCGTAGGCTGTTCTCTGTGTTTGTCATTGTCACATCGACTCCAGAAAAAATTTGCTTCTCTTGTTGGTCTCAGTCCAAAGAGCATCTGGGAGAAAGCTTCCTCTTTTGTTTTAAAGTCTTTATGGCTAAAAGACCTTCAAATGCACAGCAACCCTGTACCCTCGAAATTCCTTTTATATAAAACTATGGGGCCACACCAAATATATTTTGAAGAAAAAATTTGATGTGAATTGAAGAAACATTGTTAACTAACATATCTGACAAGTCACAAGTACTTTGACACCGAACATTGCAGTAATATATTTACTGACTTGTTTTTTTTCCCCCCACAGAATCATTCAATCTGGAAGGACAATATCCACTTTAGGCAGTTCAGGCATTCACAGCATGTCTTGTTTAAGGGTTCAGGAAATTTTGTTTTCTGGTTTAAACCAGAAAAATGCCACTGTGACTTGAAACATTTATTAACCAAAACCGACTTCAGACAACAGTGTGGATGCAAACTCTGGTCTCTGGTGTAAAAGCTGAAAACCACAACCCACTCCTGGTTACTTCACAGAAGTTTATAAATGTATGCTGGTGGTCAGCAATTACTTTGTCATAATTATTGTTATAAATATAAATAAGTTAGAGTTGCACAGAGACCTCTCCGTGTGAACCCGGTGTTTTTTTTTTAGTTTTTTTTGTTTGTAACATTTTGGTGTGATGTTAGCTTTTATTTAATATTTGTTAAAATGTCTTTTTTTTAACAAGAAGCCATCTATCAAGATGAATCTCCTGTTGAGTCAGTGATGTGGATTGTAACTCTGCCTTGATTGAGGCTCTGCTGATGAATAGTTTTTGAAAATAGCTGTTGCCACTTTTGCTGGCTCCATGCTTGCTTTGCTGGGAATTTTCCTTACTTAGGTGACAGTTGACAGATAGTAGGAGCTCAAAATAATAACATAAATATATTGAATGAGTCTCGAGGAGAGAGCTAATCCATTATGGTGTGATCTATGGTATATTAATGGTTGCCAAACATAGAGGGAAAAAAAAAACTGTGAAATAACTGAATTTGATGGATGGATTTGTGCTATCTCACCAAACATCAGGTTAGTGAGTCAGAGTGCGATGCCTAGATTTTTGATGATGTCTCGTTTTCATTGCTGCTACCAAGTTGCAGAGTATGAAGCAGCATGATGCTCTATCTCCTTTGAACTCTGCATCACCCTATTATCAGTTAGTGGGCTTCTCTTCTGTCACTGTCACGCTCACTGTAACATCTGCAGCCCTGCGGTATGAGTACACCGTGCTTTTCTCTGGCTAATTTACTCAAAGCATGGGAAGCACAAAGAGTATATGGCACCAAAGTTTGACAAAGGCAGTCCTGCATTTTTGCTTTGACAATCATCATTTTGATCGATGTCTCGCTACAGTATATCAGTGGATGTTACTCTGGTATTTTGTAAATATCCACAGGCCTCATCGTTGGCAAACAAAGTTGTGTAAGATGGATGAGAGCAGGAGAGCTTTGCCTTTACTCTCACTAGTGCGTCTGCATTTGGAAAGCTGAATAGGAGAGCTCGGGGCTTTTTCTGAGCTGGACAGTCATTGTGTTTTCAAAGAGGTTTGTTTTTAATCCCCACTGCTCCCCTCTGCCCCACATACATGCATGCATACTCTCCTTTTGTAATTGTATTTGTTAGATAGTGTAATCCAATGAAAGGTAAGTACTCTCCACCAAACAACAGCAATTGTTAGGGGCCATTGTACTTGAACCGAGAGCGTTTTTTATGTTGTTTGGGACTTTCAGGGAATTTGCGTCATTCACTTTGTTTGTCAGTGTATTCTTTACACAAATATAGAAAAACGACCAAACATTAATCAACAAGTAGTTGTCCATCCTGTGGTTTTAATGGAGAAACAACAATACGTGTTAAAATTTCATCTATTTAGTTTAGTATTCAGCCAAGATCACAAAATCAGTCCAAGACAAAGGCTAAGCATTGAATGAATCTCACATCATTTTCATACACTGAACACGTCCCCAGGCAGAGGTGAAAGATTTTGACCTGGCAACTTGTTTCTGGATGAAAGAACTGAAGGAAACAGACCGAAACAACTCAAGAGTTCCCCCTGGCTCTGCCTGTGCAACTCTCAGCTGTCACATCTTAAATCAGATGTGCAACCATAGCGATAAAAGTTCCAGGCTATTCCCTGGAACAACAAGCTAATGGAGCTAAAAAAACGCATTTTCCAATGGACCTTTGTTGGTCTGAAGCCACAATGCAATGAGCAAGCTAAGTGGGAGCCCAGAGCTGGAGCTCTGGCACGCTATTATAACTGCAGAATATACAAGCTTAATTGGCCTCACACCTCAAAGCCCATTAGTTCCAGGCCAGAAAATGGACGATGTGATTCCCATCATCCTGCATAAAAGGCATCCAAGCAGACATATTGTACGTGACAAATCTGCATAAATACAGTACGACAGATTTCTGAACTTATGTCTTCAGGCTGTGTCGTGTTCTCTCACGTTTTGGCTCTTCAATCTTTTTGAAAATTACTAGCGAATGTTTATTCCAGGGAAACCCTTATTTTGTCTTTAGCTTTGGGGCATTTAGTGTTGTTCAATCTAAGAATATGCAGATACAATGTTAATCGAAGCAGAAAACTTTCACATCTGTGGAGCCAGACTGCTGAAAATGGTTCAAAAACAGAGGATAAGAGAGTGAAACAGTTAAGGGTAAAGGTCATCGATAGGTCTTTAGTTTTTGTTTCCATCTAAAAAGCAACTTATTTGATTTTTGTTGATGTTAAGTGATGAAGAAGTCATCATTTGTATGTATTTTGATCTCCATCCATACTCCTAAATTTAAAATTCAGTTGAGGGGGAGAACTTCGCAACTACTTTATTTAATGGCTGGTGTGTGTGTGTGTGTGTGTGTGTGTGGCATTGGGACATAGAAATGGGGTCAGAGACCAAGTTAGGAAACCCTTTTTTTCTCTGTCTCGCCATCTTACTTTTGGCACACCCATTCTCTGTTTCTCCCTCTTTCGTCATCACTCCTGCAGGACTCAACTCAGTTTGGTTAATCATTGTTCCTGCGAGGTGCTAAGTTGCAGAAAGTGGTGCAGGTAAATTAGTGTGTGTGTGTGTGTGTGTGTGTGTGTGTGTGTGTGTGTGTGTGTGTGTGTGTGTGTGTGTGTGTGTGTGTGTGTGTGTGTGTGTGTGTTTGTAGGAGGAGAAAGTGAGAAAGTAGGTGAAAGAGAAAAACCTATGAGAAAACCGTCACACATGGTGTAACATTTATGCCATAAGGAAGAACATGTTCTCCCCCACTTCCATGTCGGCCTCTCTACTGCACCGGGAAACGTGCTACAAAACGTCACGCACTCACAGAAAGATGCCTGATGTGTTTCTCTTGTAAGAACTAATCTGACACACTTAAAATACAAATGTTTGGTATGGCAGAGCTTAATGCACAGTCTAGTGTGATTGACGTAATGTGGCTGTTGTTTTGTACATGTCTTTAGATGCTATTGGTATAAATTCAACCTCGTACTGACCTGTAATGGATGCTTGCATTTTTTTATGAAAGCCAACATGTTTGTGGTTCTTATGTTGCTGTAAAATGAGAACAATTGAATATGACAGTAGTGGGAAAACAGGATTATGACTACGACATGATGGTGTTGAGGGCACAAGAGTCAGCGCTGTGATCTCATCTGGACCAGGCCTGACCCGACATCAGGCCAGACAAGAGTAGCTCTGATCCCTGGGGTGCCTGCGGCAATCAGTCAGTCTGTACAACAGCTAAATGCATCCACTGGTCATTACACTGAAAAGGCCCTTTAGAAAGTATGGCTGTTTTTTTTAGTTTTTTTTAGATATTATCAAGTCTGACTTCCAGTAGAGCTTTGTAATATGTAGGGGAGGCATTTAGATTGTGTCTGGAGCCTCCATACTGCCGTTTCAAAAGCCATCCGAAAATCTCGTTGATTTCAATGTAAGCTTTCTCTACGACATGCATTACATACTGTCCATCTGTCATGACACATTGTGCCCGTATCTGGTGAACAAATACCTGCCCCCAGTAAACAAAAGAAATTCGAAATACATCATCATGAACCAGTCCTCCTACCCACCACAAGACTAGAACAGAATGGAATTTGAAACGTTTTAGCCAAAAATGTTTCCATGGTCAAGGTGTTTTTTGCAGAAACGTTTCAGATTTCGTTCCGTTCTCCGGCTTCAGACAAATCTGTCAGGAGTTTGCGGCAGTCGATTCGCAGGTGAGTGACCACTGGCACACACTGACACATGCTCAACCAAACACTGGCTGGCTTTAACTGATGGAACAGTTTTTGGCTTTGTGCTTAAAGTTTTGGACAGTCTGGTTTAGATCATCCATCATGCATCTAAAAATGGCTGTAGACTCCAGAATAAACATTGCGGCAGTGCTTTTAAGTTTACTTCTGATCAGTGTTCTGGTGGGCCTTCTGAAAATAATTCCGTAATTAATTAGACATTAGGCTTCAAAAGGAGGTATGTTTGGGGGCCTGTCTGGTTAAATTGACATGCCTGAGGTCTATTCTGGGTGCCGGTATAGGTGGACATGCAGTGTCCCCGGGTTCTTAGCCACCCCTTGCTACTCCTCAGCTCTGCCCTCTCTTCCAAAAATGCTTACTTTTGGCTCCAAAAAACAAAGATGGCTACAGCCAAAATGCCGCACTCAAGGTTTCAAAACAGCAGTTAACAAACCAATGCGTCACCGGGGGGGTTGCCACTTGGAGGGGTACACCTTGTTAACTGTGGCTATGGTTCTTAGGATAGAAAAGGGACTTGTCAGGCTCACAGCTGATTCTACTCCATATTATTTGCCTGTATAAAGTAGCGAGAAGTTGAACGGACATTTGAGTTCCTCCTTATTTTTCCTTATACTTCTTCTGCATGGTTTCTAAATGCGGGGTAATTGTAGTGTGATAGATATGACGCAGCCTTTTCCTGTTTTGGTCTTCTTGTTTAGTACTGCCAAGCTGAGCCAAGTTAATAAGTAGTGTGTTTGCAATGAGCTTTGATGGATTGTGTGTGTCTCTGTGTCATCCAGGCTGTGTGGCGAGCGTAGATAAGCCCCCGTATGAGGTGAAAATCATTCCCCGTCCTGCAGTATCCTCTCCCAGCACCAACAGCAGGAATAAGGGATGTCCCGGCTGCTCTTCTTTTTGGCAATAGTCATTGTGTCCTGCAGCATCCAGGTGGGTCCCAAGAACACACACAAGCATGCACATATATGTACATTATATACATACTTTTCCCAGAGCTAAAAACAAAATTCCAAGTAAGTTGTCTGTGAATTTAAGTAAGTAAGAAGGTTATTTCTGTTGCCCTCTGAAACAAGCCAGTGAGTTGTTGCGTGGAAGCCTAAATACACTGCCTGTACAGTAGCATGAGCCCTCCCATACTGACACACATTATAGTGGGACACAGCGTCAGCTTGATGGATTACAACCCCATCATGAGGACGGGTTGTTTACAGCTACTGTATATATATGAAGTGAAACAAATCAATGCCAATTTGCCAAATGGTTTGTATGAGGTTCACATTCTCAACATTTTTCTTGTCCACCTGCTTAGACTACACCAACAGTCCACAGACAACAGACCTTCCGGACGTAACTGGATGTTTTTGTTTCAATGTGCTTCACCATCTCCCTAGGTGTCTCCTGCTGCTAGCCTGGACAAGCTCAAGGAGAGTTGGGAATTGTACATGGAAGAGTGCGACCGCAACAACAGCCGAGATCCACCAAGCACCAGTGAGCTAAGCATAATCGAACAGGTTTTTTTTTTTTTATTGTACTTGGACCAGGCTGTATCAAAAAGACAACAAATGGCGCCAATTTTAAAAGGTTACCAAGAGTGCCACAATAAATGAAGAGGCCACCTTGTACGACTACGACTAAAACTGATGTAACATTTGCTGTGCTTCATTTATGTTGCATTCAATTCGGTAGAGTTGCAGTTGAGAACTTTTAGAAAGAGCTTGATAACATCAGTGTCACTGATTTATTGCCTTAAGGCAGGTAATTACTCTCTTTTAACAGTTTTGATTTGAAAGTTCCCACTCTGCGCACAAAATCACACCACTCCTCTCTTCTACGCCACAGCGCTCTCATACCCTTCCTGTCACCCTATTAGTGTGCGAGCAAATTAGAAGGTGTAGAGGACATGGGATACGGCATACATCTGAACATCCAGCAGTTCGTACACTAACAGTCAGCATTGTCTACACCCTCCGCTGAGAAACATGATGAAAGGTTTGGTATGAGTGGAAGGTCATTGATGAAGACCTCTGAAGCCAAGATGAAAGACCATAATGATGACCACTTCCATAATGGCTGCCAGCAGCCGTATGTTCAAAGACCTGTTAGTGTATTCAGTGACGTAGATCAGCAGAGACCGTGGAAGCGCTATTATTGTACAGAATGCCCATATTTCATGGTTGTTTTTTTTTTTTTTTTGTTATGCCAGGCCTCGTGTGCAACAGGACTTTTGACAACTATGCCTGTTGGCCTGATGGACTTCCCAACACCACTGTCAGTGTGTCGTGCCCATGGTATTTACCATGGCACCAAAAAGGTAAAAGACGTGTGCTGCAGCGTGACATAATTGTGATTGCGCCCAGTGCAAATATTTGTCTTGGGCCCCTCCCCTTGTCGAAAGCGCCCCTAACACAAGCGCATGATCGTGCACACGCAAACATTTTGCCGAGCTTCCAACTTCTCATTAATTTGCTAAAAAGTTGAGAAAAAATTGTCATCACAATTTCAACGCAAACTATCACAAATTACAGGGAGTAACAAATCAGCATTTCCCAGCAGGTCTTCTTTCTTTGTAACTTTTGAGAATTAAGCAACCAAATTATATAGACCCAAGTAATGGTTATAAATAATAGCCTATTTATAACATGCACTTTGGGATCATTTTCAATAAAGACAAGCAAAGATACATAAAGTAGGCTATGACTCTGAAAGCTAAGAAGTGCCATGTACAAAGCGGGGAGGTGATATATATAGCTATCACAATCTGAAAACAGAATTGTAATGGATATTTGCAGACATGAAACAGTTTGTGTGAGAGAGGGCCCACTCCCAAATTCTTACAATTCCTGACAGCTTCTGGACCCCGTCAATATAATCGTTTAACTGTTAGAAGTATCAGTTTGATACACAATGTACTGCAGTCATGTTGATGCAGGGTAACTGAAAATCTGCAATCCTCCAGTAAATCACAGAAGCTGTGTGTGTGTGTGTGTGTGTGTGTGTGTGTGTGTGTGTGTGTGTGTGTGTGTGTGTGTGTGTGTGTGTGTGTGTGTGTGTGTGTGTGTGTGTGTGTGTGTGTGTGTGTGTGTGTGTGTGTGCGTGTGTGTGTAGTTCAGCACGGCATGGTGTATCAGGAATGTGACGCAAATGGCCAGTGGGTCACTATTGAGAATACCAGCGAGTGTGATTCTACTGATCCAAGTCAGGTAAGAAATGTCTTTTACATGTGGCTATAGCTATAGTCAAGAGAAACAAACAAGGGCACACAAATATTTTGTCTGGATGAACTCATTTAGACATCACATACTAGACTACTAGTGTTTCTGCAGCAAAGCAGAATTTGGACCACTGTCAGATTTTATCACCCATCTCAAATAAAAGAAAAAATGATCTAAAATGTATGTGTTCATATGTGCTTTCATTTGCAGGAGTACTATGGTCATATTCAGATCATGTACACAGTCGGCTATTCCTTATCTCTGGTGGCTTTGATATTGGCCCTTGGCATCCTCATATTCTTCAGGTAATGACTTTTTCAGCTGAAACAAATTATAAGAATTGAAGCAAAACAAATCCAGCTGACTGGTGCAGTAGATAGAAATAATGATATTCAAATGGGAAAGCTCTTTTGCAGTTTATATAGATTGAGATAAAGGATCACCTTGCAGACCACTGTTGCCTCTCATTTATCACTTTAGGAAACTACACTGCATGAGGAACAACATCCACATGAATCTGTTTGCCTCCTTCATCCTGCGAGCACTGTCTATCCTTATCAAAGACGCTCTGTTGGTGGCCAACCACACATCACACGACCTCAGCAGAGACCAGGAGCAGGGATTCCCCCGAGCATCCATGCCTCCAGTGGAGCTGCTGGTCAACAATGAGGTCAGTGCTGATCTGCAGTTAAACAACAAACTATAAAGGGCAGTGATCTGGAATTATTATATTCGAGGAAGTCTGAGCTTAAATTAGAGTAGATAAGAGGTAATGTTCCTGTATTTGTTTGTGTGGTTGAAATTCAGGAAACTGACAGTCCCAAATGAGGGTTCTGGTGTTTACAGTGGGTTGTAAAGGTGCCGTTTACTAGGTAGGTAGGTAGGTAGGTATATACTTTATTAATCCCCGAGGGGAAATTTTTTAATTTTTTTACTAAATGCAGAGTACAGCATTGTTTCTCTTAAAAGGAATTTAATTAGACTGCACCATCTTAAATTCCTAATGTTATAAATGTTGAAAGTTTTTAATGATGAATGGAACTGCTCCAACTCAGTGCTACTTTATATGTTGAGATATTACGGGGAGGATGCTGCAAGACAAGACAAGGCTAGTTTCAAATTGAAATTTGCTTGGGTCTTGCAATTATAAAAAATATAAACAACAAATTCAACTGCCCTTCCAGAAATGTTCCTAGAGTCCAGGGTTTTCACTTGGTTTCTGGAGGGTTTAGGTGCTGTGGTGGGCAAATATTTGACAAAACATTATGCATTTTTCTATAATTTTGGACTGTTATCATTACAATATTTATCTAAAAATGCACTGTGTGCCCAAATTAAAATAAATCACCAAACAGAAAGGACTGCAAGGCTGCACAATCCTATATATTTGTGTCGTCTTTTTTTTTTTTTTAACAGAAACATGTCTGAACTTTTCAGGTCTTCAACTGCACCAACGTCTGCATCAAAGTACTCGTTATAATGCTAATTAGCTGACGAAAAAAAAAAAAAGTTTCCCTCGGGGATTAATAAAGTATATACCTACCTACCTACCTACCTACCTACCTACGCAGCCATGGTGTTTGTGTACCGCACACACATTAATGTGTAGAGTGTGTTGAGTGTCACAGCTGGCTGAGGCTACAGTTAAGGTTGTCGCCGTTGTACAATGATCGCTGCAGGCTCAAAGGCTGAGTCCTGGCAGCAGAAGGAGCTCCCATCTGCTGCAGCCCTGATCTCACCATCAGCTGCACAATGTTTGACATCACACTCTGCTTGAGAGTCTGTGAAGTAAGCCTCACCGCTGTCTTGCAGACGACAGTCGGCTGTCGCGTCGCCGTGGTGATGATGCAGTACAGCATCATGGCCAACAGCTACTGGCTGCTGGTAGAGGGCATCTACCTCCACAACCTGCTGGTCATCACCGTGTTCACAGAGAGGAACTACTTCAAAATCTACCTGTGCATTGGTTGGGGTGAGCTGGCCTGTTGTGTATCTGTGTGTGTTTTTGTGTGTCCACAAGTAATAAGTAAGGGGATGCAAACTAATGAGATGCAACAGTATATGATGCCTTTTTGCATGAAAAACTGACTTAAGTTAAGAGCAGATAAATGTGAGAGGTTATTACACTGGTGTGCAAAAAGTCTGTTTTGCATTTAGACAAGTCTTATCTTTTCCACAGGTACCCCATTAATATTCCTTGTGCCCTGGGTGGTAGCTAAATACCTGTATGAAAATCAAGGGTAAGTTTCCACACACTGCTTCCCCTTTTTGTGTCTCTTGTTTAAGAGAAGAAGAAGATAATATATTCGTGGTGATTCGACACTCAAAAAAGTTGACAGATGGTGTTTCTTCGAAACATGTCAATATTGATACTCACTAGCTTGTGGTTAATTTAACACATAATTACTTCATGACAGTTTTGCTGCAATTTAACTTTTCACCCAGACATGTTTTATCTTCTGCATGATGCCAAATAGGGTCAGCAGGAGTGTGTTTTCAATATTTCATGTTAACGTTTAGATATTTTTGGTTTGTAATCTCGGTCTAATGTGCACTCCTCAGCAGTGAATGGAGTGAAAGGGATTACGAGACCACACTCTGAAAATGCCGAGATATTGTGTTGTTATGTAAAGCTTTAAAAACCCTCTGTGGTGGTGCGCTTCATGCACCCCGATCAGGTGATAAGGTGAAGAAAGCTTTCTACTTTGGCAGAATATGCAAAACGGCGCAACCAAAATACGTGTAAAGAGCGAGCCGTGTCTAGAAGCATGTGAGGTGTAAAGTTCAAGAAATATTTGTGGTTGTTTCTCATTTCATGCTTTTCTTTTTCAGGTGCTGGGGGCAAAATATAAACATGAATTACTGGTGGATAATCCGTTCGCCGATACTGCTGGCTGTTGTGGTAATTTCCTCTTCCTCTCTCTAATAATGTTTTTCAGTCTCCTGCTATTTCTGACCTTTATGCCCCTTTCTTCATATCTCGTTATACTCTTTCATTACATTTTGTTCTTATTTTTGCATTGACAATTCTGAGACCAAAATCTGTACTCACCCTAAACTCACTCGTCTGTGACTAATAATTGTGCAATTCCATTGTATTGTAGCATTTTCCCCCAAATCATACACTATGCAATATTAAACACACCTCATTTATTCATGGTGTGCAAAAAGCTGGCTGTGCGTCAGACCTAACATCCGAGAAGCATGTTAAAAGTCAAAAGTTTTGGAATCAAAGAAATAAAATGATCTTGCACCGTGACCAATTCCTTCAGTTTAGCTACCATCCATCCACCCTGTGACCAGGCCTTTTATTTAAGGTGCGCTCTGCAAAGGTCGCTTGTGAGCGTTTATCTTGGTCTGATTTAACACAGCTCTTACATAACACCAGACAGACATCTTGGCACTTTCCATGCATTGATCGTCCCGCTAAGTGGCCTGTATTCCGCAGAAATTCCTGTGTTTGAGTTGAAGTAGGAACGGCAGGGCTGTTCCCCATTACACTGTTTCCATCTCTGTCCCTTCCACCGTTTTAAAGCTGCACATCAGAGTAGAAAACTACAATCAGTAGCAAACGTTTTTATGTGCATATGCACGTGCGTGTGTGTGTGTGTCCCTGCAAGAACATGCAATCACTGCAACTTCATTCAAATCTATATAACACATATAGATAATAAACACACTGCAGTGAATGTATATATCACATATGGGGTGATGGGATTCACAGTGGTTTCCCAGTATCTGGGCTTCAATCAGCCTACAATGCATACATTGTCATTTCAATGTATTCCGAATGACACATTATTTATCATGGCCATGTTTTTTTCACTTATGAATACAAGGTGTATTTTAAATGGGCAAAGTTATACAGTTTTATTTCATTGTGAAATTTTAAACTGGTACATACTGGGCTTGTGTTGAGTACAAATTAGGTCCAGCTCATTTTTGGTCCTCCAAAAACCTGCAAATGATCCTAACACCATAACAACTTCGTTATAAGAAATTAAAAGGTCACATCGAAAGTGATTTTCATCAGGAGAACATGCTGTTTCTTGAAATGCCAGCTGCTGAGAAAGGCTCGCCTAATAATCGTCTAATAATGTTAAAAGGTTTTTTTTGTTGTTGTTGTGGTATTGATGCATGCCGATAGTTGATATCAATGTTCATCAATGTTTCTGCTATTTTTCCATTCCAAAACTTTCAGTAAATACACTATTGTTTCTGTTTCTGGAAGTTTTCCAAATATCATTTCTCAACACTCTGAGCAGCACAAACACGATTTCATCTTCCTCCACTGTATTGGGGAGTCAGCAGAAGTAGACCTGTCCATAAATCCAAAACGTTCAGCATGACTAACAATCTCTACAAGTAAATATGTTCATGTCTTTCACAGATCAATTTCCTAATTTTTATTCATATCATCAAAATTCTTGTGTCTAAACTTCGAGCGCATCAAATGAGATACACAGACTACAAGTTCAGGTAAGGTCAGGTCGTATTACTATAAATTTGTTCTGTATTTTTGGTTTATCTCTACTTAGTCTGTGCTCTCTGTCTGTCTTCCCCTCTATCTCAGGTTGGCCAAGTCAACTCTAACCCTGGTCCCCCTGCTGGGTATCCATCAGGTGGTCTTTATCTTTGTGACAGATGAGTCCACTAAGGCCACCATCAGTTTGCGTCTGACCAAGCTCTTCATTGACCTCTTCTTCTCCTCATTTCAGGTTGGACTATGGGCTTTCATTATTTGACCAAATTTTCTATTTCAATATCTATTTTTAATTACTTAGCATCAATCAGTTTAGGGAGAGTGTGCCGAGTTGTGGTTCGCAAGGCTGTGGATTAAGGGTTCTGTGGTTCCACTAAAGGCTGGATTGCACTGAGGTCAACAATGATGCGTTTCAGTTCCAGCCACAAGAGCTGATATCGGCAATTCTAGATACTGCATGTAATTCCACCAGACGCAACCAGAAGCAGCTCGACGCTCCACTTAAAAAACAAAAAAACAAAACGGTATCAACTTTCTAAGTTACAGCACAACAAAGTAGGACATAACAATGAACACGAAACCAACAATATATATATATATATATATATATATATATATATTTAACAACTTCTACCCACCCTGGAAACACAAAAATCTAAGAAAAATGATAACCGGACTGACAAAACACTTCGATACTGAAACACTCCTGGTGAGGTGTGAAGCCGTGCCGAGGACAGAACAAAAGCGCAACGTTAGACGTAAAAATCAGGGAAGTTTTAGAGTTGAGACAAAGATTGGGATTTGCGTGGTTTAATGATTCCTCCTTGGTTTTCTGTAGAAGACAAAAAGTGAAAATAAAATCATGCCAAGGGTTTGGAGGGTGTGATATGAGAACTTAGAAACATACTGGAGGAGTTAAACAGGAAGTTTAAGGTTTGGTTTTTGCTCTCAGATTTATGTAAGCTAAATATGTTTAAATGTCAGAAGGACTGTAGCTCTGAATTTCAATAAGTTCATAATCAAATTCAAATTCATGCAGTACCAAATCAACCGCAAACTGCAAAAGTTGTTCTTTCATCTTGTCTGAGTGCCGCTCTCTGCTATTTGACTTTCCCTTCCCTCAGACAGTTGAGAAGTGTTATATTTACTTATGTATCGGAAGGGATTACATTAAGATAATATGCCATCCCCACTGCTAAATGACTGTCTCACACTGTGATATAATGACGGTGACCTTTCCGCTTTGGGGACACAGATGACAGATGAGCAACAGAGAGCGCAAGAGAGGGGAGGATGCAAAGAGAATACTAAAGTCAAAAAGTGACAAGTGCAGCTGTGGCACTTTCATCTTAAGATAGATGTTACACAGATGCACATCTGGTTTATTTTTAAAGCAACAAACTTGCAACTGCCCACTGTAGTGGAGTGCATACACTGATGTGTGCACACGAATACAAGCAGTCATTGTCTTTGAAGCTTCAAACACTGCCATTTCAAGAGGAGTGAGTGTTATAGGTGTTATGTAGGAGCTGACTTAGTATCGATTGTCTCCACAGGGTCTCTTGGTGGCCATCTTGTACTGCTTTGTCAACAAAGAAGTAAGTCTCCTAATTTGCACAACAAGACACTTCTGTCAACCACAGTTATCTCTCAATTTCACATCAATAATATCTACTTTCATCTCTTAGGTCCAGTCCGAGATCATGAAGAAGTGGAAGCGCTGGAAGCTCGGGAGGAACATCGAGGAGGAGTACCGCCACACCTACAGCAATACCCCCAACACAAAAACGGGCAGCCTGTTGATCCACGTGTCCCAGCTGCCGGACATCGCCAAAACCTCTGCCCCTGCGTGCAGCCCTGAAGAGAGGCACATGCTCGTGGCCGGCTGCCATAACGGTATGGTCCACAGTAAGGGGGCAAGCAAGTGCGCCTCCCCGCTGCATGAGGGAACCATCAGCAGCTGCACCCTGGTGGAGGATATCGGCATTACGGACAAGGTGCAGCGTTACAAGAAGCAGAGAGAGAACATGGAGAGTAACCTTTGAGAGGCTCTGCGAACGAGAAGCTGATGAAGAAAAGCTATACGGTTTCAAGGTCTCATCTGGCTCTGACAGAATGTCCCGGTTGGCTGTGAAGAGCTGGGCTGATAGAGTCACTTGTCAGAGCAGTCCTCAGAGATCAGTCTCACTGGGAGACGGAGCAGCACCCAGCCCTCTCCACAGCCTGACAAAGGGAAACAATTTGGCACACATCCACACCGAGGTGTCTAATGCTCTGTGGGTCTCGTGAATGGATTTCTCTTGTCAGACAGTACAAGAAGCTGCTGCATGAAGAAAAACTTAGAAGCAGCATCCGAAGACTGATAAGATATGTAAAATAATAATTTTTAAAAACACGCCAAAACCTCAAATAACAGAAACAAACAACAACAAAAGACACAGGGTCTTTGCTCGAGCCTAGTTTGTGCTGTCTGTCAAATGTGTTTTGTGGTACTGAAGATTAAATACAAATTGGATGTTGAACTGCGTACACAAAAACCAAGACCAAATAAATGACACAAAACATGACGGTGGGGACAGAGGGGAGGCTTTTTTTTTTTTTTTTTTTTTTAATTTTTTTTTATAATATGCTTTGCTCTGATATCTGTAAACAGTTTTCTCGTCTCTACCAACGCAAAAGAAGAAAGATTCTGTCGACTGAACCTCATACAGAAGGGTGACGACAGTGGCCTCATCCAGGGCCCATGGGAAATTGGCAGCTGCTCACCTTAGGTCCTTCCTGACCTACATATAGACTTTAAAAAAAAGGTCAAGAGATGATGGTAAGGGATGAATTATAAATATACTAAAATTATCATCGCTTGACTTTTTAAGTTTGTTTTATATAGATTTTATTTGTATTTTTTTTATACAGGTCAAATCCTGATTAGTGTCGAGTGCTTCAGTTGAAACTGCAGATTAAATGTTCCAGGGGGTTTTGAGGGTAAAAGTTGAATTTCTGATTTCTTTTCAAGATGTGGTTGGACTCACACGCCTCGGCATACTAGATGAACTTCCATACCGTGTCCCGATGGTGGAAACCGTGCACTTATCCTAATGCACTTGAGGATAAAAAAATACACAACATATAGACGTGACCTATAAAGCTACACATGCATAAAGTACGAATCCAGCGTCACCATGTCACCTCTGATACAAGGGTGTTTTTTGCGATGTTACATACAGACTGTCATGCATGTTCACACACAGTGTTCTTTCAGATTTAAGTTGTGTGAATCATTCGTGGAGGATGCATGCCGTGCAGTGACATCACATCAGTATCTCTAATGAGGAAACCTTGAGAAAAAAAAAAAAAAGGTCAGACTGCATGTGTCTAGTTACTTACAGTGTTTGATATGCAGCCTGCAGTGGCTGTGGACACTTTGAACAAAACTCTGCACCTAACAGTAGAACAAAACCTCTCTAAGCTGAACAGGCGATGGTACATTTACTTCTAATACATGTATTTTCAAAGAAGGGAAGACTCCTGCAGAGAGTTTATTAATCTTTGAGTTGCAAAATCTAACTGAACTTGACTTTGTATGTATGACTATTTGCACAATGTTAATTTATAATTGGTAAATACTGTGTATGTATATACATATACATACATATATATCGATATATATATATGTGTGTGTGTGTGTGTGTGTGTGTGTGTGTGTGTGTGTGTGTGTGTGTGTGTGTGTGTGTGTTTATACAGATGATTTTATTTGATTGCATTCAATATATATTTCATGCATTTCTGTGAGTGGGATGTATGTGTACGTACTAGTATATTTTCAGGGTCTGAATATGTGTATTTTCGGTATTCCAGGTTTGTGGGTATGTTACAGCAGGATAAATTATTGGCTGCAAGCAGAAGAGCAGTGGGTTGATATAAACCAGAGCAACTGGCTTCAAACAGAGCGCAGAGGTCAGAGGTCATTGTGGGTCAGTCCCCACCCTGCATATAGCACCACAGGACATTCCCAGACATCATGCCAACATAGAAAAAAAAAAGACACAACTTTGCGCTTCATTATAGAAGATATGATTCCTCAGTCATTTTGTGGCTTAAGGCAAATTAGAGCACAACATGTTTTTCATTCAGATCTTTTTTAATCAACATCTGCTGAGGATTGTAACAGAGCGGGTAGATCTCTGACAACTGAGCTGAGAGTTTGGCGAACTGGTGCTGCTGCTGCTCAGAAGTCACTTTGCAGTCAGTGTTTTTTTCTTGTTTTGCAGAGTAGTAGCAGAAATGTCTGGAATCTCACAGTGATAAAAGAATGTTGTACACATCGAGTAAAGTAGGATTAAGTAGGTTAGAGCAATAGTGCTAATTTTGTTTCAAACTTATACCTGTATTTTAAGCTGTGAGCATAACTATGTATGTATTTCAAGCCAGCCAGCAGCTTGGGTCACTCCCCGTCCTGGACCAAAGTGGTTCTGCCTGAATGTATTCTTCGAAAAGCCCAAATTCCTTTTTACTTTCTCTTAAAGGGTGGTTATGTACAGTAAATGTGGTGTAAAGAACCAATCAGTAAGAACTGACTGTGTTCAGGTGTATACAGTTCATCATATATTGTGTCTGCTTTGTGCAAATGGTGAAAGAATAAATTAAATTAAAATGTATGTGAAAGATGATATTAACTCGCAGTGGCTTTTTTTTTTTTTTATCAGTAGTGTTGAAATACAAAAGAGGAAGCATGTGCAGATTGACTTTCATTGCTGGCTTGTTTGGCTGAATGCCAGGTCGGCTTATAAGCGAGGTGAGTATTGATTTCACCAGGGTCAGCTGCCATTAGATGAACATTGTTCATTATTGAGGCGAAGGCACTGGATGGGCCAACTTTTACTTACCGACCATAACTTCTCTGTTTCAGCATAACAGTATCTCTTCTTTTGAGTATACTTCTTGACAGACAGTCCAATAAGTCAGTGAACCACCTTCCCCAATACTTTTTATAAGCATCAGCCAATCAGCAACAGAACGCTCCTTCTGTGGTCAACAGCATGGAGGTGAGAGAGTTTCCTGGTTTGAACTTCTCTCTGTCCCTTACTTTTTTTCTCTCTCATTACACAACTATGTCTGTCACTTTTCATGTGCACAACCAGGTGCAGCACCATGAATGCCTTCCAGGAGAGACCTGTCTGAAAATGTGCTGTTCTTTGCATTTTTTTTTTCACACTGCCTTTGAGTGTGTGGAGATAACAGTTTTTGGTCAGTGTAGAGAAAAGCAGATGCCAGAACTCTGGGGAAATGTGGTTTACATTTTTTTATGCACTCCCATTGCAAAATGTGAAGTGTGCAGAATAACAAGACATCCAATCACAGTTTAGGTTTTTAAAATTGATATCTCCTGCTGGAAATTGGATGATCAAAATCTAGAGTTGGTGTACAAAATCTTTGTTTGCCTCAACAGCTATTAAGTACAGCTTGATGTTAAGTAGGATTGCCTCCCTGTGAGATGAGACCACGAGGTCTCCTTTAAGCAATTTAACATCCTTTGGGTATAAAAAAAAAAAAAAAAGGAAATGGTGGATCCAGCATCATTTCTGCACTACATAATGCATTAGGAGAAAATATATTTGGGGTAAAGGTCAATGGATGTTGTGTATACGTTTTCCGCCTGAGGCCTTGGAACTGAGGCTCGTGTCCTGATGTGGACAAACAGATTATGTGTGATTGGGCCATAAAGCCAGTGAATTATTTTCCATCCTCAGTTTTCTGACAGGCATTTCTGGCTCTTGTGCTATCATCACTTCCCAGGATCGCCTGTGGGGCACAGCTGGAGAGACAGAGTGTGCACCGCCAGGTGTGCATTTGTGAATAAATATTTAGCATCCACGGATCTCACCAAGTCACCGTGCAACTTAAACTCTCTATGTAAGAAAGTAGGGCATGCAAATATGTAAGTAAACTGTAACGTGCTTTGGGCCACATAAATAATGTATAATCTATAAAGCTACAGTAAATTCTTGGACGGTATTCTCAGGGCTGTCATTTCTTCTTGTTTAAGTGTGTAAAAAGTAAGTAATAGTTCTATATTTAATCTTCATATCTGAAGAAGAGATTGTGTCACATTCAGGAAAACACAGTAACTGGAAAGGCTGAATTCCAACAAGCAATCTTTTCAAAACAATATTTAGTTCAACAGCCTATAGGGCAGAATAAGAGCAAATGTCAGATATCACATTATCCAGGAAACCAGACTGTTCACACAAAGTCAGTCCTGTGAAATTTTAGATGACAATTAATTGTCCTTATACAAATAATTGTAATTAACGATTTAATTCTTTTAAAATTTAAGTCTTTTTCTGATCATTTTACTTTGATTGACAACTTTTTGGCTTCAAATTTGACAAATTGCCTTTTCCAAGTTCTTGGGCTCTCCTTTTCAATTTGGCTTAAAATTTAAATGTGCCCGCAGCGGTGCAACTGATATTAATTAGTGATATTAATATCAATGGATGCTCATCGAAATGTGTTTGGTCAAATATTAGAGGTTAAGCGCCTCACCAACAGTTGGTGGAGCCAATTCTCCACTCGTTTGCCATTAAACCACAGCAGAGGAAGAGGATGCAACAGCATGACATACTGTAATTAAAAACACACCAGACACACCTCAAACAGTGGAAAACAACGTGGACATAGAGATGAAATATGACATTTCTGACAGCTTTGCTAGCTTTTTTTTTTTTTATACAGATGAATGGAAATGACTAACGATAATGCTGATTGATACAAGCTCAAAATAATCACTAATAATCAGGGGCGACTATGTAATAACTTTAATGGGCCAAACTATCACACTCCATTCATGTGTCCGTTTGTCCAAGAGAGACAGCAGTGAAGACTGACAATTAAAAGTCACAGCATTTCTTTACTTTTGCAGTTTGGAGAGAATTACAGAAAACTAGTAATCACATTTGAGGCTTATCTGAACTTCTCTTTTCTAACTTGGTTTGGCTATTGATCACTAGAAACTCTACAGAGTCATCAATTATTGGAGTCTTTTATTGCCATATAAATCATTTTATCAGGCAGCTCCAATGTATCATGCCACTGCAATAACAGTGAATGAGCGAGCATGGGTACCAATGCTCTCACAGCAGCTCTTGCAAACAGAAATAAGTAGTAACAAGAAAAGCTGGACTGTGCACCAGTGCATATGTTGCTCAGTGATAATACAAGTTCAAAGCAAAGCAACTTTCCAACTTGGAGTGTGCTTCCTTTGACTTTGGTCTGTGGCTTGTTATAGGTGGTGGAACTAGGCTATTGTTAAAGAGGACAGTAATTCTGTAAAGTAAAATAACCTGCAATAACCTACACTGATCAAGCCCTAAAACACTTCAAATTATTCATGAAGTTCAATAAAAAGAAAATAAGTTGCTGTCCTTACAATACTATTCATACATCCACACAAACAAACACACACATGTATACACGCACCTGTGTTGACCAAATTAATGTGTTTCCAGAAAAGTGTTTTCCTTTCTTTTTGACTCATATGAAGTTTCGATGAAAACAGAAGGAACATAACTGATTTTAACCCAGCAAACAACTATTCTCCCCTGATAAACAGCAACTTAGAACTGCAAGTATTTGTAACATTATTGATCTATCGGCCGATGCAAGTGAGGCAAATGATAATAGCGTTGTCAGTCAATGCATAAATACTTCCCCCATGTTTCAAGTGTGGCGTGCTGCTCAGCTAAATTAGCATAATTTGCTCAGATACACAGGAGGTAGGGGAAAGGATTGAGATTCATTGGTTTAGTAATGCGCGAGCGTCATCAGACCGGTTGTTAGCGCTCATTAACTGTATTTGAGAGTTTGTGTTATCCCATGGGAACACACTGGGTCGAAGCAACCCAATTTAACCAAGCTAATACAACCCCATGTAATAGGAAGACCCACTCTGCTTACGTACACAATCACACCCACGCAACACACACTGCCTCATCTGAGAGATCTCCCTCACCATGGTGTAATAGTCTGTCAACACCCCTCCACAGTCTGGTCACAACCATGCCAAATTAAATCAACTAAATGTGCAATGAGGTTATGGACATCAAACACAGAATAAGCTGAATAAATCTAATATCTCAGACAGTGTGGTGGTTTACTGCGGAAGCACTGAGGCAGAGTGATTGACTGACATGGCTCTGGGTAAATGCACTGGCCTAGATGGAAGTCTGATAACCAAAAGCTTCTCTCAGATTAAAAGAAAAGCTTTCAGTGCATGTTTCCATTATGCGCTCAGTGTGAATAAAAAGGAAAAAGGAAAACATGGTTAATATCTTACAGTAGCAAAATCACTTTCAATCGTCTTGTTTGACATTTAATTAAATGCACTTATGCACTTAGTGGAGGAGAGTTAAGCCCCTTTTACACTGCCAGTACCGACTCTGCTGGACTCTACTCGCCTTTGGTTCCTGGTAATTTGCTGGATTTCATTTTCCATTGCAGATTGAACCCTATCAATGCAATGCTGTGAATGTAGCGCTGTGGTGTGAAACTACAGTGACTTCCTCTTCAACGCAAAACACAAGCTCTCTGGATCCACTTTTTGCCAAAAGATAAATGTCTGTACCTCCATAAAACAGGACACAAAGTCAAAAAGATGTTGAGGTTTTTCAAGGGAGTGTGGTTATCTGCTGGATTATTTCATGGCAAACGGTTGAACCTCCAGGAAGTAACTGGTCCCAGCCAAAATAAACAACAATTCAAAAACAGACCCGGCAGCAGGATTAATGTGGGAAAGAGAGTCATTTGATCTTTAGGGATGGGATCAACAAACCATGGCTTTGAGATGCTCTATCAAATCTAGGCCTACTGCAGCCTTAGAGATACATAACGGTAATAACAATAAAGGGAAGTCATAGCATATCTCCAGTGCGAATCATTAAAGCAAAAGGTTAAATTTATACAGTGAGCCCAAACAATACAACCATGACATTAACAAGTGCACAAGATTTGACATTTATTTACTTTATACTAGACTTCATATAATGTAATGTCACAGATTAAACAAACAAAAAAACATATTCATTAGTGAGTTTAAGAGGTGCTCATAGGGGTGTTTTCTTACTTTTGGTTAGAGCCAGGCTACCTGTTTCCAGTTTTAATGCTCAGCCATTATTCTCAACCAACCTTGGCAAAAAGTGGATATGCATATTTTCCGTAACATTAAATGATTTCTGCAAAGCTGCACAATAGTTCTGATCTCAAATTGTCCATTCTGAATTTGAAATGCCATGTCAATTCAATAGGGAGAGACACTTTGTTCTAGCACTCGGCTTTTTGTTTTTTATCATTTCCAGAGGAGATTAGAATAAAAACAGAATCCTCAGAGTAATTTACTAAAAGTGGGATGCAACTGCTGTCGTAATTGCGTCGAAAAGCCCTGACATTGACAGAGAGGCTATAAATGCCTCCTTCAATTGCTTTCATCCTGCTATTATTTAAAAGACACTACATCACTTCTATTATGTGTTGAACATCCACGTACAGTTTGACCAATATGCTAGTCCATGACTGATAAATTAACTTTGCATAAGAGCTTGTGGCTATCACAAACACTGAATTGCATTTAACAGCTGATGACACATAAGTAAGTAGTGTTTTTTTTTTTTTAGCCATTCACTAATTGAGCCACTCTGATGAAGTAAGCCGATAATGTATTTACTGTGAAGAAAAAACCTACACACCGAGATGTTAATGTGAATAGTGATACAGTTTAGTTATGTAATGCTGTGTTTGCACATCGTAGATCGTAGCATGTGTAACATGCCTAAGAGCTCCATAAGTGTATGTGCTTAAGTAAGGGGAAACAAGCCGTGACATAGCAGAGTTTATTTGAGATTTGTATGGCCAAATGGAAACACTGTCATTTAATACATTCTTGTCTTACTGAGACAGCATGGAAGATGTGTGCAGACAGTTAGGAAAGTCCTGAATTGCCCAAGAACAGAATATGTTGATTTAAGTTGCTGCTGAAAAGAGACTCAAAAGGACAATTCAAAGCTTCCCGATTCTGCAAGGGCACCACTGACTGTGGTAAACTTTGACTCCACATGGCTCTACCCCAAATGACTTTGTTTGTCCGTAAGCACTTCGCATCAACTGTGGTTCATCACAAAGTCAAAGCAGCAACTCGAACAGCAACAAGGACAGAGATTTGTCCGTTCGAGTCCCAGAGGAACACGCAAGGTGAGGTCAGGAAGTTACTTCCCATTAGGATTTGAAAAGGAGAATGTTTTCCTTTGTTCTCGATTTGTTCTTTACTTTACAGTCAAAAGATGTTTTGGTTTTAGCAAAGTCCAATTTAAAGCACACACGTCTGTACTGAGGGGCATTGCGCTTGTCAAATCTAATGGCGCAATTAAGGATCATTATTTTACCGTTACATGAGATTTTCCTACCTGCTAAAACAACCATTAATCATCAATCAATGAAGATTCAATTTATCATGTTTTTTTAATCCAGAGATTGGTGTGGCTATTTTGTGTATTTGGGATTTGGGAATAACCCAAATAAAACATTAATAAAGAAAAAAACAAATACGGCCCAGTCATTCATCACATTTCAATAAGACAGATTTCTGGCCAGTTAGTACTATGTGCTTTAGTTTAGATTAGGAAAACCTTGCTGCAAGGAAATTTGTAGTTATGACGTGTGGCAAACCTCCCCAAGAGTTTGGGAAGCCAAACTAATGCTACTGTTTTCCATGGTCTCACTGGGGAATAAGAGTAACCGTAATCAACTGGGCAACCAAACAGACTCGGATTGCCTGACCTCAGGCGGTGCCAGTGGAACGACTGCATGTCAGAGGCTGTTTCAAAGAATGTTTCAAAGAATGTGTTCAGGTCAAGCGCTTCGTGTCAGCTTCTGACAGTTGTCATACTCCCTAAGGTTACTTATATCATGACCTAGCAGTCAACACAAAAAAAGGTGTGTTGAAAATATTCCCACCTTCAGATAACAGCGATCTGCAGAATGAGTATTTCACTTGCACCTGCACCTAAAAATTCACACGTGCGAACCAGAGACATAATTCAGTAGTAGAGATTGTAACCTATAAATCTTGTTACAAATGTTACGTATAGGCCGAGCACAAGACAACTGTGATTGTCTTGCACGTCACGGTGCCATTTGCCGTTCTTGCGCAACAGGAGCAATCTTGGAATTTCTTGATTGTTCCTCATACATAACTTTACTTATGCAAGAATCCTCATTTGAACTAAAACCATGATCTTTTCCGAGCCCTAACTACAGGACTTTTGCAAAACGTGACACTGACATGATACACTATAGTGGATTGATGAGTTTATTACACGCTTTGACATGTTATCAAGTTGGACTCTATTAAAATCAGCCTTTAAACCGTTAGTTTGCTCCCTGTTTGAGACATTAGTAAAATGGCATCATCATTGCCGGTAGTGAATTTGTATTAAAACTTACCAGACTGAATTAACTCTTCATTATTGGGATTAAATTATTAAAAGCTCTGTATTGGATGTGGAAGTACATATCAGTACGAGATTAAAAAAAAAAACACCGAGCACCAACGCCCCGGCTTGAATGGATTTTCCTGAATTCGGAAATCGATAAGCCTTGTGACCAGACAGCTTGACATCTGTGCGACCTTCTTAATGGGACTCTGTGTCCAGACTACGACCTTTTTATTGCACCCTTTGCCTGAAGGATCAAATGTAACCTCCTGCTCCACGTTTCATGATGACCACCTTGATGGCCTTACAAAAGAGTTAGTAAGAACATGTCATGTTTGTCAGGCCTCGTTGTACTTAGTGCGGCTGCTGAGACTCGACATTAGCATCACTCTGCTTTACTACCTGCCGCAGCTGCACATTGAAGAAACGGGTCCAGTGAGCAAAAGCTACCGGGAGATTAAAGCAGTCTTCGCAGCTCTCTGCACATGTATTTATACAACAGCACGGTGAGTGAACACTGATGCACTGGTAGGAGATGTAAACAAACAAACTGACAGTTTAATGATTTCCTGTTGGACTTAGACTGTTTGCTCATCCACAAAGAAGGGACTTTTGAGTGAAAGACACAAAACTCGCCTCTTTTCAAATGATCTCTGCTCATTAATCCTCACCACATAAACCAGGAACCATGAGTGTATAAAATCCCTGCTGCCAGTGGCTCAACTAGTGCAGAGGCGTGTTGCAGAGAGTGATAGCCTGGCTGCGATGCTCTACTGAGAGGTCATTTGCACATGTTGTATTTCAGATGTTTCATTAGTGTCTCGTCAAACAGCATTTATGTTCAGAGTGGCAGACACAGATGAGATGATGTTGAAAGAGTATGGGAAGGACTAATGTAGAAACGCTGCAGAATTAAATGTGGTAACTGATTACTTTAAGTTCACTTGCTTCAAGACTCTTAAATCACAACAAACAGTAAGCAATGTCAAGCTTGCAGTCCAAAAGAAGAGCAAAGCACACCAAAGGTCAAACCTGTCTCAACTCCTTATTAAGGTGACTGAATCAGCTTTGACATCTCACACTTTGGAGTGTAAGTCTGTTTAGTGAGCCTTTAAATGGTGTTTTTCTTTACTTCAAAATTTCATCCTTCTTGAAACAGACACAGGTTCAAATGTCTTATACTGTGAGGAGAGTCAAAAGGTTTTCTTCAATAAAAATGGAAAAACAATTGATCTCCTAGCTATTCATTCCACTCTCTGTGTAGCCAATCTAGTATAAAACTCCTGATTACAAAACAAGCTTTAGCCCCTTCACCACAAATCCCCATCCCCTGACCACAGACTCCTCTCTCAGTTTACAGCCTCTCTGTGGTTGGCATCTGCTATCCGCCTCCAAGCCTCTAATATGACGAGCGAGAAAGATTAGTCTGCTCACCTGAGACATCTCCTGTGCTATCCCAGATCCCACCCACAGTTGCTGCTGGATGCAGGAACACTTCACTCTCTATCGACCCCACTGGCCCTGCCTGTTGTTATCCCACAGTATGAGCCCTCATGTACCAAGAGCTTCCCCTCAGCAGTGATGCATGTCATTACTGTCATAATAACATGCCTGCTTTCTGCACAGTTGGAACAAATAAATAAGTGAGTCAGTATCCATACAGCTTACTATTTTCTAATACTTCAAAGTCATTGCATTTAGCCACCCTGACAGGTCACTGATTGGTCTGCCTTTCAGAGTGGCAGAGCAAACCTTAATGAACCAGGGTTTCCAGACTATAATCCCAACCAAGACTGAAACCAAAGTATTGGACAGCATTTGACCTGACCGTGGTGCTAGATGAAAAGTCAGAGGATCGTTATTACAATTCATTCTGAGGTGTACATGACGGTCTTTGTAGATATAAAATTTCATGGCAATCCAACCAGTAGCATTATACTCACAACTATCAATGTTAACCTCAGGATTCAAAACTGTATCAATTTGCCATGCATACATTAAAAATCTGACCTGCTGGTGGCAGTAGGTACAATGTCTGGAAATCACCCATCATTAGGAATTCAATACCAAATTTTAAGGCCATCCATCCAATAGTTATTGAGCTATTTCAGGATGGACCAAAGTGACGGGCAGTCCAAATGACCAGAGACACACCACTACCATGGCCAACAATATAATATATGACTAATTTCAAAGCATCTATTATAGTTAATAAACTAAGTGATGTCTATCAGTAGGATAATGGATCCCCGAGAACAATGTTTCAAGGTCACTTACAGAAAGCTAAAAGTTGCTTAGTTTTGCCAGGGGAGCTTTTAATAGTAGGAGCAGTGATTGAGAGGATGTAACCACACTTGTAAGGGAGAAAGCTGTCATAACGGGTGAAGCTAAAACAGCTGTGAACTTCCTATAACATATCTCTTACTGAATATTCTAAAGACGATATCTTTTTTTATGATCTGCATGCATGCTGAAGCAATGTCTGCCTCACTTGTCTTCGTCTGTGTATGTGTTCAAGGAGAAAGAAAGCAAAGCAAACCGAATACGGGAGTGGAGGAAAGCAAGTGTGCCTACAGCCAGACTGATAGAACGCAAAAGTGTGTGATGGGGAAAAAGGCTGAGCTTTGTCTGTTGAAGGGATGCAGTGGTTTTTGCCCTGAGTAGAAGGGACATCAAGTCTTTGCTTACATAAGGACCTTGTTGATTACAACATCCATTCTAACCAACCAAACATCCATTTATTTACTTGGCTCAGCTCTCACAGTGCCAATGGACTTTAAGAGGAGTTGTTGTGATGGCTTTTAGCAGTTCATCCATCGTCAACAGGGAACGGTCAGGCACCATGGCAATGAAGAAGCAAAGCTCACTGCATCCCCTCTGGCAGTTTCTCATTTGTTACTTTACACTAGACCATTACATCAACATACATCAGCAGACACGGTATTTACTGGAACAAGAAGCACAACAGAAAGCCTCAGTTTATGTCAAGAAGAACATTTCTAAACAGACATCACATCTCCACATTTCAACAATGTATCATATTTTTTTGCTGGACTGACCAGTGAACTAAATACAAAGTGAATGCACTTACTGTATTAGTTACCATGCAGACGGAGGGGACTGAACTCCCCTCAGGATAAAAAATGTTCAAGATATTTAACAACATGAAATAAACAAAAAACAAAAATTCAGGAAATATTGAACTTGGGCTAAATACCCAATGAAAAAAAAAGACAGACTTGCAGTGTCTTGAATTTCAGGCACAGACAAATTCTTTTTAAACCAGTTTAAACTGGTGATGCTCATCAAGTTTCAAGTATCTAAACTTAACAATAAGAAATCTGAAAATCTTGTCTCTAGTCCAAACCTTGTTCGCAAATACTTGTATAAAACCCAATTACTGCAAGTGATGATGTTACTTTTGATCATTACTGCCATGGCAACGTCAGCTGCAAAGGTTTAGCATCAGCGGGCAGAAAATGGTCACTGCACACACGCTGAATCAAGGGAAACATACAGTATGTCCTCCAAAGTAAAAAATACAGCAGTAAATGTTCTGTACATTTTTTAATAAAAGCTTTACTTTTTTTCCCTTCAATCTTTTTTTTCCACACACATATCCACGACCCACACAAAAGGGCAACACGGTCCATGTTAAGGTTGCAAACCACAGATTCAAATGACACATTCCACTGTGGACTCTTACACTGGATTGCAGTACAATGGACACACAAACCCAAACCTATATTCAAGAGTTCCCACACTGAAAGCAGCTGCCTGCTGGATCTGCAAAAACCACACTGAGGAGAGCTCTGAGAATTATTCAAAACAGTAAGTTTCAGGCAATTAAACCAAAACAATTATTGGATACTAGTAAAAAATAAAAAAGTAAAAAGCTCTGTGAGGGCGAGGAGACTGCAGAGTTGTCTGATCCTTTGTGGATATGAATCATTCTTTCATTTGATTCACTCCTAATGAAAAAGAAATAGTAATGACAGCAGCTTTAATATTGGTTTTATGTACATCTTCTTAAGTTGCAGTATTTAAAAAATATATATTTTCAACAATGCCCTACCATACTTCTAAAAAAAAACAGGTGTGAACATATCAAGCTACATTTTATTAATTAAAAAAATTCCCCTTGGGGATTAATAAAGTAACTATCTATCTATCTTATTAATTTTCTCAGTTAGTCACATTTAATCATGTTCAGGTATTGGACTAAAAAGATAAGAGCTGCTCCGACTGCTTGACAAGACAAAGTGGTCCTCTCTTTTACATTCAGTGCACTAATTCTGTTTTTCCTCCATTAAGATGGTCCTACCTACCTAACAAATTACCCAACTAATGTGCAAGTCTAATCCCATCAAAAAAATATATATAAATAAATCTTAGCAGGCTGCATAAATTGCTTACTAGAAAAGTAGAATTTGATTAAATGTTCATTGACTGGAGTTTCTGTTGGCTCTAAAGAGGTCTCTGCTGTGATAGAGACTTCCATCACTGTGCTGACTAAATGGCCATGGGAATCAGGACCACTGTAATGGAAGTGCTCTGATATGATGCATTTAGACCACTTGGTTGCAGACAAAATTGGGCCACTGTTTATGCCTTCCCTCACTTTGTTATGTCTGGATACCTCCAGCTCTGTTTGGATGCATTGCATTAATGTTCTGCCCCGAGGTGAAGTGTTTCCAATATGCACTGTTCCAAGGTGATGGAGCATCTAGAGAAGTATATCTTAGTTAAAATAAGGAGACGGTAAGCGACCTCTCTTCTTCTCTCTCACACACACACACACACATAAGCTCAGCATGCATACTGCCTGTACATTACTTTGAATATTACCTAGGTTGCCTCAGGGGAATTAATGCTACTTGCCTTTGCAGATTACATTTAAACATAAGAGAAGAAATCTTATATTACAGACATCCAGTTCCTTAGAAATGTGATTTAAAAAGAAACTAAGAACAAACCCTTTGGCCATACGCTCAGCTCACAACTTGCACTTTAATATCCTTAAGACGAAATAGTAAATGAACACAAAGATTAGTGTATGATTACAATTATAAAGTTTAAGACAACGTAAGGAGCCTGGAGGCATTGCTATAGAGATAGTATAAGAGTTTAGGATGTATGAAAGAGTTTTGTATGAAAAGTGCTATACAAATAAAGTTTTTTATTATTATTATTATTATTATTATTATTATAGGATAACATTAGCAGTACTGTCTTGTTCTTTACTGGATATGGGAAAATATAGTAAAACATCATTTAGTCCTCATCCCAAAAGCATAATCTATCATTACTCTAAAAGTAAACGTTTACCATTTTGACAATATGAACAAGTAAGCTTTAAGCAGCAAAATTATGTTATGTTAGAGCAATAAAAGTGTGAATTTCCATTTTTACCATATATAAATGGGGTTCCAAGAGTTGTCATCGGTGAGATGATGGTGCATTCAAGGATCAAACCAGAATGACTGCCAGCTTGTTATTGTTTAGAGAAAAATAATAATAATAATAAACAATTATAAGACCTACATTTGTCTCTATCCACAAGCTTTTGTGGCTAATAAACGTATTAAATACAAACAATTTCTTGAAGTCTTGAGACTTTTCCTTTGTACAGACAAAGTCTGGATAATGTATAAATTAGGTCCCAATAAGGTCTAGATAAGGTCTAGATTAGGTCCGGATATGAATAGCTATAGACAGAGTAATGTTCCAAAGCTGAACAAGTTAGGATTAGACATGGTCCTATCCTTATCCAAGAATGCAGAACATTCTAGGTTCTAGAGGACCATATTAACTGGACCGGAAGAGAGGAACTCAAAGATCAGCTAGAAGCCTTTACTTTTGTAACTCTGTCTCTTCCTGGTCGATAAATATAAATATATTATTATATATTATATTATAGTCTGGCTTTTTTCAAGTAAATTGACCAGTATTAGACTTCGTCAACACAGTGAGGATGAGTGCTGCAAACAAATTCTCCTCGAAACATTAACTTTACAAATTGTCATCAAGTTGCTATATTGCAAATAATGGAAATGCTCATATACATAAAAGCTACAATCACATGACCAAGCAGAACAAGGAGCAGAGATGTTGTGAGCAAAACAGATGAGGGATATTCAGAGAAGAGTAAATGCAGTGGAACCGAATTAGTGTTCAACTGTGTTAAAGCTTGACAGAGATGCTAATTACTCTTCAAAACAGCTGCAGGGAGTCTTGCTGTTAAATATACTCAAGGATCGCAAATGCATTATTAACATAATCTAGTGTCATGAAAGTTATGGCATATCAGTGGGTATCATTGCCACTCACTGTTGTTAATGATTAACGATTGCAATTCTCATTTTCTAAGGAACTGTTATTGAGTTTTAATATAGCAGGAAAGACTAAAGCGCTATGAACCTTACTTGCAATAAAAAGGAAATCATTTAATTATGAGCAAATGAGTGCTTAGAAAACAATAAGGGGCTGGGTGGGAGTGTTTGTGTAGGTGTATTTGATGGATGGTGTCAGTTGGAGGTTGTAAGAGGACAGAATTTCCTCAATATTACTAGAATAGCCTGGAAAGAACAGGATGTTCATTCATTAGATTCTCATCCTCATTATTACTATTTATTGTTTCCCTTAAACATCTTGCGTGGTATGGAACTGTAAAATATATAAGAGGGAGACAGTTGGTTGTACTTTAATGTCTGAAAATCTGTTCCCTTAAATATATGCCTTTTTCTCCCTGCTTGCATTTCCTGGCAACAAGGTCTGACTTTCTGATTTAATGGGTTATTACAAACTTTCATTTATATCCATCAAGCGCAGAAAACAGATGGTAAAGTATTCCCTGTCCAATTAAGAGTGGTACAGCTTGATATCTTTTAAATAGATTCTGTCCTGAAATGGCTATTTATGACGCTCACATGTCAGAGGACCCTGGGGTATGTAAGGATTTAAGAGTTTCCTGCATATCGGCTAGAGAGATTCACAATTTTACCCCAAACACTCTTCTGCAGTTGTGTTACTCTGACATGAATCCACAATAACATAATTTCTTCCGGTTGTTCTCTCTGTGGATCTTCAGTTTTATCCACTGCAGTGCTCAGAGTACCCGCCTCCTCTTCTGCTACGATGCTCTTGGTGAATTCTTTCCAGAATCCTAAACTAAATGTTGGCAAGTATGATGGCCTTGAAATACAGAAGAAACTCGGTAAAACCAGGAGTCTTAGCACAGGCCCGTACTACGAAGCAGGTTCAGCATGCCCAGGATCTGTTTCCGTTATCTCGCTTAACAAACCCTGACAAATGAGGTCACGCTAAGCAGTCACACGAATTTGCTATTTCAACCCAGGGTTTCTCAATCCAGCTCTAAGAGCATTCACATAAAAGAGGAGGTGTTTGCAGCATCTGGCCAAGCACAAACATGGGCAAGTGTCCTGAGTGACATGTTTCATTCTTAATTTTTTGAAAATATAAGGAAGTGAAACATAATCCAGGCTGAAAGCAGCACAGTTTAAGCTGCTGAATGATGGAAGGATCTGCTGGTAAAAAATGTGTTTTAAATAAATAAATTACAAAATTTACAGACTGTATGAATGTGAAGCCGAAGTTAAAAGGCTTAATATCCCTTTACCATAAAGTGCACGGGAAGATCTGACAATAATTACACGTGTGCATTTTATTTAATTAATGTATTCTTAAATGTATATTCATGACGTGTATGACAGTTTTAGACTTATCATTTCAGACCGAACTGAGGGGCAAATAAGAATATAAAAAACCCTGAGTTTAACCTGAAGTTACCTCGCTAACCGCAAATCCTACTTCGTAGTACAGGCCTCAGGTTTGCCACTGCGCTGTTTGTCTGCTTTGATCAGCAAAATAACTAAATAAGAGACTCAAAGATTGTACAGATGGTTTGCTATATACAGTTTCAACTTCCAACTCTAAAAGTTGTTCTTGGATCAATGGCTGCATTCGGCAACAAAATACTGCACTGTAGTTGCTCAGATTTCCGGGCCTTGTTCATAGCCGCATTAACATCTGTCCTGGGTGATTAGATCGCAGTCAGCTAAAAATACAAGTGTGAACACACACAGGACAAACTGAGATCCAATCTGCTCCGACCACATTAGAAGGTGGTCCATGATGCATGTGGCCACATTCTTTTAACAGTGTAATTGCAAATACATCCTGGACCACACTGAAGCACAACTTACTCAACTGATGTCATCTGATATAAATACGGAATTCAGCTCCCGGTGCCACGTTCCTGTGTCTTGCTTCTTGTTATTGGGGACTCCCTCTCATGTAGAGGTGTTTTCTTATTTGTTACTGACCTTTTGTGTTTTTTTCCAATTTTCAACTGTCCCCATACTTCCACATGTTACTGTCACGTTACAGCAGATTTCTTTGTTTTGGATGTCTTTTTCACCTGAAAATATCTGCCAGCTCCTCTTTTATTTATTTTTTTGTCAAGCGCAGCCGACCTGTACAGAAAGCAGGAGAGATTTACCTGCAAACTCGCAGCTACAAGGCAACTGTTCACGGGACACCTGTTTTACCAAAGCCTCCTCATCTGTAATCTCTGACACACATCAGTCCCACAGCCGTGGAGAAGTCGCCACCCCTTAAACAGTTCATTTATCCACCACAGCGCAGAGCCCGACCCCCTTAAAGTTGCTGGAATAATTAAATAATCAAAAGTTCAGGTTGTGAATTATAAATTTGAGTGTTCAGACATAAACGTGAAATACGAAATACATTTCTAATAGATGGTGCATTAAAATGAGGCTGCAAGGAACAAGGATTTCCTATTGTGTTAAATGCCTGTTGCTCCAACTCTACTCCTACCATTTCTATACATCTTCATTGTGCTTATTTACTTGATATACATGATGTTCATGATCATTTGCATGTAGAGCGGAGAGATGAAATCCGATCACAAATAGTCACTCAAGACGCATAATACCAGGTGTGAACAGCCTCTTAATTTAATATAAACAATACTCAGGTGCTAACTAGAAAATGTGAGTAAAAATAACCAAAGTCACTTATGTGTCATGTTGACACTGTACAAATAAAAAAAATCAACAACAAAAAAAATCAACAAGTTCCCATTTCTGTCCAAGTGTCTGCATCTTTTCTCACTTGTCCTAATCCGGTTGACAGTGTCAGTTTCAGGAATCCTCACTTTGAAAAAACAGCCATTTCCTCAGACTCTGTGGTTTTCATATTCAACATCAAGCTGATGTCAAAAGAGTTCACAGCTGTGACAGTTTGGCTCTCCAGCTTGAATCCTGAGGCACGCTGGTGCATTGTGGCGATGGGAGCTAGACGTGAGGAGAGAAAGGAGGCAGGAAGAATTATCTTTGGAAGGAGGTTGAAATAATTCAGGGCTGGTGCAGGAAATGGTGCAGTTTCACATCTCACTGCAGATTGAGTGGAAAGAAGTGAGCAGTCCAAGAAGTACGGAGTGGAATAGGGAGGGCAGGATCGTGTCAGCCAGCTGATCAAACATGTGCAGCGAGAGGAGAAGAGGATGGAGTGTGAACAGTTTCTGTCATGGTTTAAGGTCTGACTCTGCCAAACCACTGCTTCAACATTTATTGTCTAGTTGCCATCTGGGCTCTTCTGATAACAGCTGTGCATCTGTGTGTCAGCGTGCGTGTGTAAGTGGTCTATAGAGCTAGAAATACATCAAGTCAAGTTTATATGTAGAGCACAATCTGTGCTTTACAGTGACATAATAATTAAGTTACATTTGGACATCGATACAGCCAGACAATATACACACACAAAGTTCTTCTTAAAAAAAAAATTTCCCCTCGGGGATTAATAAAGTATATACCTACCTACCTACCTTAAAAGTGAAACAAAACAAAAATGTCTTTGGTTTTGACAGGACAGTGTCGAAAGCTGCACACAAATCACCTGGCAGACACGAAACAAGCACATCCTGGGAGCTGTCTCGTCAATAGAATGAAAACGGGCCGAACCAGATCAGTGTCTTTTTTCTGTCAATATCAGTAATGACAACAGGCTGCACATAATACCTCATAACTACACCCCAGAGTGCATCTGTGAGTGCAAACGTACCAGAAGCTACAGCAAATAAAGTAACTCGGGAGTCTGGTTGCATCTCTGATGAATAAATGAAATGATCCCTCCTCAGTCACTGTTGTCTTATTGAATATTTTCTTTATTCTCGTGCCAGGATGCAAAGTGCTAACAATCTCTAAAATGGCAGTCAAATTACCCAAAGGTGTCAACACGGTCTCAAGGTTTTATATAAGAGATAAGAGGACAACAGGGTCATGAAGTTCACGCTTCCACTAGTTTATCTTTTCCCACACTAACTCGGCAACAGGAGATAACGCGATCCTCCTCCATGAAGCCTTTACGAGTGACCTCGCTGTCCATGTCCTTTGTGAAAGGCCATTCAGGCATGTGCTTCAAGTTATATAAAGTTATGTAAAGCCTCTGACATTAACATTTTATTGCAAAATGTAATTTTATGAGTAGGAAGTTTCCATCATAATCATTTAATTAAAGACATAAGATGTCAGATCACCAATATGATAAAGACTGGGTTCATCTTGATGAGAGCAGGAGCAGATCTTATCTCATCTTGGGAACATTATTTTTCACAATTATGCCCAGTTTACAGCACACATATTTTGGCTGCATATCCTACATTGTAATTTACCATCTTCAACATCCCTTTGTATTGTAAATATGCCCATATGAGGACAGTAACTGACCATTTATTTTTTTCATGGCTATTTGTAGACCTGTTTTCTCATCTGCATTGCATTATGGAAAGGTCAACTGCAGGGCTTTCTGCAATCATTCCCCTACCGCCACTTAAAACCTTAAGAATCCCCTTTCAACTTTATGGGTTACAAGGATGTTCACGTGCTGTTTTCTCTAGGCTGTTTTCTCTTATGTGCGCTACTGCCGGTTGTTTATCCCTGACAAGATGATTGCCCTGTCAGCTACGGGCTCAGTTTGATTATGCATGTTTTCACTTTGTTTTCATTCAACACCATGCTCACTAACTGGCTATGGGGGAATGTGGAGGTGAGAACGGTGCTGCTGTGTAATTAATCTTTTTGCACTGCTGCGGTCGTCAGCATGAGGTGCTGTGCCCAGCGCCCATTAAAAAAACAGCAGGGGCACACTAGAGGCAGTGATGAAAACAGCATCAAGGGAACAAGAGCAGAATGATTAGTGGAGAGCTGATTGGCTTCTTCCTGTTGCCCCAAATGCAAATGGGATTGAAAAGGATACATGAGGATTCTCATATGGAGGCACATTTGGCCATCTATAATGAAAACAGCAAAGCTCATTTACTTGGCAGACTTTTGTGCCGACTGAGTAATTACACAATTAATTGCAAAAGCTTACAGCTAATGATCATATTGTAGTGAAAGGAACAGTTTGGAATTTTGAGGTTTTCCATTTTCTTAGAGAGTTTGATGAGGAGATTGATCTCTGTGTTAAATGTGACGTCGTGTAAGGAAAACTGATATGGCAGGACTGTAAAAAGCTGTTGATTTCTATCAACACTCAATTTAGAGTATCAGCCAGAACACTACTTGAGGCCCAAGCACAGGTGGATTCCAAATACTGAAATGACACGACGGAGAGGCTGGTACAACTCAATTGATAACGCAATTAATATACTATACTATATATATATTAAATGAAATTAAAGTGAATCTGGAGCCTTTTGTGCAGTGTGATAAATATGGAGCAACTGCCAGCAGCAGGTTAGCTGGTTAGAGGAGCATGCAGGTGGATTTTGTGACCTTCAGAAAGAATGTTTCCTGCCATTAACCCTCCTGTTGTCCTCGGGTCAAAATGACCCGCAGCTGTGTTCAACCAAGTTCTATTTTATTTCTATATTTTTATATTTTTTGAGATCATTGGTCATCATTCTTTAAAGAAACCCTCGCAGCCTCCTTGTCACCAATGATCACCAAAAAATATGAAAACAAAATAGAACTTGGTTGAACACAGCTGTGGTTCATTTTGACCCAAGGACAACACCAGGGTTAAGCTAAGTTAAGTTATCCAGCCGGTAGCAGCAGCTTCTAAATGACTGTACAGACAACTCTTAACAATATCTTTCCAAAGATCCAGCAAGGTGTCTATTTCTCTCTAAAAATGTAATCCTGATTGAGATGTTCAAGTTTATTCCAATAATAAAAGGTTCATGACAAACAATTATGGGAGGAAATGAGTCAAATTGCAAACATTATATGAGGCAATTGGCCTGAAAATGTCAGTCAGAACAGAACGCAAAGCAGCACATGTTAAGGTGAATTTGCATGATCCATCGGCATGTTAGTGAATTTGAGAGGAAACTTATTTCTGCTACCTTCCTGACAAACACATGCTGTGTTCAGGCAGTGAAAGGTGAGAGCTCCTGGCCAGGTCTCTGCTTAATATAACTGCACAAATTATACAACTCTTGTGGTTCCTGCTGGAAATTATTATCCAGAGCTCGAAGCTGGAAACTGGCTGCCAAATGTTAAAATCCTGCCACCCCTTCACACACACTCAGTGGATAGATTTGCTCTTGCTTTGGCAGGATATTAGGAAGCCAAAGTGTCACATTCACAACCACAAGCAGCCACTCACACACACTTACAGACACATGCAAACAGACTCCTGTTTATGTTTTTGACATATTCACTCATCACTGAATGTCCTTTGTGAGAGCGAATCTCAACAGGGATAATTAATCAATTAGGGATTTAAAAGGCTTGTTGTCCTCTGCTCATTTAAGTGATGACGAGGAAGTGGTTTCACCGGGGGCTCTGAAGCTGGATGCAGACAGAATCATGGTGAGATTATGTCCGGGTTGCAGTGTTTTTATCACCTTGTTAAGACTGCGAGTCGATAGTAATCATGTTGCACTGGCTGTACCTGATAATCACCGGCAGTATTCCCATTCAGGCTCTGTCATACCTCACCAGTGCCATTTCTCTGAATCATTTACCCATCCCATACCCGAGACTTTTTCATCCGAGAACCACTGGATAGAAAATGCATGTAACCCCAGAAATGAGAGAGCAAAGGCAATCATACGTGTCCTGCATTCGAGCCACTCGTGTATCTGAATGACTTGTCAACAAGAGCCCATGGTAGGAAACGTGCGCACACAGTACACCACATTCCTTTGCCTTTTTTGGCCACATCTGGCTGCAACGCAACACAAAGTACACTTCATTAGTTAAACTATCACGAGGCGCTGGTGCTGAATTTTAAACCAAACACAGCAATAAATCAGTCCGATTACAACATTTAAATACATAAAATATATTTAGCTTATTTTACTCAAAAATAGACACATAAGTGTAAATCATCAAAGAGGATAAAACTAACAGTCGTGAAAGAAGGAATAAATCATTTTTTTAAAGTAATAATACTACAATAAAAATATATTATTCTTTAAAAAGATAAAGTCCTGAATTTAAAAACCTACTTAAAAGTAAAAAGGTCACAGTTACAGAAATGTGATTAAAAAATGTAAAATTTGACCTGTGACTGAAACCTATTACATTTTTAGGTTGTTAATACTGTTGCATCAATGCAGTATTTTATTATTGTAGCTGGTGATAGTGGCGACAGTTTCAACTACGTTATATGAAGTTAGGTAGTTTAGTCTTGTGTTTCCCAAATGAGGGGTTGGTCAGCCTCCTCCACAGGTTAGACAAAGCGTTGTGAGATTATGATTTTAGTACCATATTTAGCTCTGCAATGTAGTTTAGCAGAGGTATAAAATACTCTGGTAAAGTACCTCAAATGATACTCGAGTTCAGTAGTTTTGACTCTTATGCTGAGTTACCAATTAGTTACACTTCGACCATTCATCAAATATACATGAGGACAGAATATTACAAGTGCCTCTCAGTGCCATCACACTTGATCAGATGGTCTTACTAAATCCCAGTTCTCATTCATGGTCTATTATCTCTGAATAAGAAGATTATGCACATGTGTTGTCATGTATCACCGGTGAATGAGACCTAGGTGGGTCAGGTTTATAGCTGATTGTAATTTAAAACTACCATGTGGGACTTATGCATATAAAACAACCTCTGTTACATTCAGGCCTTTTCCAAACGTGTTCACAGGACAAAGAGTTTGTAAATGCGGTCTCTGATGAGACATCCCCATGCTGACCAGATAATTGCATACTGGGTATGCTTTATGGGCAGATGATGTGCATCAGAGACTTCCATCAGCCAAACCAGCTAACTTCTGGTTTAGCCGTAAACGCAAACTTGAAAGTGGATAAAATAATTCTATAGTGTATTTCTTTAAGAGTTTCCAAATATTATTTGACCAAATGGATCAAGTGGTGATTATGAACTGGATGAAACTAAAATAAATGTCATATTTCCACCATTTGAGATTTGACTGTAGGTTTTTTTTTTTTTTTAGTGACGTTGTTCATTGTGCCGCCTTCTGCTTTGGTTTAATAGCACGTAAGCGGAGGCAAAAAGGTGTCAGTCAAACTGAAATAACGAAGAAAGACAGTTCAATTGGTAGTCACAATTTTTCATATGACGATTACTTGTCAACTAAAATTTCCCAATTGTGACAGCCCTATATGTTGTGACGCTCAAACCAATTCATCCACCGTTTTACAGCCGCAACAGTCGCGATGGTATCGGCCAAGGCAGAGTGTATGATGTAGACACATGTCAATAGTGCTTTTGTAATTACTGGCAGAAGAGGGAGACACAAGTCCCACACTGTAGGTTTGAAATGAATATGTGGTTTGAGTATGTGTGTTGCTACAGAGACCGTGTTTCACTGTTGTGTGAAAACAAGTCAAAATGGATGCAGAATAATGCTACACTTAAATTAGCTGCCACCTGCATGTGGCCTGTTGCAACACAGTGAGTCACTCACCTATTGACCTGTCACATTTTCAGCGGAAAATATTCAGTCCCCCATCAATGACACACGGCTCTACTAATGACGAACATCCGCCTCCCTCTGGATTACGTCTTTGTCTGAGGCCAAAGTGCGAGCAATACAATATTCCACTAACTCTGTTCTTCCGCTGTTTAATAGAAAAGGTATATTAGGTTTGCAATGATAAGCTTAAAGACATCAGCAACAAGATGCTCCAGCGAGTGCCCAAAAGAACGTTTCAGCTTTAATGTCAGGTGTTATTTCCATTATCTGAAATGTGCATTTATAGGGGAACCTGCCATTTATTTTAAATCAAGTCAATTTGGCCACAGGGACACATGGAAGGAAAGGAAATGAAAGCAATTGTTTTATAATGTGGCAACACAACAATATTTGACTGTTCTTATGTGGTAATGAATAAAGAACCGCATCCAGGCACATTTATGCAAGACATAAAACTTAGTTATTGGCAGGCAGAGACTGTGAAACTTTTTTTTTTTTTTTTTTTAAATCTATTTGGACTAAATGTTCCACCAGTTTATATTTTGGTGGCCAAATGAGGTTTAAATGAAGGGGAACATGGCTTTGTTTATTTTCATTTAACTCGTAGCATGTCTCAAAGATACATTAGGAATTTCAAAAGGCCAGAAAAATATTACCATAAAAATAAAAGCTGTCCAGATTTTATAAATTCTGAATCATCTCTGTGGGAATTTAACAGAAATTTGTTTTGGTAGTCTATTGTTTCATCCTCACTTAATAGTGCAATACATTTGCATGTTTGAGATCCACCTTTGTACATGTAGAACATTGTCTGCCATGCACAGTCTAATAGGACTCCCTGGATAAGAAGTTCTCAGCTCTTCACAGACTAAAAATAAAGGATTATGTTTTGCATCCAAGAGGCCAATTTAATGTAAATTGTACACCGTTGAGAATACCAGTGACAGAAGTACCGAAACTTCATTGTCACGGTAACAACAAACACATGGTTAGCATTGTAAAACCAATTACCCCGACCCCCTCCCTAAGTGCACTTTGTCACTCTAGACACTATTACTGTGTTCCAAATGGCGTACTTGTGTACTAACTCTCACTATTTTGATTGCATAAGTGCGTTTACACTGTCAAGTACAGAAACATGCAGTGCACAAGTACCAGGATGATGCACTCAAAACACCCCAAAAAAGAAGTAGGAAATGCTGGACACTTTCCACCCTGAATGGTCGCCATCTTGGCTCTGTAGAGGAAGGGCGGGACTACCGGTGTGAATAATTTTCAAATTAAGGCTGAGGAAGCTGCAGCTGTTCCTGAACAACACACAAAAGTTGTTGTTTATTCCACGACTGCTGCTGCTGGGAAAAAAAGAATCGGTGTGTTTATAGAGTGTGTTAAACAGAGGAAACAAAAACGCGTTAATTTCCGAGTAAAATAATTAAAGCTGCAGATATTTTGGTAGGTGATGTGTTCACATACTGAGGTGATTTCCAGTCAGTCAACGGCAGTGTGGGATTTGAAAGAACACCACTCTGTCAAAATTCCTGCTCTACACAAGTAAGAGTCCCAACATGGAAGAGCACTATTTGTTAGGGTACAACGGGAAGTATGTAATTTGCAACATAGCATATGTCACCTGACTTCCACCTTTGCTCCCATCAGAATTACTACGGCCACTAGAGGCCGTAACAGATCTGATATGGGTCGTCTTAAACTGCTTGCACAGATTTACCTACATGGCCGTGGTTAAGGGGAGGACAGTCTGTTTCAGGAGATAATGATCCATCCAGATGCATGAACCTGAAGACTTCTTCAAACAATCTGTGCTTTTACATTCAATATCAAAAAAAGGACAGTCTAGCTTTGCCTGAAAATACACACAATAAATAAAATAAGATAAACAAACGTTCACTATGATAGAAGGCCTTTCAGCATTTGAGTCTGTGAAAGGTTATGTTCACATTGCATGTCAATGCAAGTGAAATAATCACTGTATAAAAGGGAGGAAGCACTGATCAGTTACAAATTGTGTAGTGCTCTTTGGAAAATGACTGAAAAACAGTTAATAAGTAATGTAAAGGTTCTGCCTCTAATAAAAACACGTCAGTAATCTATGAGTTCAGCTGAAGTAGATGACCTGCTTAGTCTCAACTTGCACCACTGATGGTTATGAGGATAAGGAATGGCATGCCATAATAGTAAAAGTTATTCTACATTTGTCAATGTATGTTTTATTATTCTTCCACAAAGTAAAAGGTATCTCCAGATTGCACAGCAGTTCAGCAATGCTCATAGAATATCCCCAATTTTTCAGGTTGTTTTTATGCATATTGCCTTTTCAAGACTGCTGAGGAAATGTATGTGATTTGTTGTAACTTTAATTAGAATTTTTATGTAATGGCGTGCACTCAGGAAAAACAAAGAGGGAACAAAAAGCAGGAAATAAACCCCCTTCAGAGAAAGTGCAGGTCTGCACGAGTGAACAATGTTTTTCATATGATCTCAAGGGAAATTCAGAGCAATACCAGCAGATTAAAACATTATACTTAAGGGTAGTTTTTTGCTGAACTTTCCAATAAGGTCTTCCTCCTCTCTGTAGTCTATGCTTCTTTTACAGGAAAGCCAAAGGGTTCATTGCCACCATATAATTGCCCTGCTCTGCTAATGGCTTCTGAACATCCCACTGATGGTGTTAAGTTTGCTAAATGACAACAACCACAGTTCAGTCATCATTTCGGTTTTGTAACTTCTTGCTGCACAAGACAAAACGAACTGAAATTAAAGCGAACGCTAAATCGCTCTGACAGGGCAAAATCAACCTTGAACATTTGGAGAGAACACAAAAAAGCATTTGCTTCACTGAAGCTGTCTTTATGTCAGATGTAGGAGTCATATCTGTCCTTTTTAAAAGGAGGCTGGATGACAGAACTGTAGTCGGCTAATAACCTTTGTTAGCACAAAGTCTTCAGGACATAAAAACAAACATTTTTACAAAACTGTTCATTTACGATGACCCAGACTAATTTATCTCTTACAATCTGTTTAATACCAAATTTTCACTGAGAACACGACTTGCAGTGCTCTGCTTTTTTCCATCTTCATCGTTATCATTAGTAGCGAGCAGCAGCCTTGTTTTGTCCTCTTTTTCTGAGTGTCCACTATACTTTTTGCTGTCAGATTGAAAAGACCGTAGCTCTGGCTCACAATTACAGGAAATGGGATTCAAAGGCAGAGCTTAAACTTATTTGGGGCAAACAATTGAAGGATTAAATAAAGGCACATATAAAAATAAGCTAGATGGCTATTGTATACATTTACATATACAATACTTAACACGCTTGATGCTCTGATTTGTATATGACTGATCTTCAGCAGCACAACATAAAAATAAAAAAAATCTGTGGTATTTCTCACATTTTTATTGCTTGCTAGCTTTGGGGCCAAAAGGTTAAGTAAGGCTGATGCTCTGGTCTGCCAGTCACAAGACTCACTATCATCCTTACATAAGGATTTTGTGACGTCCTTTCCCTTGGCTTTAGTTACTGTTTATGTGAAGCTCACTGCTCTGGCTGACTGCAAAGGGCTGCAGGGCGGAGCAGAAGAAGGGAGGCACGTACTGTAGGTTTAGATCCAAAGGCAGACCTCAAGAGAAAAGCCTGGCTCCCACTTTCCATCCCACAAAAACGTTTTCCATAATGTGAAACCATTGCTCATTCTCTCAACTCTGTCGTCATTCCAAAACGAGGAGATCAGCGCTGTTACCACCCAGTGAGAAACTGGCAACAAATTACCACGACACTACACAGGACATGGAGATGATGGTATAATCTTCTCCAGACAATTTAACAGCGCTGATAAGAAAGAGAGTTCACGACGGAAACTCACAAAGTCCTGGCCTCTGGGGGCGGCAATGAGAGTCAATTGAATTACCTGATTCACTGAACTTTCTGTCCTCGGTGTTGATATGCAGTTTA
This sequence comes from Brachyistius frenatus, assembly GCF_029030835.1. Taxonomy (NCBI): domain Eukaryota; kingdom Metazoa; phylum Chordata; class Actinopteri; family Embiotocidae; genus Brachyistius; species Brachyistius frenatus. The sequence continues at coordinate 2,720,350 of NW_027210642.1, read as the reverse complement.
CAGTGATAACACCTCTGAATAATGTTTCACAGTAATGCCACAGGCAGGGAAGGCGCACAAGCAGCAAGGACCTCGCACAGGTGTGTTCACATTTCAGCCTCAGATTGTGAGATAAAATGCGTCTCCAATGATTTTTGCCGCTGTCCTCTCAGCGTTTCCAGCCAACAGTCCATGTTACTGTTTCTGAGTCCCCACAGCTCCTCAGGTAGTTGTTTTTTTTTCCCCAAAAGCTGCTTCTTCAGACGCACTGTATCCTCTCCTTGCATATTAATCCAACTTCTCCGGCTTTTGTTAAAACTTCTCTGCTGATTTCCAAAAGGCAATGCAACATATTTTTTAGAGAACTGTCCGTCCTGGGGCCTTTTGTAAACAACTGCAAATATATACAGCAATGCTAGCAGGCTTAGCAACAACAGCAGGCTGGTCCTCTTCCTCCTCATCTTCATATCATGGCTTTTCTTGGTCCTCAAATTGTAACCAGCTGCTTGCCAAGGATGGGATACGGATTTATTAAAAACCGAGCTGAGATAAGAGCTTCAACATGCTCATTAAGTTTTCAACAAATTCTGTGACCCAGAAAATTTTAAACACGGATACAAATGACTCTCATTATGATTATGAATAAACAGCTACAGAAGGATAAGGTCAAGGTCCATGTTTTCCTTTTAGGGCTTCAAAAGTGGATAATTTTAAAGAAAAATAAGGTCTAAAAAATGAAAGGCTTCTCTTGAATGAAAAAAAAAATGTTTGAGAATAACATTTGATCCACATGATCATTTACATCAAAAGCTGGAGGGTAACTGTTGCTATATTTTAGATTAATTTCAAAACCAAATGCTCGATAAACTAAAATATGAAAGTACATTTTTACTCCTTTAATCCAGTCACTCTTTAAATCCTGTTTTGGTGTTGATTTTACATTAAGCGACGGTGTTTCAATCAGTGTCTCAAAAGCATGAAACTGAATGCCGGTCCTTTACATGTTTTCTTCAAACAGTTGTCAGCATTCTCATAATTCTTTTCAGGCCATGTTTCTCTGGGAAAGAAATGTGCTATGTTTTCAGATTATTTTAAGCAAGTGTTTGATTTAAAATTTAAAAAGCATGCTGCATCCTATCAGGTTAAACATTTTTATTATTGCCCTTTGTGTTTCGAAAAGAGCCCGCCACATCGGGGAAAGCCATGAACTTCATTTTAAAATCTCAAATTCTGTTTCTGTTGTCAAGAAATTTCAGAGAAATCCAGTTCTCAGCTTCAAAACAAAGTTTGAGGTCTCTTTCTTCAGAGAGAGGCAGGGGCTGTGTGTGCACGTGCATCAATAACATCAATAACTGCATCCCCAAAGGACACTTTCATTCACTGTGGTCCGTCTGTAGTCTACCAGCAATAGAGTGCCTGATAAGGAGGAAACTACAAGCATCAACCAGCGTCTGTAGCTTCACTACAAAGTAAATCAGGATGTACACTAAAAAAAAAAAAAGGAGTGAGACTCAGATGTACGGTGCATTATCTGTCATTACCAGCCTGTGTCGTCATACTGCTCTTTCCGCAGGCTCCATGACAACCACAGATTATAACGGTTTCACCTTTAGATTACTTTTTGCACAACTTTCAGAGGCTTATGTAACCCGTCCATTAAGCACCTAACAGCACTGCTGTAACCAACAAAGTTGAATTATATATCAAAAGAGCTGATTTAGATATATTCTTGCCCATAAACATTCATCTCTTGGTGATATGTCAGTTATGAAATTGGACCACATTAAGAAAGTTTATATGTCGTTTTCTTGACTTTTACCTCAAGAATGAGCATCAAACGTGGAACTGTCATGCTCTGAAGACAACAATCATCAGTCAAATACTGACACCAATACAGGCAGGAAGTAAAGCGTGGGACTTGGGAAAAATATCCGGGTGTCTTTTAAACCTGATCATGATGGATTGTACTTCACTGTACAACTTAGGGAAGCTAATAACTGGAAAAATATCAAGTAACATGAAACCACAAACCCACATACAGCCGCCGAACCAAGACACAACTATTTTCTCAGCATCCGAAAAATAAAACATTGTATCTTCATAAATCCACAAGCCCTCTGGTTTCAAAAGCTGCAGATTGTCCTCATAAAGGCAACGGTCGTGTTTTGTTCGGTCTTGCTCCGGCTGAACCAATCAGGTCAGGTATTCCTGTTTAAAAGAGACTGAGACTGAGTATTAAAGAGAGAAAATATTTACAAAACTGTGGCTCACAGGCAGGTAAAGGATGAATGCTGTCTTAATTGAATCAGTCTCCTATTCTTTGCTGTAAGGTGCAGCATTTTATTCACACTATATGTTTCAGAAAGGGACATAAAACATATTATGGCTTTACTTAAAATGTAGAAATGACCCTTTCTACAATCTAAAAATATATAGTTTGTGCACACATAAGTTTGAATTCAGCATCACTACAAATACACATTACGTACAAACACAGGTGCACTATTTTTCAGTGTAACACTGTCCCCCAGAGGGCAAAGAAAGCCTTGTAAAAAGATGTTTAATGGCTTGGTGCAGGACTTTGCATGGTGCATCATTTGATGTTGTTATTATTTTATTAATAAGACAATTCTCATTTTAAAAGCACTTCAGTCACAAGTTTGTTTACCTTCCTTTTTGCCAACAATCTTTAGGTCACATACCTGCACAGTTCATGACAGGTAATGTGAGACAATGATGAACGTGAATAATTTAAGTTGCCTTTGCTTACAAAGCTTTGAGAGACAGAAAAAAAAATACACTTTACAGTTCACTTGATTCCACTGCCATATGTGGATCTTTGAGTGTTAATGCATCAGTCACTTCCTTTTTGTGTTATAAAGGGAAGTGCAACATGAAAAGGGATTTTCTCAGACAGACGTGTCATCCTCTGTTGGTTCCACTGGACCCCGTGAAGTTTGAAAACCAGTATCATGATCAAGATGTCCAACATGGAGGATCACTATAGCCACGGGCTCCCTTGAAGGATGACTTTCCTACGACACTCTCAAGCGATGACCACCACACCAAAATGCTGCCTCAGCTGCTCAAGGAGTGTGAAGGTGAGGACTGTGTGAGGGATGAGGCGGATAGCTGCAGGAACAAGACCCTGGGGACAAATCATATCATTATTTCAGAGGAAAGTCTTAAGAGGTTTGAAATACAGTAACAGTTACATCAGAGATGGTTAAGGAGTCGTGTATTTGATCGGACGAAGCAGGGTAAAACATGTCTTTGTGGTGTAATTGGTAAAGGGGACATCCACCTTGTAGAATGCCTTCGGGCCCAGCTTTGCTGTCTCTGTTAGACAGTGAAACACACTCTGCAACAAGGAGACAAAAAACACAGGAGACACACCAAGCTTATTCAGGCACTGGATAAAACATACAATGTCAGAGTGATGAAGGAAAACCCAGAGAGTCTTCCTCCTGCCTAGCAAGGCAGAACCAGTTAGACGAATCACATGACAGCATGTCTTGTACAAAACACTCACCCCATAATCCACTTTTGAGTTCATTAATCTTGTTTTGACAACGTCGAGTGGTTGGCACAGGATCGTGGCGCAGCCACCCTGCGTAGCGAAGAAAAAAAGAACGTTTATCTTAGACAATGGGGTGTTTTTTTGTTTTTTTGTATATACAGTGAGATGAGACACTTACTGCAAACACACTGGCCAGGAAGTGAGTGAGGATGTTGTCAGTTAGGTAACCACTGGTCAGAACCAACTGTTTGGACTGATCATAACAGGAAAGCTGTAGGGGCATAAAATACACACATGCTGCTCAATAGTACCGAATCACCATGTGCCGCAACTGTAAATTAAAAATGTTGCCCTACAGGCAAAATAAAGAAATGATGCAGCTGCTCAAAATAGATTTAGAACCTTTGACTTTCTGATTCCTGCTTCTGTTTATGGAAACATATCATTCCATAGAAATGCAATGTCCTATAAAATGGCTTTTTCAAATTTGAAGTAACTACAAAACAGACCTAGAAACCCCAAAATAATGTTGATATAGGTGGTTGTATATGCTGTATTTATGAGGCTATAAACTGCATATAAAAATATACATATATATAGAGTACACATATCTTTACATACAGCTCAGTCCATAGGCTATCAGCTGCTAGTTATTGAGATAAGCAGGACTAGCCTCAGCGAAAACCACAGCTAGGTTTAATTATTTGTTTTTCCTAGTTGTTTTCTGTAGTTGGAAAGTGTCCTTTCTAATGAACTGAACATGTGTTGGCTACAGGTAAATGATGTGGATGGAAAGAAAAAAGTTAAATTCCATGGAGTTTGGTGGTTACGCTAATCGTGAATCGCAAATTCAAAAGTATTAAATTAATGTATTATATTAATTTAATACAAATATTAATAGTACTCCGATATTTAGACAAAAACAGACACTTGGTTGTTTTTTTACAGGCTGTAAACAAGAAACTAAAGTATATGTGTCAAACAAATTATAAAGTGAAAGCTGATAGATCAGTTTGTTAGTATATGCCACAGTTTCTCTTAGCCTTATCTGAAGATTATCCGGGGAAGTATTTACATTTTGTAAATGTTTTGTGGATTATATGGTAATTATTTTTGGAGGGTAAAATAATCTTCTTAAAAAGGAAACATACAAATAAAAACATACAACCTTCCTCAATGCTTTAAAGTTTGCCATCCGACCTGAAAACTTTCAACACCTTTTTCTCAATTTCACTGCTTCTACAGTAACAGTCCTCTTGCTTTGTAGGGCAGAACTTTACCTGTCCGACAGAGACCAGTGCACCTCTGGTAGAAGCCATTGTCGTACCAGAGAACAGTTTCCTCATCCCCTCTTGAAAGGAAATTTCAGAATAGAGAACTTTGTAAACGAATAAAAAGGCAAATGAACTTGAAGCTTGAAGCAGCTTTTAAAAATGATCTTTTGCCTTATAATATTTCCTTTTGTGATGAAACGCAATAAAGGGAACACATGTCAGCTTTGATGACGAGTAATCCAAAAAAATAGCTTTTATGAATCTTACCTTCCTTCCAAACACGAAATAGTCCATCAAGTACATGAGCATAACTGGGAGAAAGAAACACACATTTCACAATGTGACTATTGGCATGAAAAGAGCTGTAATGGTGGGTAATTATTACACAGGATGTGTTCCCGTTTTCACCTGCACTTACTTTCTTCTGAGCTCTGCCGGCAACTTGACATCATTCTGCATTCTGCATAGATGAGAGATTGAAAAGATCCCTGATAGAACGAGTAACCCTCACAGCAATTATATATATTCAATGAAAATTGGCCATTCAAATTGGAATGGTACACGCAAAAAGTTATAGCTGTTTTATGGTTCGGTTTGTTCGTGAGACTCTGAGCCGTTCCTAAATTTCAAATTGCAGAACAACTTGGAAGCAAAATGTGGTTGGCATAAACATTTTCAGCAGGGTTATATCACTTTTTTAAAAATTATTTTTATTGTCTCTGTGATGAACAAACAGTAGATTTAGGCTTTCACAGAAACATGCAGTACAATGATAGCACTGCTTTGTAAAACCTTATAAAAGTGAAACTGTAAGTTGTGACTCCTACCAACTAAAACACATTAGAACAGGTTGTAATAATGTACAGGACAATTTCCTTTGTGATATTAATCAATCTATCCTCTAAACTCACCGGACATTCACCAGGTCAGCTGGAGTCCCAATGAAACCTCCTGTAAACCCTGTTAAAGAAAACACAATACATAATGAAACAACAGTTTAAGACTAGAATATAACATACTGCCTAGATGTGTAACACCATCCCACTCACCTCCGAAGGCACCCAGCAGGACTTTCTGATAGAAAGGCATGAAACCTTTGTTTTTTCTTTTCATCTTGTCCCTGACCGTCTCATAAATGGCAAACCGTGAGAGGGAATATGTCATCTGGGTAAGACAGAGACAAAAATAAATCAGGAAAAGTGCAACATGTTAAGTGAGTACATGTTTTAATGTGTAAGTATTTATCCACCTGCCGGCAGAGGGAAGCGCTGAGGCCACTGTAGAGACCCAGAAAACCGTATCTCCGCACTACGTTAATAGTCATCCCGATCATCCTCACCCTCACTTCCTGCTGCGTTTGTAAGTGCACCTGCAAACCACCAGCAAAGAGGGTCAGTCACACTTTGGAGTGAGAGCTATCGGCACATGTGTAGAGAGACAGAGGGCATCAACAGGGGCCAGAGTGCATCAAGAAAACAATACTGGTTCAAAAATGAGTCTAAAATGAAAGCTCACCTGAGATGATGTGCGGACTGAGTGCAATGAGCATACTGAATCAAAGAAAATCTATTTAATAACTGCATAATGGCTGCAAGACAGAAAACTGAGCCAACAAACATGTGCTAAAGATCATTTCACGTACTTTAAAGCGTCCAAACAAGCCTAATAATTATCATAATGAAGCTGAATGATTGCCAATGCAAGATATTCCAAATGTTGGTTTCTCCAGGAAAAGAAGATAACAAACCCTTCAGGAATACAGTTTTAGTAGCATTTTCCACACAACAATCCAGAGGCACGAACCCCAGACAGATCACTGAGGTTTACCTGGATCAAGTTCTTAACCTCTAAATGGAAAAAATGTGTGACACAAAATGTGTTATAAATGTGTTTAATTCATTTAATATGGAGTGGCTTTATCTTTTACCTTGATTAAATCCAGTGGGTGTGTAAAACAGGCTGCTGCGCTGGAGGAGATTCCACCAAAGTACCAACGAGAAACGCGACTCTCCTGCATGTTGTCAGTGAAACAAACTCCGAAAGAATAAAGGCTTCTCAAAGGCTGCTGGGAAAACATTGTCCGAAAGCACTCTTCTCATCTTCTCTCAACGCTGCTGGTGTAAAAAAAAAAAAAAAAAAATAAAGAAGTGACCTTCATGTCAAATCTACATGTTTTTGATTTATTTATTTGTTTCTTACTAAGACCGGGTCACTCAGGGAAACCATGTGGCTGAGCTTGTCCTGACAAATGTGCCTCCGTACTCACTGCATGTTTCTGTGCCAAGAGAGGGGGTGCAGCTGGTTTGTGGGAGGAAGTGTACGTGACTAATATAAAAATAGTAAGTCAGCTTGACTGCTGCATTAGTTTTGTGACTGTGGAATGCCGGCATCCCAGGATTCCCCTAAAACAAGTGAAAGGTCTCAAAGTTCACAGATATTTGTCAAGAATAGACATCAGGCTACAACATTCAGAGTCAGGGTCACACAAAGGGGTCAAAAGGTCAACACTCTTAACATTAAGGACACGTATCCACAGCATGTACCGCTGTTTATAGATTATAATGATAATTTTCTCGAAGCCTGTAAAGCCCAAGTGTTTGCTACGGTTTGTAAGGGTGACATGATTTGAAATGAGTCGCGCAGCAGTGGTATGAATGGGCAGCCTGGTGGCCTGCAGTGTGTGCTGATTCAGAGAGGGAGGGGACTCATGGCAGAAACAGTAACTGGACACCTGCTGCGAGTCAGAGCAGAGGCAGTACATGAGCAAACACTTCAAGATACGCAGGATCTGGCACAGACAGACACAAGTAAGGACAGCTAATGATAGTATTCAGAAGTTGGTCTGTAGGACCATTTCCTCTCATTAGTTCAAGAAATAAAGTACTCGGAGGTACCAGTTTATTAGGGACACTGGGCTTTAACTGATGCAGTCCTGCAATATAGAGTTTTTGTTTGGCCTGTTTCGGGGAGTTAGTTTGAAGGAGATAGTTCGTGTTGCTGTTGAACTGTATCTAAACATACAGCGTGGTGTTTCTGTTATTTGGCATAATGCCATTGATATAAATGGACTGGTCAAAATAACAGAAACACCTGTCAGTGTAAAAAATAAAATTCAACATCACCACAAACTGCAGGCTCCGAAACGACTATAAAGTTGAATCAGCTGCAGGTTGACTTTTTAGGTTTTATCGCAGGTCTGTTACTTTAGTTTCAGCCAGGTGTACCCAATAAACTGGCACGTGAGTGTAGAAAAATGTACATTTAACAATCCTATCAGATATTTCACATTATTCCAAGGCACATAAATCCACTTCTTTATAGGTACATTAAAATGAGTATGCAAATGATAGGAATCCACCACAGTCAGTTCTACTTGATTCTCATTTCACAGATCTTCCATACTGTGTTTATATTGAACAAATGTTCAATACCAACCAACCAACATTATGGTTGGTGGTGAGTTTACGTTTCCTCCGATGGTTAATGTCCACACGCCCCCTGGTGTTCATGCTCAGAGCAAATCCCCACTGAGTTCAGTGCCCTTATTTGCACATGGTTAACAAAGCAATATTTAGAGGAAGAAGACAAATATTAATCTAATTCAGTCTAATAATTGAACTTTGTGGCGATCAAAGACTGGTTTAAGCTTGGCTACATTTTGTTCTTTTTACAACTAATTTTGAGCTTTTCCATTTATGCTCTTCGATACTTTTTTCTCCCATTTGCATTTTTGTGCCATTTTGCTAATATGCCAAAACACACTTTTGTTGACCATTTTTCAAGTGATTACTTTTTAATTGCAATTTCCATTTTCAATCTTGCAATTCATGTTATGTTTTGTTATGTCAATATCCAAACTTAATGTCCTTGAGGGCCAAGCAAATGTATGCACTATTCTCCATTGATGTGTTTTTTTCTGGGCAACCTACCTTCCTGATTGGATAGTTTTTGACCAAACACTTAAATACACTCTCAAAGAGGAAAACAATCCACCGTCCACTTGAAATTTTTCTTGGTTTCAGCTCTCACTGTCTCTTGAGGGAGTTGACTGACATGGGCTGCTTTATGTAATTTCCTCTTTGCTCCTATATATCCATTATACTCTTTTTCTTACACTTTATGTAAAAACCTGCAGTGGAGCCAGAGGGGAGCTCGAAGCTGTCTGCTGCCTTTAGTGATCTTCTAACATTTTTACAACCTCTAACTAAAAGTATACTTTTGTTGTTGTTGTTGTTGTTGCTTTGGTAAGATCCTCAGGGTCAGGTTGAGGTTAATATTTACATTACACATGACAAAACATAAATTAGAAATGCCAATTTATCAAAGCACAATAGATACAGTATAGGATATATAGACATTAGGACTCTTAATATCCGGATTATTTCAGTGGATGCTGTTTTACTCTGATGTAATCTTCTGAAAAGCGCTATAGGGACATTGTGTGGTACCAAAGGTAAGGTAATTGTACCATTGTCAATGAATGCAGGTCCATCTGCCCATCCTGGTACAATTGATGTATATTTAAAACCCATGTACTACTTTAAAAAATTAAAACGTCGTACTGATAAACTCATCCGGATGAGATACCACAAAAAGGATCCAGGTCTTGACATATTTTGAAGAGATGAAGGATTTGATCATTTCGACCTCATTTTTGTCTTTTCAAGGCTTTTTTTTTTATTTTTTTAAACAAGTTAAAAACAGCCCTGAAAATAGACTACAAGCACCACCTGGTGGCAATCTACAAAGAGTGACCACTTAGAGGCATCAAATCGATCTGTACCAATTCTATATCACACTGAACATGAATCATGTAACATGTTCAATTGCCCAACATAAAGGCTGGCCTTGTCAGACGTCTGGTTTAGTCAAAGGTGGGCGGAGCTTCACTGGATATATCAGAACTTTTGGACGTGTACAAATCCAAAGGATAAAGGTGCAAGTTGTGAGACAGGAATTTGAGGTGTTTACAGTCACCCTGGGTGTACATTCATTTTGTTCTTTCTATTGATGACCAGAGGGCCTTTCCGTCACACGAGGACATTGTGACAACACATTAAACATGGGTGTAAATAAACCAAATAAATTGCAGCCGATACCCATTCAGCGGCTTCAGCTTCAGGATTCTGGTACTGTGGCTTCGTTGGGACACTTTTAACAATAAAAAACCTGTGTTTTTCCAACAAGCAGGTGCCAGGCCAGCTGTTAAATGACTCTGTTGTAGCTTATAACCTCTCGTCTCCGATTGTAGTTTTTTGCTAGGTGATATATTTATATTTCAGGGGGTATTCGACCTCAAGAGGACCTGCTGGTCAAACCATTGGAGCTTAATGTAGAGCCATCCAGTCTTTAAAACATGATCCGAACTAGCTTTACATGAATATTTGGGAGGTTTGAGATAAACATTGGTTACCTGCAAATTAGTATTAAAGTGTATTGCATGTTTTTAAAACTATCGTCTCAGGTTATATTTGGAGTTTGCTTTCCTCTCTTCCAGGACAGTAAAAATTGCTGTTCATGTCAACAATAAATCGGCATAATTAAAACACATTTCAAAAGTTTACCCAGAAACAAAAAGGGGTTCATGAAACCACCGTCCTCCAGAGACAACAGGACCTCTATGGGGCGCAGCAGTACAGCACGACGTCATCTACCGGGGCAAAACTATTCGCATCTTCCTTATGTTACAATATACTGCAGTTTTTCAGTCTCAGTACAGCATTATATGTTTAAAGCAACACACACACACACACATTAAATGAAGCCTTCTATGAGACTCTTATCAAGTTTTAAACTTTGTTTATCCAAAATATTTCATTAAATCACCCGCAAGATAAAGAAGAACACGTAGAAGGGGGAAATATGGATATTTCAAGTTTAATCACATTTTGAACAATTCTATGAGCAATATAAGGACTCAGCCCTGCCATCCTCCGAACAAGATACAGTATCTGGTGTTCCTCGGCAAATGTAATCGGTATCTGCCTGGTCACTGCGCTCCTACAGCGCATGCTTTCCTTCTGTTAAAGGTTGAACATACACTCGGCATTACCAACTGACATAATTGGCACCCAGGTCAGTATTTCTGTAGCTTGTTTGCTACACCAGTATCGGGACAAACACACGAGCAAACAAATGAACGAGCAAACAGCGGGGCAGCCGTTTGTGCAGGCTGCGTGCCTGGAAAGTTCAGTCCGAGTCGGACCGCCCCGCCTGACGCTGCTAGGAGACGGTATTATTGTCAGAAGGCATTTCTTTGTTTCCTTCTCTCTTCTCTTGGGATGCTCCCTCTTTGTTGTGTAAAAAAAAAAAAAAAAAAAAAAAAAATGCAGAATGACGGACGAAGTGCATGAGCAGCAAAATGGTGGAGAACAGGTGGGGCGTGTGAGCGCATGGATCTACTCCAACACCACGGTGCCGCCTGCTGCCTCCAGGGCTGCTTTAAGTTTCTCTGCCTCTTCTTTAGATACGTTGGCCCGGATTTCCTGTGGCAGAGACTCCACTAGTTTCTTAGACTGGTTTAGGAGGGACAGAGACAAAAAGAAAGATGTAATGAGGTTACCAAAACTGTGTTTACACTTAAAGCGGTCTTGCACTTGCCTGCACTTGAACTACTGCCAATAATAGCTTCAGTGACTCTGCTGAATCTCAAATCTTTTTCCTATTATAGACTGTGATGCTTTAGATTCAGTGTGGCAGCCATAATTAACACCATGTTACACTCGTCTAAAAACAATGAAACCTGGTGTAATCTTCTAAATCACAGTGTGACTCAACTATGAAGCAGCACAAAAAACATCAAGAGCAACAGTAGAATGGTTCAGTGCATATATATATATATATATATATATACACACACACACAACAGTGTGCAATACTGCATACAAAGCCAACAGTTTGTGGTTCTAATTTCTTTTTATTTTCGTAATATTTTGAAGTTGACAGATGCCCTATAACGTGCTGCTAGTGTAAAAAACAACAACCTGCATTTCTGCTGTCATGTGACCACCACCAACTGTCATTCAGCAAAGTTGCCACTGGTCTAAAGCTCCACAGGGTACCTTTAAACGTCTCTAATGATCACACCTACCTGCACCAGATTCAAGCCTTGGATGCAGTTCTTCACTTCCTTTATAAGCTTTACTTTGTCAGCTGCCTTTGACTCTGTCAATTTGACTGTGAAGTGAGTCTTCTCTTTCTTTACGGGAGCCTCTTCTTCCTCTGCGTCCTAGGAACAAAGACCAGCAAATTGAGTCGCGCACATGGATCCACGACAGCCGCGATGACAACTCGCTGCTACTCGTGAGGTGGGCCTTAACAACACTTTGACATTCGTGAGGTAAAACACCGGTGAAAGCTGCAGTGACGGAATATGCAGAAACTGGGTTTATACGGTTGTGGTTTGTGGTGGTGCTGTAGCAGATGATGTTATATTAGAAGATGCTCCGGTTATATTGTCTTCAGAAGTTCCTTTTCAGTGAGCAAAAGCATTTGTACCTGAGCAGGCAGCGCTGATGCGGCCATCGTCCCCATAGGCATCATTCCAACATCCTGGATATTCAGAGTTTTCTGTGATTCGGAAGAACAAGAATATCAGTCAACATAACAGAACGCCTGGATCACAAAAGTCTGTCTGACGAGACGTGCGGTGGATTAGATTCAGGATTTAAGGACGCAAACCTTGAGGAGCTCATTGAGGTCCGACACCTCTAACAAGGTGAGGCTGGCTATGTCGCCGACAAGCTGTTGGATTTTGGGAGAATACCGTTTGGGCGCTCCGTCCAGAGCAGGGGCGGCGATGGCATCTGAGTGGGTGGCTGAACTGGTTTTAAGTAGCCTGAGGGCACACACGGCCGGCGTCTGCCGCTGCAGCTGTTGCCTGGAAAATTGGAAAAGAAAAAGAAAAAAAAAATTGGGTTTCTGGGCATTCAAAGTGCAACGTGTACGATTTCCAGTTTAAACCAAACAAAAAATGAACTCGAATGATCGACAGGATGCGAAGAAATAGTTGACACTATGTCAAAAGACGTCTATGTATCGTGTCGTCTGCCGTTTACGTGCTAACCAGCTACCCATTACATTACATTTCATTTGGCGGACGCTTTTATCCAAAGCGACTTACGATAAGTGCATTTCAACTATCCCCGACCCGTCCAGTCTCGTAATACCACCTCGCACCTCAAGAGGCAACAGTGAGTCGCTGTAGCGTCCAAGTCGGCCTTCAGCCGTGACAGAAAACACAAACTGAAGCAACTTTATGCAGCAAACAAACCGGGTGGACTGACCGCCGCAGTGCATCGAACGACAACGCAAACTCGTCACAGATCATTCAAAATATAATTGATGTGTGGTTTTGCCTGGGGTTGTTTTCTTGCTACTCTGGTCTTTCTTAAAAAAAAAAAAAAAAAAAAAAAAAAATGGATATAGGCGGGTTATAAAGGTAAACTACAGGGCCGATCGCCGTCGTCTCTGACGATCCACTGTCCGTACAATCCAACTTTACACGAATCAGTTAACAAACAGAGAAAGCCAACGACTAACTAACGGCAAGAAAAGAATACGCAAACTTCAAGAGACTCTGAACGGTGCCGATGACAGACCGTCTGGAGACTACAGTGACTCACGATCGCCTCTCTTATTGTACGAAGCGGTATTACAAGACGGGACTTAAATCTTCCATATTGCACCTTTAACTGAGGTCGTCAGAGGGCAGGCTGCAGGACACCACTGTGAACCCATATATATATATATATATATATATATATATATATATATGTATATATATATATATATAATATATGGCATATATATATATATGTGTCTTTACTTGATCACATTTTCTTCTGCTGCTCTGTTTTGACGGTTTTTTTTTTTTTTTTTTAATGGTGCTTTCTAAAACAATGACCAGCAGCTAGACAAGAGATTTACAGTGCACATGTGGTGCACCTTGCTTTTATTTGACTTCCTTGTTCAACATCTGACCACCAAATGTGTTGTAGATCCCTAAATCGATCAGTTAATTAAAGACTCGTATTAGCAGCCCGTGCAGTACTAGAAGGTGCTGTTGGTTAAAGCGAATATAACAAGAAAATGTTTTTAAAAAATATATATATATATGATGTGTTTCCAGTTGTCCTAAATTGCTAACCACCTCAGTGACCTCCTCAGCCCTTGTACACCAGGATTGAATACAATGTGAAGAAACCACGTGTGACGGTTCCAGTTACATGTGGTTGCTTTTTATTATTATTATTATTTTTTTTTTAAACAATTTAGCCGGAGGACATATTTGCACCCAAAAGCTTTGCTCGGTGTGCAGCGCTGCAGGATCAGACAAAAGAGACGAAAAGGCTCGCGTCTATTTGACCTGCACGAATTTCCAGTTCCTGTTTTGACCTCAGTCGTCAGAAGAAATACCTGCAAACGGCAGAAAACAGCTGCTACACCTGGATTATACAGCCGCTCTAAAGGATCGTTTTACACCCTCGATAACCGGCAGCGGTCGGCGGCCGTCTGCCCTTGAACACTCCCCGAGACGTCCCGGCTCGGAGGGAACCGCTGGCTCCGGTGTACCGTTGACCCGCGCGTTTACGTACCGGCGAGTCCCCGCCGCGACCCGCAGCGCGGTGCGGAGGCAGCGACTGGTGCAGTACATGGTGGACGGTAACTGGAAAGGTTTGTCCCGGCGTCCCTCTTAAAAAAAACACGAAACACACCGAGTTTGTCGCAGCCAGGTCTCCTTCGCGTCCCTCTTGCCTCTTAAAAGCACATGGCGTCCTCTCTGCTGCTGACCTACCCACAATACACCGCGTGAACTGTTAGGAAACCTAACGGAGGCCCGTGAGGGACAGTACAAATACATACGTTGGAAAGATGTTTGGGTAACTTAAAAAAAAATAAAAACACACAAAAAAAAGAAGGAAAGAAACACACAGAATATATAAATAAAACTTACAAAATATATATATATAGGGTTTCGAGCACGAGCCCGTGCGAAAGCCTTATTGCTCTTCAAGGAATTATTATTTTGCATTATAATTATTATTATTATTCTGCGTAAAACAACTGCATTTTTGGAGGCTTTATCATATTCCAAAACTCATGAAAGTTGGTACACGCGTCTCTCCCGGCGAAAAATGTCGTATTTTAGTGGGAGTCGTGAGTGGGCGTGGCCAAATGGCTCGCACCCTAAACAAAAAAATGTCGAAGAGCCTTTTTCTTTTTTTTTCTTCACTTTTTTCACTCACGGTGAGAAATAACTTGCATGTCAATTCAGAAAAAGGTTAAAAAAAAAAAAAAAAAAAAAAAAAAAAAAAAAGTCATCCAAAATATCCAGTGTGGCGTGACCGAAGATTCATTATTATCAGTATAGAGTATATAGTATATAGTATATCCAAGGCGATGCGGCTAAGTTTGATGTTTCGCTGTGACACAGGAATATTACAGGACACAGTAGAAAATGACCCATTTTTCCTTATTAGCTAATTAAACTTGTGATTGAGTGTTTTCAAGAAACAAGATGTTTGTAGTTTTTTTTGTTTTTTTTTTTACCAATAATGCAAAATCAAATATCAACTATCCATATATTACTGTAACTCATGCAATATAATATCACATTTTACAATAATGTTGATTAGTATTTCTGTCATTGTTGTGGACTTCATGATGAACTTTATGTGGCATTAGGTGCCCAGTAATATTTCGACATTTTTTTGTTTGATAGGTGACTTCTGTGTGTGTGTGTGTGTGTGTGTGTGTGTGTGTGTGTGTGTGTGTGTGTGTGTGTGTGTCACCTGTGCTGTACCAGTGCTGGACACTTGGAAGGAGCACAGAGGGAATCCTCTTAACCAGGTAATCTGTGCATCCATCTGCTGTCACAGTCACCCACCACATCCATTCTCCAACAATATGCTATTTCCCAACAAGTCTCTGTCGCCCAGCACAAGCGAAGGTAAGTAGGATCGGCTGGGAGAGAAAAACCAATGCGCAGATTTAAGTGATTCTTGAAGATGGGGTGACATGATTGTTACTCTCCTCCTTCCAGAACATGCTGCTGTCTCCTCAGGCCGAGAGGAACTGGGAAAGTCTCTGTTCAGTGCTTGAGGATGTGTTGGAGGAAGAGTCACACAGGCAGTTGTTTGCCCTGGAGCTGGGCTCTGGGACCGGGCAGCATGTCGTACGCTTCGCCCAGAAGATGCCCTTTGTCACCTGGCAGCCGTCAGACATCAAGGAGGAGTCTCGGGAAAGGTTTGTGTCCTGTGCGTCCGACTCATTCAGAATCTGTGAACGCAGCTCAAATGAACGATACAGGATGTCACTTGTGGGAATCTGAGAATTTTAAATAGAAAACGTGAAATTCAGTCGACACACCTTGTTTACAGTATCAAGGCGTACATTGCTGCAACCCATGCAAAGACTGTGCTGCACCCTGTCCACCTGGATGCCAGCGAACCGTGGGAGAAGTGGGCAGGTCTTCCTCGCAGCTCCTGTGACGTCATTATTGCCATTAACCTACTGCAGTACAGCTCCTTTAAAACAGCACAGGTAGGCCTCGTCACCTCCAAAATATCCGAGGCTGTCGAGCTAAATTGCTCGAGTGATCGAGACATTCCGGGGTCATAAAATGCAGAATTTGCTAAATAACACCGTGTGTCTGTAATCTCTCCAGGGTGTTTTCGGTGGAGCCGGTCAGATCCTCAAACAAAATGGCCTTTTGATGACATATGGGGTGCGTGCTAGCAGGACATTCAAGATGTATTTTTTTTTATAAAGTCTATGGTGTCGTCACACAAGCATGAAGTACAAAAACATGATACAACAGACTTTAAAAACGGACACCTTTCAAAATCCGAAATGTTTTCAGGTGTATGCTGTGAACGGCATCATTACACCAAGTTGTAATGAACACCTGGATGAAGAGCTTCGGAAAACGTGAGAGGGCATCAACAGTTAATATCACACAATACAATCAATATTTCTGATATTTTTTTTTTACTGCATTCGTGTTTAGAGCCAAACACAGCTTAACGTTACGAGTAACAAGTTTATTTCACATTATTTTGAAGTGTGATACTAAATTTAAAAAGGCTATCCCGAAATCAACCAGCCGAGCTGCTACATAACAACAGGCGCCTTTTGTCTGGCTCTGCTGGTGGGGTGTATATAAAGTGAGCCATGTTAAATTGTGATACACAGGAATCCAGAGTGGGGTCTTCCAGATGTTGATGTGCTCAGACAGCTGGCCTATGGGAACGGGCTGCGTATGGAGAGGATGGCGAGTCGCACACTGCAACACTGAAAGGTACAGAAATGAACTACAACCGACGACATTCCTTTTATACCTGTAATGTTTCATTTCCAGATCGAGATGGAAGAATTCTACAAATGCCTCATCTTCAGAAAACTTTGAAGAAGCCAAAAGGAGATTTGAAAACCTCACGTACACATGTAGAATTTCAAATTCATGTCAATCGTCGCTGTAAAGGTATGACCTTCATACTCGTAGAAGATCATTTCAGCCCCTCTGATTTACACAGAAATATGTATGAATGTGATGTGGACCTTTACATGAATAAAGGTTTTCGCGTCACAAACGTTTTGTTTTTTTTTTTTTTTTTTTTGGGGGGGGGGGGTTATAAAACACCAGCTGAAGCGAGTGGACAATAAGAACGAGATATTTATTAAATATAATTTTAAAATGACTTTAAAATCAGACAGATCAGTATATGATGGAGTAAAGAAGTTCACAGATGGCAACTGAAGGGTTACAGAAATTACTGATCAGGTGTGTGATACAAGCATGCAGCACTTCAATATCCCTCTGCAAGCATTTCCAAAAGTCTGGACGGTCAAGTAGACTTCAGAAAGAGTGCTCACCTGTACTCACTCTGCAGATACCTTTATACGTGACAATTACAACCCACCGGAAGCAGGCTGGGGGGGGGCCCCTTGGAGGCAATTTGCTGTTAATTAAATGCATCTTCCAGTTTTCTTAATGTCTTCTTAATGCTTGGCAACACAAGTCTGTTTAATAAAAGAGAGGCATGATGCTATTAGAGTTACTGGACTGCTTTTAGCATTCATATTTGACAGTAAATAGCTGTAAAATTCAAATGATTCCATCTGTGAAAGTATATTCGGTGAGGATTAAACAACCCGGCAGCTAATTCTCTAACACTCCTCCCACAAAGCACAATCCCCGTAATGCGTCTTGTCATGTCAGAAAACTACAATAAGAGACGCACTATTCCAAGCAGCGCACAACAAATAAATCCCAAAACAAGATGATGCTAAATTTGTGTGTATTTGAAGTGATGATCTGAAAACTACAGCTGGAATGTTAAACTGTGAACCTGACGACGATGCGAGTTAGTGCCTTTTATTCCAGGCCTTGAACTGTGCTTTCTCTCCGGACGCGTCACTCTCTCGACCGACCGACACACCCACAACCTCTTACACGGCACGTGTACGGATGTTTCTCAATCGCTGCCCAACAGGCTGCAACAATTCACCTTCGTTCCAGAAAATAAGTGAAATTTAACATGCAAATTTTGCTTTAGAAAAATATGAGACAAAGAATGGTTGTGTCTTCTTTTTTCTTTTCTTTTTTTATCACCTAAATTATGATCATATTTTCTTATTCATTTTAACTTCAATACCGCTGACTATTTCTGCGCTTCAGTTACTCATTTAATAAGGAAATACTACATACATATCAGCTGGAAAGGAGGAGGAAGAGGGTGGAGGGTCTCGGTTATGGTGCCCTCCATTGCAGCTTTGACCCCTGACTCCCATACTTCAGTGGGGGAGGGGGCAAGGAGAGCAACAGTTCTGCAACATCATCACAATATTTCACATTGCCACAACATCACAGCAAGGTGGGAGGTGGAGAGAGTGTGTGTGTGTGTGTGTGTGTGTGTGTGTGTGTGTGTGTGTGTGTGTGTGTGTGTGTGTGTGTGTGTGTGTGTGTGTGTGTGTGTGTGTGTGTGTGTGTGTGTGTGTGTGTGTCCTCAAGAGTCCAGAGAGGGAGGGGAGAGACCGGAGGAGGAGAGAAGGTGTAGTGTGTTAGACCCTGCAGCGTGTGGGCTTTCAGTCGAAGCAGATGAGCTGTGCCTCTGCGCTGCCCGGCACAGCCTGAGGTGCCTGCTGCTGTGCCTGTTGCTGCTGCTGCTGCTGCTGCTGCTGCTGGGGGCCACCAGGGGGAGCAACCTAACAAGAAAGGAATGCCCGTGCAAAAATAGGAAGATTTAGTGAGGATCGAGATTGAATTAACTTGGATGCTTTGTGAAGTAAAAATAACAATAGAAATAATGAAAGTGGAACATTTGTGTCAGCTTGCAGTATGTCGGAAATTCTGGTCAACAAAGGGGTGAATAATACACGACTGACCTGCTGGTACATGGGCTGCTGGCCTGGCATGTACGGCTGTTGGGGGGGCATATTGGGGTCCTGTCCTGGCAATGCTGAAATCATGTTCTGCATGTTGTATGGCTGATAACCCATGTAACCCATACCGTTGGTGGGGGCTGCCTGCGACATGGGGGGCATGCTCTGTGCCTGAGAAACCACGTTCTGCACACAAACACAGGCAACAGTCAGTGGGATGATCATTTATCTTGCCTGTAGTTTATGCGATGATCAGAAAATTAAAGTGGCGGCGGGTCACACCTGGTAGGCCTGTGTGGGTGTGGGCTGATAGTTGGAGTAAGGTGGACTGGTAGTGGGTGGAGCCTGGCCAGGAGGAGGAGCAGGCTGCCCGTTGGTACCTGCAGCCTGGTACATGTATGCATTAACCATATTGGGATCTGGTAAAAGAAAAGACAGTCACGCACACTCGAATCATATACATTTAAGGCATCATATCATTAGTGTTTCATGACTGACTGAAATGCAGTGACGAAAACCAAAAATGGTGGATGTTTTAGTTCTGGAGCTCTGGAAAGTATTTCAGGGTATTCTTCTTGTTGAGCTCCTCACCTGTGGCCGGGCCGGGCATGGCCTGGTACTGTGGTGGTGCAGTCTGACCAGGCTGGTTCATATAGATGTTGTGCATAGGCGAACCCTCCACAGAGCCAGCGGGGCTGAAGGTGCCTGGGTAGCTGGGTGGAGCACCGGGCTGATACACCACCCCTCCCGCAACATTGGGGGGCAAAGACTGCATCTGCGTAACAGCACATACCGATATTACAAAGCATGTATTCAAAGGACTTTAGGAGAGCTAATATGGTCCCTAAATGAGTTTTTTTTAAATGGAAAAAAATATATATATATTAGTCTGACTATAATTACAGAGCAGTTAGAACAGGACTGCCGGCATTTTTAAAAATCATGCAACATTACAGCTACAACTTTTCCTGACAACCATTCACGCTGGGAGATTTTATTAAATGTGCTACCTTCTCAGTCATCATGAATCCCAATTACAGTCTTGACTGAGATAAAAAAAAAAAAAAAATGCTACACGTACAGACCTCAAACGTGCATGACTGGGACCACTGCTTTCAGTTTCAGGAGTTCAATTTAGTTTTGCTATTTCTGATATTATATTTCTGCTGTTAAGGAAATGTTCAATTTCTGTCATATCGAGTGAATTTCCTGACTAGATCATCCTTGGGATTTGTTCCATCCCGAGGGCCGATGGAGTGAGCAATGCGTACCTGGGCGTACGGCAGAGAGAAAGCCGGCATCTGGGCTCTCATCTGGATTGTGTGCTTCTGCTGCTCCAAACGCATCTGCCTCTCTTTCTCCTGCTCCTGGAGGCGCTGAATGGCCAGCTGTCTCTGCATCTCCAGGTACTCCTGCAGTTCAGAAGAAAACACTTGTGAGCATTGTAATGGACCCTTGTCCCGATATCTGCATTCTCATTGGGGAGATTCATTCGATCACCTGTTTCTTCTGCCGCATGATCTCCAGTTTTTGCGCCAGCTGGATCTGCCTCTGCCGCTCTGCCTCCTCGGCAGCACGGCGCACCTTCTCTCGGTGTTCGTCCCGGAGCGCGTTGAGAGCTGCTCGAGCATCACGCACCTGAGCCAGCTTGTCCTGCAGCCCCTCGTAGTACACTGACAAGATACAGAAAGCCGGTGTTCAGAGACGGAAATGCAGAAATACGCGCGCGCGCGCGCGCACACACACACACACACACACACACACACACACACACACACACACACACACACACACACACACACACACACACACACACACACACACACACACACACACACACACACACACAGTGTAAAGCGAACACTCACATCGCTTCTCGTCTAGCTGGTTGAGGATGTCCAGCAGCTGTGGATGCATGTTGTTGATGGACTGGAAGAGCGAGAGCACGGCGCTGTCGTTGGTGATGCTGCGCCCGCGCATGTGGTTGCTCTTCATGCGGTTAAGGAAGGTGGTGACGGAGTTCTGCAGAGCTTTCAGGAACTGCTCGTGGTTCTCCTCGGACTCACCGTTCTGGTACTGCTGCTGAAAGTGCGGATGGCACAAAGAAACAAAGAGCGGGAGAGTCATTTGCGTTTCGCCCGTGCAAGTTGATCTCGACATGAAAATATTCATTCTAATATCTGCCATCGGTGCAGCGGGTTCAACATACCTCCACTATGCTGACAGGCTGAACAGGGACATGAGTTTCTACAGGCTGACTGATTGATGGAAGGGGCTCAGCCAATGGCACGGGGGCAGGAGCTGAGGGGGTGGGACTCTTACGAGCCTCTTCCTGTTTCTTCTCCCAGTACGTTCTGTTCAGGTAGCGGGCCAGCTGGAATTATGGGACATATTCTTAAGTACTGAATTGCTCCCGAATTGCAGACATTAATAGGATGAATGTAGCACAGTTACCTCAGGGTCTACTTCTTCAGCCGATGGAGCGGAGGAGTTCTGCAACGAGCAGGTTTCACACTGGTCAGTAACGAAACACACTCCAATAATTTGCTAAATAACAAACAAACCCGTAAAACTGATTTTATTAATATTTGGAAGAGTAAAGAATACATTTTCCTGCAGAGGAGTCTTACCACTGGGGAGGTGTAGAGGGTGCTGACAGGAGGTGCTGAGGAAGTCACTGGGGTGGGATCAGTTTTGGGATACATCGAGTACGAGTTCTTTTGTCGCTGTAAGTAAACATAAAACCAGGTGTCACGTTTTGTGTTTTTTTTCTTCCCTTTTCTAAAACCAGGCTGTGAAAACTAAAATGAAAATTTCCGCTGTGCCACCCACCATCCGCTCCTTCTCCTCAGCCTCACTTTGGGAAAGGGCAATGGCCAGCTGCAGCTCCTCCTCCTCCTGCAGAGCTGCCTCATCTCTCTTTGGGGGCATCTGGTGAGACAGAGGAAGACCGATGGTGAGATCCACGCAGCGGAAACAAGGTAAATAAATCCACTGATGAGAGTCTATAAACTAAATGGCTAGATGAAAAGATGAAGAAATAAACTTCTCGCCATATTTCTGTCCATCACCTGCGACTGTTGGGACAGCGGGCTGGTCAGGTACTCGGGTGGAAGTTCAGCAGTGCCTGGGGGCGGGACTTTCGCTTCAGCTTTCCTAAGTGGAGGAGAGAGGGAGGGGTGGCTGCTAAGGAAAAGGGATCAGGGAAGAAAAAGAACCTTGTAAATCAGAGGAGACCAAGCGGTTTGAAACACCAAGAACTCTCCGTAAACAGTACAAGAATGCATCCGGCGGAAATGTGTACAAGATATCAATCAACATTTGGATCTAAACACATAAAACACACATCATGGCAGAAGGTTATGCTAAGTTCGCTTTGAGTTATTTGTGCAAAAGTTCAAGTGAGTCATGACCACAGAGATCATCATTTCCATTTTTGTATTGTTATAGAGCCATTCACAACAGAAAAGTGCCATAAAATTATTAGAAAACAGTGTTCAGTGAAACAATCTTGCCACGTCATACCAAAAGCACATACAGCTCATCGTGAGCAGGTGGTAGATTTGGGAGACGATTCTGTTTTGGTAACATACAAAAAAAAGTATATTTTCCTAGACAAGTTTTAAATTCCTTTACTCTCAGAGATTGGCAAAAAAAATAATGATGGTATTAAGAAGGAGATGGACATATTATCAAGGCTGGATAACCAACTGGGTAAAACTGGACTGTGTAAAAACTGTGGGAAACTTAGCTGCTTTTAATGCAATCCAGGAGTCCCTGCGTAGCTTGTGCTGCATGAGGCCGTTGTGAAATTTGAAAGTTTCCATATTCTGCACAATTTACAGTTTAGTCTTGGTCTTCTGTTCATATATCTCAGCCCAGGAAAAGGCGGCTAACCGCTCATGTCCAAAATACATATTCCTTTGTTTTACCCGACTCCTGTGTCTCCCCTTCCTTCTTTGCATCATTTTCTGACGTCTCAGCTGTGGCCAAAACACTTTCAGATGTGCTCAGTTTGTTCCGAGTGAGACCGGAATGTATATTTTATAACTACCCACTTTAACAAATGTTCCCTGTAGTCTTCAAACACGAGCTGCTATTATTCATGCATTCATGCACCTGTGCTTGACACTATAATATAAGAATGTTACGGCGTTGCAGAGACAATTTGCCTATAGTTTACTTTTAGCAGGTGCACGAGTGCAATATTTCGAGAAAAAAAAACAAAAAAAACGTGTCCCTTCTTTGGTGAAAAAATGCGACAAATCCGTTGAAGTCTGGAGCCCCGAGCTAATAAGGTAGTTTTCTATTATTGTTGTCGACTAATAAAGTTCACAGTTAAGAGCTTCATTTTCACTCTAATTCAGGCGTTTCCACCATCATGTCTTGCCACTCACTTGTTTAGCAGCTCAAAGCAGGGCTCGCACACACGCACTTCCTTCTCGATGCCAAACTTGGGAATGGTGGAGTACTTGGACGAACACTTGCCGCAGAAAATCTGGCCGCAGGCTCGACAGTGGTGCTGGAGAAGCACAGAACGAAAACAATCGAGGTCAATTTCCACACGTGCGCTGTTGAGCATACGCTCCGCACACTCACGCTGCTCTTAACTGAATGAAGGAAACCATAAAAATCTCCCCTGTGCCCTAGTTACAGGAAGCCCAGCCTACCTTTCTGGTCATAACTCCAAACTGGACTCTGCACCGGTGGCATTCCTCGGCATCAACCCAGTCTGGGGCCTGAACGAAGCCGACGTCACAAGTTACCACAGACATGACACAACAAAACCACCGCAGATCAGTGCATGTACATTCTCTCCTCTAAGCAGCTCG
This sequence comes from Brachyistius frenatus, assembly GCF_029030835.1. Taxonomy (NCBI): domain Eukaryota; kingdom Metazoa; phylum Chordata; class Actinopteri; family Embiotocidae; genus Brachyistius; species Brachyistius frenatus. Next base: position 2,696,360 of record NW_027210642.1, on the reverse strand, counting down.
GAGTCATCATTTGCATGTTTACAGCACAAAACAGATCATTTTAACTTAATCAGCCAGTGAAACAAGAAAAACGAAATATCTCACTCTCTCAGCAGCAAACATCGCATCACTCTCCTTAAACTCGGGGAATACATGACCTGTTGAGAAAAGATTAACGGGGGGAGGGGGGGAAGCAGCGGCAGTCATTACAGATGGTCTGAACTGTGAAAACATCACATTAAAATACAAGTTTTAACGTTTAAAGTTTGTCATGAACTCAATTCATGGTAGGTCAAGGGTGAGGGGGGTGGGGGGGTTGACACATTTATCTAGGTCATTAAACTTTCAGGTAGTAGTGAGTAACAATAAAAATAAAACAAACACAGCTTATTCACACTTACCTTCCACTTTCATGATCTGATAAGTGTCTTGAACCACCTTGTATTTGGGTTCGTTGCGGAAAGCGTGAGACCAGGCCTGGATCAGGTATAGGATCTTGTTTCTGACATTTGGTTCCGTCTGTTTCTCATGGGAAAGGATCCACACATTAAAAAAAATTCTTCATCGCTAAAAGTCCTCCCTTTTTTACCTTCTACATCTCTGAATTAAACAAGGCTGTGTTTGATGACAAGCAGTGAGGTGGGAAGTCCCTTGCTTTGAGAAAACACGCAGGTCACAAGGCAGTGACATCACCAGAAAGATGAAACCAGCATGGGCTGCAAAGCCTGTGTCACATGATCCAGCGAGGACCCAATCAAATATTGCTGGCTCATGCTGTAATGTAGCCGGCTGCCACACAACAGTGAGCAGTAATCGAGTCAAGAGAGAGGGTGGGAAAGGTGATAAGGCTTCCAGCCAAAATATGGTCTCACAACTCCCCCTGTTTGTGTGTAAAAGGGTGACAGCACTCTCTCCAAATTGCTACTTTCATGAAGGAGGGTAGAGATCTAATGTATACTCGCACAGATATTACTTGATTTAATTCGAGTGAAAAGAATTTGGCTGGTTTGTGCTACCAAAATATGAGGATAATAAGACAATGAGCAGTTTTACTCTGTTTAACACCATTATGAACGCAATATCTTTGGATTTCAGGACTTTTGGTCACACAAAAGGGGACATTTGAAAAGGTCAGCTGAAGCGCTGAAAAGCGCTGGTGGGTATTTTTCACTATTTATTGACTTTTCATAGCCTAAACACTGATTTATCAAATGCAACAGCTCCAGACCACCTTTATCATTAAATCCAGCTTCACAAACAAAATGCAGGTAAAACATGGAGACAGATTGCAGCAAATTGAAAAGAATGACACTGACGATAGTATATTAGAAAATAAACAGAGGAGGGGGGGGTTTAGCTAACTAATAAAAATGAATGTCACCTTAATTAGATCCTTCAGTTCCTCCATTGTTTGTTTACTTGCCACCTCATCGTGCACTGTCTGGCCACAGTTCTTCACCACTGACTCCAGGACCTGAGGATTGAGGCCACATCATTTTTCTATATGCCATTACAGCATGTCGCACACATTGCAGCAAAACACAAAAAAAAACAAAAACAACTGACCAACACATTTCCAGTTAATTACATATAATACAATGTAAGTTTTGCAAGGCTTTTCTTTGTATTATTACATGATCATTTACCTATAACTTTACTTTTTTTTATTATTATTATACATATGTCTTACCTCAAGTGCATAAAGGGCCACATGTGGATTTTTGTCATTCAGCTTCTTCTTAATGGCCCCGATAGCATATTTAGCTCTGCAGGGAACAAAACAAATATTGCTCAATGAACAATCGGAGTGATGCATTCAGTGAAGTGGACTTTCCCCATGAACGTAGGGGGGGAGCAGGCAGAATCACTCACTGTGTGTCTCCTTGTCGAATGAGATCACAGATCTGCAGGATGGACTCCCAGTCGGTCTCCAGGAGCAACTGACTGGTGGCTTTATCTGCAATTTACACAGATTAAAAGTTCAATATTTACAATGACTGTCAAACAGCTAACACGCTATCTCTGCTCGAGAAAACTGCCACAGTATGATGGATGGCCAGCTTCCTACTTCCTTAATTACATGTTATGGGCTTCATGAAAACATTGTTCGCTGGTGTGGCATTAATAAACATCCGCTGTATCCATCTATATACATCTTATGTCTTTTACTTGTCATACAGATACGTCTTTTGTGACGACTGTTATTATGACAGTAGAGCCTTAGGTTCTGTATGAAGAAACAAGTTTGACCTGTTGAACCTTGTGACACTGCAGACATCAACTTTGACTTTGTACATCATGAGACCATAATGATCCTGTATATCATCATGACGACTAGATAATACCCTTTTATCAGAATGTATTTAAGTGTTTTAATAAGTTAGGCTGTAGCTATGTAGGTTTTTTTATACTCTACATTGAGCCATTACATTTTGTCATTTGCTATGTCAATTTTCTATTGATCCATATTTCTGCTCTGTAGTGTTGATATGTATATGTATTATGTATAATGCTTCCGTACTAAGCCTGGATAACTTGCTGCCGCAACACAAGAATCTTCCCATCCATCCGGCCAATAAAATATTTGAAAATCCTATCGACGTGGACTCCCGGTCATAATTATCATGCAAGACTATCAAACCTCATTTCTCAAATGTTACCGTCTTACTGATTACACATTAAATATGACATTTGATTTTTTTTTTTTTTTCCCCAAGCGAGGAAAAGCTGCTGGAGATCCCAAAGCATTACCTCGCAATTGGTTTATGGTAATCTCACTAACTGTGCAATATGGAAATAAACACAAGATATGGCACGATCTCCAAAATACACAACGAGGGCCCTGAGGTGCGTTTTGCTTTCAGGAACTTCATTACACAAGATGATGTTGCGCTTTACATGTTGTGAACATTTCCTGTCCAGTCTGTTTAAACATCCCCGCACCACAGCACAGCAAAAACCAGATAAAAAATAAACTGATTTATTAATTAATAAGGTATCTGCAGCTTGTTTTAATCCAGGCCCCTCTAGTAGTAATAATAAAATGCACACACAGACTGGTTTAATGTGATTAATGCAGCACCTACATGGTATGACAGATTTTTTTTGTGTGTGTGTGATTTTCCAGGAATAGTTTAGTGCTGGAAAAGACTTAACTATTAGCCATCTGACGTGGACTTCGCATGCGTGCTGTAAAGTGAACGCGTCATTATAAGATTGATCTTTATAATATACAGATTACGTCAGTAGGTAATTATATCCGTCTGACAGGTCGCTAATCAACCTGTTGTGGGGTTGTTGTTGTTTTTTTTAAAAAACAAAAAACTTAAGTCAACAGTGAAAGTCCTTCCCAAACGACAGCGTCATGTTTTGGACGTGTTCATAGTTACATCGCTGCTTGTTAAACGTTTATATAATAACGAGTACGAAACTGATATGAACTCGTCTGAACGCCATCAAAGCGACCAGGTTTTAGCTTTACTAAAAAAAAAAAAAATAAAACCACGTAGACGACCTTAAGACTGAGATAAGGTCGCTTCGATTCGACTTAAAACGGACAAACGAGACTATATCGGCTGAACTTCTCGGTCGGGTTGTTAAATTTCGTGAGCCCGTCTGGGCCTTCGAACAATAGCGGCAAGATTTGTTAGCAGGCTAGCTCGCCCGAGAGCGGCTGTCAAAACATCGCACTCTCGCTTACAGTTGGCTCATCACCTACTAACTTGACGAACGTTGCTGGTAACTCACCGAGAAGCCTCTCAAACGTGCCTCCGCCTTTCCCCATGTTGGATTTGAAGAGTCTCAAAGCGGCGGTCGAGGCGACTTGTTTGTTCAACGGGTCCTTGGTATTTTTCACCGCTCGGGTTAGCCTGTTAGCTCGTCTGGTAGCCAGCTGTGCAACTCTTCCTGACTTCCCACTTCCGCCCCGCACGAACAGCGTCACAGAGGGAACATCGCCCTCTAGCGACAAATGAGTAAAACGACAAGTGCTTTTTTTCTTTTCTTTTTTTTTTTTAAAGAGAAACCAAAATTGCAGATGTTTACAAATCTATAACGACCATATAAAATATTATGTATTGTTATACAGTAAATTAAACTACCAAACAATGTAGTTATGTTAACTGTACTTTAAACAGCTACAACAATAAAGAGTAACTTAACACCCTTGAAAATCTTGTTTTTCCATGACCTTAATGTATCACCTTTCTGCAGTGATGTATTCCACGGTCCTGTTGGCACCATTAGATTTATTCTTCTGTGCATACGCAACCATTGTGATCAGAGCTGAAACAGAAGAGACGTCACAGAGGCTGACACATGCTGTCCAGCCTACTGTTTGATTTCTCTTTAAAACGCTGCGTTTTTTTATTTTTTATGCAGCAGTATATTCCAGTTATATATAGTTTAACACTGGCAAGGGCCAAATAATGAGTACTTGCAATTTTGCTGATATTATGTTTTTTAATAAGAGGCTTAACTTTGTGAGGGTTTGTTTCAGGTTAAACTTTGTAAAAACGTACTTCTTGGATCAAGGGAAATTGCAACTTTCTCTCGTTTCATTGCAACACTACAATCCCTCATGAAACATGTGACTTTTATTCTTTCATTCATTTCATTTTCAATTTTCTCTGGGTGTATCTCTGTTTTCTTTAACTTAATGAAAGAGACAGACAGTCACACTCAATATCCATGTCTATCTTATAACACTGAATCCCAAATTCTTTCTTAAACCATTCTCTGTAGCCACTAAGTTTCACCTGCAGACACTAGTGTTTGTTTTTATACAGAGCTGTCTTGAGACAAGGTGTAAATTGAGACCAATCATACAGTAGAAAAGCTGGACACGGAGTGGCTATGTCCATAAGAGTCTATCGAAGTGTCTTTAACTCATCATATCTCATGTAGATGGTTTAGGTCCTTGTCAACGATATTATTGATAAATCATTAGTACACTCATCATCATTGTTAAAGCCCTTTTAAAATACTGCACTGATTATTTCCAATGTAAATAGTGCACTTGTCTCCCTCGATGTTTTTCCCACTACAATTGTACAGTAAAAAAAGCACAGACTTACAGTATTCACAGCATTACTCTACCAGCATTTGTATAGGCCTAATTAGGTCATGTATGAGTCACTACCTGGCACTTGGAACACTGGTGGCCATTGTGATTGTGGTGCTGTAATGCTCTATAAAGTGTCATTGTGCTGCTCTGTCTTCTGCTGCCACGGACAGAGCGGCCGGAAACCAATAGAGCAATGCATGCCTCCGCAACTATGATCAAATTTATAGTTTACCGGGTATATTTATGATGTGACTAATCCAGAGAGAGAAATCTAACACGGTAAGAAGATATTGTTTCAGAAAGTCAGAAATCTCCAAAATTATTTTCAGTATCACTCAGTGGATGATCAAAGAGTTCAAAGTAGATCTGAAGGACCTGAACAATGTTTCATTATAATGTCTCAGAAGATTGTAACATCACACATGACATGCACACACAAAGACACTAACAGATAAACATGCACACACACTGTTATTGGTTGTAGGACCCAAGATACTTAACGAGACTGACACTAAAGCCTTAAAAAACTGTTGTGATTCTTAGAAAATGAAGGCAGTGCTTTGAGATCGACTCTATTTAATTTACTTAATGTTTTTTGATGGAACATTAGGATTTTTATGTGGTGAACGAAATATCATGTATTTGTCTTTGTCCCTGGTACAGAGCAGCTGAGACTGGGAAGAGGCGAGGGAAGACAGGACAAAACACACACACATACACACTTCTCAACAATATGGTACCACAAACAAATGTACACTCATCCCCTTTGTTCTATTGTTCTTCTCCATTCAGCAGAAGTCCTCGTAGTGTTTACATAAATGCCTCAAACAAAGATTTGTCCTTAAAAACTACTGTATTCAGTAAACACATACAGTTGACAAGTTGGGTTTTTTTAAAAGAGCTTTTATGTTTGTAATCGTAAAAATGTGAACACACACTGTTTCCTCTCAGTACAGGATACAACTTTTATTTAATTTTACTGACAGACAGAGAAAAAGGGTTATTGAAGGACATCAGGCACAAAATGATAAAATAAATTAAATGTTCCCTTAACAGCCTCCTGTGGCTTTTCAAAGAAAAAAAGGTAACCAGAGAAACACATTAAATAAAAAATAATTACAAGAAGAAAATTCAAGAGGAGAAAAAATAGGTTTGTCATCATTTGGGGTGGATTTGTGGAACTTGAAGGTGTTCAGACATTTTAGACATAACCTTTGACCTGTGTGGCAGGAGCCCTACGAGGACTGCTTTCTCCACTGCTGAAGGTGGGAGAGCCGGCCAAGCCAGGGGGACTTGACCCGGCATAGAGCAGAGATCCCCCGATGAGGAGCAAAGCTGACGCCCCCCAGCCGATGTACAGGGCAGGACCGAGCTCACGCTTGTGTGGAGCCGCCACATGTGGGTCATAGAAATCCCTGATGATGGAGTGGGCAGTCCAGCAGACGGGCACAAGGTAAAGGAACCCTGCAATTGCAAAAAGGGCGCCAGAAATGCGAGCAATGCGGGCCTTAAGGCTGTTAACGCCGACGCATTTAGTGCACTTGACTCCCAGGATCCCCAGAGCCAGAGCCAGGCCACAGAGCAGGATGGAGAAGACGGTGAGGCCGCGGGCAGCCTGCATGTCACTGGGCAGAGCCAGCAAGCTATCATACACCTTACACTGGATCTGACCTGTGCTCTGCACGATGCAATTCATCCAAAGGCCTTCCCAGATGATCTGAGCCGTTACTATGTTGTTACCGATGAAGGCTGTGACCCTCCACAGGGGGATGGCACAGACTACTAACCCACCTACCCAGCCCACAAGGGACATGATGAGGCCCAGCAACTGCATGCCCGTGGTTGCCATGGCAAAAGGTGTTGTTAGAATCAGATGGATTTGGTCTTGGTTTTATACCAGTCTCTGCTGCACAGGGCCGACTTATAGTCCCACAGAGAAATGTGACAGTCTGAGGCACCAGTGGTCCACTCCTAGATCCTCAGTCTGTGTGGGATGACGTTGATGAGGTCAGCTATGGTTAGACAAGGATGAGTACCCTGAAATTCAGACAGTGACAAAAAAAGCAGAACCAGTTTTAGTTATTTTCTCAGAATGAACAGCGAAGCAAAACACTGACAAAAAAACTCCTATATAACATCATATCTTGTTATTTATTAGCATTACATTAGTAAAGTATGAAAAGTCTAATGGAGCATATATTTATCATAAATATTTGGAAACAGATTGGGAGGCCCATGTTTAGTGGATTCCAGTGAGAAGCACAGAGAATAGCCTTCTTTGAAACGTCTGTGGGTGTCGAACTACGCCTTGCCGGGTGAGTGGATTATCTCAGAAAAACATGAGGAGACTCTGAACACAAGCAGCTTTCATGCAAGCTTTGTAGAGTGGGCCAGGAGGACCTGTATCATCTATTTGTCAAAGCTTTCACAGTTTACCAATACTATGAATCAAAGCCACTGAGAATGAGATCAATGCAGAGATTGCCTCATGACACTGATCATTGAGGGGATACGTTTTACTCCCTACTGGATAAGAATGTACCCAATAATCTCTAAAAAAAAAAACTTTAATGAGAGGTTATTTGATACAAAAAGTTACACTCTGTACTGTACCAGGGCAGATAACAATGGATGATATGAATCTTAGACACCAGAAGGAATATTCTCCTGTTGTTACAACATTTTGTATTTGCAGTCAAAGAAATAAACAATTCCTAATTTTCCTTTTGACCAGCCCAAAATTCCCAAAAGGCCTCTGGATTTCCCTGGACCTCTCTATTGAAACCTGCCTCTAACATTGCAATTAAACAAGAACAATTGCCTCAAGCATCCTTTACACTGAGATATATTCAAAACAAATCACAGCAAACATGTTTCCTATTATTAGTTTTTCAGTCAAGGCCAAAGCATTAGTGAAATTATTGAAAATGTCACCGATGCACTGATACACTGGGTGTTATCATGGATATTTACCTCAAATGAAGTATTCTGGGCTTTCACTGCTCCCCCTGGAGATGATCCACAGGCTAATGTTTGTCTTTGGGTCCTTTGCTTGTGTAGATCAGTTGTGGATGCCCTGAGAGTTCAGTTCAGTCAGCAGGAAGGCCGGAGAGCAATGGCGGCTCGGTCTCAGAGGTCGGGTGAACTGCAGTGGAGACGGGCGATCAGCTTCAACACCCAAGACTGGACTGGAGATGGGGCTGCCCTCTGAGATGCCAGCGTGAGTCTGTGTGGCAGTGGGCCGAAGCATGCGCTTGTGTGCACGACTCTGTTGGTGTGTGAATGCGTGAATGTGTTAGAGTGTGTCTCCCAGTGCCTGGTGTACGGGCACAATGCCCTGCTGTTCTGCTGTGCCCTCCCTCCCTGCTCCTTGTCAACCTCTGTCCCAGCCCTGCAGCCCCACACATCCATCTAACTCAGCAATCCCCTTTTTCTCCTCTTATTGAACTTGGTCTCACTTGTTCATTTATGAGAGCCTTTTCTTCTCTTCTACCCTGCTTTTTCACTTTTCAGTCTGTTTATGGGTTTCATTGAAGTTTTTGAGTGTGAGGAGTTTGTCCTTATGCACCCTTGTGTTCACTGTTCTGACAGGGAAAAAGTGGTTCATTGTAGATTATAAATGGATTTTTAAATTAACAAATATATTAACCAGACTGGATAGATTCTGAAAAGATAGAGTTTATACTGGAATGAGGCTCAGATGCTGCAAATACTAGAACAGATGATCAGAGGAGCCTCATTTTTGCCACCGTGCAGGTGACCTGGATTGAAGAACGGATGAAGCCTGTCTGTGAAGTTATCTGTGAAGGTGTGAATGTGGACCCCAGATTCTGCACAGTAGAAAGACACATGGCCTTCTGTGTAATCCAGAAACACGGCCACCTTCCGGGGTCTCTGCTCCAGAGCCACCGAGGTGACAGGCGAGGTGTTGGCGATGTATTGGCCTCCAGCCTTCAGGCTTAGAGTCCAGAAACCATTTGCAGGGCAGATGGTGAACTTTCCCTTCCTGTTTATGGACTGTCTGGCGACACCCAGGTGCCATTCGATCTTCTTGCCAACCTCCACCTCCCAGTGGCACCTCCCACTGCTGAAGCTTTCTTTGGCCAGCACGTTCGCCACTCGGTCAAACCGTTTGGGGTGATCGGGAACCTCCTGAAGCTTGTCCATGTGCCTCACCTGTTTTCTGTCATTTGAGACAGAAAGGAAGGGGTGGGCTGTCTTCACACTGAGGTTGACATCCACTAAGAAGAATGGAGGAGAAAAAGTCAAGAATGAATCAAACAGTAGTGATATCTTAAATAACATAAGAGACTGGGTCGGAGGGATTCAGTCTTATGTTTTAGGTTTCAAAACTGCAAACCCTGTAAATCCTTGACTAAGAAAAAAAAAGCATTTGATTTTTTTTTTTTTATAAATCCCAAAAAGGAATGCAAAAATATACTTGTAAATTTAGAGCACTTTACCTGTGTATTTCTCTATTCTTTTAAGTTCTGAGGAAAATACACAAGAAAACCAAACATCACTATCATTGAATTTATTGTAAAATGCAGATTAAATACAGTAAGATAAACGTTAACCTTCTCACCTGCTTTGGAGAGTCTGTTGACTTCTACCTTTATTTTTTCCAGTATGTCTGACAATGCTTTTCTGGTGGCCCCGACACAAGGATCAGTTTCTATGGTAACCTTGGACCAGTCCTTCATCTCATAGGGCGACTAAGGGAAGACAATGTTCAGCACAACATAACAATACAGCTTCACCATTGTCATCATGTTGTCTGGAGTGGAACAAGATGCTTACCGTGGCAACTTGCTTCGAATCATCACTCTCATCAGACATCTGAGGATCAGGGTCGTTGGTATCCCTCTTCAGCTCACGCACTTCCTGCTCGATCTCTTTCACCAGCGTTTCTACTTTCTGCTCCTCCTCTTTCTGTTTCTCCTCAATTGCAGCAACGACCGCCTTGTGATTCTTCTCCATGGTATTTACAAGGACAGAGAAGACCTTCTGACTCTCTCGCACCTCTCTGAGATAAGAGGTCTGAGTGGACATTATCATCATCATTTAATAGTACGTTTTGAAGAGTCAACAAAGATTACAATTATTTTAATTGTTTAAAAAGGTTTCAACTCACCTTTTGAAGCGCAAGAGAATATTTCAGTCTTTCTATCTTCTGCAGCCTTTCCTGAATCATTTGCTCAGCATCTATAACCTGCCAATGTGCAACACTGACATAAGCACTCACAAATATACTTGATTTTTTTTTTTTTTTAGATTGAATCACCTGTGATTTAATGACAGACAAAATCAAAAAGGTACCATTTCCTCATCAGGTGTTTTTTGTGGTCGAGACTTCCTGTAGTTATTGGAGACATCTGCCAGAATGCGGTTGACACTGAGGTCGGGCCTGTCAGTGAACGGTCTCTTACAGTGGGGACAGTATTTGGACTGATGTCGCGTCCAGTAGTGGCACAGACAGGACAAGCAGAAGCTGTGTCCACATGGGATGGTCACAGGGCTGGTGAAGATGTCTCGACACAGAGAGCACAAAAATGGCTTCTCCGGGAGGAGGCTGATGGTCAAGGCCATACTCTGAAAAAGACCATGACATGATGTCAACAAAGTACAAAGCAAAGCTTTTCCTGGTTGTTTTTTTTAATTCAAAGTCCTCCATGTTTGGAGTTAAGGGAGTTGTGTTTGAATGGTAAATAAGGTAACACAATGGAAGCTTATTGTTCATGTGAGAATTGTGTAAATCATTTGTGAGTGCATCGCTGTCATGGACATCTCAAGTGGATTCCTCTGTTTTAGGAAAACAAATTTATGATATTGATGGAAAGAAAAAAAATAGTTTCTTCTTGTCTGCATGTGGCTCTGGAAAGTTTCTATGTGGTCATCTTATTTGCAAGTGACTCCGGAAAGTTTCTCATCAAGTGGCTCTGAAAGGTTTCTTTTGTTTTACTCTCCGCATTTAATTGACGACTCCCCTGTGTCCTTATCTTGTGACCTGCGACCAACTCAGTATCACCGAAAGCAGATACAAAGGGAATGGGGGTGACTGTCAACTGTTTGTCACACTGTATAAAAGCTGCCCTACGGAGGAGTGACGTTGAGCAATGCTGGACATCCTTCTTTGAGTGTACATGTATTTGCTCCTTCTTGCAAGAATAAATGTCCGATATGTTTGATTTTGAACCTAGCCTCTGAGTAATTTTTCTGACAGATATAGAAAGAGTTTTGACAGATGATATTAGCTGAAAATCTAATATTCTGCTTAAATGTGGTGGAACCAAATTCTAACACGGTCGAAAATGAAAAGTGAAGCACAAGTACCTCAAAGTTGTACTTCAGTAAATGCACTCTATTACTTTCCACCACTGTATGTTGTTACATGGTTGTCTTCTGAAGCCACATAGCTTACTACAAATTTGATTAAAAAAAAAGAAGAAATTGGAAATCTACATTGCTTTTGATAAATGTACAGTGATATCAGTTCAATCATCCAAACATAGGTGAATTTACAAAGAAATGGGAAAACCCAAACATCTTCACTGCAGCTATGCAGCACTTCAGGACAAGTAAGACATTGTGTTCTTCAGCAGAAGAGTGCAATTATTTTACTGATTAACATTGGACTCTACCTTTCAGACTTCTGACTGTCACGACATTTTAGTTCTTTGTGATTAACGGAAGCAGGTAAATATGTTGTCAAACTGGTAGCAACCAAGCTGTGTATGACATCAATGGGGAGATATAACACAACACAAAGCAGTAACTACTTTCAACTTAACATTGATTTTCATCTAATGTATAATTCCTCTGTTCTGACTCACATAGGAAACAACCATTGGTTATGTAATATGCTCGTAAATGATTAAGAGGACTGAGAGAAAAATCTGAAATTGGGTACAAAAAGAAATCAATATGAAACCAGTTAGAAAGGGAAATGTGGTCTTACCTATCCCAGCTGATCTTCCCCACTGCTGTCAGTCTGCACTGCTTCTACTCAAAGTTTTAGGTAATAGTATGTAGAGACGACACTTGTTTTACCCTCAGCAGGTGCACAAAGGTATGCCTGTTATCTAGGAAAAGGGCAGTGGTTCAGACAATGGCATGCTAAGGTGAGACTCCACCCTCGATGTTATTTGAGCTACACATTGACTAACCCAACGACAAGACAACAGGGAATGTTGGAGTTTGAATAAAGTGGTAAGAGTGCACACAGAACAACCACGACTAACTAAAACTACAATTGCCTTTATTTTAAATGTATTCATTGACAATTTTATTTAGCTGTAAGATTTTGTTGTGACTTTAGCCATCAGAAACCCCCTTAAAAGTCTGTGCCAAAACAATGGAATACTATACACCACTTGACGTATGATATAAGTGCATATTGTAAAAAAGGAGAATGGTTCAGCCTAAAGGTAGTTAAACATTAACATATAGTTTGGTATCAGGTAAGCCAGAAGGCTTTTTTGTTGTTGTTATAATTAGATACAAAGAACGTGTGATATCAAGTTTTTCATCCTGAAAAGCAGGTCCTCAGTCAGATCACGCTGCTGCTCGAGGAGCTGCAAAGAAGCGATTGATGAATATTGAGTTGAAGTTCTGTCTGACAGGTGGGAATACTCTGTCCTCCATGTTCTCTATTGCCACCTGTGCAGTTCCGCCTGCTGATCCACCGACTGCACCGCCGATGATACCGTAAAGAACCATCCCCCCTGGTCCCTCTATAGACCCAAACAGGGCGCCCATCACGGCCCCGACAACAACCCCCGTACCGAGTCCTCTGGCCAGAGAAGTTCTGAGCCAGCTATTGTCCATCTCTGCTTTGGCTCTAATCTCTGCGCTCACATTGGCAGTGTAAACATCCTTCTGACAAAACAGCTCCTCTTCTATGTACTGCTTCTCCAGCTCAGTCCACGTCTTCTCGATATCTGCCGTCATCTGCTTCCTGAGCTTCTTTTCCTCCTTCTTCACGCAGTCCTCTGCCTTCTGGAAAGTTCTGCTGGAGAAGAAGCCCCCTCCCACCGAGGCCACTATCATCTCGATATTCCTCAGCAGCTCCCTGTCTTTGCTCTGGTCTCTCCAGTTCTTGTTGAAAATGTGAAAGCGTCCACCATACTTCTCAATCAGCTCTTTCAGGAACCAGTCTGTCTTCTTCACCCTGTTTTCCAAAGCAGGCCCATCCACATTTCCTTCATAAGCCAGCAGGACCATGCAGTGTTTCAGACAGTGTCTCCCGAAGCGCTTCTTCATCAGTCTGGAAGTTGACATGTCATTCAGGGAGATGTTCTCCAAGTCAAAGGCAACAAGAAAGGCATGCGGACCAGGTATACATAAGCACTTAGACCTTCTGAGCTCCATCTTTGTCTTGGCCTGAGACATATCCTTGTCATAGATATTTGGTCCGTTGATCACAGCCACTCGTCGCCCGGCCAGCTCTCCACTGTTCTTCATGCTGTCAGAAATGCTGGTGACATCCTTAGAAAACACCTGCCTGCCAAGTATGGCGTTAGTGAGGAGGAACTGAGAGGGTCCACTGCTACCGACCACCATAAGCCTCAGTTCCACAGGACATCCTGTGAAAAGAAGGTAGTTTAGTTCAGTTTGAGAAATAACTCACTTGAACACAAAACAATAATGTGCTTTAACACACCATAGAGTCTTCTGCCAGTCTAATAAGGTATAGACGAGGTTGAGGTTGCATATAAGGTAGAAATACCACGAATTACCACTTTACAGTAATAGTTTTTGCTTTTTAGTACTTCAGTTTTTTATTTTTTATTTTTCTGGTTTTAATGCTAAGCCCTTTAAATGCAAAGCCTGTATTACAGATTTTTTTGACCTCTTGCAGGTCAACTGAGCTGATGGTCAAACTCTTTTTTTCTAAAGAATGCTGGAAAGACATATTATATAAATTATTATGGAGGATCATCATGGGGGGAATCAGGGAATTGGAGGGTGTCATACGTTCTCTTTTCTTATGTTGTATTTCAGTGCATGCATGTGCTCAGTTGATACACTCAGTTTACATTTTCTCTAGAGATTAAAAATGGTAGTGCAACATTTCAATTTTGCCTCATTTGGTTATTAATTTCTAAACAGCTTGCAGCTTTATATCACATTTGCATTATTTTTGAAATATTGGGGGAGTGTTGCATTTTATTTTGCTTGTTTGTTGGTTAATGACAGGGTCCAATGAAAATATAAGTAACCCTGGGGAAGTGAAGTAAAACACAAGTCACAAGTCTCTGTCCCCCTTCCTGATCCAAGTAACTTTCATACAGCCCCCCTGTTACATGCAACTTGATATTCCACCTTTGTACTTTTATAACATAAGTAAAGAATAAACAAAACAAGAGGTCATCTCATGTCCACATGGTTTTGTTAGCCCCACTTGTATATATTTTAAATCCGAAAGCTTACCTTTCTTCTTTTTCTTATCCATTTTGGCAGATTTACACCAGATTCATTCTTTCAGTCCAGCAGCTTCTCACTCAACACACTTGCTTGTATTCAGTGAAAACATATCCCTGTCTGTTCCACCTCTGCCTCTCCGTCTCAGCTGATTATTGGGTACCACATTTAATATCAAGTGGAAAATGTCCTCGGGGTTGAGAGCTGGCAGTGACCACATTTATTGACAACTCTGGTGACATTACTGAATAAATTACTGCAAATTGTCACTTTGAAATAATATGGCGAAGGGTGGGAGTAGTTGATTTGGATTTGGCCCAGTCCATTGGCTCACTTACATAGAGAATCATATCATGTGTTTTGTATATCGAACATCGCCACAGACTCTGATGTGTTAGTGCTGATCAGAGGTGCTCATATGACGATGAGAAGCACTTAATCAGAGATGTTTGTCCACCAACAGGTCATTTTTGGCTCTTAACCTCAAAATGATAAAGACATTTAATTAACTGTAACCCCAGCAAGGGCATTTTTTTTTTCTTTTTGTACATATTTGTAAGTATTTTTTGTCTGTATTAAGACAAAAGCTCTGTGACCCTGCAAGGTTATTTTCAGTGCACTGGACTGTTTTTTTTCCGGGTCAGGGAAATCAATAGCTCATTAAATTACTTTGATCCTATCTGAGTGCAGCACAAATTTATATTCCAAGTATAGACTATGGGTCTTTCTGTATTGTTACTGTGACAACAAATATCATGTTTACAAGGAGCTGATGATACTTCATTCAGCCTCATTCAAAAAGATAGGCACACAGATAGGCTATATATAAATCCAGGATGCAGCTGTCCACACATTTTTCTCACATATATGCTACATCTAAAGTTTGATACAGCCTAAGTAAAGTATAAACTGTGATAATACAATAGCTGGAAATAAGTGATGATGAAAAAAAAGTTTTTTTTTTTTTTTTTTTGCAGTAAACTTAGTGTCCACAGCAGCCGATTGTAGACCAACAAGTAATTCTTCTCCAGTAAAACAGCGTCTCTGTGTGGACAAACTGTGAAACACACAAAGAGGAAATCACATAATGCATTTCCTGTTTGGAGGAGGGACGACAGAGCTACCAGAAACATTGGAAACCGTAGACGTATATACTTATATATGTATGAAATCAAAAATGATTTAACACACATTTGTCGGCTGGTTACATCGTTGTCATACAAACTGAGGGAGACGGACGCTGCGGCACGTGAGTCTGCGGTAGTTGCACATGAACAGCACACAGATTAAACACTCGCTTCGCGCGGCCAGGCGAGCCCTCTCTCCCGGCCTGCGCTGCTTCTCTGGCGGGGAAGTGACTGAGGATGTGCCTGAATGGTCTGCGGGCTCTCCACACCTCGCAGAGGAGGCGTCTCTCTATGTGCACGTGAGCTGGCTTTGGTCAACTATGCAGAGATACGAGCACATATCTGAACTTGCGTATGCGTGTTTCAGTCCTCTGTAAGTCCCCCCCTCCCCAGTCATACCATCCTCTTCCGTCCCTCCGCAGTGGCCATACTGTCTCAGAAGGTGCTCCTACTGCAACTTTAACAAGTACATCCCCAAACAGAACAACGACGACATCATGACGAAGTGCCTTCAGAGGGAGACTGAGACTCTGCTGCAGCTCAGTCAAGTCTCCTGGTACTGATTCGTTTGTCCTTCCATGTGAAATCAGCTAGTAGCTCTACCCTGCAGCTTCCTCTTCATCACCCTTCTTTTTTTTTTTTTTTCCATATGCAGCATCACGTCAGTGTTTTTTGGTGGTGGGACTCCGAGCCTCGCTCACCCCTCGACCATCGCTGCGGTCCTCGAGTCTGTTTCCAGGCAGGTGAATCTCTCACATGACGCTGAGGTCACACTCGAGGTCAACCCCACTCCCGTGGGAATGTCAAAGCTGGAGGACTACTGCCGTGCCGGGGTGAATCGATTTTCCATAGGGGTCCAGGTAAACATCATACATGGATTTTTCTCATCACGGAAATGATGGTGTTGCTTACACTTTTATCTCACATTTTCAGTCGTTCAGTCTTTGCAGGATGAGCACTTGAAAAGTCTGGGAAGAGACCACACTTCTCATGAGGCTCTGCAAACTATCGGGGAAGCCAGGAGGCTGTGCCCCGGCAGGGTGTCGGTGGATGTCATGTTCGGACGGCCCAAGCAGACAGTTGAATCCTGGGGAACGGAGTTGTCGGAGCTGTTGAGGGTTTGTGACGACCACGTGTCTCTGTACCAGCTTACCCTGGAGCGAGGCACTCAGCTATTTAAACAGGTGCAGAGCGGATGTGTGACCGTGCCCGCCGAAGATGTGACGGCAGAGATGTACCAGTGTGCCAGGAAGACGCTCCACCAGCGTGGCTTCCATCAGTACGAGGTGTCCAACTTCACAAGACGCGTAAGTCCTCAGCAGAACGACATTTCACTGATGATCAACCTCAGGATCTCTTCTCTCCCCACATTATGAGGCATTAATTCCCTCACAAAGATGAGAAGAAAGGCAAGTTTAATAGTTTATTCGAGTACTGAAGGCAAAGATATTTGAAGCTTTACGTAATTCAGTGACTGACTGATTTGCGGTCCCTTTAAAGGTCTGCAGATGTTGTCCTTCTCTGTTGTTGACCAATCAAAATGTAATGAACAAACACACATTACGAATAAACCTTTTTTTCAAACGTGAATCCACTTTTGACCTTAAAAAAACAGAGAAATATACAGTAATTGTAGATTGTGTAGTTGTTCTGCTTTGTAGGCATCTGTATCCTCACTGTATAATTAACAGTGCTTAGGTCACCAAAATTAAACCATAGAGGCGTACTGCTTTTTGTTTTTATTTCCGGATATAATTGAGTGGTATTGAGCTTTTTTTTTGTTTTCGTTGTGTTGTGTTCATCAACACTCCATTATCAAGGCAGCTGTGTCCTCTAAATTGCTCCATATTGCCCCATAAATACATCTGAGAGCAACAATTACGACGGCACTAATGCATTTTCTTTTTGGTATGCAGAATTCGGTGAGTCACCACAATATGAGCTACTGGAGAGGCAAACAATACATCGGCGTTGGCCCAGGTAATAATATCCAGATTAAAAGCAGTGAATTATGTTGACTGTAGTCGTCATTTTTGATGTGCGTGTGTTAACAGGAGCACACGGGCGGTTTGTTCCCCTGGGGGAGGGAGGTGTTGTTCGGGAGGCCCGGACCCAGACTCTGGAGCCTGACGTGTGGATCCGTGAAGTGCAACAGAGGGGGCATGGCACGCGGAGGCGGATTCAACTCGGCCATCTTGAACTGTGAGTTGTTGCACTTACAGGCTGTCTTGTACCAAAAATATTACACAAGAAGACAGCTGCAACTTCCAGAAATACTCTGCACATGTGAAATGTAACGATTAAGTATCGGCCAATCAACAGAGTGCGAGTAACAGTGTGTAGAGGTTGTGTACATGTGCTCCTTATATGAGACATTCTGTCCCAGTAAAACACTATTATCAGACTTGTGTTAAGCTCATTTACCCTCTCTGTCCTTGTTTGTGTCTCATCAATGTGAGGCTTAGCTCTGACACGTTTGTTTGACAGATTGGAGGAAGTATTGGTGATGGGACTGAGGATGACTAAGGGCATTAGTCACAAGGTGAAGCACACACTCACAATGAACCCTTCACACCTCTATGAAGTTTTGTGAGATGTGAGACATAATCATGTTTGTTTGTGGTTATTTTCTTGTATTCAAAAGCACTGGGAGTTGTTTAGCCCTACGCAGGGCCTCCATAAAGTCTTTGGGGCATCTGTCGATGTCCAAGAGTTGCTACAGAGCGGGCAACTGATTCTCGATGACAGGTGACTCATGATTATTATTTTATACCTCTGCAAAGATTGACATTTTTACTGGCAAAAAAACTGATTTTTCACCTTTGTAGGGCTGAATGTAACAATGACTTACTTTATTGATTGATATTTTATTACTATTACCTGATTAAATCATTTATAAAATGTCAAAAAATAAGGGGAAATTTATCACAGCCCAAAGCCAAAACAGCGGTTTGTGGTCCAAAATCCAAATATATACAGGTAACTAAAATAAATGGCAAACAAGCATTAGATCCTTGACTTTTACAGGCTGGAACAAGGGGATGTTTGGCCCATTTTTGTTTGAATAATGATTAATCTATAGATTTGTTCTTTGTCAATATATCTTCTAATAAACTAACTGTTGGCTCTCTACTCTTGTGTCTGAATCTCCTCTCAGGGGTCTTCGCTGCTCCTGGGATGGACTGGCTCTACTGGACAGCATACTTCCAGCTCTGCTGGTGGAGCTGGAGAGACAAACTCTTCAAATGCCACACACTCAGTTTGCTGATGGACAAACGAAGACGATCTCCAATCCGCGATGACAGTAATGTTAACAGAGCACATATTTTCATAGAAAGCCTGTTTGTGGCTGACATAAGATAAAAACAAATCGCATCTACACTTGAACAGGACTTAATGTAGATTCTCCTTCCTCTATCCTGAAAAACAGGCAGATACTGACTGCAGATCAGTCTCACAGGTCTTATTTCAGTACTAGTTACTTTTATTTAAATTCCTTATTTAAAGCTGTGCCTTTTTCCGCTCTTTGCTGCCTCCATTAAATGAGATTTTTCTAATCAAGTGTTACCTTGCTGTTTATCTTTCATAACAACTTAAACCACCACAATTTAGCCAGTAACAGTCTGTCATCTTACCGCAGTTATAATAGAAATGAAATAACGCTCCTTTATATTGTAATGTCCCTGTGTTGTCCTTCACACTTGTTGGGATGAGAACTGGAATATTACATGTTCAAATATTTTTAAAACCTTCAAGGTGCTGTCATACAATTATTACTAAGACCGAATTTATTTTCATTAAGTCTTTATTGTCGTTTAAACAGGATTATGACTCACCAGTACACAGGACATTGTTTGAACAGATATGCGAGCCTTCTAAGTAAACCGTACGTCGATTGAGAATACTGATAATTTCTGCTGCTTTTGTAAACACACATAATTAATGTGTCTCTTTAAGACTCCTCCAGCTCCGCTGTCACAAGGACAGATACAGGAGATCATTCCTGCCCACTGCAATAAGACTGTACAATAACTCACCTCTGGCAAAATCCATCACACAACAATAACACTGTTGTCTGTGTTTCTTGCTTGTTTAAATATAATATATATATATATATATATATATATAGTACTGTATATACTGTGCATTTTTATATTTAATAGTTTTTACTGTTATTTTATTGCTTTCCTGTATCTATAAATGCTGCTGTAGCAAAAGAATTTCCCCTTGGGGATTAATAAAGTAACTACCTACCTACCTACCTATCCTACCTTAATCAATTTCATTACGTGTCCTCCACGGTCAGCATACTGACAAAGAAATTACATTTAATTGAGAAAAGTACTGCAGACAAGTTCATTCAAATCTCGGACTTGATCAATTGGACTGCATTCACTGTAGCTGGATGACTTTTCACATAGGATTTATATGATACCAGCTGAATGAATATTAATTTCCTGGCCAGCTCTGACTGCAGTCTGTATTCTTACAAAAGAAAATGTTGAGCTTTCTTTAAATAGACCTTTCTTTGAAAGATGTATGAAATGCGCTATTTATTCCAGAGAAAACAGAGATATTTGAGTTGTGTGGTCAATAAACAGGTTAAACAGGTGTGCTAAAATTAAACATATAATATGAATTAAAAGTTTCACTTGAATGAATGAACATTTATTTGGTTTTAAAGGAGTAGATCTGTGAAGAAAATTAACCCTTGCTTATAAACTCAAAAAACAGAACTGTTTGACTATGAGTCAAATCATGTATTATAATGAAAGACTTGTATGATGTAGCAGCATTCAAATTCAAAAAGATTTACTGACCCACCTTCCCTTAAACTCTGTCTATGTACTGGAAGTACCATTAAACAAATCCAAATAGAAGACTAAAAACACACTGTATGCTGAGCATTCATTTGAGTGTCAGAGCAACAGGAAAGGCTGAGAGAAATAATCAGTGGGCTCTCTCCATGGTGCTGATTTCCGCTCGTCTCTCTTCTCGCCTGCCTCCCCCTCTTTGTCTGCTCTGACTCTTTGTTTCCTCAAAGTGGCATGGTGATACACAGTGTGACGACTGCCAGGGCTGCTGAAGAGGCATTGTTACACCTCGGTCCTTGATGCCATTCACTGTGAAATATGAGCAATCTCTCACGTCTGCTGGCAACTGACTTTATAAGACGTGTAAGGTCAATGTTTGAGTCACCCTCCCTCCGTCCCACACACTTTTTGCATCATCACTTGAGAACAATTGATTTCTTACGTTCGTGTGTGTATTCTAAAGATATCTCTCTCTATCTACTTCAAGTGTTACTTTAAATATCTGGAATTAACAGAATAGATGACGACAAAAAGTGAGACATTTGACAATTACAAATATTCCATTTTTATTCTGGGATGATATGATACAGTTACATACAAAACAGAAATAAGAATGCACTGGTCCAGCCAGGTGCTATACAGAGTATAACTCCTTACATATGTGATATTGCAGCATACTACTACAATTTGTTTGTCGAGAAGCCTCACAATTCATTGAATCTGACATTTCTCGGGTTTATTGTGTTTGGTGCTTGATCCAAGCACCAGCCGCAGGTCGCTGGTGAAGCTCGGGCGGCACGCCAGAGGGTCCAAGGCGGCACATGGGGCACCGAGTCCCGGCACGCGGCTCCCTCTCCTGCCTCGCTGGCCGATGCACAGCGACTGGTAGGTGAGGATGGGTATGATCTGGTGTCGCGACGGACTCGTCTCGTCAGGCAGTCCTCCCAGGTTGGCGAGGGCTCTGAACATACCTTCCAGCCCGGTGCCATTTTTGGCAGAGGTTTCGAAGAATGGGATGTCCTCACCGAGGATTTTTCCCACCTCCGACCGTCTGACGACTCTCTGCGAGTCCAGGTCCGCTTTATTGCCGCATATCACGGCTGGCACTCTCGGTGGGTGTTTTAATTTAACTAGCTTTGCCTTCGCAGCCTTGATCTCGTTGAGCAGCTCACAGACTTCACTCAAAGATTCTCTGTCGTCCAAACTGAAGATGAGCAGAAAAATATCACCTGCGGAGCAAGAGAGCATCACTTTGATTACTGAGTCAAATTTTAAGGACACAATCACAGTTCCTTTAAACATTTAGGACTTGTTTCAAATCCCATCTAAAACATCCGGTACCTCATAACATTCAGTACATTAAAGCTGATTGCTCACCTGTCAGTATGGATAACCTCCGTTTTGCAGGGAAGTCCCTCTCACCCGCTGCGTCCAGGAAATCAACCTGGTACGCCTCCCCTCCTATGTGGAACAGCTTTCTGTGGAAGTCCTCGGTTGTGGGTTCGTAGTTCTCTTCGAATTCATTTCCTAAGAACCGCCGGACTATGTTGGTTTTACCTACTTTGGGCGCCCCAAGCACCACTACTCTGTGACAGTTCCTGGGCTTGGTCAGACCCAACTCCAGCAGATCCACGGACATTTTTGGGAGCCGATCAGTTGATACCTGCCGAATGCCAGAACTCGAGGATCTACTCGCAACCACTCTCTTATCCTGTTGTCTCCAGCACCCTTTGACGGTTTTGACGATGGCTGAGACTTTGGGGTGCTGCGCAAGCGGGGTGCTCTGAAGAACTGGGTGCATAATGCCTGACTGGTGATGCTCGGTAAGAGAGGTGAACATTTCTAGGATGCCATCAACGGGAAGGTAAAACTTCTCTGTTGTGTTCATCTCTATGTTCCTTTCAAGCGTCCCCGAGTGTCTGTCGAAGTCTTACCAACCCGCTTGCTTCCCCATGTGTCCGCAGTGGCACAGCAGAATCTCCTCTCTTATACACCCACACTCGGCACCGTCTCTGCGTCACTAGTCTCCCTTCGAATATATCTCCTTTTATAGAAGCATGAATCCCTCCCTCCACTCATCACCTGAGAAAGTCTGGAAATAGATTTTAAGTTGATACGCTGCAGTTTTCCAAATCCAAATGATCCAAATCAGGCTTTTAACAAAGACAAATGACCCTGATCTGTTTAATCCATTTAGTCTATTTTTAGTAGCTCATATTCTAATGTTTCCTGTCTTATTATAGATAAATGGATTAATTATGAACTGATGGACAGAGAGTGCAGATAATTTCCCAAATCCCTGTAGTCATGGCCACTGGAGGTGTGAAGTGCAAACACCAATTAACTCTATTCATTTCCTCTCTTGCAATGCTGTCATGGTGACAATGTCTGTGTTGTTAGGTTTTATGTTCATTTTAACAATGACGCAGAGTTTTCATAACAAATGCCACTTTAAAAGCACACCTCTGCGCAGTCTGACATAACTGTGCATTAGGGATTTTATTATTCATGAGGCCCGTATGAACAGTGCTTGCAGACAAGCCCCTGTATTTTCTGCAGTGATCACGACTTGCTGTGTTGCGGTGTAAGAACTCGGCTCCCTCTCTGCTCTATGATTCAAAGAGCCGGATGATATTGATGAGTCCTCTGTGGCATCACCGGCTTCAGCAGCTTCGTTTTATTTTCCACAAGACGCATCTGAAATTGCTGGGAACACTACTTTGAGGCCATAATGGAAAATAACATGAAGGCATTCATTTGGATCAAGAGATATGCAGATATTTTAAAGTGAAGGTGTAGCAAGGGAACACAGTGAAAGCAGAAGGACATGTCGTCTATTGAACAGTACTTTGTCGGTTTATTGCCGAAGCAAGAAAATGCTAGAAAATTGTGGCTTTTCTCCATCAAACCATCCTTCTCAAAAAGCCCAAGGGCACTGTGAATAGACAGCCCACATAACGGTTGCTTCTTGGAAACTGAAGAATTGGTTGGGTATGCAGTCGTACAGAAAGGTCTGGCTGATTGCCATTTCAAGAAGTGCAGTTTAGTGCTGCAGTCGAAACACCATGTTGTGATGGAAAATGTAACAGAAGTTAGCTACGTTTTCTTTGTCTTGAAATATCTGGTGATGTACTGATGGTGTGTGGATTATGTAACAAGTTGTTATTGCAGTAGGCACACATATTGGGACACTGACATACTTTCTAAATAATAAATATCTCTGCTAATATACTGTGGGTGCCCAGACACCGTTAACAAAAATACTTCTAATTTGGATTTGTTTAGAATTGAAGACAAATTAAACTTGAATCTGAAGTATGTACATGGATTTCAGAATATCTTCATTATATTTCTTGCTTCCCTTTTGCTTTAGTGACAGATGCACTTGAGCTGCATGGACCGCACAGGTTTTTAGAAGCCTTGATAACCCGTTATCCCCAATGTTGCAAATAGCTACCTGTGATATCAGGAACGTCTGACTTTCTCAAACCTCAAGTGCCCCAAGTGTTCAGTGGGTGTTCAAGTAGTTCTGCAAAGCTCGGAGGTGTCAGGGCTTATTATTTTGCTGCAGTATGGATCTAGAGATGCTCACCAGAGGGTGAAGTAAGTCTCTGAAGAGTGAACTCGGATGGAGTTGTTTTGGGATAGTTATACAACTCCAGAGAAGGAAAAACACCCCTAGACTTGCATATTCACACTGCAGTATCATTGTCTCTCCTGGTCGTCTCCTTACATCCACTCTTCTTCATTTTTCTGTGAAATGCTGGTTTGTCTTTGCCCCTTAAGTGTTATCGCCTTGTTTCCCCTCCTTGTAAGTGCTTAAGAGGCCACTACTCGTCCAGTGACACTACAACTAGACATATTTTGATAGGACTTTTTTCTGATCGGAGTCTTGCTTTCTTTATTTAGAAAATCTGCATCTGTGATTAAGTTGATGGTGTGATGGTGCGGTAACTTTCGATCTTCCTGGTCGTGCGTTGGTTGCAACTGATTCAGTTTGCTCAGAGTGTTTTAGAGCTCCGTGCTCTGCCCCCTTAGAAACCTCCAGTCCAGCCCCCTCTTTGCTTAAATAACAATCTGACTACTGACACCTTCACTTAGTTCTGATGCCAAAATTTCCCACTATCAAAATGTGACTAAGTCAGCAATGTTCTCCTCGAAACTTGGCACAACTCATATTTATAACAGGTGAACAATGGCTGCAAGCAGATTCACTTGAACAACATGAGTCGATCAAATCCACCTGGCTGTCATACCGTCTATAGTGTCATCTGAAATACAACTTAAAGATACCTTTTGTACAAAGTAGTTGACATGGATCAATCCCGCAAATTTGCACTTCCCAGAAATAATGCAGAAACTTTTGACTTCATTGTCACGTGTTTTTTTTTTTATGTTTCTAAATCGTGAAATTAGAGGTCTTATCCTTCCCATGTTCTTTCCAGACCTCACCCTAGAGTCCTGTACATTTTTATATAACAGAAATCTTAAGACATCTTTTTACATGCTGATTTTAGAGGAGAAATTAACACCAGTGTGGTCTGAGAATTGGTTATTTTACAAAAACACAGAAACAGCTGCAAAACAGCATTCAGGGTACTGCCACTGGAGGGCAGCAAAGAAAAGCAGAGACAGTGAAGTTGTGGATCTTTGAGTGGAATAAAATTGATCAGTGATTTCACATCATTAACTATTAACTTAAAATATTTTAAGGAACGTATTGTTTGTTTGTCTCCATTTTAGAAACACAGGAGTGTTTTCCATCCCTTTAGAGGACATTATATTTACTTATTATAAATCAATTCACAAAAGCCTGACACCATAATCAGTGTTTGCCAAACCCTAAACTTGTCACATCTTTTACCGTTTGAATTTAATGATTTATGTTGTGGTGACAAAAAAGGGAGGCGGGTCCCCACAACGTGACTGTGTAAACAGATCAACATGAGCAATACAAGTACACACACCCATGAAGTCAGATTTCATCTGTGATGTCACTGTCCTCTCTCTCTCCTCCCCCTCAGTTTTCCCAGACCAGTCTGCATGTACACCCCTCCCCCCCTCCCGCCCCCCATCCCTAACACCACCACCACCCCCACCCTGCACTGACCTCATCACGCCTTTGTTGGGAAACAAAGAGTGTTCAGGCATCTGTTTTCAGGAGAAATAAAGACATAGGGTGCCAAGACAGAGAGCAGGAGGAGGAGGAGGGCTGCAGGAGGTATATGAAGTTGAGCTCAACTGACCTGATCAGTGAGAGTCACGTGAACATGAAACAGGGAGCTACAACAAGTTAATGTACACTCCCACTACAAACTTATTTCAGCCATTTTTATGGACTAGAAGCATCTCACCAAAGTCACAGGAGCCTATATATCATTCTGCCCTGATGAACTTTTGATATCTGCACTTTGCCCTTTTGTCCTCTCCAAGAGTATGTTTGTTGTTTCAAGGTGGAGCTGGTATTTCCTGTATATCCTGCTTAGTCAACCCACACAAGTCACTGTTGTAGCCTGCTGCTTCTCACTCAGTCACAGTAGGTAATCCTTAAAAAAAAAAAAATTATTATTATTTTTTTTTAAATTACAGGATCCTTCTTTACTTTCTGACAGACAATTTGAGATTACTTTAGCATATCTGATTGAATCCAAAAGATTTAGGCCTCATCCTGTATAATGCATGAAGATGTGACTTCAGACAACGTCCCATTAGTGGTAATAAATAAGTAAAGAGCAAAAATACAAAGATGAAGCCGCTTAAAAAGGAGGTGTGTGTTTTTTTTGTAGCCTCCCCCTGGGACAACATTTGTTCACTCACCCAGTGTTACAGCACAGTCATTCTTTTATGTCTCGGTGGGAAATTAAAAGGTCTGTAGGAGGCTTACCTTATCACATTTTATGGTGGCACATTTATTTTACCTTACAGTGCAAAAGCTGTAATATCATTGTGTTGTCTGCTTATGCTCTGCAATATTTAAATATTGTATTACTTGCAGTGATTTCTGCACAGATGTCCTGAAATTGAATATAGGATCAGTGTTGTTCTTTAGGATGAGACGAGGCATTGGCAGGTTTATCTGAACAGACGCAAGCTGTAGTCCTACCAGTGCACCGCCTCTTACAACCACGTGGTTTGTATTTATCATGTGTCGTGCCTTTACTGTATAGTCCTGTGATTCCTCAGTATATCACCTGCTCCATTCAGCACAGATGCGTTTTTTTTTTTTCCCTGCATCAGGCAGTGAAAAGGTTAAGTCTGACTCTGCATGCACCGTGCAGTCCTCCCTCCCTCCCTCCCTCCCTCTTCTCTTTTTTTCCCCTCTCCATCCATTTTTACTGAGAGAGAGTGTGTGTGTGTGCTTTTTAGGGGGGCTGTGCCATCTGCAGGCTCTGCCTGGATTTGTGATATGCGCACACAACTTAGTTTGATACCCAAACAGCCCCGCTGCGCTTTAGTTTTTGTATTATTTCTGAGCGCTTCTCAGCGGATGCTTTCCTTTTTTGCGCTTTGAATAATCTTTCTACACTAGTTCTTCTCTGTCCGAAAGCTATAGGATATGTCGACAGGCGAAGGCGTTTCTTATTCCACCCAAAGCCTCCCCAAGTTGGGACCCCACTGACGCGCTATGACATGAAGGTAAGAGGGGGAAATGGATGGACTCATTCGGCTCGTTTGCGATTTGTTTCGTGTTGTTTCATCGTTTTGTGGAGGTTGCTAACTTTTAAACTCAGAAACGCAGCTGAGTCACGGTCACATACTTTCACCGAGCCGATCATCCCATTTGACGCAATAATGGCCCTACTCGTCCTAGTTTGGGACGGAGAGTATATGTAAGAGAACTTGAATCGACACCCGGTGCTTTCATCCAGGGTTTTTGCGTACATGTGTAGCACATTAAAAGCATACTTGGGCGAGCATGTAGGCCTGATCTGGGAGCAGATTTGGTTTCCTTCCTGTAAGTATAGATAATGAGTGTTAGGGGATGATCTGTATATCCAAGCAAGGCTGGTTCATCCAATGAGATAAGAGTATTTTAAGAATTTAGAGATCTCTGTCTGGTCAAGGTCACAAGTTAAACTCTGTGAGAAAACTGTTTTACGATGAATATAAGATGTAATATGTGACGTATTACATTACAACATACAGATATTCACAGGTTGAATTTCTTGCAATGCAGGTCCACCTCACAGTTCAGTAACATTATGCCCTGCTTCCTGAGATCACTCAGCTGGACACCATGTGAGGAATACCTGCAAACTGGTTTCATAATGTGTCATTATTCCTGTAACTTCCTGCATATGTAAAGTAGAGAACGGCTTTTGTAATACAGCTAGTGACAGAGAGCAGATCAAAGAGCCTGTATGCCCACAGGTAAACCTGAGGGTTTTTTAAGAGTTAAAAGTTACAGAAGTTTTTACAGCCATTTTAAAACAGATTTGTCTGATTCAATGTTTCACTGACTCGAGTGGTCGATATGATGCCTTTAAAAGCCCGTGTCTCATCTTATTCCCCTTTTTAACATTTTAGAAATCCCTACTCATGAGAAAGCCTATTTATTGTAAAGTGAAGGGATTGGTCCTTTGTGTTCGTGCATATCAGTGTTTAGTTAAGTAGAGGAGACAGTTATCAGTTTTTAGACAAAGCTGTCCAAGGTTCAGGCCAAAGTATTAAATACTGTTTGGTAACAATAACATTTTCTGTAATTACAGAAGTAAATGTTAAAAACAGGTAGCTGTTCTGGTGGCGTCATGTGTGTGTTTGTGTAGCTATTTCGGCACAGTTTCGTGAGACTTTGAATGCTTTGAAGCCCTACCTTTGCTGTGGTGATGTAATCAGGTCAGAAAAACAGGAGAGGTGGAGGAGCCCCTCCCGTTTCTGATAACACTCAAGGGTAAAAAACAGATTTCTACACCAGCAGTCTCGGTAGTCGTCCCTGCAGTTAAGTTGGAGCTGAAAGAAACTTTTAACTTTTAAGTGAGGGAAGAATTATTTTGCGAAATAACATTTAGGAAATCGGCGTCAAGCTGGTCTATGCTTACTTAGGAACAAAGCACTGTATACACTCACACAGATCTCTTCGTGTTGTTTGAGGGAAAACTGAGTCCAGGTGTTTTGTTTCACGTCACTTGGAGGTGCTGAGTTGTTACTCTCTCCTTCACACAATAAGTGAAAAGATGTGTGACAGTTGAGCTGTCGTCTCTAATGCAAAAAAACAGTGGTGAGGATGTGGTGTGTTTGTTTTATGGGAAAAAAAGTTATCTCTATTAATAGAGAATATTATACCTTGTACAAGCTCAAATGCTCTTTTATGTGTCTCTAGCAGGAACACACCTGTGGACGCCACTGAAGTTGCAGAGACGGCTTCACTTTACTGCATTTTTCCACTGAACTGATCGAGCCACTTTGCCTGAGGCCACACAGTGGGCTGGCCTGCTGTTAGAATTTCTTGTACCACCTGTGAAACACTACTGCCATCATGCAGACCTCATCGCTGCGCCGCCAGATGAAAAACATGGTCAACAACTACACAGAGGCTGAGATCAAGGTCCGAGAGGCCACCTCCAACGACCACTGGGGACCCTCCAGCTCGCTCATGTCTGAAATTGCAGACCTGACCTTCAACGTGGTGGCTTTCACCGAGGTTATGGGGATGATCTGGAAGAGGCTCAACGATCACGGTAAAAACTGGCGGCATGTTTACAAGGCGCTCACCCTGCTGGACTACTTGATCAAAACAGGCTCGGATCGTGTGGCCCAGGAGTGCCGGGAGAACATATACACCATCCAGACACTGAGAGACTTCCAGTACATAGACAGAGACGGACGGGACCAGGGCGTCAATGTCCGAGAGAAGGCTAAGCAACTGGTGTCTCTATTGAGGGACGAGGAGAGGCTGAAGAAGGAGAGGAGCCAGGCAATGAAGACCAAAATTCGCATGGCGGGGGTCACCAGTAGCTTAGGCTCTGGATCCATGCCTCCTCCGTACCCGGGACGCCACTCTGCCAGCTCAGCAGGGATCTATGGGGACGAGTTAAGCAGGTGCAGAGGCTCACCTTCCTCATTCCACTGTGAGTAGCAGGAACCTCTAATTTACACTCTGTGATGTAACCCTTTACGAAACACAAGCACTGTTATCTTGATATCGGAATAACTTTGAATCCTGAAAGCACATAGTGAGCTGAGTGATACCTGAAAAACAAATTCTGGGGCATGTGACCTGTCATTCCTCTGGACTGCTCACATGGCAGGTCATGAGTTTATTTGGTTACAAGTTTATCAGATAAATTCAAATGAACTGGTAAAGGTGATGAAGGTAATCAAATAAAAACATGAATAACTTTCTCCACTTGATGACAGAAAATGGGAAAAAAGTGGCAATTTATCAAGACTTTCTGCCCAGTTTCTGAAAATAGTAGATCATTTATTTCTCACCTGTGATTTTTCAGACGCAGATGCTATTTTAATACCAGCTGCACACTCCGACATTTAAGCCTTGATAGGTATAAATGAATTGCTTGCACGTTGTGTTATAATAGAAAATGCTTCAGTTTTTGCTCTCGAGCTACTGACAGTTGGACATCTGCATTCCTTTCTTTCTCCTTTACAGTCACGTCAGCCAAACTGGATTTACAAAAGAGAGGAGGCCCTGTTTTGCTCGTCTCACTCTAATATGAAACCACAACTGGATACCACATTTACTTGTGTTAATATCTGTCCTGGTTAGGAGACTTTATGATAAAAGAGTGAACTGAGCTCTGTGAGTGTGCGGGGATGGGATAAATGATGTCACTGACTTGTCAGCTACAGCTCAAAATGGAAAATACGTTGTGCTAAAGCATCAAATAGCTGTGTGCATCATTTCTAGAAGTGTGTGTGCGACATACTTAGGCATTTTTGTGGTGTTTATGAAGGGTATTAGTCAGTAGCATAGCTGTGATTTCATACCGTCACCAGTTGTATTTTTAACAGAGACAGGAACAGAAACATATTTTATTGCCATGAATCAGTCAAGAATCATCTTCATCCTGTGCATTTTATACTTAATAGACATTACTTGCATACTTTTGTTGGACTGAGCGAGTGCGAGTGGAAACATAACACCAAAATCTGTGATTCAGTAATGCTACAACAGGAATATTCTTTATTAGACAGAGGATTGCTTTATGCTGGATAACCCTAACAATATCACACTCCAGAAAACACAACTTCATCTGGACAGTAATGCTTTAAAAAGCACCACAAAGGTCTCTACAGGTGTGCAGCAGGTGTTTAAATAACTGAAACATGTGTGTGTGTGTGTGTGTGTGTGTGTGTGTGTGTGTGTGTGTGTGTGTGTGTGTGTGTGTGTGTGTGTGTGTGTGTGTGTGTGTGTGTGTGTGTGTGTGTGTGTGTGTGTGTGTGTGTGTGTGTTGGCATGTGTAAATGAAGTAATTCCATTATGTGCACAGGAGCAGCACAGTTTCTGTGTGATTTGGAAGATAAAAAGGATAGTGGTTTCTCTCTGGGATTCCAGGACACTGGAGCATGTGGATGGTTGAGACAAAAATGCTGATGGATGGTGTGGGTGGGGTTTCGGAGATTGGCAGCGGCTAATTGCCGGCAAGTATTCCATCTCAGACAGGGGATACTGAGGGGCAGCACAGTGGAAATGATTGGTTTCTGAGACCTGACTCTGCCAACGTGCGGCCTGCTTCCCTCTTTTAGCCCTGTGACCCAGAACCAGGCATTCAGACTGGTACACTGCCAGCCCCCCCCAATTCCATTCCCTCTGCAAAATCTGGACCTGCACCCCACCCATTGGATTCAGAGTAATAAGGTGGGCCTCACTCCAATCCGTCCATTCCTCTGCCCCACCACCAACCTAAGTCTCCACACAGCCGGACCATTGTTCTCAGTGCGGGCAGAGTTAGGCAGACTGTGGCAAGCCATGCCAGCAAAGGCCCTAAACAACAGGCAATGGAAAATTAACATGCAAAAACAGTGCCAGCTCCTTCCTGACCTTCAAAATCAGCCTAAAGTGTTGCTTTCTTTGTTTTCCATCTCCTTCCCCTCCCTCCATCTGTTAATGTGTCCCCCCCCCTCCCATGATTCCCCATTCCTCCATAAAACTCACTCCCCACTGCTCTCTCTGTGTCCCTGCAGCCTCCTCTTCCTCTCCTCAACTAGCTCCAGACATGGAACAAGCACGACCAACGACCAGCGGAGAAGAGGAGCTGCAGCTGGCCCTGGCTCTGGCTATGAGCCGAGAAGAAAGTGAAAAGGTACCTCTAATGAAGCTAAAACGCACACACACACACACACACACACACACACACACACACACACACACACACACACACACACACACACACACACACACACACACACACACACACACACACACACACACACACAAACAACACTCTTCCATTGAGCACAAACCTCTCAACCTTCCAGCACATGCGCCCGCAGAAAAAGGCTTCTTAGCTGCGCTGCTGCTGACATGTTACGTGGTTGTAAAACCTTAAATGGCTCCCACACACACTCAAACACTCTGTCATGGTGGTAAAGTGCTGCTACTGTCTGCATCTTCTGGGCCACCATTTCCCAGAACTGCTAGCAGAAAGGGATATCATCAACTCCTATCTTCTGTGTCATCAATAACGGCACTTTGACCAATCAGTGTGAGCAATGCTGAACAGTGAGGAAGCTGTGAGTGAAAGAGTGAGAAGCCAGACAGGACGTGTGCATTGATCCACTCCTAAGCTTCCAAAGCACGCCCCAGTCTCCACGGCAAGGACAGCTGTCGCCCTCTGACACAGCTCAGCCACTGTAGGAATATATATACTATAGAAGTGCATCGCTGTTTCCTCCTCTGCAAACAAACAAATCAACTGTGATTTTCATGAGAAATTGAGATCCATGTGTTACTCTTCTCTTTTGAATCACCTGTAATTGTTGTATTCTCTGATTTTTTTCCTAATGAATCAATTTCAAAATCAAGTGTGCTTTTCCTTTTGATTCCTCCTAATACTTCCTGCTTGACCCTAGCCTCCTCCACCTGTGGATATTGATGAACAGACCCAGCTCCAGATCGCTATGAGTCTCAGCAAGGAGGAGGCCCAGAAGGTACAAGTATGCTGGTACCAGGGATGACCCTTCCTTTGCATCTTCTACCTTATAGCACATCTCCCGTGCACTAAAACCAACCTCACAACCCGTTTTTTTTTTTTTTCTTCTCCTGAGAGACAATTGCATGCATTATTCACTTTCTCTCCTCCCTAGATTGACCCATGGCCTCCATCACTTACTCACTTTTGAACAGCAGAAGGACATGTAACTTTTCTCCACAGATTAACCACTTGTGGCTTCATCCTTCTGTTTTACTAACCATTAGATTTCTCCTCCTAGTCTAGCATGAGATTCAGACCCTCTGACCCACTGATGTGGTGTCAGGGAAGGAAAGGGGCCGACCCCTGTAGAACTGCATGCCTTGTACTGTGAGGATGTCCAAGCATTATTTCCCTTTTTATTATTTCATTGGCCAAAAATACTCATTATAATTCCCTCCCTGGTTAACACTCTCACAGCCAGTCCAAGTTGCGCCGCCTGCCAACGTGGATGTGGATGAGGACAGCCAGCTCCAGCTAGCCCTGAGCCTGAGCAAGGAGGAACACCAGCAGGTAGAGTCCCCCTGGGGGTCACAGTTCACGTGGAGCTGCTGCGGTGTAATGTGGGGAAGACAAGTTTTGAAAGCATAACTTACAATGATGTAGACTAACAAATAAAAATCACAGCTGCAGATAAGCACACTGGTCAATTTTAATCACTTGCCTGAGCAGTCCGGTCAGAATTTTACTTGTTTGATTTAAACAACTTGAAAATAAATCACCCGTCTTTTAATCTGAAATGACACACAAGAGTTAGGACTGCTTAACCTAACTGATGTTTAATTGTAGTGGGAATGATCCTCTTTATTTTTTTCCCTTTTACTTATTCCTGATCATTATTTTCATTATAAAACTTATTTCAACACCTTCTGTTTCTTTTGCTTCGCCTTCATTAAAAGTTGCATAACTTTCACTTTGTTGTATTATCTCTGCAACCTTTGCCCCCCCCTCACCCCCTCTTCCTGTCTCACTCTGTCTTTGTCTCTTCCCTCCCTGTGTTTCCCTCTCTCTATGCCAGCGTTACTGTAGCACAATAGAACTGCTCTGTTAGAGATCACAGTGATGCTTCTGCTCTCTCCCCTCTTTGACCAGAGAATTTTCTGGTCCGTGCCAACTGCATGCATATGTCGCCTATAGGAGAAATACAAGCTTGCTGTTGTTCCTCTGTGCTGTCGCTGAGTCATAAATATAGTATCATGTGACAATATGTGAATTTTGCCAGAAGCTGTCATGCCCAAAGCGGTCCATGTGTCTGTATCTGTTGACAGGAGCAACTTAGTCGCCAAGGAGATGAGTCGCTGCTCCAGAAAGCTCTGGAAGAGAGCAAACGGGAAATGGAGACTAAAGGCGGGGTATGAACTATTGGGGTATGAGATATCTGAATGGGGGTAGTGAGATAAAATTATAGATGTGGAAATGTGCATTTATGGACCAAATCCAAAATCAACTATTACTATATAACTATCAACCATCAATTATACTGTGAAATTCTCAAACCTTTTTGAGTATAATACTCATAAATAATTACAGTAAACTGAAACAATATGCTGAACTAACTCTGACTTTTTTCTTGTTTATGTGGTCAGACGGCCTTTATGGACTTGGTAGATGTTTTTGCGGTGCCCTCAGATTCACGTCCGAGTGACCAACGCTGGAAAAATGCCCCACAGCAGGCGGCTGCTGGTGCTGGGGGCACAGACCCCTGGGACTCCCTCGGTGAGCCTCGAGTTAGCTGAGTTAGCGGATACTCGGCACTGATTTCTACAGTGCCATTTAAACTGCTCGCATGCTGTCAGACGGTTCTCTCTTTAATTCATCGCTCTGTAATTAAAGAAAGCAGCACCAACATCTCAAGAGCTGACTCTCCCTGGATGGCACCTCCACCTTCCAGCAGCCCACCCCCACCGTGGGAGCCCCCAGTCAACCCCTGGGATGCACCGCAGAATAATGTCCCAAATGTCATCCCTGCAGGCCGAGTATGGTCCTTCCCTGCAAACTCGGGTGAGTGTGTGTGCTTACACGCACTCACACAGCTCAGCTGAAAATAATAGAAGCCACATAGATATTTGTAATACAATATTTCACAATAATTAAGTTATGTTGCATTTATAGCCGCCGCAGGAATTGATCCATTCTCCGTCCCATCAGAAAGAACAGCAACCATGGGGGCTGTCAAGGAACATTCTCCAAGAACAGGAAGCCCCTCAGGTTAACAATATGGTGCCTTACTATTATTACTCTAGTTTTGTGCTGTCCACATGCTTACAATGTTGTCTCTCTCTTTCTCTTTTTCTGCTGTTAGATGGGGATCTGTTTGATGAGGCCATGGATGGTGGTCAGGTAAACCTTAACGGGCGAGGGGAGGGCAGCCCTGAGCTCTTTGACCTGTCCCGTCTTGGAGAAAGCCTAGCCGCCCCCAGCCCTCGTACGTGCCGGACACCCGAATCCTTCCTGGGGCCCACAGCAGCTTCCTTGGTAAACTTGGAAAGCCTGATCCCAGTGAACCCCCAGGCCAAGACCAAGAACCCCTTTTTATCAGGTATTCATTTTAATTTTTGACTGCAGATGCAAGTCATTCTGCAGAATAGATGGTGCTTTGATTGCTGCAACTCCATATTCAAATCAGCCTGGTACTGATTGCACAGATGCTGTGTGTATTATTGTTAACCAGGGCATGTCAAATGTGTACTATAGGCTATAGATTACTTACTTGATTCCATGTAAACACTGTATTTGTGTCGGACATAAAGCTCTACTTGGAGAAACTAGAATGGTAATACAATTGCAAGAACAGACTTTCCATTTTACCATTAAACTCTTCTTCCTGGTAACCAACGTTCTTTTTAAACTTTTGGTTACTTTTTGATGATGTAGCGTGTTAACGTGAATTTCTCAGAAAGCTGAGAGTTTTAACGAGTTTTAGGAACTGACTGTGCTTCCAACAAGAGACAAAAATAAGTCATTCATCCAGTTCTGGACCCAGTCTTTGAAATGCCAAATCAAATTTTAATGAGTGGTTAAAAGATATCGAACACTCCTCTTTTCTTTTGCCTCTTTTGGTCTAGGCCTGAGTGCTCCTTCACCCACCAATCCATTCCAAAGTGAGCAGCCAAAGCTAAGTCTGAATCAAATGAGCTCCAGCTCCACCTCTGCGGCTCCCCACACCACTTCTCTCCCATACAGTGCCTCCTTGCCCCTGCCTATGAGCCATCAGGGTGCCAGCCTCCCTTCGTCACTCACGCACCCCACCCAGCCCGTTCTGGACCTGCCAGGGAACCTCCCCGAGCCCTTGCTGCCCTTCTCTTCAGGCAGTACTCAGGGATCACAGGATGCACAGAGCAGTCAGAACCCTTTCTTATGAGGACCAACTAAGCTGGAAAAAAAAACATCTTAGTAAAAGGGGAATACCATGCGGTTACGCTGTTAAAACATCACTCTTACTGCAGACTAAACTGCAGCCCAAGGACTTGTATGAAAAACCTATCCTTAGTTATTTTTATATTGTTGTATAGTACAATAACCCTTAGATTGACTCAAGTTGGTTCTGCTCCTCACTGCAACAGCATATCCTACTCCTCTTTTAAACAGATAACACATTTTTATCAGAAACTCATAATGTCATGTTAAACTTCTTTGAGGCCATAACCCGTTGCTAATGGACTACAAACTACACAAAAGCACAGTTTGATAATATTTTGTTGTCAATAAACTTAGCTGTAAGTACCAGACTGTGATGAATATAGCTGGCTGTTGCTGTGGATATTTACTCTGGCTCCTGAACAGGCAGATTTCAGATAAGTGGCAACACATGTCCACAGATAACTACAGTAAGTGGAGCTTCTGTTGAACCAGAACTGCTGAGAAATATCAGTGTATACATCCTTTTACTATTGTGAAATGAATTGCTGGATGAAATTATAGTTTGGGAGGACTGTAAGTGCTTCAGAATTCATGATAAGCGAGACAGCATTAGAAAATGTATGAATCTGAATTTTATTCCTTGCTTGTGAACCACTGACTCTCATCAAATACAGGGGTATAATTATAACACTGTTTCAGTATTCAGATGGGCTGTTGCATTTTCTCATTTCCCTTTGTATTAATACATTTGATATGAAATCATCTCAACTCACAGGAACACATCCAGTACCAGTCTCAGTATTTGTTGGGCATTTTATGCCCCCTGCTGGTAATAAATCACCATCATCACTTGCAATAATCATGCCGACAAGCCAAGCTCCTCTCACATTCATTCCTCACATTTTATAAGTGGTTAAAACTGAAATGCAGGAGATGTTTTATATGAGACAGACACTTGTATAGAGTTGCATGAGGTTTCCTCCAGCTGTATATGAAGCCATGCAAGTCCTGTGATCACACTACAGTCAGTCATGAAACTTAATTTTCTGTTCATCTGTCTAGCATTTAAAAGTAAAAGTGACTTAGTAACTGCAGGTAAAACCTACAGTTGTATGATTTTAACAAATGTTAAAATGCCCATCCATGCTATTACATCCATCTCCTTAATATATGTCACTATATTTACACACTACCAAAGATGGGTTTTTTTCCTGACATATGGCTTACCAGTTTTATACAGTCCAGCACTAAACACATCATCAAATCCTCTAAAGGTAGTGTGTAAAATGCCTTTGACAACTGAGAATACTGATGTTGGCGGCCGAAAGGCTTCAACGTGGTTTTTTTTTAGGGTGTTGTGGGGGAACATCACTTGATCATGATGGACTCCAGCCAGCTCAACACCTCTTGAAGTCCCTCTCCAGAGCGGGCGCTGAGTTCCAGTGTTGTGATTGGCTGAGTAGCAGATGCAACAATGTCATCCATCCTGAACAGTGACTTTATCTCCATAAGGCTCATAATGCAAGGCATGTC
This sequence comes from Brachyistius frenatus, assembly GCF_029030835.1. Lineage (NCBI taxonomy): Eukaryota > Metazoa > Chordata > Actinopteri > Embiotocidae > Brachyistius > Brachyistius frenatus. The sequence goes on along the minus strand of NW_027210642.1, from coordinate 2,658,910 downwards.
CCTGGAAAAGATTGGAATTAAAAACAAAGATCAGAAAATACACAGTGTCATGAAGAGCTTCTCCCAAAGACACAAAACGATGATAGCGGATACATCCGGCGTGTCACCTCTTGTTGAAGAGAATAAGCACTGAGGCATTGCGCAGGGGCTCAGCAGAGAGAACTGAGAGCAACTGGATACAGGAAGAGGATATCTGCGCTATGTTGGCTGAATCCACCATGAACTGTTAAAGAGACAAAGGAAAATAAAGATTCAGTCAAATAATTCCAAATGCTGATTTATTAACCTCCATCAAATATTTTCAATAAATGCTGAGTGCATACAATGACAGATGAGCAGTCTTTGTAGTAACAGGGCCATATGGGACCCATACAGCCTCCCAGCTCTCTCACTGTGATCTTCTTCTTTTTCAGTCTCAGGTCTGTCAGGTTGGTTCCTACCTGCGTAGATTTGAAGAGATTGAAGACTTTACAGGCATCCGGTGTTCCATCAAAACCAAGGGCACAAAAAAAAAAATTCCCATCTTTAATTTGTACTTACTGTGGGCAGAGTTGAAGGAGGTGACTCCAGTTCACCAAAACCATGAAAACTGAGCTGTGGATATGATCCGTTAGGAAAAAAATATATATCCACGGGAGCGAGTGCTGTGACGTTTAACTTGAGATCAAATGTGTATATAGTATTTGTAGCGTTCACTGTTTTTTTTTTCTAATGGTATGCAATTCCTAACACAGTGTGAAATAATATATATATATATATAAAATAATCATCTCTGATGTTTTGCAGGCTTTTTTTTTTTTTTTTTTACAAATTTTCTGAGAAATTACATGAAGTTGTCAACAGCTATTAGTTGAAAAAAAGGTCAGACTATACATTTGAATTTATTGAATGAATAGCCCGTTGAGATATAGCTTCTAATGGGATTCAATAGACACAAATACAAAGTTCCTAAACATATACAACAAACACAACTTCTACCAAAAAAAAAACCTTTACATTATACGTAACGCTAACCGGTAATTGACTAGTTCGCTACGATCACGAGAATAGCTCATCGGACTAAATTAGCTGGCATTGTTTACTTCTTCTGGTTGTAGTTCAAAAAAAATAAATTTCCGATGACCACAAAGGATATTTTGTAAACGTTTGAGCAGCAACGTCTTCCCGACACTAGTCGCTCCGAGAAGTAAACACATTTCTTTGCGGCTCATTGCTTTTTTCCAGCAGAGCATAGCAGCAGAGCATATAGCTACTTAGCCGATGTAGCCGATGTAGCCTCTCTTTTCACCATGGCGACGCTCACGTGATGCACGACACATCGCAGCGATAGGACAACGTAAAAAAAAAAAAAATCAAAAAAAAAAATCAATCGCGTCAGACTTGTTTTTGATTGGTTCACACTCGAGGTAACCACAACGGAAGCAAAACAAGACATAAACCAACAGAAACACCCACTGAACGCGTGGAGCTGCATTTCTAAAGCGATGTCGGTATTAGTCCCACGATAATTCTACTGGACTCGTCTTTGAGAAGTAACAATGGAGGACAAGTTAAAGAAAGAGTTGGGGACATCCATGCTGAAATCAACCGGTCACTCGGGAGGTGGATGTATTAGCGAGGGCCAGAGTTATGACATTGACACTGGCAGAGTGTTTGTGAAGATAAATCACAAGAGCGAGGTACTTTTGCGTTTATTTATTTTTTTGTTTTAACTGACTGTAGTGACTCTCGGTTGGTTCATTTTATCCATCTGTGCCAAAGTCAGACATCAGTGAGTAGGATTTGTTCCAGAAGCTAAACCCTCTAAATGCCATGTCAGTGGACTTTGTGCAGATATTGTGAAATGGAGAACATTGCTATTATTTATTTTACCATACTGTGAGCATGGAAACTTGCATAGTCATATGCTATGACGATTCTTTTGTTGTTGTTTTATGCAGGCCAAATTGATGTTTGATGGGGAGCAGGCCAGTTTGGAAGCCATCCTGAAGACAGAAACTGTTAAAGTCCCAAAGCCCATGAAGGTGATTGAGCTTGACACAAGAGGATGTGTATTTGTAATGGAACATCTGGACATGAAAGGTCTCAGCAAGTAAGAGCTCTCTCATTCAATTTCACTTTAGTGAAATATAACACATGTTGTGGCCTTTTTGTTTTTTTAATAAAATATTTTATTTTCAAATCAATTATCAGATATTCGAAGCACCTCGGAGAGCAGCTGGCAGATCTGCATCTTCACAACAAGAGACAGTTGGAAAAACGAAATAAAGAGCAGCAGACAATGGGTAATTCACCTTAACGTCACATAAAATGTTAACAAATACTTTCGCGCGCACACACACACACACAAACACAAATGAATCTTGTAATTACTACACTATAACAGTTACCGCTCAAATTTTGACACTGCTGATTAATTCATCAATGTATGTGACTTTATACAGGAAAAGGAGCTGCTCAGTCAGAGGTGACTGTTGTGGAAAAATTTGGCTTCAGCGTACCTACATGCTGTGGATATCTTCCACAGGTAAAAAAAATATATATATACACAGTATATGCCTGCACTCTGCATAACTGGACTGTACTGTTGTACCTAAGGTGTTGCACATATTTGTGGTCTCCAAGTCATTGAGATGTTGTCACCCTTAGCAATATAACTGTATACCTGTACAGGAAAATGAGTGGCAGAACGACTGGGTGACATTTTACGCACAGCAGAGGCTGCAGCACCAACTTAACATGGTGGAGAAATCATATGGAGACAGAGAAGCCAGAGAACTGTGGGCCAATCTACAGGTGCACCTTCCCTTTGACCCCATCAGAAATTAAATATACTTGACACAAGTCGCTATGATTGTATCAGCTATTTGACGGTGCACTGATACATATTGTATCTGTTATTTACAGCTGAAGCTCCCTCAGTTTTTCACAGATGTGGAGATCGTTCCTGCTCTCCTCCATGGAGACTTGTGGGGAGGCAATGTGGCAGAGTGTGCACAGGGCCCAGTCATCTTTGACCCTGCTTCCTTCTATGGCCATTCGGAGTACGAGCTGGGTATCGCCGGGATGTTTGGTGGTTTCAACAGCTCTTTTTACTCTGCATACCATGGAAAGATTCCCCAAGCACCAGGATTTGAAAAGAGGAACCAGCTTTACCAACTCTTCCACTATCTGAATCACTGGAACCACTTTGGCGGTGGCTACAGAGGCTCCTCAATAAGGATTATGAAGAACCTACTGAAATAACTGCACTCCCAGTCACATGTAGAAACTTTTAACAGTCTTAAATTAAGCCAAGTAATCTGTATATATTGTTAAATTGACCAAAACAGTGTTGCTAAAATAACATTCTAGTATTTTAATGTCTGCTGTATTGCGCAGAAAATAGATAATCAAAAATACAAAAACAGTTCTGCCCTGCCTGCTCCAATTATATGCTTATTTATCAGATACAACTTAGTCATAACATCTTACATTTCTCTGGGTTGTGTTTATGTGTGTAATTTATTTTATACCCCACTGATTTGCATTTTACTAGAACTTAACACTACTTAGAATTGTATTCAAAGCTCCCTTAGAGTTTAAATCTTTTATGTTTTTGTCTTTATGCTTTATTATTTTCCCCAAGATTTTAACCAGGCTTTATTCTCTTGGTCATGAGCAAGCAAGATGTATGTTCATCCGTTTTTTGGTTTTTTTTCGGTTTAGAATCACAATATTCAATGTACTTGATTTGAACTTGTTCGTTAGTTGTCAATAAACATACGCAGCATTTAAAAAAAATGTTAACTTTCGATGAATTTTCCGTATTTTGAGAAAGAGCCCGGGCGTGCTACGTGACCTGCGACAAGTCTGGACCGTCTCGCTTCCCGTAGCTGGGCGGGGTGAGCGTACAGGAGTAAAAAACTACATCATACATTCGCTTGACATCCTGAGGTAAATAGTGATGAATACGGTTTTGCAAAGTGGAGTAACTCTGTTTTTAAACGTAGTCATTTATTATTATTATTTTTTTAAATGTTAATACTCTCTAAACCAACTGTGCGCCGTAGCTGATATTTTTAAATCGCCTTGTTTACTAGGTAGCACAACTGCTAATAGTAGTTAGCTCGCCGGTCCATTACTGACGTTAACGGCAGCAAAAAAAACATAAACACTCCTCGTGGGTAAAGGTTTTGGCAGAATGGCCTTGTCGGACGCGGACAATGGGTGCTCCGGTGGTGAAGGAGGACAGACGGACGCTCTTGTCAAAACGTGCGTCTTGGGCGGCTTCAGCGAGAGCGGCGAGGCCAGAGCTCTCATCTCCAGCCTGCCGGAGGTCCATGCCGACGCGGCGAAAAGCGAATCTGCGACACAGAGGTTCTTGGGTGAGGCAGTCATCCACAGAGTGCACGAAACCCCTGAATAAACCGTTTTATGTTACTGTTTTGGATTCACGACTTACAGCTGTCTCGCTCGTTTCTTCCCACAGTGATAATGAACAGATACCAGGAGCAGCCTCATCTGCTGGACCCACATCTAGGTACACTTAGAAAATGTCAAAAAAACAACAACAACAACAACAACAAAACTTTAACGTTATGTAGAATCAAACGGAAGCTCCTTATATAATACAGATGCACATATTCACTATTATTTCAAATTTCTATTAGAATGGATGCTGAACATGATATTGGACTTTGTAAGGAGTGAAAAGTCTCCGCCGTCACTGGTTCATTTGGGCTTCAAGTTTCTCTACATCATCTGTAAGGTCAGTCAAAAACTATACTCTTGTTTAAGTTTGCATGTTTCTTATCTGCTATGTCAGTGAAAACCCACTTGACTGCGCTGCACTCTGTTTATTACACACTTATCCAGCTAATTCATTAATCCTGCCACATATTTTGTATTTCTTTTCTGTCTTCCTGGCTAGGTCAGAGGCTATAAATGCTTTGTGCAGCTTTTTCCTCATGAGGTGGCCGACCTCCATCCAGTTCTGGATCTGATGTCCAGACAGGATCCGAAGGACTCTGAGGTGAGGCTGTGAGGTTTACTGTTTGCCTCTTTGCATTCGCCTCCTACAGGTTTGGTCTATATTATATTAGTTAAACATATAATGGTGGTATGTGGTGCTGTCTTACTCATTCCAGACTTGGGAAACTCGCTACATGTTATTGTTGTGGCTGTCCATGACCTGCCTCATACCCTTTGACCTTTCTCGTCTGGATGGGCATCTGGAGACAGACAGCGGGAAGGCTAGAGAGACCATCATGGAGCGTATTCTAGCCATTGCAAAGGTAAGTGTATGTATGATGTAATTGTATTATGCGGTTTTGTTTTAGAGAGACTGATCTGTTTTTGAGATTTTGAATGACATTAATCTGTTCTGTTTGTGGAGCCTCATGATACAGACTAAACTATAACAACCTAAAATAAAGTACCCTCTTTTAACACTATAAAAAGGGACAACTCCTCAATCTGTCTCTCGATCCAAACTGAATGATCAAGGAGAAACCTTTAAGAAGAGAATCCAGCAGTATAATATCTGAACAAAGTTTTATTTAGTCCTTGTAATGTTTTTGGATTTGTGAAAGATGAAAAAGATGTCAACTTTTAGGTGTGTGATGATATCCTTCAGCCTTGTTTTTATACATTATGAATAATATTTTTTTTCCCAGTCTTATCTAGTTGTGAGTGACAGTCCCAGGGATGCTGCATCGGTACTAGTATCAAAGTAAGTACACAAACGGCAAACAGATTTTTTCTTTAAAGGAAACCCAAACAAATCAACATTATCGCTAATGTATTTAGCCTTAGTAAATATTTTCAAGGCCAAATGTGCACTGTATGTCTTTAAGTACCTATTTTTCATTTGTGAAAGTCAAAGATTGAATATAATCTATAAACATCTATTTAACTTCTTGTAAATAAATACAAATACAGTTACTGATCTGCAACTAGTTATTTAGCCAATAGAGGGCGGGATTGCTATTTGAATGTCTGCAAAAAACTTGAACTTATTGTTTTCATGTCTTAATGTACATGCCTGTACAGATTTATGACACGCCCTGATGTGAAACAGAAGTGCCTTGGAGAATTCCTGGACTGGAATCTCACCACTATATCCCAGACCAATGACCAGTCAATGAGAAGCATTATGGTGCTGGATGGTGCTCTGCAGTCTCTGGTAAACACACATACTTGCTGGTGACACAAGCCTGCGGTGTTGCGTAAACACCTGTTTGTGTGTGTGTGATTGAAGAGAGTTTAATCTGTGTGCTCGTATTCAGACCTGCAGAGGGTAATTTACAAGAGCTGACATGACTGGTATGTTTCACACAACACCGAATGCGGTTTTAGCAGGTGTATAATGAACCTGCTGCGTGTGTGGGCTCTGTTGCTTTAAGTGACTTTTGTCAGTTTAATCCACTGCTTTAAACTAAACGGTTTTTCAGCAAATGGCACTGAGGGTACTTCTTTTCCATGAAATCCTCTTTTACTACATAATGCTCTCAATTACACCTTATTGCAAATGTTTATTAGTGATGGACTGTATTTTCAAATCACCTTTGTGTAACCTAAGGTAATCTAATGCAGCCCTCAAGCAAGAACATTACATTTGTATCCTTGGCTTATAAACTTGCACAGCATGTTTGGAAAGCGTTGCGTTGCCCTTCATGTCAGGGAGCTAAAACTGGAGCCCAGGTGTTGCTTAAGGCATTCAAAACGGGCTCTGTGTGTTCTGTCACCAAGGCTTCAGTACCCATACGTGCATGTTTTCATGTCTAAATTGAGGGTAAAGTTCTGTAAAGAATCAAGATTCAAAGAAAAGAAATGGCAAGAAATTTGCCACTATGTATGTGGTTTTTGAGGGTGATGATTCCTTTGTTTGTTTGTTTGTGAGAAAAATAATAACACTTTCAAAATGATTTTACAGGCCAAGCTTTTCAAACATGGAAAAAGAGATGACCTCCTACAGTATGGTAGGTTCCCTCTTCCCTGTTGTGTTAATCTGCATTCAAGTCATGAATCAAGATTTCCCTCTCTATTTGCAGATCAAATAAAACCAAAATATTTCATCAACAAAAGTCACTCGAGCGTGTGATTGTCACATTTGTAGTCTTTGTTCAGTTGCAGTTCCTTGTGGCAATGCAATTACCGGTATTTGTGTTCACAAATCTTTATCTAAATGTACTTTGCCAGAAGGAAGATACCTTAATTCACATATCGGGTGATGTTTTTGTATTTCCATATAATAACAGAGCCTTCCCGTGTATGAAAATGATACACATTTCTTTGAAATGCTCTCCAATGCACAATTAGGGATACATGTTTTTTTACTTTGTGTAAAAGACAGTCAAGTCATAGCTGGCATGTAAATCTTGTTCATCACAGCGTGATTGTAATCGTTCTAATAATAATTATATCTCTATGTGTTTTGTATGGTGTTTTCCCAGCTCCTACAGTTCTGCAGTGTCTGGAGCAGAATCATCTGTCAGAGAGCAGCGAGGCCATGTTGAGGAAGCTCAACGTCAAACTCATCCAGAGGCTTGGACTCAACTTTCTGAAGCCGCGATTGGCTGCATGGAGGTCAGACAAAACAACCAATTAAATACACCACATGTCTTACCAGAAAAACAATAGGCACAAATGCAAAAATAGATTTATTGTGTGTTTGCATTAAAACTTGACTTGTTACATCGAAAAAAAACATTAGTATCTTCCACGTGAATAATGGTATTAATACTGAAACAAAATGATTCCCGTAACTAGTTGTGTCTAACTGTTCAGTTGTGGAAAGTGTAGCATCAGGTTTATTTCCAGGTTGGTTTTCTTGGTGACTAATGTCATATGTGTCACAGTACATTTTATTGTCCTGAGTGAGACATGACTGGATCAGACAGAACTAAGTGTGTTGAAACGTTAATGTGCATGTTTTTCAGATACCAGAGAGGCAACCGCTCTCTCGCAGAAAACCTCTCCATGTCCCAATCTACTGCAGACAGTGATGCTGTGACACCAGAAATGGAGACACAAGACGAGGAGGAGGACTATGACATTCCTGAGGAGGTGGAGACGGTTATCGGTCAGTTTCTGCCTCAACTCAATTTCAAACATTTGTTATTATGATGGTCCTGCTGAAAATAAATCTGATTTAAATGTTATTTTACAGAGAGTCTGCTTGTGGGACTGAAAGATAAGGAAACAATTGTGCGCTGGTCTACAGCAAAGGGGTAACTAATTTGTTTATATAACAGCTATAAAACCTGACAGTTGATAACAGGGCATCCTTGTTATTACTTATCTTTGGCATTCTTTATATCAAAAACAACTCCTCTGAAAGGGTTTACGGGTTACAATAATTCATGTTGTTCAACCCTTCAGCATTGGGAGAGTGACTGGGAGGCTTCCCAAGGAGCTGGCAGATGAGGTGGTTGGATCGGTGCTGGACTGCTTCAGGTAGGTTCATGCTTGGGGCATATTGGCACTCTCTAGCAGTCACATCATGCCATTTATCATGTCTTTATTTAAAAAAAATAAAATAAATACTGCTCAGGAAGGAACAATTTCTCAAGCAGCCCCATCCACCTGTATGTTCTGTGTTTTGACCTGTCTGTTGTCTGTGGGTTCTTTTTCAAGCTTCCAGGAAACAGACAATGCTTGGCATGGAGGCTGCCTGGCGCTGGCAGAGCTGGGTCGGAGAGGACTGCTGCTGCCTTCCAGATTAACAGATGGTATGTGAATTCATGTGCACATTTGAGTAGTTATTGTGAGATACATGGACTATTGTAAGCGAGCGGTTTTTTTGTTATTTCTTTATTTAATATCATACATGTATTTACAGTACATTACCACATCTTCCATTGTCAACTTTATACATTACAAACATGTCCTGTTTTAAATATTGAGAAGCCTTATAAAATTCGGGTTTCACCTTGACCAATCGACCGTGTGAATAGGACATACTCTATAAGCACATAACTGTGATAACGGGTCTGTACAATTCGTTTTTTTTTTTTACATTGTAGCAGTGTACATTAGATAGATTAGAACAGATATTTAATCAGTCAGGTAAGTTGTTAGCAGCAACGAGGCCTCCTCCTCAGAGCCTGCCCCGGTGTTTTTACTCTCTTGTTTGGTTTGTGGCATTTGCTTTCAACATGGCCACTGTTTGCTCTTTTCACACCTGTTGCCTTAGCCCTGCTTGTTTGATTGGTTTTCTCTGGAGAGACAGGACCTGTACCATCCGTTGAATCTTTTGAGGGCCTGTCTACAGCACTGAAGTCACATGAAGATGCTGCAGAGGTCGCAATGGCCAGTTGACAGAGTGCCAGGGCTGCAGTCTGCCTCTGGTCACAAGGTTCTTCATGCAGCTTTTCTTCAGGTCGCTGCTGAAGATGATCTGAAGTGCTCAGGGCAGAGCTGTGTACGGGGCTGCCGTGAGAAGCTCGAAGGCTAAGGTTCAGAGGCAACTCGTTCTCCTTCTCTTTCACTGTGTCTGAGCAGCTCAGTCTGTGTTCAGATTGACTATTTTCTTTGTCCTTGCTTCTTGTTGAGAGGTTGAGGGGAGCCAGATCCTCCGTGTCGTCCTCATCGTCTTGTTCTGACGTAGTTTCGGGACATGGCTGAGAAACAGACATTGAGGAATATCGACTGCTTTCAACTGATCTGAAAGAGGCAGGCCAAAACAGAAAGTTAAAAATATAACCATCACCGCTAATACAAAACAGTCTAGGTCGATGAAAAAATAGTAATTGGGGGATTTACTTACTGCAGCAAGGTTTCTGCACACTCCTCTTGTCTTAAGTCATTTTTGATGGGTTGCACAGCTGTAGCTGTGTGTCCTAGTTGGGGTGTTGTCTGTGGCTCGCCCATGTTGGTGTACTGCGGGGCCTCTGTGTCTCTCTGGATGACGTGTGCTTGACTGGGTCTGTCGGGGGACCCCAAAGCCGAAGAGCCCTCTTTAGGACTCAGCCTCGTTGCCTTGTCTCCACTCTGCCCCTGGCGGCTCTCCTCTTGTGTGGAAGTGTGTGGACGATTGTGACTGGGACGTGAATGTATGTATAAGTCATAATCCTTTGGGCCAAGAGTAGGGCTGTACAAATCCAAAGGAAGATATCTGGGTCCTGTGATTGACATGGAAAGCTCGTGGGGTCTGTACAGGGCGTAGTGCAGAGGGGCCCCTGGGTGAAGAGTGTGACAGTATCTGTATGGGTAAGGGGGAAATGGGGAAGTGTGAGCAGTGGGTTGTTGCACCAAAGGCCTGTGAGAATCCAGAAACTCTGGCTGGAAAGAAGAAGAGTTTGGCTCATTCACATGGTGATTTCCCTGGAGGTAGTATGGTGGATATAAGGGCCGGTCTGGCAACAGATAAGGAGAGTACTCAGGAACTATGAGAGGAGAGAATGGCTTTAAGGGAATGGATGATGAAATCGTGTCCCAAGGGAAGCCTGGGTTGTTGAAAGTGGGAACAGGTGCTGGCGAATCCTCTGTTTGCTGCACAGATGACTTGAAGGCTTCTGCTCCGTCGCGGTTGGGTGTGACAGGGGAGAAAGCAGAAGGGCGTGGCAGATCCTTGGTCTCGTTACTTTCCCCGTTCTCTTGCTCTGTGACTGTATTTGGTTTTGTCACATTCTGACTGTCTTTAGTGACTGGACTGTCACAGCCAACATCCAGTTCTTCTGCTTCATCTCTGCTCTCAACTTTGTTCTCTTCAGCTCCCTGTTTCTCAGAAATGTTGTTCTGAACTGCCGAGAGGACGTTTGTAGAATCCTTCGGTTTGACAAGGACTCCCTTCGATACGGCTTTGATCTGTCGGGCTGTTTGCCCATTTTTCTGTGATATCAGGGAAATTGAGTTTTTACACAGGTTGTATTTCATGTGGTTGAAGAGATGGGACTTTTCGTTGCAGGTGAAAGGACACTGGAAACACTGGTACTTAAAAGGCTTGCCTGGCGGTCGGGGAATATAGTGGGGTCTTTTGGGCTTGCGCTCCTGAGCAGTTTCCATCTTGATTTTAATGCACGTTCTCTGAAGGAAGAATGTTGCACATTACATTTGAGGAATTACTCACAGTTTAGATTTTCCTTTTGCTGAAGCTGCGGTTAGACAACGTAATGGTAAAGGATATAAAAGCAACTAGTGAATCGTTGCAGGAATTGTAGCAGATTCTCACCAAAATGACTGTCAAATAACAAGACTAAAAGAGAGTTGTTTGACTGGTTTAGGTGGAGAGCGGTTGTCATTGGAAGGTTTTTACTAGTTGTTTCTTTACCTGCTCGCCCCCCCCCAAAAAAAACAATCCCAAGCTGCACAAAACACTGTACCCTCAGGCTAATGTATTTCTGCAACTGTTACTTCACACTTGGTTGGATACCAAACAAGAGAAATAGTTGAATATGAAAACCTGTCGACTGTATGCAAAAATGTACTCACAATGTTTGCGTTGGTGTAGTTGTGTCTTAGTTTGGTTTTTGGCTGATTGACAGCTGCCTACAGACTCCTTGACTCGCTCTACCTGTTCACCCGTCTGTCCGTTTTTGATATCGCTTCACTCATCTGTCCTAAAAAGTAACAGAACTGCTACGGCAGGCAGACCGCACACTCACTAGCGCAGACCTGGAGGGCATGCAGAGACTTGCTTTCTCTCTGAACCTTACTAAACTGCGCTGTCGGCGTGGGAACCACCAGCCACCTGCTTCCCATGACTACACCTGTGGGATGCATTCATCATTTGATGAACTCACCGGCTCCGTAGATACCGATACATGGGTACTGGAAGTAATTGTTTAATAATTTTTTCTTCTGATACCACGCTCATGTTAGCTGGTCGTAATAGTTGAAACCAGCCATTCCAGTGAAACTGTGAGGTGGGCGGGATCTGGAGCACCCCACCTTTTGAAATGAAACATCACCTAAAGCAGCGAGTTCAGCAGAACTGGGCGTGAATGGAGGAACCTGCTTGTCATGCGCTGTCGCAAGAAGTTGTCACTCAAGTTTCTGTCCAACTGTAGTCGCTTTCGAAGCCACTCCCTTCTTAAGAACTAAAATTCATTTGAAAATCCTCTTCTTTTAAAAAAAAAAATATAATCCAGTCTAAACATGTTCCTTATTTATTTAATTAAGAAATCAACTTGAATACTGTGAGCTCAGGTGATGTTTTTTTATTTATTTTTAAATTTTTTTAATTTATCACTTTGTGATTAAAACAATTCTTAAAGAAGGCTATGTTATCTAATTAACTATCCTAAACTTTTTTTTTTTTTTAGAAGGTCTTCTGCCAGGCCAGGTATTTAACAATGTATCACACATGGCAGTCTAAGCAGGGCGAACTAAGATCCATTGGTAACAGGTGCGCGCTTAGCTTCTACCTTCCCCTAAATACACCCTACAAACTATTTAACAGCACACATCACTAGCAGTCTCATCTAAAAACACAGAAAGCCTTGGATGGAGTGCTGTAAATAAGTTAATACAACTTAATGCCACTGTCCCGTTCATGAAAAGACAACACAAATAGAAAAGGAATTACCTGTTCGAGTTGAAGCAACAGCGTCTTCTCCGATCGGCCTGCAGAGAACCGCTGCAGCGTTCACAGCCGGCGTCAGTTCTTGATCAGGGCGCCCGCTTTAGTACCTGCTCAGAGTTCAGAGTGTGTTTGTGAAAGTGTGTGATGGTTGAATGTGTGATGTTAGTTGTGTGGCGAGTTCCTCTCTGAGGTGTTGTCTCAACTAGTGGGTGTGGCTTCAGCCCAAACAGCAGGGCCCTCAGGCAGCATTGATGTACCTGATATTAGTCAAGCCTCAAGCAATGATTTACATGAGGGAGGGGGGGGGGGCCCTCTCACTTTCTTCCTCTTTTTTGACTCCATCTCTCTTTAGTGGAAATGGGCACACATGACTCATTCTACAGTTTATGTACTTCAAAGTTTCAAGTTAAGTTTTGCATAATATTTGCACACTTGTGAGTAAAGTTATAAATCTGAAATAGTTTCAGCACCAATTTCATAGTTAGTAATATAAGTTAGTAAATGAACTGACCTTATTGTTATCCACCTGTCTTTAGAATTATACCCATTACACGTCATGTTGTGCTTTATTCACTGATATTACACACAAATGCCACTTACTGAATGACTGTATCGGGACAAGAGTATCACTGTTGTTCTCACGGTGAAGCGGTTCGTAGGCAGGCACTAGCTTGCACTGAGGTTTAATTGCAATTGTCTTATACTAGAAATTGTTAATAAGCTGTTGCACTGCACACTCAAAGGCACTCAAGTTTTTCCAGTACATGATAGCTTCACATTTTAAAACAAAACAGTATATCGCACTTTTCTGCTTTTTTTTCTTAATGTGCTGAAAAAGACTTGGTTTAAATGGATCTAAACCATAACAATAATACAGTCTGAAATGGTTAACACAACTTGGAGGCCCAAATACTAAACTATGGAAATACTATTATACTAATAATGAACTTGTATTCAGTTAGTATTTTGGGTATCAAGTATGTAACTAAAGTAGTGATATTTGCATTCACCTTTTCATATTGATTGTATACAGTATATGTAACATTTGTTTTACATATACGTGACATAGCTTTCATTGTTTAATCTTAGTGTTCTTGAGGTAAAAGCTCTCATCGATTCATATTGTCTGTTTGCAGTCGTGCCGGTCATCATCAAGGCCCTGACCTACGAGGAAAAGAGGGGCGCATGCAGTGTTGGTTCTAATGTGCGCGATGCTGCCTGCTATGTGTGCTGGTCTTTTGCTAGAGCTTATGAACCCAAGGAGCTGAAGCCTTTTGTCACTCAGATTGCCAGGTAACCCTTTTTTCCTTCCCTTCCCATACTAACACTTATATAGAGATATATGTGTGTGTGTGTATATATATATATATATGTATGTAGATTGTTCTGTTAAGTTTGCTTTCAAAAACGTAATCTGAATCTTGTGTTCATTTGTGTCACAAATGATTAATTTCACTTATGCATGCAATAATACATTACCCTTCCACAAAAGACAAATGTTTTCCCTGTCTTGCGTTTGAAAAATGGAAACATACTGGTTAGCTACAAAATAGTAACTGTACCTTTTTTGATCTGCTTCAATTCCCATTTACTCTTGGTGTTGTTGGTTGTTAAAGTAAACTCAACATTTCCACCCCGAGCATGTATTGTCATGCTCCCTTTTAATCCATTACAGGTCAAAGATGAGTAAACCGACAGCTTGTCTTCTTCCATTATATTCGGTCTCCGATATATCTCTGAGAAGCCCTCTACCAGCTAATGATATCAGCCCCTGCATTGGAATTTTGAACACCTGGATAAAACTAATGGCGATACAACAGAAACGCCTCTCTGTGTAATGAAATACCGTTGCAAATGTAGTAAATGTAGCTTTGAAAGCCGGCTGATGAATGCATATTCCTTAGCTGCATCAACAACAGTTCAACCATAATGCCACCACATAATACACAACCGAGGTAATCAGAAAGGTTTTTTTGATTGAAGCACATTGTAAACGATGTTATCATTACAATTTGCATCGAAGCTGCACAGTTTTCCTTTGAGCTATAATTTATTGCCTCAAACCAGTTTTTCTGTGCCACATTAGTCTTTCACGTCTCCACGTACTGTAACCTGTACTCACCCTCGTGTGCTGTTTTTGTGCATGCATGCATACAGTATTGAAAAAAGGGTGTTGGTCCCTGCAATTGTCTGCATTTTCATCACCCGAGATCTACGCATAGGCGTACTAACAAATGAAAAACAATATTAGTGGGTAAATTAATAATTATTAAAATCATTTATACTGTAAGGTCAAATGTATAGTCCTTTTTTAGACACATGTAACAATTGCTGGCTTGATTTTTCTGCTAAAGCGATGCTTCTTAATATTTAGACATAAGACTTTTTATATTCATGCTCCTTTTGGCTTTTCAGTAATGATCTACAGAAACAGCTTCTAGAGCAGAAGGAGAGAGGGAGAGATTTGCATCAGTTTCATCATTTATCGTATCTCAAAAGGGAATTTTGCTTCCTGTTTTATAATACTTGACAGTGCAGGAGTGTTAAATGACAGGACCTTTTCAATCTCATATGTCCCAGTTGCACATCAAAGGGGAAATGGTTTTAGACCGATGATGTAAGAACAACCTAAATGTAGCTCTTTCACAGTTTTTCCAACTTTATTTTTGTAGATCAAAAAGATACATTTATAATGAAGTTGGTAACGACATGCTTTTCTCTGTTTTAATTTTTCTCTGTTTGCCCTTGTGTTGCTGCAGCCTTTATGTTAGACTGATGCTGTTCAGTTTAGACTTGTGTAGTGTTGCATTTGTTATGGAAATGTTACGCCAGGAGACTGACATTTTGAATTGCCAATATATTACCTCAAAGTGGTGCATGTCCAGTGCTTATGATTTAGGTGATTGAAATGCCTTTTTTTGTTGTTGTTTTGGGTCAAAACAGTTTGACTTTTTTCAGATGGTTTTTAAAGCTGTAAGGAGTAGGGACTGGGAAATATTTGTTTCTTTTGGTCTTCATGCTAGAATGGAAAAAGACTGAGAGGGAATTGTTCCGGGATCAGAGGCTGGACATCGCCTTAAAAGTAGAAGCAACATCTTAAAACCTGCACGTCCAGTCAGCACTTAGTGCAAAGAAGTGCAACATCATACAGTGACGTGCGCTCAGCCTTTTTCAATAGTAACGGTTTGCATCATCCTTGATCTCTTTTCACCTGGCCTGCATGTAAGGACCTGTGGACTGTGACTGTGCAGACCAGCTCTGCAGTGTCAGTTTGAACCCCTTCAAATTATCATCGGCAGTCGCGACAACACCCTCCCTTTCTCTTGCCTACAGGATTGCCGGGTTTCGCCTGCTGTTGTAGGTTTCGGTTGCCATTTGGCAGCAATACTGAGACAAGCTGGTTCCTGCTCTGCTCTGCTCATCACAGCTTGATGACATTTGCATATCAAAAAAAACTCACTTTTGTAAAAGTGTGACTGTGTGACTTGGGGGCACGTACACATGCATAGAGCTGTGCTTTTGCAAAGTTATATAAATAAATAGTGTACCTATTAATTGTCGTAGACATAATTCACAGTTCCTTCACACCTTTGTCTAGACTGCAATCAGGACTGTTTTTGTTTCCTAGCCCTCAGGGCAAGGGCAGTTTGTGAAGCCAAACTGGGACAGCTGGTAAATCTCCATAGTTTCAGATCTTGCTGTTTGGAGGCAAAGTGCACAGGAGGGGAGCAAACAAGGCCAGCAGCATTTAGTCTCAGGTTGTCACTGTGATGTCTAGATATCGTAGCCCACCACCCCCTTAAACGACTGGCATTCTCACATCCACGCCTCCTGAAATTCGTAGAGTGGAGGGATGTTGAGGTCACAACTTCCAATATTGCAGGTGAAGAATGGTTAATCATATCGTGGTTGCGTTCACCTTGCGTGCTGGGAACCTGTGAGTGGCAGCCAAAATTATTTTTGTGGGAATGATGTAATGAAAGCTTTGACATCATTTTTACCGGAGTCATTATTTCTGAAAAATGTATGACGTTCATACACTGTTGGTGCACTATAACAGGGAAGACATATACAGGGTTATTATCACAGTAAAGAAAATGTTGTGGAAATAATGTGAGTAAATACTTGACATTAAATGTCTTTTAAAATTTTAAATGAATATTGAAATACTTAATTGTCAAACAGCAAAGTGACAGCACAATAAAGAATGTTAAAAACTTAACATTTGTTAAAGCAGCGCCCTCTCTATTGCATTCAGTCGATAATTTTAGATACAAGTCTTTTGTCAGGTAATTTAATTTCTCTAATCCATATTTTTTGTTCCCCCCTGCAGTGCTTTGCTGATCACAGTTGTGTTTGATCGAAATGTCAATTGCCGCAGAGCTGCTTCTGTAAGTTTTATGGTCAACATCTAATGCTTGCTTCACAAAAAATATACAGCTTAATGACACAAGTTAATTTTATGTCTCATTTTGTCCCAGGCTGCCTTCCAGGAGAATGTCGGCAGACAGGTTTGTGACTGAAGTATTGCCTACCTGAGCACTGTGACTAACAGAATTACTGTGATTTGAAGCTTATTTGTTGCCAAATATCCAGGTCGTGCTCAAACTTGCCTTTTTGGTGAAGCCTTCTTATGCTAAGAAGTAGCCTCCCAGTTCGGCCACAGGGCACCAGCAAAGACCTGACTTGCCAGTAGACCTTGAGTCATAACGCTCTTCAGATCGGAGATCGTTGCTTGAACTTGGATCCAAATCACATATCTTTTATCTCGCAATAATTTGCTCTGTCTTTCCCAATATAGACCATAAAACATCTCATCAGTTGTTGTTTTTTTGCTTGCTTTTGTCTCAATAGGGGACGTTTCCTCACGGTATTGACATCGTAACAGCAGCAGACTACTATGCTGTTGGAAATCTCAGCCACTGCTATCTGAACATTAGGTACGAATCAATCTATTTACACTGTCAGTTCTGAAGGGCTTGTCCTTAAATCACAAAACTCGGTTGCAGCTTAAATAATAAAGGTTGGGGTTGCATCAGATAGTGCGCTATCTTTTCTCACTGACAGCACAGATTTTTAGCCTTTGCCTCAGTTTTAGTGTAATCTGTGGTTATGTGTGTTACCGCTGGTAGAAAAATGTTTTTGGTCACAGTAAATGACAAACAGAAACAAGTTCAACCTCATGGCTGAACTTCTGGCTGATTGAGCGGTCAGGATTTCTGGTTATTAAAATACCCCAAAATTGGCAACGTTTTTAAACGTTGCATATTGTAAATATTGTTAATTTAGTCATTGCGGCGCTAAAGCAAAGCTGTCAAAATCTGGTGTTGATATTCGACCCAGTTCTGCAGCTTTAAGCTTCAAATTACCTCCTAAAACATAGACATTATCTGTTATATGTATGTGCCGTTTAGCTTGTACGTTTCTGATATTTAAAAAAAAAAATTATTATTATTATTAAGTTTACTGCAGAATTTCTCTCTGGGCATGCACATCTGAAATGTGTACATTTAAAGAATAGCTAAACATTTCAGAAATTATCACTTGTCAGAAATGTGTCACGACTAATGAAGCAAACATTTAAGCAACAGAAATGCGGAAAGATGTTAGCCTCAGGGTATGACCGAAGTCAGAACTGCACATAGCAAAGAAAACAGAATAGAGATGTAGAAAGCTGGTTGAAATAGATTTTCATTTCCACATTTGAGTGGTTACGGAGACATGTCAAAATCTGGTATTTATTCTCTGTTTAGCTAAAGATATTTCTTTTTTTTTCCCCTCAAAGTGTCTACATAGCTGGTTTTCCAGAGTACACCAAATCCATGATTGACCATTTGATAGCCATGAAGATCAACCACTGGGATGTGTAAGTCCTTGTGTTGTCTGATATTGCACTCATCATCAATAAATAAACATTGTAGAGTTTTTAGTTCTTTAGTCTTTAGTTCTACTGATACATATGTTTCTTCATGTGTTTTGCAGTGTCATTCGTGAGCTCGCTACTAAAGCACTCCACAACCTGACGCCTGAAGCGCCTGATTATATGGCCACAACAGGTAAACAATGTCACCAGACCTGTTCGCCAGTCGATGTTGAGCTCTCAAATTAAAATGCTCGTGAGAAATGCCTGTTTTTAAAACAGACTGAAACCTATAATTAATGGTTACTATTTGATATACCGCGCTCTTTCTTTCTTTCTTGTACGTTTCAGTTTTGCCTCAGCTGTTGCCCGTGGCAGTAGGTGTTGACCTCCACGGTCGCCATGGAGCCATCCTGGCCTGTGGAGAGATCACGCATGCTCTGTACAAAGTGGGCCTCCAGACCAACAGGTAGACACTTAGTACATAGTTAAAGTAGTGAATCCCAGTCTAAACTCGTTCCATATTGTCTTTACTCAAACAGCGGTAGTATACTGAGAAGATGACTTTAAAGACTTTGGCACGACGACAAATTTTTCAACGCCAACAGCAGCTTTGGGAACTGTTTGCATGGCTCGTAAAAAAACGCAGAACCTTTCTAGGAATGAAGCAGCTACTGTAGACAAAATGAAAGAAATTTGTAACAACAAATACAATTCAGTGATAAGAAGTTCTATGAATTATTACTTTGAACATGCATGATTTGTCTCACAGGACTGTGATGGACATCATTTCTCCAGAGTGTGTGGATGCGTTAAAGAACATTCACGACACGGTAAGTGCACCCTAAGGTGTTAATACAAAAAAAAAACATTGCTTCAAATTTAAAACAAAACTGTGGTCAGTGTCATCTTGCTGATTTGCATTTGTTGACACACTTTCAGATCCACGAAAGAAAACGGTACAGGTAGGCCGAAGTGATCAGTTTAACTTTGTTGGCAGTATGATAAAACAACAAAATATTATTCATACTAAAATGCCTCTTATTTTGTGTAGGGGTTTTGGTGGAGAGCTAATGAGACCAGCAGGTAAGATGAAAAACAAACTCAGTCTTTATGGTTTTTAATACTGTTGAAAGAAACACGATGGAAGGTAAAGAAGGCATTGCTGTTTTTGTTTTTTTCATTATACAGAACATTATAATAAATGTATTTATTTATTTTTTACAGTTTGCGGTCTTATAGAAAAGCTGTCCCTGTCCAAAATGCCTTTTAAGAACGGCCCCGTTATCAGTAAGCAAATTCTTTCAAACGGTACCTGTTCTGTTTTTCTTTTCATTCAGCATCAATGCTGACGGTGTCTCTTGTGTTTCAGCTGGCTGGCAGTGGGTTATCGACGACACCATAAAGTCTCTCCATCTTGTTTCAAGTGGAGTGCGGGATGCCATTGTGGTCAGCGGAATATTATCCTAAAAACACTGAGATAATAGAGAATACTGATTTTCCTGTTTGCATGCCAAATACATCCTTGTTAAGTGTTATGCACCCACAAAGAAATACAAACCAGTGGCAGTAGTTATACAAAGTGGCTGCTCTTACAAAATTCATATTAGCAGATACACCGTTGAAGTGTGTGATAATTTGATACTTTTCGAAACTGGGATTGAAAAACTGCCACTATTTTCTTTTTACACAATTGATGTTCATTTAGAAAGACCAGTTGTTGTTTACAACTCACCGATCTTCCTCATCCTGTGTCTGCAGGCCGCTGTCGTGTCAGCGCTGTCTGCGTTGAGTGAGGAGTACTACCAGGCCGAGGCGGGCCAGGCTGACTCACAAATGCAAGGCAGGTTGATGATGGTCTACTGCGTCGTTATTCTGCGTGCCCCATGTGTGCATGAATGAATTTGAAGGTCCGTCCAGTGTGGTTTATGTCTATTGTCTATGTCCGTCTGTGTTCAGATGTCCTGGTATCTCAGTACATTGAGTGGCTGAAGAGTCCACAGATGTTCACTCGCTGCGGTTCTGCTCTGGCCATCGGCTGTCTACCAAGATTTATGGTCCACGGCAAATTGGAGCAGGTGTGTTATTGAAGTGGTTGTGTACATTTCCAAGCTATTTTACATCTCACTTCCTCAGTGCTTAGGTATGAAGTTTGTCTGTGCTAGATTGTTGATGGCCTCCAGCTGATGTGCGCTGTCAGCCAGAAGGAAGGGAGTTTCACCGAGGCCAGGAAAGAGGCAATCAGATCAATTGCTCAGTAAGTATTCAGAAACATTTCTTTTTCCTATACTCTTATTTTACCGTCGTCTAATGGTGCAGGCTGATGTTGCAAAGGTCCCTCTGTGTCTCACCTCCTGTTCTTTGTACCGTCTGTCTGCTAGTTTAAACACGTAGCCGTGTAGGCAGTAATGCTTAAAATAAACAGTTGACTGACTTTACCTGCAGGACCTGGATGGCATGCGTGTCCATTTGTCTGATGCTATTTTGTATCTTTTCTCGAAATTCAAATTTGATCTGAATGCAGCAGTTCGTGTTTCTTCCTTGTTGTCCCCTCGAATAATGTTTTACCTTGTGAACTTTTTCACTCTTTGTCAGAGTGTGTGTGAAGGCAGGTGTTCGTGCCAACGGTTCCCCGGACTCCGCTCTGTGCTCGGAGAATGTAGCCGAGGTGTACGGCGCCCTGCTCCGCAGCATGAATGACTACACGACAGACAGCAGAGGCGACGTAGGGTCCTGGTGAGTGAACTTGCTCATCAACACACAGATGGAACTACACAAAATGCTCTTTTAATTTGCCTCAGGGTTTAGGAATGCTCACCTGCCCGAGGCCACCGGTGTTTTTCTGTCCCTCCACATAGGGACATGACACGCATGCCTGTCTCACTAGCAGCTTGAGGCCATGCTTGCCACCTCGCCAGGAATGTCACCAGGCTTGTCACCTGTCCTCGCAAACATGGGATGGGTCGTCTCTTTCGCGTTGTCTAGTAATCTTTTTCTCGTGTGACTTTTGAATGAATGTACTGATCAGTATTTTACATAAACAAATTGAACATGAAGCTAATTTGACTCTAAAACTGCAAAACCCTTCGACATGGAAACACAGTCATCAAATTGTATGCTTGTACCAACTTGTGCATGTGTGCATTTTGTCATTTACCGTCAAACATGTTTTGGCTTTGTTTTTGTTTTTGTTTGAGCATGATGACCCCAGTCATTTAGTATAAGGTTGATTCAAGCCTAAATAAAGTGCATAACATCAGAGTAGCAGAAGAAATATTTTAGTAACTGAGAGTGACTGCTGTTGAATAAATGTGGCCTGAATCTAACTCTCTTCACTAATGAGTCATCAAAACAAAAGACTTTATGATCACTCCATTCTTCAGTCTTTTTATTGGCCACTTCTGTGTGTGTGCTAACATTCCTTATCATCTCTTTCCGTGTGTATTGAAATAATAAAAAAAAAATGCGTTGACTCCGGATGAGCAGAAGTATCAAGGCTAGTCGTCCTTGTCGTCCATCGTGGTGTTTTTCCTCAGTTTTCTCTGCACAATTTAAGGCAGAGCAGGAACGACCAACATTACAGAGTTTATCACTTCGCTAAAACACGTGGCGAGAAGTTTCATGGTCGAACTCGTCGCGAGCATCGTGAGCATATAGCATCTACTCTCGCTGTCAACTTTGTCCAGGGTGAGAGAAGCAGCAATGACCAGTCTGATGGAACTGACTATGCTGGTGGCCAGCGATGCTCCAGAGATCCTTTCTCCAGGCCTGTAAGTAGGAATCTGAAACTCTGATTTATATCTATTCTTCCTTCCTTTTTATTCACTCTTTATTTTTAAGTCTAGCTGTTTGATCATGTGCAGCACTTTGGTTACCCTTTGTTGTGTTTAAATGTACTTCATAAATACATCTGACTTCCCTTTACCTTTCAATCCAGCTAGCTCTATTTTTTTTTTTTTTTTTTTTAATCCTGATTGGATACTAGCTGATCTGTGAAAAATATGTTAGAATTCATACCCAGTGTTGCCTTTGGACTTTTTATAATATAAGATTGATTCATTCTTTTATCTTTTTCTCCCCAACCCTAGCTGTTCAAAGCAGTGAAACTGATTGGGAAAACAGTAATAGGATGATTTAACTTAGCAGGATTTAGTGGCGAGACAGCCTAAATGGATTTCTGATTTTGTAAAACAAGACAACAGCACTCATCATCTTCATGTCCCGCCGCTCTGTATGCAGGGTGAAGTGTATGATGTGCTGCTTGGCCCAGCAGTCGGCAGAGAAGATTGACCGGTGCCGAGCCCACGCTGGCAACATCTTCCTGCGCCTCCTTCACAGCACAGAGCCTACAGTGCCTCACATACCCCACAGAGAGGAGCTGTTGATCATTTTACCTGTGTGAGTCACTCCTGCCCTCAACCCGTAGCATCTGGAGCTCCAATAATTGCACTGATTTTATGTGTTGATCTGTGGTTGCATTTGTTGTGTCTTCCAGTGAGACCACAACCAGTCTGAACTGGAACGCTCCATCCCAAGCTTTCCAGTATATCGCCAAGCTGCTGGGATTGCCTGAGTATCAGTACCACACCCTGCTGGGGCTCACTGTGTCTGTAGGAGGGATCACCGAGTCCACAGTAGGTGGAGGAGCAGGATATTGTCAAATCAACTGGTTTTTCCTTTATTTCGTCTCCCATTTGAATTTTATAAAACGTACCGTTCACCTACAGCATTAATTTAGCAGGCAATAATTCTATTCGCATCTCAAGTACATAAACAAACATTTAGAAACATTAGAAATTTTAACAAAATAAAATGTAATAATGAGATCATTGTGTGTGGAGTTTAGTGAGCAATATACTCGATTTGTATTATCCTTAAGAATGTTGTTTCAAGTTTTGTTACTGTAATAAAAAGACAGAGCTGCAGAAAACAGCATGTAATAGAGATATTTAATGGTGCTTTGATGGTTGTACACACACAACTGATCAGTTTCGTCATACTATTTTTGGGGGGTGGGGGAGGCCCCTGTGTGCCAGCAAAGTAAAGCAAAGTCAGCTCTTGTTTGTTATTTCAGTGGATTGTTGACCAGCAGGGGGAGCCGTGTGTCTGATGTAGCCTGCACTATATTCTCTCACTCTCAGCAGAACACCTGTCTTTTTAGTGACTTCTTAAAAATCCCAGATATCAGGTTGTGTAACTCATCTCTACCCTGTCACCTGAGCAGGAAGCACTGATCCAAAGTGATCCACGGGTCACTGTGGTGCTGGAAAATGAGAAGTTTGCCTGCTACTTTTCCTCTTCTGACTCTTTGCTCAACATCACTCAGGAGGCTCGGCTGAGGCCCCAAACTGGGGATGATCAAGTTCTCTCTGCTCCTCCAGTATCACCAAACTGATAAAAACCAGTCATTCAGAAGAGGTTCTGCCCACAAAGACTTGAGCTGCTGAGATCATTTTGAACTTTTAGTGTTTGTTGATGTAATAAAGAAAATACATTCAAAGCCTGTAATAGCAGCAGTGAGGCCAGTAAAGTTGAACTCATGGAGGCTTTAAACATATTCCCTTGAAGACGACTTAGCTTTCGTCTTGTTTTTTAATCTACCGGTCTTCTAGCATGTCATTGCGACAGATACATCCTCAGAGATGAAAAGTACTGACATGTTTGCGTAATGTTGCATGTAGGAAGCTGAGCCAAGACTGCAGCGATTCACGGGCCAAGATTACAATTCTCACACCACAGGCACACATTCACAGAGGCCAGAGAGAGATGGCCGCTGACTTTTTAGGAAATCATAGGTAGACCACATGACCCTGCACAAGCTCAACAGCAGAAACTGTTGGTTTACAAGAAAGAGAAAATTAACTTTTCTACTTTTCTAACAAGTATTTTCAGCGTTTCACAGTTCCTAAATGCCTTAAGGTTGACTAGATTTTTGAAGTAACTTTGAATAAATTAAAACCCAAATATATACATGATTCTATATTCAAATGTGAAAACGGAAACGAGTCACAAGGTTTCCATGTAAACTGATCTATCTCTACTATGTTGTGTTGTTATGTTGCAAAAGTCACGGTTGGACTCTTTCCTTGCTGCAGTCTGAAGATATTATCAGTTTCACAGCTTCTCTTTCCGAGGCTCATCAGGTTCAAACTCATTCAGTAACAAGCAACACAGTAATATTGTCGTTACCGTGTTCTCGCTTCATCAGCTATTTGTATTCAAACTCTCGACCTTTTTTACAATAAGCAATTGTAGCGTGCACCCAACCTCCCCGCAGTGAGCGTGAATTTGTGTTTCGTTGCTTCAACCTGCGGCTCCACATTAACTGCTGCTCTCCTCTGCTTCCCCTCAGGTGCGTTTTTCCTCCCAGTCACTGTTTGACTATCTGAGAGGGATTCAGTGCGACAGCGTGGCTCTAGGACAGTTTGGAGATACGTTGCTGAGCATCCTCGGAGACAATCTCTGCAATGACAGGTACATGACCACGCCAGATGTATTACTTCAGGCTATTTCCATTCGACACTACAGAACGACGTGTCAGCTTTGTCTGTTTATTATCACTGCTTAAAATGTGTCTTTTGATTATTTATATTTTTGTTTGTCTGTTCATTGCTTTCGGTTTTGTGTGTCGCAATGTTTTCATTTTGCTGTCATGTTGTGCTTGCCTATGATTGTGTTTACTAGTGCTGTTTATGGAAATATTTAGTTACTTTTCGATGTTTTAACAGAAGGTGCTATATTTATTTATTTGTGGTGATATTTGTGCATCGAGTGATTGATTCTTCACAAACACACTTAAAAACCACGGAATTTATTTTCATACACTCATAACATGTTTCTTTCTTTAGGGTGTCTGTTCCTTTTCTTAAGATGCTCAATCAGATGCTCGCCAACAGCTGCTTCGAAATCTTCACCACACAAGAGGAGTGAGTGTTGTGAAAGCTTTGTTTATACAATGTGGATATCTGAGAGCTAAACTTTCTTTTTCTATGTTTTCTAAGTCATCCGTTCTGTGTGGACATTTTGGCTCTTTGCAAAGACTTCAAGAAGTCTAAAGATGTTTCCAAGCTGTGCGCCTGTATAACTGTGTAAGTCTCCATCTCATCGATACATGTACGCACGATATACAGCACCCAAGCAAACCAAGACATCTGTGTTGACTGCTGACTGGTGTTTCCCAGTTTCTGTGGGCTGATCCAGTTCCAGGGTGAGGTGAGGCAGAAGGTTTTGTTCCAGCTGCTGATGCTACTCTGCCATTCATTCCCTGTGGTGAGTTCACAACACAGGAGAATACCCCCTGTCCTTAACAGATGTCTAAAACCCATCGACAACCACTGGTTTCTTAAAAAAAAATCAAAAAAAAATCACAGTCTCTAAATGACAATGGAATTTGTCTTTAGCCTGCTATGTTTACCACTAATAAGTCCTGCAATCTAGAGTTGTTTTAGGCCATGATAGGATGGTTCGTCAGGCCAGCATTTTTATCCAGATGGTAATATCTGAAAAAACTGTTTGATGGATCGCGCCGAAATTTTTGCAATCTTTCATGGTCCCCTGAGGATAAAACCTCCAGTCATTGGTGATCCCCCGACTTTTACTCTGGCGCCACCATCAGGTTGGCATTGTTAGTTTAGAGTGAAATGGCTTTACTACTACTAGATAGAATAAATGAATTTTGGTAATCCCCTGACTTTTTTCTCTTAGCAGTTATCAGGTCATAATTTGTGCAGTCCCGTGCTTCTGCCTGCAAAATGGCCTTCCTGTCAGTCATAGCTGTCTTTTTTTTGTTTAATTACTAAGATGGGTCAACTTGTTTAATATCAACATGTTACCATGCTGTCGTTAGTAGTTGCCTGAAGTACGGCCTTACGAATGGCTGTTGTCTCTTTTTTTTTTTTTGTCTTTTTACGGCGCTTTGTGAAACAACAGCTACAACAGAAAGACATGAACTGTCCCCTTCTTCCAACTGTAGATAAGAAAGACGACAGCCAGCCAGATGTACGAGATGCTTCTGACTTACGATGATGTCATTGATCCTGAGGTGTTGGACGATGTCATGACTCTGCTGAGTGATACTAACTGGTTAGTGGTCACATCGGTTGCGGTGATGAAATATTTTCTAATTGTTCAGGCCATGCACAGTCCATGAAGTGTTGCCGTGCTTGATGTCTGTTCCAGGGAGAGCAGCCTCGCCACAGTGCGGACACACAGGAATCAACTCTGCGATTGGTTGGGATTCCCCAAGCCACAGCTGATTGGGAAGGTAACCGTTTAAGTGATATTAGTTAGGAGTTAAAGACAAATGCACAGCTTTTTTTTTTTTTTTTTTTTTTAATTTGGATGTCCTCTCAGTGTTGATGGTTATTGTTGTCAACTGAAGCTATAACATTTCTCAGTGCTGCTGTACCGACTGAGAAAATAGAGCTTGTCTGAATCTTCCTGCTTCCAGATCCGTGTTGTCGGTACCTACATGTACCAGGATGCATTGTGTGCCCGACCCCAAAATCCTTCCTTTCCCTTTGCCAAATTTCTCCCCTCGTAGCACCCACTCATTAAAAACGATAGGAACTCGGACAATATTGTCTGCAGAGTAAACAAAATACTGGAAAGACTGCGGGTTTTTTTTTTCATCCCGATGCTTCTGGTCCTGATCACATACTGTAGCATTAGCAGCTGTTTTAAACACAAACAACATAATGTGATTAGAAAAACTGCACCAAAATGGGTGAATTGTTCTTTTTAAGTTCTTCATAGGGTTCTGCAGGTAGACACCCAAAGCAAATAGTTTGTGTTTTATCACCTTGTTGACTTGACCCTAACTACTCTCTCTCATCAGCCGGGCCCTGTCCAGGTTTCCTGATCACTGGCGGCTGTGGAAACTCGTAGGAAATGAGAAAGGTAGATATTGTCCTGTACGAATTAAGAATGGAGCTGTGACGTCTTCTCTTTTCAAGCTGTCCTGCACCACGTAGTCTGTCCGTCTCCCAAAAAACACATGGAAACCATACAGATCTGTCAGTTCAAAGAAAAATAAATGCATGGAAACATCCGTTACTTCACTTGTTTTGTTATTATTTATCACTACAAATTTTGTGATTACAACTTGTAAACACTAAGCAACATTAAACACACCCGCACAAAGCTTTTATCGCGACTTCTGGTGCTGAAGACGTTCCTTACATGCCCCCATTCGGATCACAGTCTAGTGACACTTTGGAGGCGGTTTCAGTAGAGCTGTTTGCTTGTAACCTGAACAACGCAGATAGGTGAAACTCAAACTATCGTTTGCGTACGCTGCGGGGAAATGGCTGCTATTTAGCCATTTTGGCACACAGCGTGGAATGTCACTGAGGCCCTGCTTCCCCTCGGGTCCCATGCAGACCTACTTTTTCTGCATCGGTGGAGGTGCCAGCGGCCGGAGGAGTCTCAGGCCTGATAGCGGAGCCTCCCTGGTTGCCTGTAGAACAGAGCTTGTTGTGTCACCATTGGTTCGGCCTTTCTCATTCGAGGCTGATAGTGGCCACATTGTCTCAGGCAGTTTCCCCGACAAAGATACAATTGTGGCATTATTTTAGAGTTAGGTGGTTCTGATCGCTAGTCATACATTGCAGAAACTCCCTAAGCTGGTAATCACTATATTGCATTAATTTTTTTTTTTTTTTGCAGAGTATAATATGATTAATATAACTAGATTTGTCCTCTCGCATGGAAACTGAAATACATTCTTACCCTTATGAAAATGGGAAAAACGTTGGTGTTGTTTTTGTTCCATGTGTATGGCTTTCTGTATTTCGGCAGAGTTTTTGTGTGTCCTGACAAATCATCAGTAACATTCGTTGATACATTTGTAGCCAGTAATTGTTTAACAGTTGATAATCATAAAGCCATTAACTTTATTCCAAACAGCAGCACCATGACACAAAGTCATGGCAGTATATCAACAAACTCTGGTGATTTATTTTTGTTGTGTTGGTCGATAGAATTAAAAATTTAACATGATATTGTAATTGTCTCAACAGGATCAGAAAACGTGACGTCAAGTTTGAGGTTATTTAATACAAAATCCATAGTTTCCCATGTTTTACTGGTTTTCATTACTTTTATATAAATGTACGCATTAGCATACATTTTCTCTCAAATGTAACTAGAATGCCTTTTCATCAGAACATTTTGATGTTATTACACATTTGTGTGAAATTATGTAAGCATATCACCTCCTGGCTAATAGCCAATAATATGTTCCTGGAGTCCCAAGTAAACATTTGTGCCAAATTTGGAGAAATTCCCTCCTGGCCTTCCTGAGACATCGATTTCACTTGATTGGGTTGGACATGAGGTCGGAGTGACCTTGACCTTTGACCCATGACCATCAAACAAAATTAGTTCATCCTCGAGTCCGAGTGAATATCTGTGACAAATTTGAAGAGATGTCCTCCAGGCGTTCCTGAGATATCGCGTCCATGGGACAGAAACCTGTCGCAGGGATGTAAAAAAAAAATGTTCACGATGTCTTCGGGATAGTGTGTTCACTCAATAATTCCGGCCACCGCCATGTATATTACTGCATTATTTGTCTTATCACGATCTTGCCTAACAACTGCTGAGCTGGTGTCTCTGACAAGCGGCCGAGCCTCTTCCCATGCTCATTAACAAGGCCACATTCACTCGTACCCTCCATGGGTGTTGTTGAATTTGTCTGGGTAGTCCAATATTGCCGCAGCCCATAATTCGACTTTAATTAATTCCCAGCCAGATGGAAATTCCTGCAGTCGCTAATGAAAGAAATGGTGTGTTTCTCTCAAGGCGGATTGATGGTAAAGCGAGCAGCTTTGCTACAGTGCTCAGGGCAGAGAGGAATGCTAATAATTCTAAAAGGCTTACAGTTCGCCGGCAGTATCCATGGCAATTCTTCACATACAATGGTGGCCTTCTTAGAGGAGTGGAGAGGGGAGGGGGCTGCTCCCTCATTGACTCGGTTTGGTGTGATATTAGGAAAGACCTTCTTGCACTTTCCACTGTTCTGGTTATTATGAGATTAAGTGGTACCAATAGCAATTTGCCCAAGTTAATGATTATGGAGTGGATCAGGTAATAGTCCACATAGAACAAGGCCTGATTGTATTCACATTAAATGAATATTGTTTTATGTGTACATATTTAGTCTTCCCTCTGATTAAGAAATGTATAAATAATACACACACTGACGAGGCTGTTACCCACGTTGTAAACTGTGTTCACAGGATCTTTCTCAGATCATTTCCTTAACATACGGCAGATTATAGAACTCGCAGGGCAAATGATTTTGATTATAGTTCATCCTTTTGTGCGTCATGCCTGCAGGAGGACATGTGTGAGTGCCTGTCCTGTTTTACTGTAAATAAAGTCAGGTGCTGTTGGAAGACTTGCAGTTGTTGTTTTTTTCTTCAGAGAAAAGAGTGTGTTTCTAATTTTCTCTCATGATCCAGTGATTACTATCAACATCACAGAAGCGTATATAATCAAAATCACTTCCCCTCTCGCAATCAATGACTCAACCGTGGCGAACACGGAGGCAAACGTTACACTAAATGCCCTCAGGTTAAACTTTTGTTTATTCATTCTTTTTCCTCTTTCCTCTGAATACTGTTCTGGGTTAGTAAGCTGAAGAACACCGAGATGTGGACAACGTGGACAAAATCAGATTTGTGGAATTTTAATGTATGGCGAATCAAGGTGCTTCCAACACATTTGTTCAAAAACCTAGTAAATCCAATAATGTCGTGAATCAGTTCTGCTTATTGATTTGTGGCATTGCCTCAAGTGGTCTAAAAACTGCATAACCACAACGGCGCAGCAGCTGATTAGTCTCGCAATAGTTGGCAATAATTTTGGGATTCATGCACAACAGAACGAATACATCATTACAAGCCTGTTATTCCCACTTTTGTACCCAATTGTGTTCAGACTGAGCTCGTTGTGTCTTAATCACTGTGTGTTCTATGTATGAGGCTTTCACTATAAATTCGATGTCTCCCCGCCCTGAGATGGAGCTATTGTCGGTACATACACTTTATTATTCCGAGGTGTTACTCCTGCTGGGCCTTCCTGTGTATGGCCTGGACACCTGGTGTCGGAGCAACAACCCTCCTCCTGCTTGTTAGCCAGCTTCATTAGTGGAGTTCGGGCCTTAATTGCCCTACATTTATGGAGTGGAGGTGCTGTGGAGCAGCTGTTACTACTAGACTGGCTTTAAGTACAAGGCTTCTTACAGCCCTCCAAGATGGACCGTGTACATGTTATAAACTGTTTTCACTTATTGATCTGGTGTAATTCTGAGTGACGGTAGCTGTTATTTCCTCGTCAATTGAAAGGCGACGTTGCTCATCTTCCTCGAGTGTGATTGTGTGTGTGTGTGTGTGTGTGTGTTCAGTAGAAGCTGCTCCGGCAGTAATGTTTTAAGTAAAGACGGCAACACACACACTTTATGTGCTCAGTCGTGTCTGTTGTGCATAAGCAAATTTTACGCTGAAAATAAGATGGGGAAAGAAAAGTACCATACTGTCACTAAATGTCCTGCAAGTCATGGATCTTGAACTTTAAGAAAACTTGAGGAAACTGCCGAAACAAAGTTTAGGTAGGAACGACTGAAAATGATAATTATATGACTGATAGAAATAGCGGAGATACGATAATTATATGATTGATAGAAATAGCAGAAATGCTATAATTATGAATATGACAGCTGATGCGGTCTCCCTTCAGGAAACCACGGTCTTTATAAGTTTCCAAAAAGCCATAATCAGCAGCACACCAGGCATGCGCTCTCTGCCTAGGAAATTACCACGTTGTTTGGAATTATAGTCATTTGGACATGCAGGCAGCTGGAGAAGTTTGGGAATGTGGGTTAATTGCTGAGCCTGTGTCCTTTTATAGACCACAGATTAATGGGCAGTGTTTTTTTTATTTTTTATATCAACAGCCCTCACACATGCTTATAGATAATTTGGCTAATTGAATGGAAATGTCTTTTTTTTTTTTTTTAATCTCCTTTGGACGCCTTTATTGTTTGTTAAAACTATAGATTGGGCATCGCTGCCCATGTCTGACCGCTGACCAAAAGAAAATGTGACCCGGGCCTGTTGAAAAGTTTGATTGTCTTGTGCTTATGCTTTCTGAAGAGTGATCGCCCTTGTTAGAGAGCATGCAGCATCCAATTAGCCTTCCTCCCTTATCGCTGTTGTCCTGGAGGAGTCAGACAGCCGTTATCAGACAGCCGTTATCAGCTCCAGCACCTCCCGGATTCCATATTCATTTGTATGCAGATAACATGCCCGATGTTTGTAACATTTGTACAATAGCTGTCTGACCTGCGAGTCATGACGGACAAATGATCCTCTATTTTAATGGAGCAGGACTGGAGGTTGTCTTGCAGTTGGGCTGTTTGGGTTCAATTCATATCGAGAGGCCTGCTGAGAGCTCCTTGTTGCCTTCTGGGTAACGTCCTCCTTTACATATGTCTGTTTGATGAAAGCAGTTCAGGGCTGCTTACTTAGCATCACTTAGAATAGTCAAGGTCTTGCTTTCAAATAACATTTGCTGTTTTTTTCCCAGTAGTCTGGTTATGGATGAGATAAGACCAAATTTAGCATTGAAAATGTTTTTTTTTGTTGTTGTTTTTTTCTTCTATGTGCCCTTGCACTTTATTTTAATCAAATTTGTTTCTTTCTTCTTTTGCCAATCTATCGTTCACACCAATGCCATCTTTCGACACCTTTGGACTTGGTGTGAGCAGCTTTAGTCTCAGTCCAGTTAAAATGCACATCCTCTTCCTGTCATCACTGCAGCCTTGGATGAACTTCAGAAATTCTCAAGACTGTGTTTATGAGTCTGTCTACAGAGGTTGTGCTGCTGCTGTTGCTGCTGCTGCTGCTGCTGCTCTTTGCTCGGGGAGTGACTTCATGGAGACAGCTCAGACGTCAGGGGTCTGGCTCGCCTCTCGTTTGGACGTCGGCCAGGATGAGCTAATCCATGACAGTGCGTCCAGCTGCTCGGCCGTAGGAGTGCTGTTCTTTCTCGACCTCTCCCCCCGACCCCGAGTCCGTGAGGTTGGCTGGTGTGAGGATGGGAGTTAGTGTGAGTGTGACACTGTTCCCAGAAGCTCCGCCAGGGACTGACCACTGGCAGCCCGCCGCCCCCTCGGCGCCTGCTAAGCAGCACGGCCTCGGGCCTCCGCTGTTCCCTACGGAGAGGCCCAGTTTGTTCTGGACACACGCCAGCACTGAGCGGTAGGGGGCACGGCCGGGTCAGCTCTCAGGGGTGGTCCTGTGGTCCGTGCGTGCGAATGTATGTGTGATGTGTTTGGAGCCAGGATGATTAGCTTGTGTTTTGTTTTCGTGTGATTCTGTTATTTTTGCTTCAGTGTTAAGCATTCGGGGCTGTAAGATCTCTCTGTCTTTGTCGAGCCGTCAGTGTGTTCTGGGAATAGAGAGGAGGACAACGCACAGAGGATTACGGTTCCAACTCATTCAGCCATTTCTGTGAAGATAAATGCTGATGGGGTCCTGAAGGAAGGTTTCGTCAGTGCAGCTCGCTGCTGCTCGTGCTGCCTCGCCACTTGGAGTGGAGGGGTGCTGCACTACCAGTAATACCACCATGAGTTAAAGATCTCTGGAGCATATAAGGTATCAACAGCCCAGAGCGATAGCCCCTGGGGGGAAGCTAGCTCCACCCGGGCTGTGTGCTGGACTCTGTCACTCAGTCATCTCCGGGGCTAACAGAGTCAATCTGGTCCCAATCTGTGGCAAGGCACACAAGCGTGAGGGCAGCCAAAGGTCAGAACCTGAGAAGGAGTCATGTGTCTTCGCTCCCCCTCCTCTCCTCCTCCTCCTCCTCCATCTCGTGCTCTATCCATGGCCACCTCCTCCAACGCTTCTCCCGCTCCTGCCTGCGCTCGGCATTTGGAATTCATTATCTATTGCAGTCAGAGTTTTCTGATCATTAAAAGGAGACGTTCTCCACGTTCCCTCGCAGATTAACGGCTGTTCTCTGGGCTCAGCCGGTGGGCGGGCAAACACAGCAGGGAGATGGGTGCTCTGGAGACTCCAGGGTTGGAAGCATGCGGCCTGCTATACTGCGGTGGGCGAACTCCATGTGTTGTCTTAAGTCAGGGATTCAGGGAGGATCTTCAGGGGGATTTTGTGAAAGCACTGGCTGAAGGATAGGTGTTCATCTGGGACTTGGAGTAGGTTAGGGCTGTGGTTTGTAAAGGAAAGCTATCAAAAACATCTGTCACATAGTGGAGATCTTATTCTGGGCTTGTGGGCCAGCTCTGGATCAAATTGAATCTGCTGCAAAGTCAGAAATACTTGTTGATTGTAGCCCGCTGCTACAGATTCATCAAAACGCCTACCAAAAGTGCACCTGGTCAGATTGAGTTCATCCCACATCTCTGAAATTGTCTTTGACAGTGTTGACTTTTTTTTGTCCGTAGTTCTTGGCTTAAACGGGTATTTGCGCTCCATTTTTGTGTTTGACAGTGGATGAAAATTTCACCCATTATTGCACTATCCATTTTGTACGAGAATAAAAATCTCTGATGGCAGCCAGCATTAATATGAAACTCCTGTCCAAACACATTTATTCAGCTAAATGAATTCATAAAACATTTCAAATTAAGTGGAAAAGAGAGGAACTGATCTGACGCCAGAGCAATGTATTACAATGCAGTTGGGAAATAGAGATGTTTCTTTTGTATTACTTGAAAAACAAATTAATCATATCCGATAACATCAGCTCACAGGAACTGCGTCATTTACAAGTTTCAGGTGATATGAGTCATTTTCCAATCACAGATCCTCTGTATCTGTGAACATCTGCTGGACTCGCCCAGGTCGTCTCAGATTACTGTTTTGAATGCGTGGAGCGATGCAGAGTTTGCACAATTTATTCCAGGCAAATTTGAGGAGTTATCAATTAGCAGTGTGAACCGGCTCATAGGCAGCCACTTGTTTGCCGTTGGAGCATGTGATAAGGCTGCAGCGCTGAGTGTATCTGATGACACTGCAACCAGAGTTGGTCTCGCCAGGGGGTATTGTGTGTTAACTTCGGCTGGTCTTGAACTTGTGACATGCAACTAGACCGACATTTCACAGCTGCTGGGCCCGAAGATCATCACAGGACTCTCAAATCATATATGGTGGTTGATAAAGTCTTTTTTAGTTTTCCTGACAGCTTTTTTCACAGTCAGATTCTCTTGTCATGTGACGCAACAGGAAGAAACCTATGCAGAACCAGGCTATTTCTGTTGGGCTTTCGTTTTTCACTGTGAATATGGGCCTTTTTTTTTCTTTTTTTTTTTTGCATTTATAGCTGCATCCTGTGATCTTTGTTTAAGTAAGAATGTATACTCTGATGTATTTGTTTTCATTGGTTTGTAGTGGGCGTTCAGTAGAGGTCAAGTCGAGGATTATTTCGGAATCAGTGACATATGTTTGGTAAGAACAGGGCTGCAAGAATTATTACTCATCTTCATGGACTTCAAGGGGCAGATCCAAGCCACTTCAAAAACAAATTGCTCCTGTGGTTTGGTGCATCTGCTGCACCATACCATTAGAGCGAGCATCAAAACTCAACAGCTGACCTCTGTAAAGATCTGGATTCTACATCTGTTGGTCTGATTAGATTTTTTTTTTTTTATATGTATATATATATTTTCACCACCTTCATTCAGTTCAAATCTTTTCTGTTTGTGTCTAAAACAGGAGTTTTAACATATTTGAAATGTGGTTGTGGCCACTGTTTTGTCTTGTCTGGTTAACCTCAGTGAGGCAGATCAGTGTCTTGTGTTGAAATGCTGCCTGTCTCTCTTTGTTAAAAGCTTCCGCTATCTAAAAAGGCCAGAGCACTAGTTCTTTATATTTTTTTTGTAACCGTTTCTGCTGCCTCTGCTGCAATCACCTTTCATCATTCTTTCTGTAGCACTCCAAATTACCGGACTGGAAGCGATGAGTTCGGTGTATGTACTCAGCGACAACCTCCGCTTCCTTTGAAATGTTTCAGCTGTTCATGCCTCATTTCCTCCCAGCCTGCAGTCAACACAATGACCAGAGCAGTTACACGGTGCCAGACGTGTGCGGGTTATTAACATGATAAATATCACAGTAGTTGCAGCGCTGCCAGTCACTTACAGTTGTGAATAGAGCACGTTTTACATAAACCAGCACCATGAAATAGACTCCTAAAACCTCCTCTGTTGTTGGATTCGCCATGTGATCAGGGTACGCTGTGTGAGTTTGAAAGCACATTTATGCATGTTTGTGTTTACGTATCAGTTCAAGGAATGTCTTTGAAATCAATAATGCAGTTAAAAACCACAGGCTGTCAATGAAAGAGGCAAAGAGAGTTTTAGCCGGGGGAGAGGGGCCTCTTGAGCCGGTGATGCCATGCTCCTCTCCACCACATGGCAGGCCTGGTACTGTAGTCGCAGGCCGACATCAGTTTAATGAGAAATTGCTGCTCTGCTCCAATCAGAGGAATTCAGACTTACGCCCGGGCCAGCCGCCTTTCCTCTCTATTCCTCTATTTTAAGAGCCAGACCGAGGGGGGTGGAATTACACTCCAATATACTTAATCATTTCCATCAGTGATGTGGGATTCAGAGCTGCAGGAACTGAACTCCTCCGCTGCTCCGGGGCTCTTTCCATGAGCCGCATTCGCTTATCCACATTAATGTTCTCAAACAGTTTTAGCAGAGATCACTACACAGCTACCATTTGTAGAAAAGCCTTTCAATGTGTCATTGATGTGCCTCAGAGTGGTGCAGCGTGCTACGGCTATTTCTAATGCAGAGGAGGAGAAAGAGAGAGAGAGAGAGATGGGATGAGTAGATGCAGAAAGGAAGAACAGTGGATGTGGTTGCAGCGGTCTACCAGCAGCTGTCATCCTAAATGAGTGACTTAACTCTAGGAAGTGACTTTTGACACACAGTCGAGAGCAAAGGAAGTGCGTACACTCTGCTCTGGACTGATTAACTGTTTATCAGCTTGTTAATTTGTAGTCTCCACACTGAACTGCATGTGTCTGGTGTCAAAGCAGTGTTGTGACTTATGTCTTCTTTATCCCAGTTCTTTTTTTTTCTTGACCCCCTTCAGTGATGTCGTCATATTTTTCCGGTGGTCCTCAAAGAGACAAGCTGATAAAATGACAGGATGTGGGATTCCCCTTAAGAAATAATCATCCCTCTTTCTGCTTGTCCTCTCATCTATGTGGTTAAAAGGAGGGAAGAGCGGGGGGGGGGGGGCAGGAGGGGGAGGGGGTGGAGCTAAGGAAGGAAAAAGCTGTGCAGGAGCAGCATGTTGGGAAGATCACAAAGACTGTGGCCGGAGAGTGGCTGTGATGTGGCGGCCCTCTGATGTACATGGCCACCATTCTGTCCCTGGGTGGTAACAGTGGAGCAGAGTTCATCGAAAACCCCCAAACATTCTGCTCCATGACACGAAAAGTGTTGTGCAGACTGTTGTGGCCGTGTCCTCTCTCCACCTCAGGAGCTGCCTGCGGGGCCCTGGCAAAGTACAAAGCAGCAGACTAGAGGTGATGCAACAGACTAAACCTCTTTGTGTTAAGTTTAGGGGATACAGTAGAATTGACATGTCATTATTGCTGGTGTCTGCAAAACCAAAAAGACGGAAGACACAAATAACGCATGTAACAAAGCGTGTAATACACCAGCCAGTCCGCTAGTGGACAGCGTGTCAGTATGACGGTTAAACACACACACACACACACACACACAAAAAAAAAAAATTGACTTTGATTTCTTTAAAGAAATATTTTCCGAAACAAGTAGTTTTGTTTTCCCCAAAGTATCCACGCAGTTACAAGACAAAGCTGTAACTTGACTCGCTGTCCTCTAGTGGACTAGCAGGTGTATTACATGCTTTGTTGTGATTCAGGGTGAAGCGGCGATTACTGTAACCGCAAATTAAACTCTTATTCATGCAAATGAAGTCATCGTTGTCATACAGGTGCAGTCAGCCCCATCACCTGTTGTTGTGGCTTTCTTGTCTTCTTACTGTCCGTAAGCTCAATGCCTCTTACCAACACAAACACTGACTCACTCTGTGTGAGCTGGATTTAAAAGGCAAGTCTC
This sequence comes from Brachyistius frenatus, assembly GCF_029030835.1. Lineage (NCBI taxonomy): Eukaryota > Metazoa > Chordata > Actinopteri > Embiotocidae > Brachyistius > Brachyistius frenatus. Next base: position 2,621,416 of record NW_027210642.1, on the reverse strand, counting down.
TGCATGTGTGTGTTACAGCGTTTATCACAATGGCAAAAAAAATCATGAAGATAAACATACAAACATTTGTTTTACCGTGTTGTCCTCCCTTCTCTTTTATTCTCGCTTCTCATGCTCTTTTTTTGTTTGTTATTTATCACCTACAGTATCTTGACGATACTCTGACATTCAAGTACGCCAACTGACAAGCTGAGTTTGACTTTTAACTACATTCAGGAACTGAAGATCACTCGGTTCCTGAAAACAGGTGCATCAAATGGCATCACAACGGGTCAAGTATTACACAGTGACGTATTAATGGATGGAAAACAGCGCCAACTGATTCTCAAAGGGCATAAGTGTCAAAGTCAACATGGGGTGTAGGTAATATGAAGTGTTACATGAAAGGAGGAACACTACTGTATAAAGGACAATGATGTGCCTCATCCTCCCCTTCCAAGTGTGTAGGAGAATCTACAGTGTCTGTGAAACTTGCAAGAAGCGTAAAAAAAAAACATTGCTCTAAGGCACCTTGGCGGTCTCAAAGTGCTTTACAATGTTTCCATTCACCCATTCACCAATTGAGCTGCCCTACAAGGTGTTCGCTTGCCATCAGGAGCAATTCGGGGTTTACTCTTGGCCAAGGACACTACAGCAGCTGGGGATCTAACCGCTAACCTTTTAATTAAAAATTACAAAAACTAATGGCTAAATGGTTAATGTCTGACTTACAACAGTCCATCTTAGAAGTACAAGTGGAAATTTGAACAAACTGACAAAATCAACAGTATGAAAGAACAGTAACAGTCTGAAAATCCACCTTAAAATAAAATGAAATGAACACATTTTAAACAGGGTGTATTGATGACGGGTTGAGCTCATCTGCTGTGGCTGCAGGAGCACAGCAGCTGTGAGTTCAGAAACATTTTTTTGGGGGGGGCTTTTCAACCACTCAGCCGGAGTCATTGAACTTCACTGTCTAAACCCTTGAACCTATAGGCCGTATCGTTGAGCACCACTTAATAGAGTGACTCGTTTTGTAGTCAGTCATTCCAAAGAAACAATAGTGTTTAGAAAGTCAGCTGCACTGGTGCTGAATGGGTGAGTCATTAACAAGGAGTTATGAGTAGAGTCCCAAGTTTTGTATCCCCTGGAAAGCAGTAGCAGCATTATGGCTGCTCAGCTCTGCTGTTTACAGTCTCTGATGGCCTTTGACTCCTCCCCTCCTCTGCTGACCCCTCCACCAAATCCTGTATTTATTAAACAACCCCACCACCTGTCTGTGCAGGAGGAATGTGAGTGTTGTCAGGGCCCAGCAACCACTACTGCTGCTGCCAGCGAGGAGGAGACAGGAGAGGGAGAGGCAGCGAAAGGTTAACCGCTGGACTGCTGCGGTTTCAGGCCTGCCTTACCGGACCGTGCAGCCTGCTGGTTCTCTCATTAGCCTCCCTCTTTTTCCTTCCAAAATCTCTCTTTCCCCTTCATTGCGCTGCGATGTGCCAGTGGGTTTTTGGAATACTGAAATAGCCTGTGTCTTGTTTTATTTGTCAGGCATTCAGTGAGAATTCCCCCTCCAACCCACAGCTGGCTCAGGAATGTCCTCCAACTCCCCTCTCAAGTCTCCACTCACTTCATCACCCCCCTATCCCCCACTCACCCTTTATTTTTCTCTCCGTTCTCCTCTTCTCCCCACACCCCCCCATTTTATCTCTCTCCCCTCCTGATGTCCCTCGATCTGTCTGCTCGTCTCTTTCAGGGCATGGTCGTTAGGAAAGGGGGCTAACATGCGGAGACGAGTCGATCGCTGCCAAAGCTCACAAACCGCTCGCTGCAAACACAAAGAGTTGCTGTGGAGATAGGATCACATATGGCTAAATTGGATTTGCTCACTTTGTCTCCCCCGCTCACTTTTATTATTTCCCACTCTGTCTCCGGCTTTAATGTTACTTTTTCACTCTCTGCTCTCCTGTGGATCTCGTTTATTTCTCTCAGGTGTCACAAAGATGGGTTGCAAACACCTGCCATGAGTTACAAAGACAGTATTTATTTCTGAGGGTCCAAAAAAAAAACCTTTCTTTACACCTACCCCTCATGAGCTGGGCTGTATCATTGTATCTGTAGTGAATCCTCCATACTTGTAACGCCTCCTTATATATTGGATGAAACAGAATGAGTATTTATATTAAAAAATTAGTTACCATAAATTGCAGGCGAAGGGAAGCACAGTCTAGTACAGTCGACAGAACCGGGGTCGCAAATTAAAAAGCATAGAAGCACTTAAATCTAAGAAACTGTTGTATATGTGGAATGGCTGTGTTATATGAAGTGAAATCATGTAGGTAATTCATTAAATGAATGTGTGCAGGTATAAATACATTTAGACTGGTCGATGTGTAAATACATGTGTATGGATATGTCTGTTACAGGCTTGTATGTTTGCATTAGCACACGTGTTCCCGATAAAGGTAAAAGTTTTATGGTCTTTACTGCATGAGGAAACGTTTGATTTATTTGTCTTTTTATTTACTCTTTTACAATAATTTTCGCTTCATGATTAGAGTTTGTGCTTTACCTGCAACTTTTTACATCGCAATGAATTTAGGTAAATAATGTATTTAATCAACTGGCATCACACCAACATGATAGAATTCATTTAATTTGGCATTGATCTGGTCACCTGATAAGTGCAAGTTATTCACTCCCCTTTTGGAGCTGTTTTTGTTCTCCACTACTTCCAGAGGGAAAGATCTGCCTACTGCAGGCAGAAACAGCAATGTGAGAACGGTGATACTCAACCAAAACTGTAAAGTTGTGTTCCAAAAAAATAGTAAACTAATCAGAAAATATGCTTTAATACTATGTGTAACTACAGTCCAGTGATGATGTAAATATAAAAATATTGATTTTAAGGACAGTTAAGTGTTAAAAAAAAAAAAAAAAGATTGGTGGAATATACATTTGAAGGCAAAAAATATCTTCCCCAAGCACAATTTGTCTTCAGTCCCACATCCACCTGGATGGATCAGATAATGCATGACAGCATGGTTTGCCCTGAATCCTCAACAGAGAAATATTCTGTGCGCTCAAATAAATACCTTTGACATGTCACAGGGGTGAGCGTGTGCTCGTGTAGCCAACCTATCTGCATTCAGCTCTGCAGAAAGCTGCAGCTCGCCTATAGAAGAGATTGCTCACGGGGCTGATTCTCAGTAGGCGTAGCTGTTATAAACTACAACTAAAACCTGTGACCTTGTCTGTTTCAAATGATTTACAGCATGGGCCCACGGTCTCCTTCATTTTCCACTCTTCACGCGGGGAACAAAGGGAGCGTTGTTCAGGACGTGAAGACCGTAGTAGAAAGCAGGTTTATAGATGGGGTTAGGTTAACGTTAAGGTGGTTCAGTGAATGTGTTCGTTTCTTCTGAACATACACAGCCTGTGTAACATTTGTCAGTGTTGAGTTCCAGACTCAGTTTTTGATGTTGAAAGATAATTATCCAACACATCATGGCCTCTGGAGGAAGTTTGATTTCTTTCCACCACATGGAGCAACCCCATAAAAAAGTTTTATCAGGCTTCAGTATCTTCCATTGTGCACAACTACACCCACTGTTTCCAGTATTCTCTCTGCTCCCCTCTGCTCTGCCTTCCTTCGAAAACCTGAGTCTTTTTTTTTTTTTTTTTTTTTTTTTTGTAGAGAAATTCCAGCAGAATGATTAACATGAATTCTTCTACAGAAAATCACTTAATACAATTATGAATGGACTCCTCTTGGGATTAAAGGGCGCTTGTGGGCTTTTGTGAACTCGCTGTATTCTAATCTTTCACTAGTATGCCATGAATCTATTGTTCAACTCTCTGTCTCCCAAACAAAAACAGCAGAGAGCATCATGAATAATACAAATGCCTCATGAAATATGCATTAGTTGCTATGTTTCAGAGTGACCTGCAAAGCTTTGTAGCTCATCATCCTCCATGATTCATATATCTGTGAGAGGGAGAAGCATGCAGCAGCAGTGTGGTAGTGGAAGCACTTGTTGATGCTCCAGCTAAAATGAACCAGATGTATTGGATGGGACATGGTGCGTTGCTCTGCGCTGAGGTAATTCTTTGGTTCTGTTTTGTGATAGTACACGATTTGCACAGTCACGTTGGTGTAAACTTTGACGACAAACAGGGAAGTGTTTTGTGTAGGCGTTGAAGAAGTTTCCCTTCCTCTTTGTGTTTTGAATCATCGCAAAGGAACAAAAAAATGGCAAAGAAAGAGCATAAGAAAAACATTTATGTATTGGAATCTGTGTTTCCCCTATATAGTCTTTTGGCTTAGTTACTGGCACATTTGAGGTGGAGATATAAAAAGCAGGATGAGGTTCCTATCCGGAAGAATAATTCATGGTCGAATTGAGTACAGTCCTCCCAGCCAGAGGCTTCCCTTCTCTAAACCTGCCAATCAAAAACCACCGGTTTACTGCATGTAAAGGGAATATAAATAGCCTATTTATAAATTACATGTAATAAGATGTTGAAGGATGTGATGTCACTCATTCCAAAAAGGATGGTGATGGTGATTTACTGCAGAATGAGACTGTAACCCAATGTCATGTGTAATACACTCGTCAGTCCACTAGGGGATACATATCAGGTTCACGTTTTGCCTCGCCTCAGCATGAAAAGTAAGTTCACTTAAAGGTTTAGGCACTGAAAACCACATGGTTAAGTTTACAAAAAGTTCAAGGTAAATCATTTTTTTGTACGTATCGGTATGTATGTCAAGTGAGTTATTTAATGCACACGTCATGGTTTGCCTGCCTGCCTGCCTGTTTTTCCTTTCGGCCCGTCGCTACCCCTCTCCTCACCATGCCAGTCCCTATTCCTGTGTCTCTTTCCATGCGTGGTCTCCATCTTGACACACCCACCTCACCTGGTCCCAGTTTCCCAATCAGCCCTGGCTGCAGTCACTTGCCCATCATACAGCCAGTGTACTGTATATACTGCCGGCCTGAAACTTGGAGCTGCTGGATTGTAAGTCTCCCCCATGTATCAAGTGCTATTGTGTGTACCTCGTGTCAAGTCTGCGTGTCTTATTGTGGAGCTTTGTTTGAGTGTTTCTTTTATTTTCTTGGAACCCGGTTTAGACTCTGGACTTTGATTTGCTGTTGTGCTCCGTTTCACGGCATTGACTTTGTATCCCCAGTAAATTTCTTTTGTTTGCCTAATCCTCATGTTACAGTGTTGTGTGTTCGGGTCCCAGTTCCCGTAGAACTGTAACAATCTATTATATAAGGTAAATGCATTACGTTATGTAAGTAACTTACTATCATTAATGCCTGTGATTGTTCCATCCAATCGCCCCCAACCTTATGCCTAAGTGTACTATTACACCCTTTGTACTTCGTCCTATGACCTCCTCCTTCGACCCTGGTTATACATGCGTGTACTTTTCACGCTTAGGCGAAACACGTGTGACCCCGACACTGTATCCCCTGGTGGACTGACGGGTGTATTACACACTTTGGCGTAAACCCAGGCTGGACTGTGATAGTGTCCTTTAGGGGTCGTTTTTCGCCAGTTTTCTTTTCTTTCCACCTTTATAATAACCAAATTTCCCCATCCAGTGGTCAGCAATCATTTTTGGAATATGGATCTATATCAAACGTTTAGCACAAGTGATTGATTTGGAAATTTTCTCGGAGGAGAAGCTATAAGAGTCTTTTATGAGTCAGATTATCAGCAAATCCCTGTTTCCTCGCTCGTTGGATGGATGAGGTCTTGCATGTCCTTGAACTCAAATTATCCCAGACACAGATCACAGGACCTGGTGAGAGTAGCAGCTAAGGCTTAATTCCCTCACCTTCTCAAGGAGGGAAAACAGACATTCAGCGAGGTCTGAGCTGCTCCAACTTGCCTAATGAATACATATCGGTGAACGTAAAATTGCAGAACACACTGGACTGGATTGTCAAGTTAACAAACCGTATGTCTTATGGTTCTTCCTTCTGTGCATGCGAATACTGTTTGAGGTGAGATTTGCACATCTAATGTTATTTATTGTTAATGTTAATTTCAGGAACGCCTTGACAGAATTTCTTCACATGTGGCACAAACATTCACTTGGACTCAAGGATGAACTGATTCATATTTTGTTTGGTTCAAATCACAACACTTTGCATCCCACCTTCATTTCTCTCCGCATCCTAAACCTTATCCCCTCTTCTTCAGTCCTTTACTGGGAGTCATCTTGTTTCTGAATACTTATTCACTACATTCTTGCTCCCGCTGGACTCCGCTAGTGAGAGCCACAAAGGTTTGGTGTTGGAAGAGAAATTTGAAAACCCCCCAAAAAACAAAAGGTGAATCACTTTGTGAGGTAAAAGATATAAATGGGTCTCAAAGTTGTCTGTCAAAGTTAGAATTTGATCTTTATGTTTCAAAGGGAATCATATCTATATGTTGATACCAGAAATTAGGCTGAATTGTCATGCTGCCTGTTATTCACTAAAGAGCACCTTCTCTCATCAGATCTTTCACATGTCAAGTTCGGCACGGACAACGTGCGGGTCCATTCAAAGGTACACAGAAGTTGCAAAGCGGGGCCCCGTTGTCCCGCTTCATTGTCGGGGGGCCGCAGGCGTGCTTGGACACATCAGCCGAGGATCAGATAGCTTTTGTTGGGCCCGTCCCAGGTCCACGCTGCTCCTCATGACATCAAAGGGCCATGTCAGTGTGTGTTAGCAAAGATGAGAAGCGGTACAAGCACGACTCAGCAGAGTGTGATCAGTAGGGGCCACGGTGCCCCCTCAGGACGACACCGTGTTGTGTTAGCAGGCAGGGTAGTCACGCAGCACTGACAGAACATACATACACGGGAGCTGAGATGAGTCAAAAACAAAGGTGTACAGGACAAGAAACCGGCCGGACAAATAGGTAAGGATTAGCATGGAGAAAGGGACGGATAGAAAGTTTTGGATGCTGGACAGCTTTGAAACAAAGACATTACATATGTATACATAGACGACATATGGATCATGTGCATGCGGGGGTGAAAGGACTTAATAAACAGTTGAGCCAAGCTGCTCTGATGTGATCGGAGCCGGTGTTATTTCCTCTACAAACCACTGAACTGAATGTATGCACAGCATTCAGCTAGTTGATAAGAGCTACAATAGCACAGAGGTGAAGCAGGTTGGGAGAGGATGGTGGGGGTCAGGAGTCACCATACAGGAGGCAAAACATCCTCTCCAGTGCTCCCAAAAATCACATCCCCTGGTGTCGTTGCAGCCAGACCTGAACATCCTCTCCTCGCTCCAAACACAGCAGCTCTCTTCCCCATACACCTAGTCTGTAACTAACAACATGCCATGGAAAATTCAGCTGTGAACATGTTTGGAGTGTTATGTCGATGAGCCTGTTTCTTTTGGGGGTATTTACACGCTGAATACATGAAAACTAGGGGGAAAAGGGAGGAAGAGATGTTTGCATGAGTTTTTTTTAAAAAAAATTTTATATTCTGTTGTTGTTGTGGCAGTCTAAAAGCCACTTAACCACCTGATGGTTTTCGAGTTTAACTTCAAAAGAAAAGATTGCATATTCTCGTGTTTATTGGAGAGAATACTTAAGTAGTGTTCAAAAATAAATGGCAACCCAAACTGAAAAAAAGGCTACTTTTGTTTGTTTTTCTTTGAAATGACATCTTAGACGTATGCGGTTTTCACCACACGGTTACATAGCAAACACTGTAACACGTTTTTTTTAAGCTGTTGTTTACAGTTTTGACAAGAATTATGTGACATTTCTGTGTGCAGACGGCAGGTATTGCCCGTCAGGTTGGGGCTGCCGTGAGGATGTGCTCAGTGTTTACGGTGACAGCTCCTTGTGTGCCAGAGAAAGAGGTGTTTTATCGACAGGTGTGCCTCTTGACCCTTTCTGTGCCTACGTCTGTCAACACATCCAGGCCTGATGTCTCAGCTCGGGCACGGAGAGACATGCCGCACCACCACGGGCTTTGTCTGCTCACCTGCTCACGTGGATACAATATCCACTCCGTTCACTTGTAACTGCTGCTCACTATCCAGCTCTTTGTATGTATTCTTTAGTCTTTTTCTTAAAAGCCACTAAAAATAGGATGATTGAATAGAAAATGTGTATTCTCTGACAGGAGATATTCCATTTTCTTCTCAGTGCAGTAGATATGGCAGTTATGTAGCGGACCGCCCTTCCATGAGTAATGAGGAGGAGACTGATTGTAAACTACTCGATGATGTTCAGCAGGAATTTGCTCACTGGAGATGATGTCAAAGCCCAAACATCTATTGGCAATCCACCAGCGAGTTTCCTTGATTTATTTTCTGGACAGTGAGGTTAATCTTTACACAATGATAACATTCTTGGCAAACCTCCTGGAAGACACACACATAGGAAGACGTACACGCGTGCATGCTTTCATTCAACCGGCTGATGATTCCAGATGTTTCCTAAACGGATGAAAGGCAGGGAAGCTCCTCGCAGACCATGCATTAGACTCAACTAAGAGCTGGAAGCCGACCAGCTGGAACCACCCAGGTCTCCATACTGTTTCCTTCTCAGTGGCCCCTCCCAGTCCAGGGCCCGTAGTTGTGATTTATATCCCCAGGAAGTGTCAGGCTCGTGGGGAGGACGAAGGGGCTGACATCCCTGTCGTTAAAAATAAAACCCATGATAAGAGAAAGTGGAGGGAAAGATTAAAGTAAGTGAACAAGACCCAGAAGAAGCTGTAGATGTAAGATTTTCAGCATGTTTATTTATACATCATTACACTGACCTGCTTTTTTAGCAATATCATCCAAGTAGAAATATAATTTCTCATTTGAGGTCTAAAAGATTGGCAGCAAATAATTATTAAACTTCTCCGATAGACTGGTCCTTCATCACAGATCACTGAACCATCTCGTGAAAATACTAGGATGTTATTAAATCTGTCACTCCAGCTCAGCTGAGCTTGTGGCCCCGTCCTCGGCTCCTGCAGGCACACATGAAAATACAAACAGCAGCTTAGTTGGGCTCCAGCCACAGCCTGAGCCACCCATGTTTTCCTTCATTCTATCTGATTAAAGCAATATCACTGAAAGCCTACAAACCTCTCAAAATGTCACTGCGAGTCAAAAGAGGGGGTGTGCCTTTCACCTGAATGGAAAGATTGTAACAATTATGGTGTTACCGCAGCTCCTCCAATGGGCCCATTGTGTGTAGTATAACTTCCCGGGCTGCTGGTGGATCTGAGGCTTGGCAAGATGAGAGTGGGACAGGGGTTGAGGTGCGGAGCGAGCCCACTGCTGAATCGCTGGCTTTGTTCGCAGACATATCCTGGTATTTTGATCATATGGTTGGAAAGGATGAGGGGCTCAAAGCCACTTAGCTTCACTTGCAGTCTGGGCTGCACATGGAGTCAGACACGTGTGAAAGCATGTTTTATCTTGCTTTGAATAATGTGGATCTCATCTCACTTCAGGGAAACAATCTGTATTTAGTTTCAGAAACACAAAAGGTAGTTAAAAAGCAGTGCTAATTACAATACAGATGTTATTTAAATGTTTGCTATTTGATTTCAAAAAGATGTCGAGGATGGTAATTGGTTTAGATCCAGGCATCATTTGCAGCTCTACATTGGACACATTGATCAGGTGATCTTCAGTACAGTCCGCTCTCTGCACTCAGCTCAGGGCTCCTTTGTGATTGTGTGCGTCAGAGTGACGTGTGTGTGTGTGTGTGTGTGTGTGTGTGTGTGTGTGTGTGTGTTCATTCATGCTCGTGGCTGGGTCACCTGCTGCTCTTTCAGCTGGTTGTGATTCACCTGCGTAGACGCATGTCTCATCATGACGGAGACTCCTGTGTTTCAACAGGTGTCTGCTGCTACAATAACATGGACTTATTCACACAAGGACACATTCAGCCGAGGACTACAAATACAGCGATGTGTCTGTTTAAGGTGCAGGTATTTTCAGAAATCTGCGATAAGCCTTTAACGATACTAAGCGCAGCTTGATATTTTGTCTGATACCACAGTATGTTTGCTACTGATGTAGTTTCTATCATATATTTGTTCTCACATTGTGGACCCCCTGTCCTCTGCTCTGAGCATATCTGATATGTTACCACATGTGGCTCCACATGACTCATGACCTGCTGAAGCGTGTCTGCGTACCGGAGCATGTGACTCCGTGGAGTGTGTGTGGAGTGTGCCAGCCTTGCACGGCTCTAGGTGTGTACGTGTGTGGGTCAGATGCACAAACCGGCCAGACAACTTGCTGATTCAGCCCTGCAGTGCTAAGGAGTGTGTGTGTGTGTGTGTGTGTGTGTGTGTGTGTGTGTGTGTGTGTGTGTGTGTGTGTGTGTGTGTGTGTGTGTGTGTGTGTGTGTGTGTGTGTGTGTGTGTGTGTGTGTGTGTGTGTGTCAAACGGTGAGCTGCTTAGCACGGCTAAGCCAGGCGGGCAAAGAGTGGAGTAGAGTGCAGACTACCACAAAGCACAATAATAAGATCACACAGCACAGCCTCCATGCTCAGCTCCCATGATCCCTCAGCTGATCCTGCAGCTGATCTGGCAGCGACAGCCTCCTTGTTCCACTCAGTCAGCACATCAGCCACTTTCAACTTCGTCCAGGTTACTAAAGACAGGGGGATTAATACTCTCTCTACATTCAGAGCCACCTGCTTAAACCCTAAAATAATATCGTGCTGTGGCCTTTCAGCACATTGTCTCCGACTACCTCAGAGTGAGTGTAATAAAGTTGGTGCCCTTGCAGGTGTTTTTTTTTTATCCACAGCCCATCTATCTGCTGATGTTGCATTCTTGCAGATGATTATTTTCAGGCTTTTAATATAGCTGTTTATGATATACATGTAGAAAAGAATATCAAACTAAACAGTGACTAGGTGTCTTAATGCACGTTAGAAATTAATGAGGCCATTTCCATCCGTGCTTACTGGATACCTGTTCAGCTCAAAATGGTTCGTCATTTCACTCCATGCCCTTTTGGCAGACTGACCTCAGGGTGAATGCAGGATACACACCTAACAGGTTATTTGTGTGTTAAACTCTTTATTAATTGCCTCGTGCCTTGGCATGTCTGTGTTGTTTTTTTAATGTGACGCAATAAAACAAATGAGAGAATAGAGTATTTAGCAGTGATTTGGAGCACCGACATGTTTTAGTTTCTTCCAAGTTCTTCAGAAAACGGATCTTGTAAGAGCACACCAAGGAACATGATTATGAAATGTGGTCATTTTACTGGTAAAAGCAGCATGCTCGCTACTTAAAATGTAAAGTAGTCTGACAAAAATATTTCCCAGCATGTTTGCTGAGTTTGTGTAACCTTTTCACATTCTTGATTTTAGTAAGTGGCATTTCCTTTAAAACAGTTTCAGTTTTGCAGGCGTGGGGTAGTGATGAAACGTACAATTCAAGAGGCCCTAAAAAGAAAAAGAAGAACTAAGGCATAATATTATATTCTGCATAATGGTCTGCTCAAAGCTGAGAAACGACCATTTTAGGTGATAGAGGATAGACTTTATATGACCTTGTAAGGAAACAGCTCTGACAGCCTGTGTTGTTGTTAGTTTTGGGCAAGAAAGTCTAGATTAAAATGTATCAATGCCATGTAACAAGGGTGAACAGTAATATGAAAAGATCAGTGGACTTCCTGCTGCAGCTCTGAAAGAATTTCCTCATATTTTGAGATGTATTCTTTCTTATTGCTCACAAGAGGTGCAAAAGTATAAAACCTAATATGCCAATAGCTTAACCCTTGTGTTGTCCTTGGGTCAAAATGACCCGCAGCTGTGTTCAACCAAGTTCTGTTTTATTTCTATATTTTTGGGGATTTTATTTTTTGGTTTAAAGAAACCCTCACAGCATCCTTGTCACCAATGATCCCCCAAAAAATGTGAAAATATAGAAATAAAATAGAACTTGGTTGAACACAGCTGCGGGTCATTTTGACCCAATGACAACACCAGGGTTAACTAAAAAGGTTTGTGTTTTAGGGAGGTCCGTGGAGTAAAATGCATTAAAAATTTGGGATTAATCAGATTCAGAGTTTCTCATCAACCATCACAGATAAAGTAGATAAACCATATTTGCAACAGTCTTATCTCGGAGACAGTGGTGCAACACAAGCAGCAAAAGGATCTATGCTATGATATACTTAAGACTTCATAATTGCACTACAGGAAGAATGTGTTAAAAAGAGGAACCACTCATTGTAACTCGTACTATAAAGGCAAGGCAAGTTTATTTGTACAGCACATTTCAACAGACAAACAGAAACGTTTTCAGCCTTGATTTAAAGGAGCTGAGAGTTGCAGCAGACCTGCAGGTTTCTGGGAGTTTGTTCGAGATATGTGGAGCATAAAAACTGAATGCTGCTTCTCCATGTTTAGTGCTGAAGGGTAGGATGACATGCAATTGCTGGTTATATGTCTGCTCTGGAATCTGAAAGCCTCAAGAAGAACTCTTTGTCTTCTTTCTGACCTTCAAGTGGTTCTTATCTCTGTATTCCCTGACTCTTACCTCTCCCCACCAGTGAACACAGCTGTCGTCAGTGTGTGAATCAGCAAATGAGGCGAGTATCACCTTCGGAACAGACCACGCCAATGTCGGAACTCTGGGTTTCCGAAATCCAGCTCTCGTTACGTGCAAAATGAATCCATTCAGGAGGGTGCCAGAGTATCTTAAAGACCCCTCTGTATCACTGATCCAAGATTCTGACCTACTGGGTCAGAATTTCCATAAAAAGCCATCATCCTTGGTTTACACCAGGATTTGACTCATTGTTTTGTTCTCAATGGTTTGATGTCTGTTTCTCCCTGCAAACCTTGTACTAATGCAAACCTTTGCATGTGGATAAACACAATAGAGCAACTGTTCTCCTCTCCTGCATTTCCTCTCCTGGTTCTCTCTCCTTGTGTAAGCTTGTTATTGTGAACAGAATTGTACTGAACGAGTGCTGCCAGTTGGATGGTTGCATCAGATAGAATAAATGTTAAATTAGATCAAATTAAAATCTTAACATTCCTGGAAAATGCCCGATCAAGACATACCCAAAGTAAAGTGAAAGCATGCATGAGTTTGGTCTCTTTTAAAAGGGAACAACCTGACTATTGCATTTTATCCCCAACAGTCACAATCACTGTAGGTGCTACTGACACAGAGTTATAGAAGTTCAAATACGCTCTCTGACTCAAATAAGTAACTTTTTTTTTAGAAGAAATGTTGTTGTTTTTTTCAAGACAGATGACTGTAGCTGGGACTACATCAAAAATCTATCCAAAGTGTATGGTGGAAAATAACATTTATATAAAAGAAAGCACATTAAACTATTTACAACTGTTAATGAGATAGAATCATTCCTTTCAGCGTGTTTAATGTTAGAGCATGATACCCTATACATTTCAATATTAATCCTTGTAAAGGTTCTTTTAATTTGAACCATTTATGTTGTATTATGATGATCATGTCCGTTACCAAAAAAATCCCCATGTTACTAAGTAACTTTTCAACGAGGTATCGTGCTAAAACGAGTAATGGCCCCTCATCTGCTAGAGGATACCATGTCAGTGTCATGTTTTGTGAAAGTAAGTTGCCTTTGGTTTGGACACAAAAAAACCACGTGGTTAGGTGTCGAAAAAGATCATAGTCTGGGTTAAATGTGACACGTCACAAAAACGACTTAGTAAAGGTTAAAAAAAAAATGACCATGGATTGTGTTAAAATATGTCAATTTCCGTAAGTAACCTTACATATGTTATGGACGTAAGTTACCTGCGTTACTTAAAAGAAATCCACTTCGACTCTTGCTTTTCACAGACTTGTTCAGGTTTAAATCCCGTGATTTTGGTCCATATAAGCACCCCAAATGTCCTCCCTCCACCTATGACGTCTATGACATTTTAGAAATTAGAGTAAAAATCCTGAAAGAAAATGAAAATAACGACTGCTCCAGAATCAAGGCACATCTTCCCTTATTACAGCTGACTCTTGTAAAGACTGGTTGACATTTTCCACGTAGTTATACAAAATAAGACTTTAACAAGATCAGTAGTTAATAAAAATATATATATATATATATTTCTTTTAAGAAATAAAAAAAGAAAACGTTTACAGTTGGTGCAGTATTTTCAAAGTAACTCCAGTTGATAGGTAAATGTATTGCATAAAAAAAAAGATATTATTTCTCTGAAAAGTTATGAAGTAGTTTACAGTACTTGATTAAATGTACTCAGTTGTTTCCACCACTGCAGCTGTTTTTCTTTTGTTTGTAGATGGCTTCAACAAGTGTGTCTATGGTTAAGTTTTCTCTGTTTAGTTTTCACCCCAAACCACATGGGGAAAGCCGGGAGGTATCTCCTCAAAGATCTCTTCCTCGAAGTATAAAGAAGCCAAAACCAGAAACATAACCCCAACCATCAACCGAAAATGTCCCGGGAGTCTGATGAAGCCTCATCTGCACCGTCAGATCACTACATCTCTGACTGAACACAGATGACATCCCCCGCAATGTTAATATTCTATAATAATCTGTTTTCATTTTTTTTTGTAACAAGAATTTGAAACTTAGCTAATGAAAAGCACAACCAGCCCGTATGAAATACATTGTATTTGCGTAATCAAATGTTTAAGTGTCCTGCTGAAATTGATGTAGAGACCTAAAGCTTAAGTAATGCACAGGAAAGATGCCAGGGTCTCTGGGCCGATAGAACGAGCCGATCTACTTGTGTGAGCCAAAGAACTTGGGTATTAACAAAGGAAAGCGCTCCTGCCTCTCCCCTCCCACACCCACAGTCTCTGAGTCTATCATGGCTGTCACCTAGCATCAGCCGGCCTAATGGCTGAAGCTTTTTGTGTGCAGCATCCTGGACTGATCGAGCAAATCGAAGAATGAGCGTACCCATCAAGGAAACTCTCATGTCGCAGGGCCATGAAGGAGAAGGAGGGATGTGGGCCAGAGGAAGCCATGAGAATCAGATCGCCGCGGCTAATCTGGGGAGCGGAAGTCGTCCTGTCTACCTCGGAGAAAGAGCACTTTAAACACACGGAGCTGCTTTCCTCAGAGCGAGTCAGATTTTTGCCTACAGTACTGGTCGCTGGGTTTTTATTGCCAGTTGCCAGTTTGGCTGCTGATTGACTAATCCTGAATCCTCAGAACCACCTGGACCCGCAGGCGGGCCTAACCCATATCTGATCTCTGTGAAATCTGAAGGCAGAGCAGAGTTAAATTCACTTTTATTGCGCTTTGCTGCTTTGATGAGCATTGCACACCTGCCAGGAGGAGTGCCCCATCAGACCGACCTGTAACCCAAATTCCTTTGATGAGCCCACGGTGCCGTAGTTCCTTAGGTTTGTGTGTGCTGTTAAGAGCGGGACGTGAAAGTGCTGATAGCATAGTGATGAGAACAGCTCGGCGGCATCAGTGGCTAAGTCGGCAAGGACTTGACAACGTGACTGTGCTAATGCCTTGGCAACTTCTAATCTCCTCTGCCACCCTTCACTTGTCCTTCTATAGATATACCACAAGGAACACAACGTGACATTTTCCATCTTTCCCCACTTTGGCTTCTCTTCTCTCAGTATTTCCGTATGTTTTTTTTTTTTTACTCTCCCACAAGCACATGAGCTATACATCATCACCGGGGCAGAAACAAAAGACAGGCTTTGTCTTTGCTGGCTTGCAAAAACTTCAGGGAATTTTGAGTGAGATGCTCCAGTTGCTGCATACTTCAAATATGTCACTTTCCTCCCACATACTTTCACACTTGCTGGAAGTATGGACTTTACTACCAGCAGCACAGCCAGTGACCGGCGCTGATGATTGAGAAACAGAGGCTGCATGGCTGGGATGAACACCATCTTCATCACCTTGTTGTTTGAGCAAAGAGAAAATTACCCACAAAGCCATGCAAGGTGTCAGCGGAGACACAAACACCACGTCTGTCTTCAGTTAGCACTTCAAAATGACAGGGTTCCTGTTTACTGAGAGGAATGTGATGCAGGTTTGAGCTCAGCTGCATTTCTGACAGTCTGGAAAGGAGCCAGAGAGGGATGATGACAGGCAGACGGCCTCTCGATGGTATCAGCGCCTTCCAATCTGCTCCAACATACCACAAGATATCGGACATGCTTGTGTGACTGCAGTTTACTGTTTATCTGCCCAAGATAGTAGGCTTAATAAAACAGGCTGAGACTGGCTGAGAGAGAGCAGCAGTTTGGTCATCAAACTGGTTTTCTAAGCAGGAGGTTTAAACTTGAGGGGAAGGTTGTTGAAAATTAACTGCAGCCAAATGGATAAATAAACCCAGAGGAGAAAATGCCACAGTGAACAATAGGTTTGTTCAGATCTGTTTTTGTAGTACTCCAAGGAACAGTTTGAATTTGTTTAATCATCGACAAGCCTGGTTTCTTGCTTTACTATTGTGAAACAATTAAGGAAAAAACAGCAGTAGAAGACAAAGGGCGAAGTGAGGACTACCAGTGGTACACACGCACAAACACACATGCAAACACATAAAAATCACATCCTGTCAGCAGCCCAATCTACTTTATGACTGCTTTTTCACCTGGAGGCAAGCTCCAGGCAAAAAAATGAGTCACACTCAGCAGGACTTCGGGACAACAGGCCTTACAAAAAAAACAATCCTACCATCCCCCAAAAACGCAAGCACCCCCCCCCCCAACCCCACCCCCTACCCCGCGCGCCTCAACTACTCAAACTCCCCCGCTTCTCCACCTCACTATGCCAGGCTATATAACACATATTTACCAAACGCACTTAATCCTCTAATTTAAACTGCACCTCACCGCCTCTCCGTCGAACACCAGGGCTCCTGTGCCAATCTACAAACCAACATTATGAGCGCACCATATGATTAACCGCCTGTTTTTCAGCCTCCTGGAATATGTCGTTGATTTGTCCCCCACAGACCCCAACCACCAGCAAGACTTCTGACAGGTGGAGAGTGAGAGCTCAACCTACTTCCTTGAAGCTGTAATGAGAGCGAAAATAACAAAAACACTGGCAGCAAGTAATCAAGCAACTGCAATAACAAGACAAGGGCAGTGCAATCTTTTTTAGGAAGAGAAAAGACATCCCAGTTGTCATTCTAACCAGGCCACTTTTGCTGCAACTCCATATTATTTTCACAACAGATTCATTTGTTAATCACATTTTTTTGGTCAGTTGTTTTGCCTGTCAAATGTCCAAGAATGTGAAAATGTTCAGCACAGTTCTCCAGGGCCGAGGGTGACGTTTTAAAAAGGCTTGTTTTGTCTGGCCGACAGTCTAAAACTCTAAATGCTCCTTTTTTTTTTTTTAGATGTTATTCAGTAGAGAAAAGCACTGAATGTTCACAATTGAATGTTGTTGATTATTTATTATTCTGCTGTTGACCTCTCAAGTTTTAAGTATGCTGTAAGCTTACTCAATTGTAATGCATACTACACCTGGTGTACCCACAATGCAACGTGCCTGCGAACATGTTCAGTTGGATATTTTGACGTCATGCTAGAAGCAGTATGTCACTTGAGCTCGAGCTTAAGGACTAGTTGTCTGGTGACCTCCCCTCTAACTCCATACCTCCCGATATTTGATTTTCATTGGACTTTGATCTTGTAAAATTTGAACATAGTAATGAACAGGGAACCTCTGACATGTGTAGCGCCGGTGTTGCAGCGCAGGTGTCATTGTGATAGAGGCTCAGATAGCTTGCCTGAACACGACTTGTGTTTCTGTTACCTCATCAAGATGTATAACTTGTCCCAGACAACCTGCAATACTTCAACACAGAAACCACGCTCACCAGCCAAACTGCTCATACAGATTACACAAACAATACTAAAGAGTTGCTCAATGTTTGGGAGATGGCTGAGGGTTTTATGCAACGTTATTACAGAGTGAACTTTACAGTCAACTCTATGGTCAAATTAAAAACCTCTCACCACATGCATCTGGGGTTTGTGGGGCCCTTTGGTGGCATGTGGCCCAAGTCCGGACATGTACCCTGCATGTCGGGTCAGTAACACTGACACGGCGATCATTAAGCAGCCACAACCACCTTCAGGTTCCAAGAAACCAGAGAGGAGAAGTAGCAGTTACAAACTGCTCTGGTTTTCCTCGTCAGACGGGTTTCTTTCCCATGCCATCCGCGCACAAAAACATCTTGTTCATAAGCTGTCATTTCCCAGGATCCTTCCCTTGAGTGATGAGTAGTTTATGTTTACAGATGCACCCTGTAGTAACGGACCCTGCCGCTCTACAAGTCCCTGCAGCTCTCGGAAACAACAAAGACGGAGCGTCACGTGGGTTATCTTGAAACTTTGGATGGGACTTGTGTCTCATCAAGTTGTAAATCAATGAATCCTGATTTATTTTCACTGGATATTTCAAAATGATTGTTTGACCAGAGAGGTGTCAGGAACACAGTGTTTGGTTTTCTGGCATGTGGTTTTCTAGATTCATCAGCAGATAAACTAATGCAGAATACATTTGAATCACAGAGCCCCTGTGACACTAAACAAAATAACATGACTATTTCACAAAACAGCATGTGCATTTATATTTACTTGGCCAATACTTGTGACTTTGATTCGTTTATACCTTCATGTGACCAATATTTGCAGATGTCTGAAAGGCTCTGACCAGATGCCGCCGATGCTTAGCCCTTTCCAGCTCTGCTGAATACTGCTGGAATGTTGTTATGTCGCAGTTAAACTTAATGTTACGTCAGAGGAAGGGCTGATTCATTATGTTCAAGCTCCTTTGATCTCCAAATCATTGTGGTGGCAGTTTTCAAATCATAATCAATCAACATGATTACTGTATTGATTATTGTATAACATTATATTCTTTGACAGGCTTTAGAATAAAAAAAAAAGTTTATCCTGCTAAACCATGTGGCAAATATTAATTAAAGCATTATTACTAAAAGTACATATTTTCCTGAAAGATACACAAGCTGAGCATGAATGGTTGTTGTTGTCCTTTCCAGAAAACTTTCATGCTGCCTTCAAGTGCTGTCAGAACTTTTCTGCCTAATGTCAGATGAGTTGAGCTACCAATCTCAAAACATTTCAAAAACAATAATGTGGAAGATGGGGATTTCCTGACATGATCAAATTACTCAAATGTAAAAACTCAACTTACTTAACTCAGCTACGTGATGATGATTTAAAATGCATAGTGGCCTAATATTCTCACTTTCTATGATTAGAAAGGGGTGGGGAAAATCAACACAGAAAAGTTCTTATTATTCATGGTAACACTGTATAAATCAATGGACACCAAATTGTATTACATACATAAATAAACAAATTTGTCAGGTGCATGCAATATTTATCATTTATATTTGTCATTTATTTATGACAGCGTTGGTTAGTCTGTCTGCTTGATCAAAAATGACTGAAGTGAGATCAACAAACTTAAAAACTTTATTATATTAGATAAAGCAGATGTGGACAAAGTCTCCATTGGGGACAATAATTGGCTGTTAAAAAGTACAATACATTACAACATATCGTAATATAAGTTATAACATTACACAGCATATTGCAAAATGTTTAAAATAGCAATAATTTATTTATTGTGACTTAGGTATTGCTATATTTGCGTATCATGGGTCAACTGGTAATTTTCCTCCCTTGTCACGATGTAAATCGATGTTTGATGTATTTATTAATACTCTGTTAATTAGCTGATATGCATTCCGTTTGCTATCACGCAACTACAACATTGTTGTTATTTGGTATTCTTTGAAGTTGTGCCACTTTACTCGCGTACAACAAAGTACTCCAATCAATTTCCTGTACTCCAAAAGCACCGTGACGCTACACGAGGAGAACGTTACACTGCGAAGCTGTCGGATCGGAGCCGCAGCAGAGTACGTGAACGCAGCATACGCGTTGAACTGCTGCGTATCGGGTGTGACGTGGAGAGCAATCAGGGCTGTTGGAGCAGAGTCGGAGCTGAACTCACTGCACATTTTACGGAGGGCTTGTCAAGCTCCGAGCGCTTGGACCAATTCTGAGAGGTGGAAAAAAAAAAAAGAAGAAGAAGAAAAAAAAAAGCGCCCATATTCATCTGAACCTCCCGACAAAATATAAGCAGAAACCCCGGGGGGAAGCACACGGAGCGGACCCGGGGCACATGGAAACGCCATGTAGCTGGAGAGACGGCGGTGGACTCGATCACAGTTTCGCTCGAAAGGAGGCAAAGTGAGGCGAGATAAACATGCTCACCCCGATGCTGGCCTCCCTGCTGCCTCTTCTCCTTCTCTGCCGGATTTCTTTCTGCCAGTACTCAAGCGACCAGTGCAGCTGGAAGGGCAGGTAAGACTCACGGATTTTTTTTTTTTTTATTAAATGCCAGATTTAAAATGCAAAAAATGAAATCCGCAGTAATGCGAGTAAATGTGAACGTAAATTGAGCTGCAGCCTGGCGGCGACCTGGAATGACTGGGACCGAAACTCAGGACGCCGCCGCGCTGATGCGTGCCAAGTTAGCGCAGTCAAACGGCAAAAAGACGCAAATTATCACAAAGTTTTGGCCGCAATTAAACAACAACAACAACAAAAACTGTCCGACGTAAATTTTAAGCTGCGTTAAATTCGTGACGAGTTTAAGTTGTTTCGGAGACACGTGTGATTGGGGTTGTGTTGGATTTATGAATGACTGGTTAAATAATTTTGAGATGTGACTTCGGCTGCTAAGGAGAAAAACATAAAAGTCTCGCCTATTGTTTAAAAAAAAAAAGAAGTATGAACTTTTAAGTACAACGTTATAACCGACATTGAATCATTACTGATTACATCCAATCTTTTATTTTTCAGATGTTGTAAACTTGACATTAGTTCTTGCTTTCGTCTCAAAATTAACGTTATGCATAAAATTTAAAAAAAAAAAAATCCTCACTGTGTGTGCAGATCTCACAGCCTTACATTTTTGACCCTCAGGTTTATGTTTTTTGAAATATTTTCTATACTGGGAGGTTTCACCTCCCATCAAACATCTGCTGAAATTCTGTTTTGCACTTGAGATCTGTGCCTCCCAATAGTGTGGTTTTGATTTTCATCCTCCACTCAGGAGGCAATACTTTGAGCTTTCCACCAAATAATCTGTTGTTCATTAGTGAGACTCTTTACTAATCTCCTTTAATTGCATGCAGAAGTGATGAAGTTAGAAAGGACTTAATTAGAGGCGTGTTGAGGGGAGTCTGGTTATGGGGCTTCTGCTGCATATGCTCAGCATGTGCCACGGCTTACTTTAGATCTACGGCAAATTTGAATTTCAGCATCTCATTTTCAGGAAACTGGGCGTTCCTCCTCCTCCTTCAGAGTCAAACCACTAGCTTGGCATGCGCACGCTGGTAGACTGCTGATGGCTTCCTGCCTCTGGCTTTGCCACAGAATGACTGACACACTGGAGTTTTCAAACCCTGACCAGGCATTAAGTTTTGGAGGGAGTCGTTTGGTCACGCTGGCGCCAGAGTCCGAAGTGCTGCCCGGACA
Organism: Brachyistius frenatus; assembly: GCF_029030835.1. NCBI lineage: Eukaryota > Metazoa > Chordata > Actinopteri > Embiotocidae > Brachyistius > Brachyistius frenatus. The sequence continues at coordinate 2,599,910 of NW_027210642.1, read as the reverse complement.
AGTCTCTTCCAGTCTCTTTGGTGGCTTGAAAGCAAGGGGAGGTTCGGTGCGTGACCTGCATTTGCACTTGCATGCAGCGGGCCCGGCTACTGTTGCCGCTGTTGTCTGCCCAGAAGCCCCTGTGTCCCTCCATTCATCCATTTCTGCCTCCAAACTCTTCCCAAAGGCAGGCTGCCAGTGGTGCGTTTTGCCAAAGCTCTGGGTGGAACAATGTGGTATGGGGAGTGTGTGTTGGAGCTGAGGTCAGTTTGGCTGCTCCGGCTCGTGACTGGTCATGCAGCCAGTCTTGCGCACGGCCTTAATGCTTTAGGAGGAATGTGGTCCAATGTTCTCGCAAGTCTGCCAGAGGTCCTCACCTTGGTCAGTTAATTCAGTCTATAAATGACCAGAAAATAATAATCTTAATGCTGTGTCGGGACCAAAAAAAAAAAGGTTCATCATGAGTTTTGAAAAAAACACCTCTTCCATATAAAAGCGTTCACATTATTAGCCTCTGTAGTTGTACGCTTTTACCACTTTTATTGTACCATGGTTCATGTTTTCTGACTTCTCACCTTCTCTTTTCTTCTAGTGGTCTGACCCACGAAGGCCACGCCAGGGATGTGGAGCAGGTGTACCTACGTTGCTCACAAGGCTCTCTGGAGTGGCTCTATCCCACGGGGGCCATCATCGTCAACCTCCGACCCAACACGGTCTCCCCCGCTGCCGCTCGGCTCTCGGTTTGCATCAAAACCTCCACGGACTCCAGTGGCACGAACATCTACCTGGACCGCAATGGCAAGCTGCGGTTATTGCTGCGCGAGCAGGACCAGGCTCAGGGCAAGGTGCACTGCTTCAGCATTCAGGAGGGGGCGCTCTTCATCGAGGCCATCCCGCACTTGGACATCAGCCGGCGGATTACGGCGTTCCAGTACGAGCTGGTCAGCGACAGGCTCGTAGCAGAGGCACGCTCTCTTAGCGGTAAGGCGCATCTCTGCTTCTGTGAATCTGTGTCACAATATTAGCGATAAACCTGCAGATAGTTGTCTTGTATTTTTTTTTTTTTTTTTTTTTTATCTTGGTGTCCCTGGTGAAGGTCTGCAGACTTGCCTTTGATTGATTCCCCCCAGAACTGAGTTCCTTTGTGCTTTGTCTCTGTGGTGTGTGCTGCACACTAAATGCAGCCATCTACTGGTGGAAACTTTTATTAAGTTGGACTTTAATAGTAGGAAAGTCAGCATTTGCTCCAGCACACTGCAAATACTAAAGCCAAAGTCTATTTTTCTAGCAGCATTGTCTCTACATTACGGTTTTGGAAAAATATATTCCTCGTCAAATTCTCACTCCCGAGTATTAAAACATCAAAATGTGAAGCCTTTGTGAAACGGTGTGTTTTTTAGGATGAAATGTTGATATCGCCTCTCAGCTCATTTCACAACCGTTCACGCTTAACTGGACCAGAGAATACTGAGCTGCAGGCTTTAATTGTTTTTCTTTTTTTGGATGGCTTGTGTGTGGAGGGGCACCGCCAAGCAGAGGGCCTCCACTGAAAAACAGCCATCTATTTTCACACTGCGTACCTGCCAAACCTGAAACATTTTCAAGCTGTGCAACTGTGCAAGCGACTGTGGGTTTTTTTTTGTTGTTTTTTTTTTTTTTCCACCGAAAGCAAAATATGAGCAGTATCAGGCCCAGGTCTGTTTTTATGGCTCTCTGGGCTCGCATATCCACATCCTGCGTCACTATCTGGCACAGCAGAGAGAGAGAGAGGGGGAGAGAGAGAGGGTTAAACGTAGAGGGGTGAAGCTGTTTTGACCACATGAGTGTGCTCGGCTCAGCCCTGCAGTATAATCTGGTGCTGTAATGTGGCCTGAGATAGCACTGGGATGATTCACAAAGACATTGGTCTCGTGTCATCTGAAGGCTGCAATGGTGGATTGATTGCTCCTTTTGCTTCTTTTCATCTTCTTTTATTTTTTTTTTATTTTTTTCTGCCTTGCTTCTTTCCTCTCCCTTCCTCTTCTCTCTGACCCGCTGTGCTGGGATTGAGTTGCTCACCATCAAGCTGGAATGTATCTCCAACCAGATGTTGGGAGGAACTTCTAGGAGCATATAGGCTTATTCACCCTTCCCCCCCCCCCACCCCCCCTCCTTCCTCCACTCCTTCGTTTCTTGCTGTCACTCCCTCGGCCTCCCTTTCAGCTCACTTAAATTATTTCCCCCTCTCCTAGCCCTCAGTCTTAACTATTTCCTACCTCTTAATTTCTTTCTTGTCTATTTATCATTTGAGTATTTATCCTTTTTCCTTCCTCTCCCCTTCATATATTTTCCCTCTCTCTTCCTGGTTGTTTGAAGTGGTTTTCGTCTGTGCTGAGCGGCATTAGCAAAGTTGTGCTCCATTACCGTGGAATGCATCTGGGCCCAGATGTTGCAGGGAGGACTCCTTCATCGCTCCTCCCATCCCTCATCCCTCGCTGCTCCTGTGAAGTGGTTCTGATCAGAGTGGCGCTGCATGTGCACGGGGCCGGAGAGATGCTGACTCGGCTCTCGGCCCATTCCTGTGGTTCTGTTTCATGTCTTACATGTGAGCCTTCTGCTCGGCTTTGCTTTGGAAGAAAGTACGGGGGGGAAAAAAAGAAAAGCCTCCCGGGTTTAGGCCTCGGCTCGCTGCGCCGCCTGATGCTGTGGCAGCACGCGGGCTCACTTCAAAGTGAGCTTGCACTCTGCTCCGGGCTCCGGGCGAGGTCGGCCTCTCTGAAGTCTCCTGGCGCTCCAGCTGTTCCGAAGCCATCCGAGCTTGTGGCTGTTTGACCCCTGATCTCTCTTTAGCGATGTAGCTGCGACTGGTGTTGCTACACGAGCTGACCTTAAACAGCCCTTACCCCTGTACCTTTAACTTTAGACAAGCCGGCTTAAAAAAAAAAAAAAAAAAAAAAAGCTGTGATCTTAAAGATGATGGAAGGCACATATCTCCTTTTTTTTTTTTTTTTTTTTAAGCAACAAGTGTTCGACTTAAGGCTGACAGTCGGCACATTTTCCCCCTAGAAATGCATCATTTCTTTACAGGAACAATTATCATGCTTAAGATTTATGACAAGTCATGTAAAGCAGGGTGGTTTCCGGTGCAGCCGATGCACCTGAGTTAACACTTTTAACCATTCCTCCTCTGGATAGACAACCAATCCTCCTCCACCCTCAACCCACTGCTGACTGGACACTCCTCCTCCCTCTGCCCCCACTTCTCCTCCTCCTCCTCTTCCTCCTCTCCCCACCTGCTCCTGAGTGTCACTCTGCCGCAGAGTAAAAACCGCAGCAGGTCGAGGGCTAATAAAGGCTTTCTGGTCAGGCCAGGCATAGGACCACCTGAGTCAACTAATTATTGACTTGACTGCTCTCATTTGGGGCCCTTTCTCCTGCTATAAAGCCGTCTGGAGGTGGGCAGGCTGAGTAGCTGCTCTGCAGTCAGAGTTGAAACGTTGCCTCGGGCACTTTGTCCAGGCCGTTTCATTTACATCACTTTTTTTTTTTTTTTTTTACCCTTAATGATTTCCTCTCTAGTTATTAGAGCGCACTGTGGGATGTGCATGAAATATTGAACTTTATTTGCCTTCTCTCTAAAATGACTTCACTTTTAAGGCTTTTAAGAACTTTACTCGATGTAATAGTTTGAGTTTGAGTCGCAGCAAGGCTGCTGGAGTGCGAGCAGGGCTCAGGTCAGAGACGTAGCCTCTCCTCGTCTCGCTGCTCTCCTTCGTCCTTTTCATCTGGTGCCTGTTTGTCATGGAGCGTCAAAAGGGTTCCCATTGTGGCGGTGAAGCTGACCTAACAGCCCCCGCGAGAATTAAGCACACACCCGGGCATGCACATTCATTGAATGCCATAAAGATTGACTACTTTTTACTATCAGCAGCATGCCTGCTCACCTCTGCTGAAAATCCCAGCTCATGGCTGCCGAGTCCCGCTCTGCTGTTTGTAAATAAATCATCATTTATTGAGATGGAAATTACTGTCAGCCTAATTGTCTGTGTTTATGTGTAAAGAACACACACACTCAAACATTGCTGGCCCTGCCTCAGTTGTGTATTTGTGTAAAGAGGTACTTAGCTGGAAAGTTGTGGACCTGTCAACAAGATTTGTATCGTGCTATATGATCAGGACTGCCAAATAAATCTGTTTCTGTTTGTAGTTCTCTGTCAATTTCCTTCTCTAAACTCGTTGGACCTCTTTCTTTATTTCCTCTTAGCGCCCTGTCAGCCCTGCAGTGATGCCGAGATGCTTCTAGCAGTCTGCACCAACGACTTTGGTAAGTTACAGAAGAATTATAGGCTTCCTCCTGCTGTGTGGTGGGCAGAAACGTCCAATGGAAACACCCGTCTGTGTTGCATGAAAAATAGCTGCTACCCGTCTCTGAATCTCATTTTCTGCTTTTTTTTTTTTCTTTCTTTCTTTCTTTTCTTTCCAGTGGCACGAGGTAGCATCACAAAGGTGGAGCAGGAAGAGGAGCACTCGTCTGTCACTGTGGAGATCAGTCGTCTCTACAGGCAGAAGACCCAGGTCTTTGCATCTGGGGGTGTGAGGGTACGGAGGTGGACTGGCCACATCAAGATGCCTCTCCAGTGTGGGGTGAGGTTCGGTGAGGGAGAGTTCCTATTCACTGGGGCGGTGAGGTTCGGGGAGGCCTGGATGGGCTGCGCCCCGCGCTACAAGGACTTCCTGCGCTTGTATCACGAGGCGCAGCAACAGGGGACCAACCCCTGTCATGTGGACACGTACTAACCCGGTTACTTGGACATAGAACGAGTCCTCACGGAGTGGGGGAGGAGAGCTGAACCAAGTGTTCATGCTGAGGAGAGACAGAGACTTACAGACTGACCCAGCGGTGGAGCCTCTCTCTCCTCTCCTGCTGCCTCGTTAATCTCCGGAGACAACGGCTGGAGCTCCTGAATGTTGCCAAGCAGCATACTAGCCGCACTTGAACGTGATGCAACGTGGAATGTGTTCGGACCGCCTCTCTCGCACACGAGGAGCTGCAAGGTTTTAAATGTAGCAGACCCCTTTTTTTGTTTTTTTTGTTTTTGTTTTTGTGTGTATAAAATGTGAATGAATATTGTACATGTTGAAGCTCTGCGTGCTTTGTAAAAAGCTTGATGTACAGTTCTGAATTTATTTCTTATGACAGAAATGTAAAAAGTGAAAGCCTCTTATTTTGTTTAAAAAATTATTTGCAATTTCATGCCTGAATTCTTGTTTTTTTGTTTTTTTGTTCAGGCTGTACAATTGTAAAAAAAAAAAAAAAAAGAAAGAAAAAAAACAAACAATAATTTTTTTTTGCCCTTGAGAATAAAAGCTTTTATTCCCTTGCACATGGTCATGTTTGTGGTGTTAACATGGAAAATTGATAATCAATTGAAACTCCAGTAGCCACATTTTAACTCTAGCAAGCCATCTGTATCTTGACTTGGGACTTGGGACAGTGTATAATAGATTTTTGAGTTTTAAAACAGATTAGAGCTGAAACAATCATAAGATCAACAGATAACTAATTAACTTTTTATTGTTTCAATAATTATTTGGGTTTTAGACGGTCGGTCAGACAAAACAGGACATTTAAGGACATCACCTTCAGCTTTGAGAATCTTCCATTTTTATTTTTATCTTTTTAGATTTTAGGAACCGAATGCTTAATTTAGAAAGTAATAAAACGTCATTGGAGACGGCCAATAATTATATTAAATCTGATTTATTTTGAAACAATACTATTAGGTAGTGTAATATTTATAGTAGAGCTGAGGGATTCTTTCTGTATTTTCTATTGGAATAAAAACACTGTCACATGATGTGCATTAGCCTTGAGCTGGGACTGTCTGCCAGGCGTACAGAGAGATTGATATCTGAGAGTTAGGGTGGATTCCTCTGCGTTGGTTCCTGTGGTGATGGGGTGGCCGTGTGTCAAGGTCAATGTGAAAGGCCTCTTTGTTCCAGCGCAGCAGCCTCGTATGAGAGAGAGGACTGAAGACAGACCTGAATGCAGCCCTGTGACCGGGCATGCAGCATAAAGTAGCACTCCCCAACCACGCTCCTAGTTTTGATTGGCATGCACGATTCTGCTCGAGCTCCCTGTTTAAACGAAGGCCTTTTCATTTTCATCACCTCAAATGAAACACAAGGAACCAATCAGGTTATTGGAGCGCTCGGCTGTGCTGCACCAGATGATTCAGCCTGCGAGCCAGGCCTGTTAAGATGACATCCAGTTCATGGCCAGAGCTCTTTTTGTCTGCCTTTTCACTTAAACGGAAATGCACCTAGAATGTCTTTCAGTTAGTTGCCCCACATTGACAATGGCTTTTCCAGACAACCCTGTGCATTCAATCGACTGTCTGAATTCCAGCTGAAAGCCAGAGGTCCTGGAATTGCTCAGTGGGAAATGCAAACAGAGTTTCTATGGTAACGATGCCTAACTGCGAACCTTTTTGCTCTGTCTTTAAAGACCAGGAGCCGTGGAGGTGGAGGAGTAGGAGGAAGAGGAGGGTCAGTGGGCATTGCTTGGCTGCTTGGGTTGCACTGGTCCAGCTGTCCTGGTTGTCAGAGCTACCTCTTTATTTCCTCTCTGGCCAATCAGCTTGGTTCTACTTGCACCACAGCAACAGATGCACAAAGTGTTCAGGTGAGTCTACCACGCACACAATGAATATGAGCATTAATGTCCAAAATGTTAACAGTGAACTCTATACTCCATCTTTTCCAATGCATAGAAACTCTTCCCGACCAAGCTGTTTCTGTATCTCATTTTTCAGTAGGTGTCAACAGGAGCAGCATTCATCCTGCGGCTCTTATAAGCTTCCATTTTCACCACAGCTGTAACAATAAAGTTTGAATAATTAGTTAATTGACAGAAAATTAATCAGCAGATTTTTTTTGTATTAATTATTGAAGTCATTTTATTGTTTAAGCATTCGGAGTATTACATTTTTTTTGTATTCTTTTCAACTCTAGTAAATTGAATATATTTGACTTTTGGACTGACTTTGGCACAAAATAAAAGGTTTGATAAAAACACTGGTGCACATTCTTCACAGATTTCTGACGTTTTATGATCCAAACAAATAATTGATTAAATAAGAAAAAAAGTGGCAGATTAATTGATAATAAAATCAGGTATTATTGCAGCACTAACGTCACTCCGAAAGGGCTAAATCAAGCATGACTGTGTGATAACTTAGCCCTGTTTTACTAGTGAAGACTTGACAATAAAGCATTAGTAGACACTCCTTACTGCAAGAAAGCTCTAACTAATAATCAGTTGGCCTCTTGCCGGGGACACTAAAGTTATCAACAATATAAACCACATGATCAATATCCTTTAAAAAGAGACACAGTGACATTGTTTATTTTAGGAGCCAAAAATGTGTGTCTGTGTCACACGTTTTATAAAGTACATCTCAGCACGTCTTCAGATGGATTTGGCTCTAGCGACAAAAGGGTGTTCATTTAACCAATCTGTTACACATGCAATGGGTTGAAACTTCATGGGCGAGGTCAGATGTTGCTGTATTACCAGTTGAGAAGGATCAGTCTAAATCAGACGTAAATATGTGGAGTCTTTGTTCTGTCTGTGTGATTCAGCCAGAAGTCACTGCATAGTCATCTCGTGGGTGGAATTAAAAAAAAAAAAAGAGGAAGGGGAAAAAAACGAAAAGAAAAGAAAAAATACTGTTGAAAACTGCAGCGACTGCAAAGTGCACGGTCACTTGGCAGAAAGAAGGGCAGTGGAGTTAAAGAGCAGGAGAACCCCAGCAGCGAGGAGAGGTCTCCGAGCGGAGTGCAGTGGCTAATATTTTATGCCTCTTTGGGAAGTGCCGGAATGTGGGGAATGTGTTGACTTCACACACACATGCGTGTGCAGCCTCCCCCCACCACGCCGCTGCCTTGATTAGCCGGAATCAATAGAGTCTCTGTGGTTTTCTTTGTGTGTGTGTGTGTGTGTGTGTGTGTGTGTGTGTGTGTGTGTGTGTGTGTGTGTGTGTGTGTGTGTGTGTGTGTGTGTGTGTGTGTGTTAGAGAGTATGCCTGCAGTGTGCGCGTGGCCCTAACCCCAGCACACATAAACACACCGCCCCAGCAGCCAGATAGCCGCCACCCACACTGAGCCACAACTCACTCCGCAGCTGCAGTCCTCATACCTCCAGTCTGACACAATGCGGCCATGACATCTCTCAAGTGTAGTCCTTACATAGCTAAGATTGTTTTTTTAATATTTCAGTTTGTCCCCTGACCTGAAGACTACACAGAGACTCTCTTGATTCCGGCTAATCAAGATTAAAAGATACTCCATTGGTGTGGTCTTCAGGTCAGGGGACAAACTAGGCCGTGTCAATCACTTGTTACTAATCTTCTTTAAAAACGTGATTGTTTGCCCAGTGGGATTACAGTGCGATGTTCGCCATGTTGGAAAATTCACTGTGCAGTCACTGTGGTCGCCCTCCTGGCCGGGTCCACGCCGAACATGTTGGACCTCATCTGATCCAAACGACTTTATTTTGGTTTCGTCTGACCAAAAATTGTGCTGCCAATATTCATCAAGCTTCCTTCCATCTTCTCCCTTTCGTCTTCCTGGCAAAGTTTAATCTTTGTGAGCAATGGTTTTCTTCTTGGACATTAACTGTAAAGTTTGATTTCATGCAATGTCATTCGCACTGCCTGAGCAGTCACTGAAACAACATTTTCAAAAGATAATCCTTATGTCTAATCAAAATCGGTCTGTTTTTCAATGCATTGTATTGCATAAATAGCAAACTGTGCATGCTGTCATTTTTTGAAGATGACCACTGTGCCTTCTGTTAATGGTGATGTGGTTCTTCTTCAGCATCCCAATCAATGCTGCAACTGTGTTTCAACTTATGTTCAGTAGCCTACTGCTGCTCCTTTCCCATCATCTTTCAGCCTCACTGGTTTCGTACGTGTTAAAGGAGCTTCTTTCCACGTGGAGCCATATTGCAGCCCAAACTGATAAAACTGCGGTCTTCACAGGTTATTTTACAACCTTGAATGCAGTCAGCTTTAAGTAGAAATGCCATGTGTTCCCACTTTTGTTACAGTGGTCACAGGTAAACCGACTTTAGTTGCATCAAAGTTGTACTTTGAGGCCACTCTTTTCAAAGTTGTCTATCTGGTGAAATAACTCAGTTTTGTTGTGTTCTGTGTTTTGGGATTTTCTTCCCAATTCAAGACAGATAGAGATGAACACATCAGAAAGTGAGGGTCAACCAGCCACCAAAGCGCCTCCCAGAATGCTCATTAATCCCCAGTGGCTCGTGAGTTTCCCACTCATAAAATGTCTTGCAGTCGCCTCCTTTGCCCCGCCTCCCGCTGCAGAGCGGGCCGAGCAGGATTAAGGAGTGGGGTGTTGGGTGTTGGGTGTCTCCGGCAACATGCAATTGCGGGGTCACAGCATGGGCCTGCATGTCTCAATATCAAGTATCAAAGAGGATCGGAGAATTGTGTGCTCCAGCAGAGTAAATGGGTACATGAACTAAACCAGACACTGTCTTCATCAGATGGCTTGGAGATGAGGGCTAGTTAGTTTTGGCTGATGGTCGCCTGTCAAGACATTTCACTCTATCTCGAAGTTGGCTGGGACGTTTGGGATCTCATCCAGTCAAAAATATACAGTAGCGCTCGCCAAAGTCTGCAGACAAAAATAGAGTTCATGTGTGTGATAGAAGACACGACACTGCAAAAGCTTTATCATGTAGATTGCTCTCTCTTTGGCTGATGTCTGCATTATGTCTAATTATTTCTGTTTGTGAATGGTGATTTGGTGCTGCAGTTTGCTCTGACAAGACTGCCTCCTTCTTCCTTTTGTCCCATGTCGTCCTCTTTCTCAATGAGTGAATGTTTGCTGGGGTTGTCAGCTCACATGGCTCCCAGAGGCAGAGTCGGGATGCTCTCGTCGTTCAGCAAACACACCAATGTCCTCTAGATTTTGTGTGTGTGTGTGTGTGTGTGTGTGTGTGTGTGTGTGTGTGTGTGTGTGTGTGTGTGTGTGTGTGTGTGTGTGTGTGTGTGTGTGTGTGTGTGTGAGAGAGGTCCTGCTACAAGGAGCCATCGGTCGCCCCCCAAAATGCTCAGCACCCCAATAACGGAGCAGAATTTGGCTCGGAAGACGTCGAGTAAACATGCAGCAAATGGCGCTTTTATTTACTTGCCTTACATCCCCTCCCCCAACAACCTTCATTTACTGGGATCCGCGGTGCCATTTCCAGCGGCCCCATGGCAACAGCAGGCCTCGTCAACAGGGGTGCAACTTTCTCATGATGTCACCGTGCCACGGTGATAGCCGGTCTGTAGAAAGTTGATGAAACTCTCCTCGAGGATCCCAAACACAAGTAAAAAGTCAAATTCTTGATTTCAGTATGAAGTTTAAACTGATTTTATATTTATTGATATTCTAATCAGTTTTTTTTTCTAAATGATACAATACATTTTTTTAAGACTACAGAAATATTCTCAAATCACAATAACAAAAGCTCATCCTGTCACTGCACCTATCTTGACTTCTTGGTGTTGAATGGCCGTCTTGTTGTGCTCTCTATACAACCTGTCATTCATCAACACTTGCTTCTTGTCTGATTGTGATAATACAATCTGTGCACAGGCCCCATTCCTCTCAGGCCTGTCAGACGCTCGGTCAGAGAGGCAGCTCTGCTGTTTGCACAGTCCAATGAGCACCAGTGGCTTTGCCTTGTTGCTTGCCTCCTCCTTGGCAACTGGGCCAACCCCTTTTGATCTCTGACCTGGGTCTTGGCCTATGAATGGGAGGAGAAAAAAAAAAAAAAGGTTCCTGTCTAAATTCAGCTATTGCAATCTGGAGTAGACGAGGCCGTGGCCCCTAGCCTCCAAAGGAAACACACATTTTTGGGCATTGTGGGGTGACACAGATCATCAGCCAATGGCAGGGCAAGTTTGGAGCGTGATAGATGGCGTAATTGAACATGTGACGTTTGATGGATGTCTTAATGAGGAGCATAATAGTTTGTGTGATGGATAGGTAGGAAGCCAACACTTAGATTTTCACACAGGAGCGGATGTGAGTTGTTTGCTTTTGGGACAGAGAATGATGGATCGATTCTTGAGGGGTGAGGGCAGCGTAAAGGAGCGAATAGATGCATCCTTCTTCTGTTTAATTTGTAAACATTACTGTTTCCAATGTCAACTAGACAGTCCCTGAATTAAACACGATTTAAGGTCAACTTGACATAAATGTATGTAAATATAGAAGCGCAACAGCTTTCTTTTTCACTCCATAAGTTGAAGTGAAATGTTTAAGACTTCCTCTATGCAAACAAAAGGTTTATTTCTCACAAATGTATTAAGATCCGTATTAGTGAGCACTTTGACTGTCTAGATTAATTTATCCACCTGACATGTGGCACAACAAGATGCTGATTAAACAGCTGGTTAAAAATGCCTACATAAAAATGCATGCAGCCATATGTGCAATTATGTCTAATAAAAAAGAAATAAATTCACGTTAAAACTGTACATTTTAGAGCAGCCTTTTATTATGACCAGTCTTGACCAGTAATAATTCTGGTTATTCAGGGACTTGTTGTGTCACACCTGTCTGATGGGTAGATTATCTTGGCAAAGGTAGAGTGCTCCCTAACACAGATTTTAACAAATTTGTGAACTAATTTTGAGAGAAATTTTGGTGCATAAAAGAAGTCTTAGGTGTTTTACTTCCATGAATGAAAAATGGGAGCAAAACAAACGTGTTGCACTTACATTTTTGTTGATTGATTTAGCAGTATGATATAGTCAAAGTACCAAAATTGTTTGCCTTGTGGGTCAAGTCTGGAAACAAAAAAAATCAATAAAAGATGTAAAAGATAAGTTAAGTGGAAATCTACACCAACAGCAAAGCTGAATAGAATCAAAGGAATTTAAGGCTTGTCAGACGCCACCTCACAGTGCAGCACATGCCCAGTGTCAAACATAGATTCAACAGAAATTTCTTGCTAATGGTTTGTTGGATTTGAAAAGATTAAAATTAACTTCCCGCTTTACATCCTAAAAAAAAAAGATTTCTCCTGGGTTACATGCCAAACAGCTGCAGAGGGATTTCATTAAAATCATTACTGGTTGTAAAACAGAGTGCTGAGTTCTGAGCTGCAGGCAACAGTTATCAAGTAGACAAGTGTTGGCAACAGCTGAACGGTCAGCTGGGAAAAGAATGGCTGAGGCAAGGGAAAGTAGAGCTGTAGGGGGTCACGCACTCCCATAGCTCTTTCACATGGTAGCTTCGCACAGGTGACAGCCACTGACCCGTAATACCAGTTGAGGAACCTGTTATATGGCTCTCAACCTGCTTGTGCCGCAAAACGTCAAAGGCCAACCTAAATGATTAATCCACCAAGGCACACAGTTAAAAACTAAGGTCTAACTTTGTTTTTAAGTGTTTGAGAACAAATCACAGGCTTAAAAGCAGTATTTTTGATCAGCAAGTCAACAAATACGAGAAATAAATTCACTATCGAGAATATTTATTTGATCCCCTCTGAGTCCAACCCTTTTTAAATCGTTTACTCCACTTTCTCAAGTTGTTTTCAACCTGTTTATTTCAAAGTCGCACTTTCAAGTAGATCCTTGAGAAAGCAGCTATGGAGCTGCATGTACAGATGGCACCACAGTCCCGTCAAAGTTTATCCAGTAGCTAGACTGAAGAGACGAGTGTTCATCAGTATGACATAATGTGTAGATTTTCAGGGGATTATCGCCACTCCTCTGTGGAATGCATAGCATGTCTAAATGGAGAAATCAGAGGGAGAGTGGCGCTGAGGGCATAGGAGCCTTGCAGCGTGCTGACCAGTGCAATTTTTGCTTCGCCCTGCTGAAAAATGTGAAGCTGGCTGAAAGATTTTAATTTTTGCTACACCTCCACACCCTCTTTAGTTATTTCTGCAATTCTTAAACGTTAATGTTACTTATATTTTATACTTTTGAGTTTTATCAAGGATATACTATCATCCTGATGTTCACTGTGAAGGAATGTTTTTTTTGGTCTTCTTGTTCCTACATCTGGATGTCTGAAATTCACTGTGCAAAATGTTGATGACATTCATCTGCTGAAGTGCTGAAGACGGATAGTTTCTCTGTGCTCGTTGAAAATCGGATTTTTAAGGGGTGGGTCTATAAGCATGATTTGTGACAGAACAAATCATGCTTGCAGGCCAATCCCGGTTCACTTCGATTTACAGTTGAAGCGGAAACTTGAAACCTCCAGTTCAGAAACACCGAGAATGGATTTTACATGAAGTATGAGACATCTTGTGTCCAGCAGTTAAACTTTAGTAATAAAAATGTGTTTGCATATTCATAAATTCTGGACATTTTAATGAGTGAGAGGGAGTTGGCGTCATTTTGGGGATTTATACAAGATAACAAAAGGTTTGGTGAACCATATCACACACAAATGATTATTCAAACTCGAGTATTTCATATACATCATGATCTTAAAACATGTCTGGAATGAATCTATAAGAAAATTAACACAAATTCACCTGGTAGTTTCTTATGCTTTGACCAAAGCTTTTTGTCTATTTTATAGAAATGACTCAAATAATAGATTCGTATGACTGGAGTGAAATACACAAAAACTTGTGGTCTTGAAGTGCAAAGGCCTGGCCCAGCCACAGTAGGCAGTCTGACTAATTGATAAGAGAAATGTAGTCAAGAAATTAAATAATACCCAAATTTAAATTAGACATGTTAGCTAAGTCTATCTCTAATATTAGGTTTGGCTACATCAGCAACTCTTCCTATTCCAAGTCCTCTGGAAACTATGCCAATGCTGATGGAGTAGAATTTTTTGCTGCATTTGCATTTCAAGACTGCTTGTTCTTGTGGCTTTTTTGTTGTTGTTGTTGAGCTCTGGGTTCATATTCTTGAATGTTGCATCTTCACCTCACAACTAAGGTTTTGGGCGTTTTTGCATTTTCTTTTTTTATTTGTTTTGCACTGCAGGACTGCAACTTTTGATTTTTATTTTTTTTTTTTTTTTTATATATACATTTTTTTGTGTTTGGTGTTTTGCACTTCAGTGTCAGTGCAGATTCGAAGGCAGCAAGCATGATTTCATGCATCCACAGTAATGTATGCAGAGATGGGCACATCTGGTTGCTCTTTCTCAGTGAGTTGCTGCCTCCTGCAGGGTGAAAGTGTCTTGCACCAGCGAATTGTTGTATTGTGCCACAACTGCTCAGTGAATCCCAAAGACAATGTTGAGGCTGGGGTGCATTCCTTTACTTATCACCATTAAATCTGCACCGATGGACGGAGTCATGTGCAGTGTTAGCCCACAAACCAAAGCCATAATAACAGTGCAGTGAGAGCACAGAAAGCAGGCTTTATGTTTAAAGTCTCGCTCCAATCCCAGAGAGAGCGTTCACATTTCCAGCTGTGGTGAAACATAGATTTATGCTGTAGTCATAACAAAGCCTGAACAAGACTGACACTGCATACTGAAAGAGCTGGATGATCATTTGTTCCGTAGAAATGCTGTCCACACACTGATGGATGACTTGAATCTGTTTAATGTACAGTGTACAGTGTGTGTTGATATAATAAGGCATTAATTCAAGTGTGTGAGGCTGTTCCTAGCTAGGTGGGTAAATATACAAAGATGAGAATGCCCTGCTGATTCAGAAAACTGACAACACACTGTGGGTTCCCAAAGACAACACTGACCCAACCGAGGAAGGAAACCGTATACTTTGGCCAAGTGTGTTCTTAAATACCCATCAGTGTGTCCACAAGGGTTGGATTTTCAGCGAGTGTTGGAAGACATTTCATACCAAATTCAGAAAGAAAACACAGTCCCATAGATCAAGTTTAGTTCATGACGCCTGAGAAGAAATCCTGTAATAAAACAACAGTTGTTTGCCTGTGAGGGATCTGTGAGGTTGTTTATAATGGGCCTGTGAACACAGTTGACCTTTAACACGTCTTACTGACCACAAACAACAAGAGAGTTTTTTTCAGAATTTACTTTGAGAAATTAATCAAGTCTGATTAAGAAGAAACAAATCATGTTTATTTCCCTTTTTTCTTTTGTTCATACAGCTCTTACTGTCGAAGAAGAAATTCTGTCATTCAATAAGCTCCTGAGTGGACAAAATAAGCCTTTTATACACACACTGTGCAGCCTCTGTTCAGTGGAAGATACAGCCGATGGAATCAAGACAGTTTTCTACATTCACAGCTCAGCGATGGGTTTGTGTGGTCAATAAGATTGTTTATCTTTGTCTAGTTTTGTTTCTGGGAAAGTTTCATTCAGGTCTTCAACTTTCATCTGGTCAAAGGGAATCATGTTCCTGAATTTGTCCAGCTGTGGAAAGAAGAGCAGAAGATCAGGAAAAAATAAGATTTTGAAAAACAATAGAGCTTTGCAACGTGGATGGATTAGTTGCAGAGTCATGCCGTGAACATGCAGAATTACGATCCACCTCTAATGCAGCCTCACTGTTAATGAAGCTCTGTCAACACTATGTTAAACACATTGCATTTCCATAACTCCTCCACAATAAAGCATCTCACTAGTTTGCCAAAGAAAAGTTACTACCAAGTTACACCATAAAGATCAGACCCTGTTAAGGTCTCTACACAAATTTGGTAAATACAGAGCATACAACTTGGTACATGTGTACAAATTAAATGTAATTTATTTTAATGTGCACATATCATACACACATATATATATATATATATACAGTATTTTTTTTTTTAATTTATAGATTACTAACAGTATGTACTGTTGAATTTGGTGTAACGTTTAGCCAACATATTTTAATGTGTCAGGCACCTCTTGGTATTTGCTGCTGTAATATAGGGCTCATGGGAGGTTCTCCGTGTCCTCTGAGATTATGAGAAAACTGAAAACAGACATGAATATGAAAGAGATAACGGTGAGCGGATACATTTTCCGTACCTCTTCAAATAGAGCTATAAGAGAAGACGCCAGCATATAGGAACATGTGCACGTCATGTTTTAACGGATATGTCACGGATATGTTACATTTTTGAGATTCCCAAAAGACAACAAGGATGGGGTGAGGTATGCTTTTCTTTGTCACACACACGTTAATGTACACATCACCATAATACTCCGGCATACTGTTCACGTGTGTGTCTTAATTACAGGCTAAAGTGGTGGACCCTGCTAGAGAGCAGATTGTCCCTCTGGGGGCCCCAGGTGAGCGGACGAGCAGAGGCAGTTGTGTGATGCATGGGTACTGGGATGAACCTGAGAAAACCAGAGAGGTTCTCTCCGCAGACCGTTGGTACAGTACTGGGTAAGATGAATGTGGACTTTTTAGTGTCCATTGTATACTGAATGTGAGAGGAAATACACAGGCATGTTTGTGCAACAGAAATGCTGTGTATACTTTTTTTTTAATCTATATAGTGACACTGCCAGCCTGAACAGTCTGGGATACTGCCGCATTGAAGGACGCATAAAGGACATGATCATGAGGTGAACTTCTATCCAGCTGAGATAGAGGAATTCCTCTACAAGCATCCCAAAGTGCAGGAAGTGCAGGTGAGATTTAAAACCATTAGAGGGCAGCAAAGAATTACTGACGAGTATCTGGCAAAGATCCACCATCAAGGTGTAATTTTGTTTCTATGTGGGAACAGTAGTTCAAACTGGTTGTTTTTTTTTGTCTATGAGAATATATTTCTCACCATGGAGATGTCACAGTAATCATCTGTGGTGGTAAATTTAAATTGTGTTCTGTTTCCCAGGTGGTTGGAGTAAAAGATGAGAGGCTGGTCGAACAGGTGTGTGCCTGCATCCGGCTGAAGGAGGGACAAACCTCCAGTACGGAGGAGATAACAGCTTTCTGCAAAGGCCAGATGAGAGGAGATGGAAATACTCAGAATTTGAGCGCAATTGTAACAGTTTGTGCAGTGATGTTTTTTTTTTTTTTTTTCCTTTCGATTTCTCACTTTGAGATCCCACACTGTGTGATCTTTGGAGACAGCTACCCTCTGACTGTCTCTAGAAAGGTATGACATTTGTGATTTAGCACCAACATCCCTGAACTTTAAAGAATTGCCGGGATTTATGGTTGGTTTGACCTGAAACTGATCTATTTTTCTAGGTCAAAAAGAACAAAATTAAAGGAGGCATTGGAGGGGGACAAAAACATTTGGGACAGGGGAATATTTTACCACTGTAGTGCATCACCTCTTCTTTTAACAACACTCTGTAAACGTTTGAGAACGGAGGAACAAGTTTCTGAAGTTTTGAAAGTGAAATGTTGTCCCATTCTTGCCTGACATACGATTTCAGCTGCTCAACAGTTTGGGGTCTCCTTTGTCATGTTTTTCTTTTCATCATGTGCCAAATGTTTTCAATGGGTGATAGGTCTGGATTGTAGGCAGGCCAGTTTAGCACCTGGACTCTACTACTGCGGAGCCAAGCTGTTTCAATACATGGAGAATGCGGTTTGGCATTGTTTTGCTGAAATAAGCAAGGCCTTCCCCAAAAATTACATAGTCTGGATGGCAACATATGCTGCGCCAAAACATGTATACTGTACATGTATATATCGTTCAGCATGCGCAATAATGCATCCCTCTACCATGATGGGTGCTGGCTTTTGAATTGTGCGCTGATATGCTGGGTGGTCCCTCTCCTCTTTCGCCTGGAGGACGCAGCGTTCATGATTTCCCCAAAATCTTTATTTGTCAGACCACTGGGCAGTTTTCCACTTTGTCTCAGTCCATCTTAAATGAGCTCGGGCCCAGAGAAGGTGGCAGCACTTCTGGATCATGTTTTTAAATGGTTTGTTCTTTGCATGATAGCGTTTTAATCTGAATTTGTGAATGCAGCGATGAACTGTGTTCACAAACAATGTTTTTCAGAAGTGTTTTTGAGCCCAGGCAATGATTTTGACAACAGATTTGCATCTGTTTTTAATGCAGTGCCGCCTGAGGGCCTGACGACCTTGGCCATCCTAGTTTTGTTTTCAGCTTTGTCCCTTGCATACAGAGATTTCTCCAGAGTCTCTGAATCTTTGAAGGATGTTATACTATCAATGATGAAATCCCCAAATTCTAGCAATTTTACATTGAGGAACGTTATTCTCAGATTGTTCCACATAGTCTTTCTTTAGTGAGACTGCGTTTACACCCAATAATGTTACTGACCTGTTGCCAATTAACCTAATTTATTGTGAGATTTTTCAAAAGGTGTTTTTTTTTTTAGCATTACATAATTTTTGCAGTCTTTTTTTGTCTTAGGTCTGTTTTCAATAAAAACAATAACAACATTAAATTCACATGATTTGCAAATCATTGCATTCTGTTTTTTTTTTTAATTTTACACAATTTTGTGTTTAAAACTATATTTAAACTCACGAATGTGTCATGTCCAAATGTTAAATATGCTCTAATCTCTCAGCTAGTAAAGACAGGTTAATGATTAAACAAAACTACCTTGAAGTCCAATCACAGTAAACCAGCTCATTTGCTAACAAGACTCTGTCTTTTCTACCCACATTTACATTATTCAGTTCAAGCTGAAAGAGATTGACTGTGTGATACTTGAGAGTAATGTCAGCGCTAATTTCTTCCTCACTGTGCAAGTCTGCTGTTCACAGTCTCAGATATGTGGTTGGATTCAAACACAGAAAGACGTTATGCAACAGAATTTTGGTCCAGGGTTGTCGGTAAGTTATACGCTTCAGATTCTGAGGCCAAATAATGACATTGTGTTGCTCACAAATTTAGTACAGAAGTGATTGTTTTTTCATTTTGAAATGTACCAAGTCCAACCTTCAGAATTTAGATTTTTCTTGCATCCAGCTTATGGACAGATTTTTTTCTTGGGTAGTCAGACTGATCCTGATTGTGTTGGCATGATGTATGTTTATATGTCCTTTTCACTAGACTTCCAAGTTTGCTGATAAAACCAGCTTATGCATTTTGTGGAATAGAAAAATTGAAATTTTCTGTGGCCATCATCTTAAGAATCTTTAAAACCGGTTATGCACTATATGTGACCCTTAAACATATTTTTCTATGGCAGGTCTCTTCATGTGGACAATATCCCTGGAAAACCCTCACTGACCAGCAGCTATGTTCATGGCACCTCCTCCTTCTCACTGCTCCCTCTGACTGTAGGCCAGAGCCTGGAAGCCGCAGTCCAACGCTGGCCCGACCGTGAAGCTGTGGTCTTTCTGCAGGATGGCATCCGGAAGACCTTTGCCCAGTTTCAGCAAGAAGTACATCTCACATTTAAAGCTTCTGCTTTCATTTTTGTCCAGTCTTTGAGAGAAATACGAAACAATCATAAGGCTTATATAAATAAGAGTTCAATGAGTTTACCTGCAGTGGGAAAAAAAAAAAAAATCAGTTTAGCTCCAAGTTAAAGGAAAACAAAAATGGTTAATCCTCCTGTCTCAATGATTTACTTTGATCAAATAATGCTGTTAATACGCACTACACTTGGTAAAACATTGTCTAATTATTTTGTGCAGGTAGACAAGGTGGCTGCAGGACTGCTTGCTCTGGGCCTGAGGCGAGGCGATCGACTGGGAGTTTGGGGACCAAACATTTATGAGTGGATCCTTTTCCAGTTTGCCTCAGCCAAAGCTGGAATTATACTGGTCAGTGTACGAGCCGTGTATACAACTTTAAAATCACTACGTAAAGTGCCAGTGAGACGGACATTGAACCTTCCAGGGCCTCAGGGGAGCTATTGTGCAACTGTGCTGTTATCACCCTTTGGGTGCACAAACTTTGACATGTCATTGTGGGAAAAACACAGGTGTTATAACGGTGGCTGCATTCAACCTAGGGGGAAATCCTGCTGTTGTGCATGTTGATTTCACTGTCATGGCTTACTTGGACCCTCAATGGAACTGAGCCATCATTAATACACCTGTACATTACCTGCTGTGACGACTCCGAAATGTATGCCGTGCAAGAGGTTGTGTAAGCAATCTGTGCAAACAGCTGCAGTTGTGGAACAATTGTCTCCCCCTACTGCCAGTGAGAGTCATTACAAAAACAGTGTTGACACGTGCTCAGGTAACGGGCTCCGCAGTAGCCGTACCCCGTCGCAACCCCCGCACGATTGTTTGTTTCGCTATCATAATTGGAATCGCTCGGTCAGGTAACGTCTGGAACAACCGCGCGGTTATGTGTGTGTGTTTTTTTAAATTTTTTTATCCCCATTCAAGATTAGCGTAGGGCTCAACCGGAAGTGTGTTTCGCCACCGTGGCCGCTTTAATACGGTCAACGGCTGCGCGATTATATTTGACTTGAAACGGTCGTTATCCTCGCAGGTGTCATTGAACCCAGCCTTTCAAGTGAATGAAGTGGAATTTGCTCTTCAGAAGGTAAGCCATGCGGCCCGCATCGCGTTATTCCTGCTCACTTCACCACATTCCTGCTGTACTTCTGAAACAAAGTGAAACATGAAAGCACGTCGTTTGAAGACGGCTGAGTGCCGACAATACACATATGTCATACTGAACTCATCCAACCTTGTAATATATAACCAAATAGATCCGTTGTGTCCAGGTCCAGTGTAAAGCAGTGGTGTGTCCTACCAACTTTAAAAGCCAGATGTTTTGTGAGATGCTGAGGGAGATCTGCCCGGAGATCAACACGATGTCGGAAGGCATGATCAAAAGCTCCAGGTTTGACAGAGCTGTAGGACAGATTTAAACCGTTTATATATTCTATTGTCGTTACGGGTGAAAGAGATGTAAAACAACAACAACAACAAAAACACAATGTATAATTGATGCTGTTCAGGATGTAATATAGAAATACTGTCTTGGGTCTGCCAGGATGCCAGACCTCCGTATGGTAATTGTGACCGATAGCAGACAGCCAGGGATGCTCCACCTTGACGATGTGATGCAAGCAGGGGAGGGTCGTCACCGCAGAGAACTGATGGACCTGCAGAGCAAGCTGTCCTTCGACGATCCCATCAATATTCAGTTCACATCAGTAACCTTCAATATTACAACTTTTAACTTCACTTTTTTTTTTTTTTTTTTTTTTTTTAACGCGTGCATTGTATTGTATTAAATTCAGATCAAAAAGTATTTGCCTGTTCATTTTTTTTTTGTGTTAGGGTACCACTGGGAGACCGAAGGCAGCCACTCTGTCCCACCACAATATTGTAAATAATGCATACTTCCTGGGTCTCCGGATGGGTTATGGATGGAAAGTAAGTCCACGTTTGTCTCTTGATTGGAAGAAAACGCTGAAACGCGAATAACCTTATTTCGTGAATTCTCCACCAGCCTCAGGTGCGAGTGTGTGCGCCTGTTCCCTTGTACCACTGCTTTGGCTCCGTGCTCGGAGGCATGTGTATGGCAGTGCACGGTGTCACACTGGTCTTCCCTTCCACAGGATACAACAGCTGTGCCAATTTAGAGGCCATTCAGAGTGAGAGGTATGGCGATCGTCACCGATTGTACATGGCATCTAGCTGCATAGTAACATGCACTTTCATTGACTGCCATTCATGTCGTACTTTTCTTTGACTCGAGGTGCAATTTGGTCTACGGCACTCCCACCATGTTCACTGACATGCTTGGCCAACAGGATTTGCACAAGTACGAGTTGTCGTCACTCGAAGCTGGTAAGAAGACGCGATCTGTACGCACTGTTGTATTTTAACGTGTATTTTAAATGCACCCTTTTTGCATTCGCTGCTGCGTTTTAGGGCTCATGGCAGGTTCTCCGTGTCCTCCTGAGATTGTGAGGAAACTGAAAACAGAGATGAATATTAAAGAGATAACGGTGAGCAGATATATTTCCTTACCTCTTCACGCTACACTTAAGCTTAAGCAAAAAAAACAAACAAAAAAAACGACTTTTAAAAAAAATATATTTCGGAAGAAAGTCTAACGCTGTAACCGGAACCCTAACCCAAATAAGTGATGGTGTCGGCCTAACTTCAAGGAAAAAGGTGTCAGGGATCTGAAAGTTGGTGCGTGTTAACGTCTAACACTTTGTGTTACATGGCATTTATACGAAAAGGCCTATACAAATGGAGTCTGATGGATAGATGGATAGATAAGATAGATGGATTGATGTTCCCATCATGTTTTAACAGGTATGTTATGGAACCACTGAAAATAGTCCCGTTACATTTTTGGGATTCCCACAAGACAATGAGGACCTGAAGATAAATACTGTGGGGTGTATCATGAGTCACACTGAGGTATGCTTTTCCTTGTCACACACACACACACATTAATGTACACATCACTATAACACTCCGGCATACTGTTCACGTGTGTGTCTTAATTACAGGCTAAAGTGGTGGACCCTGCTACAGGGCAGATTGTCCCTCTGGGGGCCCCAGGTGAGCTGATGATCAGAGGCAGTTGTGTGATGCATGGGTACTGGGATGAACCCGAGAAAACCAGAGAGGTTCTCTCCGCAGACCGTTGGTACAGTACTGGGTAAGATGAATTTAGACTTTTTAGTGTCCATTGTATGCTGAATGTGAGAGGAAATACACAGGCATGTTTGTGCAACAGAAATGCTGTGTATACATTTTTTTTTTAATCTATATAGTGACACTGCCAGCCTGAACAGTCTGGGATACTGCCACATTGAAGGACGCATAAAGGACATGATCATCAGAGGAGGGGAGAACATCTATCCTGCTGAGATAGAGGAATTTCTCTACAGGCATCCGAAAGTGCAGGAAGTGCAGGTGAGATTTAAAACCATTAGAGGGCAGCAAAGAGTTACTCACTAGTTGATGGCAAAGATCCACCATCAAGGTATAATTTTGTACAAGGGCCTTAGCATGATATCGACAGTGGGGAGGTCCAAATGACATTTCCCCCCACTATATATATATATATATATATATCCTGCGAGGTTTTAATATCATGTGACAAATGCACTGCAGGTGTCCAACTTGACAGCAGCCCAACTGGCAGCTCTCGCCAACCGTCAAGGCAGATGGAAGTCAGATGTGGGAATGTGTGGACTACTTTTTTTTTTGTCTATGAAAATATATTTCTCACCATGGAGATGTCACAGGAAGAATGTGTGGTGGTAGGTTTACATGGTAAGTGTTCTGCTTCCCAGGTGGTTGGAGTGAAAGATGAGAGGCTGGGCGAGCAGATATGTGCCTGCATCAGGCTGAAGTTGGGCCAAACCTCCGGTGCGGACGAGATAAGAGCTTTCTGCAAAGGCCAGGTGAGAGGAGATGATGGATAAATCTGCTAACAGCCCAACATATTTCGAGCACGGTGAACGTTTTTTTTTCTCCCCCCCCCCCCTTAGATTTCTCACTTCAAGATCCCAAACTACGTGATGTTTGTAGACAGCTACCCTCTGACTGCCTCTGGAAAGGTAGGACATTTCTGCTTCAGCACCAACATCCCTGAACTACAAAAGAGCCGTCGTGATTTATGGTTGATTGGTTATTAAACTGAAACTGATCTGTTTTGATAGGTAAAGAAGAACCTATTAAAGGAGGCCATGGAGAAGAAATTAGGACTTTAAATTTTGTGGACCATGTTGGACTTTGTTGGAAAGAAGCAAATAAAATCAGGAACAGAACAGTGGAAGTAAAACTTTCCTTTACCAAGACTGTAACGGAGACTAATTTATTGATGAGCTGCAGAATGATAATAGAAAAAATTTTTTTTTTTGCTTTTGCTTCAGATTTATGGATATATGAAGGTTGGCTTTGGAAAATAACAAGTCGTCCTCATCATCTGACAGAATCCTCACAAAATTATAATATATCACCCAAATTGCGCTGCATTTTATTCATCTCAATCTTTATTTAAACAATTCTGACAAACAATTTGATATCGTAACACAATGGCTCGAACCGTTGTATGATAGTAAAAGTCATCTGAACACATGCCATACAGAATCTGAAATAAATAGGACCTTAATGCCAAATGTCACTGTACAGTGTGGTAGGCAAATTTACCATCTATACAAGCTATATACACGGACTGTAGAACACACTCGAGTAACAGGCTTCTACAGCGCCCAAAAGTGACATCGCATATTATTAAATAACAGTGACGCTGAGGAATTAACACGGATATGTGAAAGTGAGGGGGGAAACGGCTTCAGACGCAATTTTTAGTAAGTTAAATGGATGCAGAACCAATATCAAACCTGCTAAAAATCAAAGTCACGCCAAATTAACATACAAAAGCAGAGCAACAGATACTGCGCTGCATGACGCAAAGGCCACAAAGAACCATACATTTAGAAATATCCAGCAAAATAAATTGACGGTCTCAAAAACAAAAACAAACAAACAAACAGGTTCTTTCAGTCACTTTTGTTTTGATTATCTTTTTGTGTTGGTGGGGAATTTTATAGAGCCAAATTCAATTTCTCAGTAATAATCAAGATATCGCAATGAGGTAAATAAGCCTGCAACAAGGGAAGGAAAAAAAAAATGAAAAAAAAATATATACATTAAACTTTAATTTTTTATAAAAAAAAGGCAAAACTGTTCTCTTGAAAATGTCTGGATGTGCAGAGAGGAATACACTCGACGGCAGCGGAAACCTGCGAGGAGCAGCTCAACTGCAGGTTTAACCCAAAGAAGGAGAGAAAACCAGCAGATATTTTCCAAGACCGCTTCAGCAGCCAACAACAAGAGGAACGACTGCACGACGGCTACATGGCTTTTAACAAATCAAACATTCACTTCGGTCATTCTCCTGACGACGGGGTGTGTGTGTGTGTGTGTGTGTGTGTGTGTGTGTGTGTGTGTGTGTGTAACTTCCCCGACCTCACATTTACGCAAGCACACATGCAAGAAGACAGCAAATATGAAAATTGCCTTTTAAAGCATACCGAGATAAATTAATTCATATGAACATGTCCTTTTTTTTTTGATTTTTTTTTTTTTTTTTTAAATATAATACATTCTAAATAGAAATGAGTTTAACTGTGCAATTGAAGTGAAAATACAAGAGGGGATGAAGGTGAAAGAGGAAGCTGTGGTCTGTTGCGGACCTTTTGTCAGGGACAGCGGTTTTCGGATGAACCGCGGGAATCACTATGGTGACTTTTGTCACGTTAAAAGTTGACATCAAGAGAGCCAACGCATCGCAAGGACATTCATACGAGCAACTACGCAGTACAGCTTTTAGGCACGCGCGGGTACGTGGTAGGAGCACGTGCACGGATGACTGTGCACCTACTCATAGATGCACTGAGAGCTGCAAACTGGAGGCAAGTTCACTCATTCATTCATTCAAGGCTCCCTTTCACACGTCAAGTTTTAAAAATGCACACTCCTAAACACGCATCACTCTTCTTTTCCAACTCTTTCACTCACTCACGCACGCACACACGCGCACGCAGCACAAGCGTCCTCCCTGTTCCCACATGGTGTCGGGTGGACAGGCGTTTCAGTTGAGGTTTGTGTGGCAATGGACCCTTCACACACTCAAGGGCAGCAGGCTCGGCGGAGACACCGCTCTGGATGATGTCAAGGAGCTGGGGTCCAATCCGTTGACAGTGCTGCAATGGACACGTGGGCATGTACAGTGTTAACAAACATGGACTCGCTTGTCGGCCAAAACCATACAGACACAACGCACGGGTCGATTTCTGCTCAGTTGTTTTAAAAAAAAAAAAAAGAAAAGAAAAGAAAAACCAACAACCCGCAAGGACAAGCTGCTGAGAGACTTACGTTTTGTCAAAGTAAGTGGTATGTAGAGAGTGAGAGAACTTGGTGGCGTTGCTGTTGAGGAGTGTGCTGTTGTCTGTGGAGTAGTTTTTTCTTGCTGCTTGGTCTTTGGCAAAGTTTCTACAGGCCGCGAGTTTGGACTCCAAAGCCTAGTGACACAACAGAAAATACAAATCGGCATTTGGCCCCTTATTAACATCTTTCTATTGTCCTGCGGCAGAGGAGACATTATTCCTCAGTGTTCTGTCCCCTATTCAGAATTTGCAGGGACTGCATTTCCTTTGCGAGCCGCAAAGGTCCCGTATTGTACACATTTTGATTTCCGTTTCATTTTGATAAGGAGGCAGGTCCGGGCGCTATAAATTCGGCGAACGTGTCGAAGCGCTCCGTTCACAGATCAAATGCCCACAGTGCGTGTTGAGCGACTGTGCCGTTTGGTGTTTCTGCAAGTTTGCGACGTCACAAACCTAACACTCGGGTCACATGTTCACCCTCAGCATGGCCCGCTGTCTTCACTCATTATGCAGAAGGAAACGCGGCGCTGTTGTTCCCGTCGGGGAGCAGCGAGCTACAAGGCCGAAGAAAAGGCCCGGGCGCGTGTCACTCAGAAAAGAGTCAGCCAATCGGAAGAGAGAGAGAGAGAGAGAGTCATCGATATCAAATGTGCCTTAGAGACGCGCATACAAAACAGCCTCTTCTTAGTGCAGCTTCAGAGAGAGGCAGAAGAGATGTAAAACTACATTGAGATGGCTTCTGATGCTACAACAAAAATATCCTCTTGTGGATAAACGAGAGCGCAACGGAAAGACCAGAAAGCTAAGATACGGGACCTTTAAAATGTGAAGACGGAACAACACCTCCAAACACACCGAGACGAGAGAGAGAGAGAGAGAAGTGATCGGAGTAACACCTACCCCGACTTTCCTCAGGAGGTCGCCAACAATGTTAAGAGCCGAGATTCTAGCGGAAGGAGTGAGGGACGAGGTCGCGCAGCCGTTGGTCAACGCTGGAGCGGACGAGCAAAACAATTTGTTACACGTATTACCGAATTTTCCGTCCACGTAAAACAACAACAACAACAACAACAACAAAGAGTGGGATTTACCCTCACCTTTCGGGCTGATGAAGGGGTGCTCGCTATTCTTTCCTACGGGTGTTGCTGGGAGGGATAAAGACGCCTGGACTGCAGAATCCATCTGGTCTACGCCCAGGGTGGGTGAGCTCGGTGCCGACATCCTGTCCGTGG
Source organism: Brachyistius frenatus (assembly GCF_029030835.1). Lineage (NCBI taxonomy): Eukaryota > Metazoa > Chordata > Actinopteri > Embiotocidae > Brachyistius > Brachyistius frenatus. The sequence continues at coordinate 2,572,962 of NW_027210642.1, read as the reverse complement.
TCCGCTCCCGTACGGCCAGCTCCTGTCTCAGGTCTGCAGGAGACAAGAGGGAAACTCGTGAGAACCCTCGCGCAGATGACGACGACGACGACGGGGGCCCGCAAAACAAACCAAAAAAAACAACAACAACCCCATCTCGTCTTTACCTCGCGCTTCGTCCTTCAGCCTCTGCACAGACACGAGGAGGGACTCCTTCTCGTCCAGCTCGCTCTCCAGGAAGGCGTTCCTCTCGATGGCCTGGTTTAAACGGCCCTCAAAGTCTTCGAGAGACACTATCGTCGCCCTGCACACAGAGACGAAAGGCGCAGCCGTCTTACGAACCCTTCCGGTAGGTGAAATCGCCACAGCGTCCGAGCGCGGGTCGAATTCATCGTTTACTCATCGTTGCTGAACATCGCACGGTGCGGTGCGCTGACCTCTTGGCTCGCTCCAGGTCGTCGTTGGCCTGTTCGAGCTCTCGGACGTATTTGTTGAGCTGCTCCTTGATGCTGCGCGTCTGACCCAGGTCGTCCTCGAGCATCGAAATCTGCTTGTAGCTCTGGGCGTAGTGCTGCTCCAGCTTCTCCTAATGGCAACCGGCGGGATGAGAGGGAGAACAGGAGGGCGCGCGTGAGCGAGTCCGTGCGGAGAAACGGGGACGACGGCGACGCCGCTCGGCGAGCCACGTCGTCGTGGGAAAATAGCGTTTATATACAGTGTAGTCATTAACAACGGGAAGAGAGGGGGGGGGGGGGGGGGGAGGACGTCACAAGACAGTCAAGATGTTCTTCCACATTATTTCACTTTCAAAAGGCTCATTTGCCCTGAGGTACTTTACGGTACAGTTAGTGGCGGGCCGGCGGGCCTTTATTGTGGCCACCCGAGGCACAAAGACAGGGAAGTATCATTCATGGTCTCTGTGGTTCATTTTTAGCATTACGTGCAAGCGAGCGTGTTCACACGTTAGACCATGTGAACACGTTGGACCATGTGAACAATCGCGACGCTCGGATTGAATTCCTCGACGTAAACGCAATAACAACATGGAGTCAGCAACACACTTGAAGGAGCACACTGACAATGCAGATGGGTGTTCATGCCTGCTGTGATTAAAAGCCAGACTTGGCCTTCCAGTTTTCTATTTTTTCCCTTTTCATCCCGACATCCAATTAAGGAGTGCTGCAGGATTACCTCCGAGCGGGCCTTATAAAGCCTGCCACAAGACACCGGACCTTGTGCTCAGGATCCAAACGAGATCAGGCAGCCTCTTAAGTAACCGCACCATTCGGGTCCAAAACCCGCAGGCGACACGGGCAGCATGACTTCCGAGCTCAAATGCACTTCAGGAGGTTTACCTTGAGGTTGAACACCTCGTTTTTCAGTCTCTCGTTTTCAGTTTGGAGGTCTCGAAGCCGATGTTCAGCCTGGCTGAGCTGTGCCTCCAACTCGGCCTCCAGCTCCCGGCTCCCCTCCTGGAACTCCTGCAGCTCCTCTTGGGCTTCGTGGCAACTGGATGGTGCGCGCACAGACAGCGGGGGAGAGGGGGGGAGGGGGGGGGGACACACAGAACATAAAACGGTCATTGTCAAATACCAGCTACCCCGTTCACCGGCCACCATTCAACTCGGTGGAGCCGACTGGCTGAATGGACGGGGGCGTGGCGAGCTCTAGAAAACCGACAGGCTTTTTGTCCTGCAAGATGAGCCGAGCTCACGTATGTTCTAGCAGTTTGTCCAGAATCCAGAAATAAACCTGCGCGAAGAGCCGCAAAGGTATTTGTAGATTTTTTTATTTTTTATTTTTTTTTAACCTTCAGTCCCTTCCTCTGCCAAACGGGAAGCAGTGTACGGCTCAGCATTGTCGAGTTAAGCATTTTAAATATACAGCTCCGAAGAGACAGCTGAACAGTGACGGTAGGTGGTTCAGAACTGGCTCAGAAAAACAGGCGTGCTGTCGTTTGTCTTCAGCTGTGGGAAGGGTTAAAGGTCGCTCGCTCGCGCGCACGCACACACACACACACACACACACACACACACACACACACACACACACACACACACACGAGTAGTGAATGCAAATACGCACAAAACAACTCATGATGTAATTCCGATGTGTGTGCATTTATTTTGGTGAATAGGAAGGACAAATAAACTCGGTGACCTCTGAGTTTATGGAATCTCATTTTTTTTTTTTGTCTTGTCAAGATGGCACCGTGGTCAACACTGGTCTGAGATCAGCTGACTTGTGCCGGGATAATGGCCTCTCAGTGGCTCTACACCGCGCTGGAATCCATGAATCAGTTGTTGTGCGGGGTCGCTCCACACATACCAGCGTCACAGAGGCTGCTTCATCAGCACGCTGGACCCTGTAGCTTCTCTGTTTAACAGTCGAACTCATCCACCCTCGCGCTTCGTGGTTTAAAAATGACCAATTCTTTAAGTGTAAACGACGAACCTTTAAATACTCGAGTGTGCAAATTATCATTAAAACACGTGATCGCTGGAAATAAAAGTCTATTTCGCAATCTTTTAGATTAAAAGATATAAAAAAAATAAACTGCGAAATGTTCAAGTAGCTGAGTCACACCGAAATGGAAAAAGGCGGGTTTCAAAATACCCCTTCGTAGAGGGACCTTTTCAACGGGTAATCAATAGTGCTGATTGTCGCCACTGTCAGTAGCTTACTTAAAAAGGGCTCCTGAGAAAACCTATGCTTCCAAAACATGTGCGACTTAAAGTTTCCACGGGTTGATGTTTTTCCCAGATGTACCCACAACAGGAATTTCTGAAAAAAAAAACCAACAAAAAAAAAACCCCACCAGGATTTTAACCTCTTCTGTGCAGCTTTACATAGACGGACCTCGACTCCGCAAACAGAAAAGACAGACAGAACGGATTCAACGACAATTTACGCCACGCTCACGAGCACGACTGCTGCCGACCCCGACGTAAACGGGTCAGTGTTTAAGAAGTGAGCGATGAAGTCATTTCCTCACGAGGGAGCCAGCAGGCTTGCGGGTTTGTGATTTCACAACGTTTGTCTGGTCTGTTCAGCCTCATGAGGCTGAACGGAGTTCGTCTGCGCGGAGACTTTTTAAAAGAGAGATCCCAAGCCTTTTGAAAACATCTGATTATAGATAATGAGAAAATGACTGGGTTATCATCTCTTTCATAACCACAGACAAAAACCACACGTTCAGAAAATAATAACCCAACATGCAAGAATGAACATCTACAGCTTGTTGTCATGTTTATTATATATGGGGAATTGCTACCAATTCCTTTTCGTACAAGGCAGACCACAAAATAAAACATGACACATTGTTACATGAACCAACTTGCAAATATACGAGCTCGGTAGGCAAACGGTAATACAGAGAGCACATCTTCCCTTTAGCCGTAATATATGTTCAACGTGTCGTGACTGATCTTAACAATGACTTTATATATGGATAAAAAAAAAAAAAAAGGTCATGCTGGACAGGGCAGCTCACACAGACATGCAATGTTGTTACATGAGAAATAAATGTCACCTACCTCTTCTTGTATTTGAGGGCTTGGGACTTCCAGTAATCCACCTCCTCATCCTTTGACGTAAATTTGGGAATCATCTCTGTGTCCATGTCAGAGCACCCTGAGGATTAAAAGAGACATTTTTATGAGCTTTGCAAGACAATTAGCAAACTAGTAGGTGACTCAGAACATGGCACAACACTTTCACTACACGTCTCCTTTGGCATGTGGAGTCTGGCAGGGATGGATTCCTTTCTTATCTCGGAGGTGAGCAAATCGAGGCGCCGAGATTTCTATCAATCCTCCACGCAGACCAAACGATCTCGCTTCAGTCCAAAATGAGAAACAAAAGCCAGATCGGTCAGGTGACATCACCCTTTCATCCATTAATGAATCAGTGACTACAGCCACCGCATCTGGGTAAACATTTTTTTTTTTTTTTTTTTTAATGACTGAAATAACACACCGTGAGTTTGCAGAGTAAAAGAGGGCCTCATTAAATCATTCCATTTTTAACCTCCTTGCAGCTCAACTCATGTGATGCCAATATAACCAATTCATGAACAACAATCTAGATGCTAATTAAGTGTGGCTAATACCAAATGGATCAAAGCTGTCTGCAGTAGCCCAGTTTTGAAGTTCTAACCATGTGTTAAAAGTTTGTCGTCGTCCATCCTGTTTGTAGAATTTGCACTTTAATAGACATTTGTTCCTCTTTTCTGGTGAGCTGTGAAACGCTGCTTTCCTCTATGATCTCCGTGGGCCTCCACGGCTGTGTTCAGGAAATGATTAAACACATCTGTGTGAGTTTATGTGTGTGTAGGGAGGAACACAGCTGCTGCCACCATCTCTACCACACTGCTGCAGCTCCAGGAGTATTTAAATCCGACCATTCCTTAAAAAGGATTTCCTGCAGACAGGCCCGGCAGCCAGTCGACATAACAACGGGAAACTCCTCAGCTGACCTGAAGGTCAAACAAAACATGCTCAGCAGTTTTGGGCAATTACTGTAACGAGTATTGTTATATTTTCGACTCGACGAGCTTGGACTCGGGAGCTTTTCCCTTCAAACATTCCTCCCGAGACGTCGTCATCGACAGTCTACCGACTACAGGACCCTCACGTGTCTGTACACAAAGTAAACGAGAGACCAAAAATACCATAAAGGGATGGAGAGAGAGAGAGAGAGGGGAATTCTTTGAAGTTGCTACCGACGTAACATGTTATGTTATGTATCATATGACGGAGCCTTAACACCGCTGCAGGGAAGTACCAAAAACATTTCCTTTAATGAGGGAGACCAGACATAGCACATCTGCGTTCATTGTGAAGCTGAAAGTCCTGAGCTGCTTCCTATCGATCCCTGTAGGTCTTCAAAAGGCACGATGGACAGGAAACTGTTGTCACGGTGACACAGCTCAAAGCCCCACAAAAAAAAAGAATTTTTTTTTTTATTTTTTTTATCCCACAGCAATGACAGAAGAGTAAAATAAAAGATGTACCTTTACCAAAGCTACAGTATTTCACGCATGAAGGACAGATGAGGACTGCGGCACTTTACAGGCAACATAATACATCACTTAGGAGTTGGATGAAAAGGCTAAGCCGTATCACGTAACGGGTCAAGCGCGGAGACTCTGCCAGGACACATGACAGTTCCCGTTATCTTTCGTTGCAGCATCCTCTGGAGCGGTTTCAGAACCGACCCCCCAGATCTGTTTGCCTGCTCTGACAATACCAGGGACAGCAACGCTGGAGCCACGTGGAAATTACAGAGAAGGGGAAGGGGGTAAAAGAGAAATGAGAGTTTCCTTTTCCACATTGTTGTTTCTACATCCTCTTTTACTGCAGATGACAGAGAGCTGAATCAGAATTTAAATGACGCTTAAAGGAGGAGGGGGGGGGGTCACATTGTGACACTCAGGGGGACGGAAAGATAAAAGACTGGAGGAACATGATAACTTTGTATGGATCTTTTAATCCATCCTTTGTAGTCGTGATGGGTGTGGTGGTGGTGGTGGTGGTGGACCTCCTGACCTAAAACTATAACTTTGGTCCTCCGGGTTATGGATTTGCTCGTTTAACTAAGGAAAAGCCAAAGGTCGAATATAATGACGTGAACACAATAAAAAAAATCAAGAGCAGGAACCTCAAACCGTAAAACTGACAAAATGGCATTCATCTCAAGTTGATAATAGAGCAAATACACACGTTGTCTTAAAGATTATAAACCGATGCGCCCCCTGAATAAACCGACCGGAAGGCCAGATTTAGCTAAACAGCGACAGGTTGTGGTTTAAACTAAACGCTCCTGGCAGTATGTCGATATCTGACACTCCGTGGTTTGACAGCTCAGAAGATTAGGTTAATGCCAAAAAACAAACAAACAAACAAACAAAACTGTTAAATACAAAAACACATATACAAAAAAAAAAAAAAAAAAAAAAAAAAAAAAAAAAAAGGGAAACGAATGGCGTACGAAGCAAACATTTAAGTGGACGCTCTCGACGTTTAAACCTCTTCGAGCTCATTACGGGAACACGTCGAAGATTAAAACACGCGACAGCGGAACAGTTTAACGAGTAAGTCGGTACCTGCTCATGTCAAGTCGCCTTCCAGCCGGTGTGACAGCAAACAACACGAGCGCACACCTCCCCGGTCCCGGGCCTCGAGCGATACTGAGGTAGCCCGAGCTGTGTTTAGGAAATTGCCAACGCGTCTCCCGGAACTAACGTAAATCCTGACGTGCGCGCAAGCGCGTGCTGACGTATGTTTCACGTTTACGTCAGAACTGGGGCAGAGCCGCTGTAGAAGTAGATCTACTAGAAATCAACCACACCTGCTTTTTCCTGTTTCTTTTTTTCCGGGCAGTAGATTTGTAGCGGTCTAAGTTTTCATTGTAACCGCAGGGTGGCACATGATTGCCAGAGAATAAACCAAAACACAAGTGACTGGGAACGTCGTGATTACTTATGAGTTGTGATGTGCTGTCTTTATGCCGGTTTTGGTTAGTTTTTTTGTTATTGTTGTTGAAATATTGCAATATTGTAATTCATTAATTAATTATCACACGATACAGAAATGTCTCTTTTAGTCTTACATCCTCAGGTTTTTTTTATTTTTTATTTTTTTATGATATCACTAAACAGCTATCATATCATAAACCACCTTTGAGCTATAGGTAGGGCTACAATGACGATAGAATAGAATCGAATTTATGTTATTCCTCCATTTAAGAAGTTTGTCTCACAGAGGACACCAGTTAATTTGAAATCATCTACTTAATCGACTTTATCACAGCTACACAGTGGCTTAGGGTGCAGTTTTGACATCGATTAGACAGATGCGTCTTGCCAACCCTTCAAGAATGTCAGCCGGCCCTATAAGTGGTGCCATAGAGGAATATGCAGCCACTTGAACTGCCAGTAGGGGAACCAATCAGTCAAGTCGCTGCTGCCACAGGTGGCTGGCCCTGTTTTTCAAGGCGTCACTCTCACTTCCACCCTCAACCAAAAGCAGAGAAAAGTCATGTGTTGAGGAAAAAGAACTTGGGAGAGGACTTCGTACCATAATGACCGATAGTCTACTTTTAAATAGGCTACCTTTGTAAATAATTCAGTAGTAAAACGCTAAATGGCACTTTACAGAGACGATAGCCAGGAGGACGCACGAGAATGTCCAGTGTGCTATGAGTGTCTTTCGGGCACTGAACGGACTTTGAGCTGCGGGCATGTGTTCTGCCACGACTGCCTGGTGAAAACGCTGGTCAGCATCAACAGCGATGGGAACATCAGAGACACAATCGTTTGCCCCATCTGCCGACATCTTACGTTTATCAGAAGACAAAAGGAAGCGCTGGTGTCACTTGTAGCAGACAAGGATCCAAATGAAGGGCAGACCCTGGAGGTGCCTCTTCCTTTGCCACCTGGACAGGTCCAGGGCCCACGCCGTGTCTCCTGGGACAGTTTACAGAGTGGAGTTAATTGGATTTCTCGCTGTTTTAGGAGCATCTCCCAGCTAGTCGGTCGACAGAGGTTAATCAGCCCCAGCCACAATGCATCTCAGATCTTCATCATAAGCGGTCAAGGTCGGCCCATGGGTGAAGAAGATGCGCTCAGTGTGGTTATGACTGCGGTTCAACCGCAGCGCAGGAGAAGGCGCAGGATTTGCACAACAGCACGATGCTTGTTCGTCTTGCTGTCGATTTTTACAGCACTCGCACTGGTGGCTGCAACTTTACCCTGGATTTTACTGGCGTAGCCCAGTGATAAAGATGTCTGGATTAAAGTGCCAAACAGGACATTTAAAGAACCATTTCCTCGGAATGTTATCCACCAGTTATACAATGTGTGTATTTGTCTTGACTGATCAAAAATAATGTGTGCAATCATTTCCACTGAAAATGTACAAAGGTATTAAGATGCAGCCTGCTTAAATGGAAATCCTGTATCATCATGCTGTTTCAGATGTGTTCAGGTTACTCTCGATTCCTTCCCTGGTTTTACGAAAGAGTGAGGGAGTTTATTTGCTTGACCAGGTCCTTTTATGTGCATTACCAAGCAACAGTCTAAAGTAAAGATTAGGAAAGCCTTGACAGCAAAGTCTTTTGTTTTACATTCCTGTCTCTGACATGTTCAACCTGTTTCATGAGAAGCAAACTTGCAGGAAATTTTGAAATTTTCAAGCCAAAAGTTATTAAATCCAATGAAAGTTGGCATTAAAAGTTCTAATTCAACAATAGAAATAATTCGTTAGAAGAAAATCAATAAAGGATAAACCCTTTAACCCAAATGTTAAAGCAGCTCAATTCATTTGTTGTGTTACCCTGTTGTTAAATAGCCTGTTTCCAAGCAGCAGACCATAACTTTGTGGCACAGAGCAACAACCCCTGTCCCCTTTTCAGGACTGTTTAGTGTATCTGCATTTGTCCTCAAAATAACATGAGGATGCTACCTGTGGTATGAGCTCCAAATCACAAGGAGAGTTTGACATTTAAACAATTCTCACACCATTTCAGTTTTCAACTTTAATGCTTTGCAAGTGGAAACATGTTTAAAATAGATTGTTGTGGGGACTTGGTGAGCGAATTAAACCCCATGGCATCCCACACAAGATGTAACCAACTCCCTTTGTAAGACAGTGTAAAGAGAGACGCCTTTAAAACTTCCAGTGAGAAATAATTGATGCACGGCAGTCTGAAGGAGATAGACAGCAGATAGCGATGAGCTGCGCCTGGCTGTAAGGAGAGACATTGCTCAACTGTAGCATTAGATTACTACCAACTCCATCAGAATACAGATTGAGACAGGCCACAGAGACCTGGGTTTAAAATGAGAAAACATGGAAGTTATATAACCATTACAAGATGATGTGGCAAGGAGTAGAAAGACAACTAATGTTGACTACTCTTGAGTTGCACTGCATTACTTAGCCTGCCAAGGGTGGAGATTCATAAATTTAAGACTGGCTCTCGGAATGAGCTTTGTGTCAGTATCACCACCATCCAGTCAAACGTGTACACTCCTAGTTTTCCCCTTGTGGCAAACCTTCAGCGATCCTGCCGGGCCAGTCATACAGGTTACACACCTCATGAAATGTCTGCTTTTCAGCTGTACCTGGTTTCTCAACATGTGTATTTAACGATGATAATAATAATTTATTTAATTTGATGAATCTGACATTTTAGATCATACTCTTGTGGGTAGTTTTCATATCAATGGAAGAGCCCTCATTGAACATAAAGTTGTAACTGCACGAAAGTCCCAAGGCAACGAGATAACAGTGCTGAAATTATGACAGCATCAAGAGTGAGAAAATGCTAAATTAAACAGGTGTTCAAGTTTCTAGATTAGTATGCACTTGCTATATGCCATACAGGTTAAGGCAGTGGTGGAAGATGTACTTGGATCATAAAGACAAAATAGATACACACACCTGTTTTTCTTTCTTTTGGACTTATAGATAGCCTACTGGACGTATTTGGGTCTAAAAGTTATTGAATTCAAACATATGACGAGGAAGAGTTGTCTTTGATAGAGTTGCTGACAACTCAGACATCTGAAACATGACAATGGAACCCAGCTAGATGTTGTTTCTTTGAAAAAAAAAAAAAAAAGGTCATAAACAGATGTCAGATCCATATAACAGAGTAAAAACAACGTTTTTCTTAAAAAAAAGAAGTGGTTAATTAATTAGCAGAAAACAGAAACACTCAAGTTATGAGAAGTATAAGAACCTCAAAACTGTTATTAAGTGAAGTACTTCAATAAATAAATATCTGTCATCAAAGATCATCAACTGTCCAACTTAAAAATGATATTTAAAAAAAAAAGAAGCAATAAAACCCACATTAACCAGTTGAGATTATTAAAAATGTAGAGTTTAATATATATATATTTATTTCTGACATTCTGATAAGGATTGCAGGTAGGCTTCACAGTACACACTGTGTTCCACTTGATATGCTAAGCAGAGGAGGAAGGGGTGGGCATGGTGGGCTTGACAAGCGGCAGGATTTGTTTGTACATCAGTAGTGAAAGCAGAAGGAGGCAGTACATCCACAGGCAACTTCCACTCCTCCACCGTATTGCTCAAAAACCCCACAAAGGACCATTTGTTGCGATCCACATTCTCCAGAATCCATCTATACATTTTGTTCATGTTACCCCCTCTTACAATCCCTAAAAAGACAGTGATTGACACAAAATGTGGATTATCAAAAGACTATCTAAGCGCATGCATGACACTTTTTCATGTTTTCCTTTTTTTTTTTTTTTTTTTCCCCCTAAACCCACACACACAAAATGTAAACAAACTGGGCTTCATGTTAGACCAACATACTTAGTGATGAGGTGAGTTAGGAAATCCAGCCCTACAGTAGTTGAAATGCGTAATAAAACAATATATCAGTGTACCATTTGGTGCAAAAGGTTGCTGTAGAGTTCATTTACTGGCAAAAATTAGACATGTGATGAAAGTATGACACGGGTACAGGGGGTACAGATGTTTGTTTTTCCCTTGAAGCAGCATAATAATCACACCTATAATGAATATGAATGCATGCTTTTAGGTGGCTGTAAGTTCCAGTTATGATGCACAAAAGCATTACAGTAATACTGCCCTGTACTGGTAATAATACATGCCAACAGGCCTGAATTAACCTTCATTCAAACACTAACTCCCATTTGCCCTGTTAGTTATTACAAAGTCAGGCGTTTAAAATCTGAGCTTGTCACATTCAGAGATACCCCTGCCTCCTCTTAGAAATGTATGGATCCAGCACAGAAAATAAAATCCTCAAGCACACATTGATTATGCCTATATAGTTCCAAAAAACAACCAGTGTGAGGGCACTTGCAATTGTTGTCAAATAATTACCACAACTATCAATATAATCAACATTACCAAAATCTTCATAAACATAATCCATTGAGAACACACACTGTGGCATTACCATAGATCACTTTAGGAGAGAGATTCATAGAGAATTCATTTAGTCAGAAGTTAATTCACACTTTAAAAAAACAACAACAACTTGGTAATGAAATTAATGGCTTCTGTAGGTTTGGGAGGGGTAACTGACCACTACTTGGACTGAGGTGGATCAGTAGACACTGTAATTGCACTTTAATCGACAAAATTATTGTCCTACGACGTTTTGTATGGATTTAAAAAAAGTGACACTGCAGCAACTGTTATCTAGTGAATTTGATCATTTCTAATTCATTTTCTGGGGTGAGAATAACAAAGGATGTACATTTTTCAGAATTTAGACGTGTGCCAAATTTGACTATATGCTTTCTAGACTTAGCATAGTCAGTCCAAAAATATGGGACTACATTTATCGTCATTACAAATCAATAAAATGGTCCAAGTGGGTTCAAATTAATCTGATTATTTACACAGAATCGCTGAAGTAAAAGCTTTAAGAACGATGAAAAGATAGGGTATCGGTGTGTAACTCATTAGTGCTCCATGTCTGAAGTCAAAGCAAAGGAGACAGAATTGGAACTGATTCCAAGCAGAAACAACATTTTGCATTTCTGCTGCAGCATCGTAGTTACCTGGTTGGAGTTAAAGTGAAAACTTATGAATCTACAGTAAACCTGTTCATTGTGTGCAGGGACAAAAATAACATCAAATTTTTAATCATTACATTTTCTACACGATAAATATCAGCACATCTATTATTATTATTATATATTCCAGATATGCATTTTACATATACTTTTCCTCTCAGCTTTATATACATCAATCTATGTACAGTCTTTGTATTTACACTAGGGGTCAAAGGTCACTGAACCTGAAGCACTTGAAACAAAGTTTAAAGAGAGACTCATACGAACCTAAAGGCAGTGAAGTCATCCATCCATTATCATCAAACTGTAACGGCACAGGGGTCGGGGGGTGGGGGTGGGGATCTAAAGTTACTTTCCATGGTGAAAAACAACACTTACACTCACACAAAGTCAGAAGCAGGTCGATCACATCAGCTCGTCATGCAAACACATCATGGAGCTTTCTTCCTAACTGAGTAACTGATGCAAGTACAAAAACTTGAATTACAATCACATTCTTCTCATACTGTGCTGGTATAAAGTGAGTTAAAGTGAGTTTGCCTATATAAAGGTAAATGTTTCACAAAAAACTACACTTGTAATCTGTGATTGAAGAGGGGAAGTAAAGCTGGGGAGGGAGGGTGACACTAAGAATAAAACTGCATTACATTTTTCATCCTGCATGCAAAGCCTGACTCGGAGGGCTCAGCATGTTGCTAATGTGCGCAAAGCTCGAATACCCTGTGAGCGATATGTAACCGGATTACGCTCTCTGCTCCACCCTGAGGACTGGGCTTTGCTCCTATAACCATGTCAGTCTCTGAGTTTCCCTAACCAAAAGTTGTACAACTTGTGAATATCATATTGCAATTTGATTGCATGTTCTAATAAGGCGAAAGAAAAGATTGAAAAATACACAGAGATACAGAGCACTGCATCAAAAAACAAAGATGACCAAAGCAAAAAAAATAAAATAATAATAATTGAAAAAATAATAATGTAATACTCATCTATATTCCAGTCTTTCCTCCTAAAGGCAACTGTTCCTCCACTATGGCATTTCGGTGGTTTTCTTTGTAGTCACATTAATGTACTAGCGAGCAGTTGTAAAAGATGAGGGTTCATGTTCTGGTTTCAGGTGGGCATTGGCGAGGCCAGTTGGCGTTTCCATCAGAACTTAATGGCGGCACTTAAAGAGTTTGTACAGCCATAGGGGTGCTGGTAAATGATGCCTTGGGGGTCATAGGTCATAGAGTGGTGCTCTGGGGCTCCTCCTCAGGCACAGTGTCCCCCTCTGGAGAGTCTGTCACTGCCATGGACCTCCTGCAGGGGGCACCGCTGAACTCATCGATGAGGCTGTCCAGATTGACATTGATGGAGGGGATTTCATAATTGAAGATATCTAATGGTGAGCATGATGGGAGAGGTGAGTGTGATGAGCAGAATAGTGGAAATGGTAATGATGAGCATTAGGAGGAGGAGGAAGAGGAGGAGGAGGAGGAGGGGGCATATGATAATGATAATGAGGTGTAAAAAAAATGGAAGAGAGCAGAAATAATATTAATCGTTTTGAGTCTGAACTCATGGTAAGTGGCATATGATATCTGCCCTGATTGGAGGAATCAGTAGATTACATGTGCTTCACATTCTACACAGGGATGTTTTCAGTGTGGTGCTAGTCACACCAGCGAACCCGGTGGTGACTCGTGTAGTAGCATGTCACAGCTTTTTTTTGTGTCTTTTGAGACAACAACAACAGGTATTTTGTCAGGTAAAATACAATAATCGGTCAAAATGACTGCACAATGACACATTAGACGTTTACAACAATGGCCAGGTAAACCAACACAGAGGCAACAAGATGTGTGTGGAACTCTGTGGAGAAAAAAATGGCACCAAGACACCGAGTGTCCGTAAAGTAACGATGGATATCTCATGAGGATTTGATATAGTACTTGCCGAAAATATAGATATTTTAATGTGCGGCTCCATTTACTGGAAAAACAGAGACTGATGACTACTCCTGTGTAGGAATGAAATGGAGCGTGGCAGTGTAGTAAGAGGAAGCAGAGGTTATAAAAAGCAATGAACCTGCCAAAGGAAGAGTGAGGGTTACCTGCGGCCCGCTGATACTAGAGGCAGGCGCGTTGAAGGGGGATGTCTGCCAGCATAGGGCTGAGAATGGGGGAACAAAACGAAGGGGGGCTTTAAGATGGACCTTTGTAAGCGATGGCGTCTGCAATGTGAGCGCAGTGTGGTGCACTCTGGGAAGTCCTTAAGCCATGCATTTTGGTTGAACTACAACGCAGTGCAAAGAAACAAACCTGCTAAGAAGGAATAGAGAAAATGTTCTGAATCGAGAGCTACAGGTAGTTTGAGGCAGGCTGCAGGAGACCCCAGAGGCATCCACAGTACGAGGCCAGGCAGTGAGATGGAGTGCATGGGGCGGGGGGCGGTCTGGCTTACCCTAAAAGTCCCCCTCACACTTAGCCCACACTGAATCCCTGGCCTCACACAGCTGCAAGGTACACAATAGTAGCAGGGGGAACAAGAGAATGATAAATATAACAAAGTGACAGAACGACTGGTATATATTGACAGAACACCTCATCATCAGAACATCATACTGTAGATATACTGTGGGGTTTGTCTGGCTAGGTTTCCACGCCTGCTACACAGTAAGAGACACTTGACTGGTGTGAACTGCGTAAGCCTCTGACCTACCTCTGCCGAGTGGGGGTCTGGGTAACACAGATAAAACAGAGAGCACATGATGAATCTAATGGCAACTTCCATACAAGCAGGACGAGCTATGCTTCTCTGATGTTTCCACACATTACCCAGAAACATCATCACATAACACAAGCAATGAATTCAAAGGTCAGGAGGTCTGCTCGCTGCGGTAGCACAAAAATGCTAATATTTACATGTTCTCATTCTCAGGCATCTGTGTCTACAAGGCAACTTTTATTCATTCAGCCGTTTGTTTGGGAACAGTCGATAAAGGGGACGGGTATCTTTTATGTCCTACAGAGTCCTACACTCGTCCACCGTCTCCATTGGACAGAGCCACAGCGAGTCTGAGAGAGGGCCGCTGCAGCCCCACCTGAGGTGGCGGTGGGGGTGGGGGTGTTGTTGCCAAGGGCTGATGTTTACCTGTAGACATGCTCTCCCCAGGAGACAGTCCATCCAGGAGGCCCTGCTCCAGGGGCTGGGGAACTGGGGCCATGGCCGGACCAGTGAGCCCCGGGGGGGCTGTGGGCGGCTGAGGAGGGGGCAAGCTGGGTCTCTGCCTGGGCTTAGGGGCAGGCCGCGACTTGGTGAGCGTCCCGGTCAGGGACGGTGGGGACGAAAGGCAGTGGGGGGCCCCCAGTGGGGTCTGCCCAGGGGAGGACGGGGGTACCTGCCCTGGAGGACAAGTCAGTCCATAAGGGGAGGGGGTGCTGGGAGGTGTGGGGGACAGGCTGACCGGTGACGGCTGACCTGTGGACTGATCGGACATCCCTCCAGACTGGCCGTAAGGGACCTTGGGAGGCACGGGGGCCAACTTCTTGGAACCTGGAAACACAGGACACAGACATATTACAGCTTTCTGCTAATATATATATAAAAAAGATCCTTTTAAACTTAAGAAAGTCAGAATAAGTTCAGACTGAGAGGGACTGACCTTTGCGCAGGGTGTGTGGACTGTGCTCTGTGGAGTGGGGAGACTGACTGCTGCTCTGAGGGCTGCTGCTGGGGGGGACTGTTGGACCTGCCACCTGGATGGCTTTGTGTCCAATTACAGGGGAAAGCTCTTTACTCTTCAATGAACTGAAAAAGACAGGCGGACATTAGTATTGGAATCGTATCAGACACAGTATATTTGTGAGTGTTGAAGTGTTTTGGACCGTTTGTAAACCACGTGGACATTACCTCAGTGTCACAACAGCCACTGCCACAATCATCACCATCACTGTTTCACTGTGTTTAATTGCATGGTTACCAACATTAGAAGTTTTTGGAATCCAAGAAAACGATATCAAGCAAGGCTACTTCAAGAGAAGCAAGTCAAATCTCTTTCGGTGAATGTTTACAGACCAAACAGCGCCCCATTGAATCTTTCCATTCTATTTTATCCTTCTTTATTGAATATGCTTTTGCCTTCATCGTGTTGCATTTTACGCATTAATTGTCGTACAGAATATTAATTGTGTTGTTATTATGAATATAATAGCTGCAAATATAAGACTTGATTCATATGGATATATACCCACAAGGAGCCCCCATTTTTCAGTGTCGGAGTCACATTTAGGATGATGTGACCTCCCATTAACTGCAATCTCCTGCAGTTCCTTTGAGTCGTGTGTCTTCAACAAATAAGCCATGTGAATGGCACATCGTGGAGCTGCCAGATCTCAAGGAGGAGCATTATCCAGCGAGCTTGTTCTGACCGCTGACAAAGATTTGCTGTAATGATTCACACTGTCCTGTGTGGTTGTAACACTGAAGCCTTTATGAGTCAGGAAGCTGCAAGAGTCACTCTATACAAACTCAGCACTTTGGGAGTAGCTGCAAGATGCTTATGCTGTATGCAGATATTCTATACTGTACTGCACTGCTCACCAGGCCATAATTGCTGAAAGCGCACTGCATTACTAACCTCGAAAATGTTCCTTAAAAGCGAGACTTTTTCTGTGTTAGTTTGTAAAAATTGTTGCATCGTCTGCTACATAACCAGCATCAAACTGAGCGCTATATAAGCCAGTAACATCCTTGGTTGCTAGGCAACCCCCGTGACAGGCATCCCCGGACAACCTTGAATGTCACAGAATCTGAGGTATGTAACTTGAAAAGGGAGGGGGAAAAAGCAAAAAGAAAACATGAGCCAGCGAGCTAGAGGAGAAATACAGCTGCCACTGTGATGCATCCATAGTGGCCTGGGTGTGTTGTATTTACCTAGACAGCCTGGGGGGTCCTCTCTCTCGGACACATGGACAGGCAGCCCACGGCGGGGGCGGGGGCGCGGACGAAGGGAGGCTAGGGGGGTTGCCAAAGGTCTGGTCATGGCGGGTTAGTACCAAGGGGGTTTTGATGTAGAGTGGCGAGGCATTAGTGTCTGGTGGGGGGGCATGCGACATGTCACCAGGCGGGCTGTGCTTGGGGAAGTGCAGACAGCTAGGTTTGGGGTTCGAATTGATGTCAAGTGACGAGGAGGACGAGGAGGAAGAGGAGGAAGGGGGCGGGGCCGGAGGAGTGAAGCCAGACCAGCGCAGCGGGGGCGGGGGTGAGCCGGGGGGCTGGGACTCGGGGCCTGGTGCCACGGGGCGAGCGCAGGGGGGAGGTTTGGGATAGAAGTGGTGGGGGCCAGAGTGGCATGAGGAGGTTGGGTAAGGGGGGTGGCCGGTCCTCCCCTGGGGGTGGGTGGGCATGAGAGGTGTCCGGCCGATTGGGCGACACGTTGTCTGAGCTGTAGATATCAAGAGAATAGACAGCACAAAAGAAACAGCTCTAGTGACAGAACAGGGAAACGCATTGGAGCGATATAGGATAAGCTGTTTTGATGATTAGGGTGTGTTAGTGTGTTAGTCGGGCCGTAGCCAAAAACAGGAGGAAAAAAAATGGAAAGAAAATTGCATTTTAGGGTGGGCAGTGGGCACCAAGCTTAGCACACAGTCAGCTTAGTGCAAATACGAAGACAAGCACAAAAAAACAGCAAAGAAAAGAAAGTTGTATTGCCAAAGGAAAAGAATACAGTGTGTAGGACTTCCTCTGTGATCACCTTGTGTCTGCACACTGCATCGAGCTGTGAGGATCTTTCTCTGGAGCCAAAGCGCTGGTCTGTAGCTTACAGTACTGTCAAGCTGAGCTGGTGACTGAATATCTCCTCACTGCTGGATGTAGAAACCCTATCGGCCCTAATCCTATATGACTTGTTTGCATCACAGGTCCTGCAGTCAGCCCAGGGCAGCGTGAAACAGACACAAAACCCTTTCAATGGCTGAAAGAGCCACAGGAGATGAGGGGAAAGCCAGCCAAGCCAGAAGCCATATTATCTCTTGTCTGCCACACAGGCAGAGCCAGTGACCATGAGGTGATTATTCATGTGCTTAACTATGATAATGGTACCAAAAAATGGTGAAATCAGTCGCAGTGTCAACAGAAAAAGAAATCATTCATGACCAAAGCTGAGAAAGCCAAGCCACGGCAATGGGATACTGGATATATTAGCATGCTCGCAAGGAAGCTGAGTGCCATGTACAGAAACAAAACTTCCATGGAGTATTTGGATTGAAACCCTTTAAAGTTCAAAATGTGTCATTATTACTTTAAAGATTTTACCCACAGTGACACAAACCTGACAAAGGGACTCAGGGAAAACTTAAGTAATGTAGAGAGTGTGAAATCAATATAATACAATGAGATCTGAATAGAGAGGCATTGCAGGTTAATGGAGGTATGACTGACAGAGCCAAAGCTCTTTATCACAGAGAGCTGGTAATGTTGGTGAAGATGATGTCAATAAAAATGAGCAGGACTGGACGCGAGAGGAGGGGAAAAAGGGACAGCGTTTCCACGGTGACTTACCAAATCCTTTCTCCAGGCGGCGGCGTGGTGGACGGAGAGGTGGCGAGCTCTCCGGGCTGCTCGGGGATGAGCGTGTCTGCGGGAGAGCCGGGGCCTTGCATGCCTGGAGGGGTGGAGGAAGCCTTTCGCACCAGCGTGGACGAACCCTTACGAGACACCCAGGAGGTATCCATGACCCGGACGCCCATACTGGAGGCACACACATGTACAGAGTCATGTATGATGATAACAAAAGCACTAGAAGTGAGTGAGGGTAGTCAGGAAAGAAGTGGGGCAAAAAGGAATGATACAGTACCTTTGTATCTTCCTAATGCTGCGTTAGTAGGGGAGAAGAGAGGCAAAAGGGATATGAGGTCATAAGTAATGCACAAGTGGTTCACAATCCCAGACTACAACCACTCAGTGTATATGATAAGGAGATGAGAGGAGCAGTAGGGATGTTCCAGAGGTGAGAGGATGTCTGACCACATGACCAGTGCGCATTTATCTACCAAATGCCAATTACAGTTTTTTTTTCTAATTAAACCTGTTTAATCTTAGAAAAACACAAACAGATACAGCAGAAGCTTTTTTTTTTCTAAGCTACTCATTACTTGAAATAGATAAAAGCTATTTTCTGTCCCCACATACTGAATAGTGGCTGATTATTTGATACACAAATTTAGATCGATGCCTACAATATTACAGCTCTCTCTCTTAATTCGATGGGGTATTTTGTCAAAGGCATCAATTCTAATTCCTGCAGTGATTTTCCACCGGCTGGTTGAATGACTCAGGCCAGGTGACGCGCTCGCCAGACTGTGAACGAGGAGCTGGGTGTGGGAGGATGGAAGGATAGGATTGGGGAAGTATTTCCTGAGAAAGAAAAAAAAAAAGAGCTAGCCAGCAGCTCTCCATCAGAGACCTGTTGCCATAGAGACGATGCCACTCAAGGCAATTCAGCCCCATGTATTCAAATGAGACCGGTTTCCAGCTTCCTGTTGATGAAGCCTGATAATAGGGGGTGTAGTTGTATGAGATGCAGCATATAGTAAGATGATCACCACTGTTGCCTATGCAGGCTTCTGGCTCACTGAAGTGAAAACTTCAGATTGCAGGATGTGTAAATACTCCACAATGCTAATGGGTTTTTAATGTGCACGTGTTGCTCTCATCAAACAGAAGAATTCAATATCAGTTGCCTGAGTGGAGACGTGGGTGGAAGGAGAGAGATGAAAGCGGAGTGAGAGGTGGGCAGCAGAAGAGCACACTTTGGCATCATACCCATCTTTCTTGTAAAACTCCAGCATCATGTTGTCGGTGGCGACACTCAGTGGGCGTCGGCTCTGGTCGTGCTGCTGCTTGCGATCGGACTGGTCCATGTCTGGCGAGGGCATGGAGCTGTAGTTGGAGTTGTGGTTGGTGTGGATCGGGCTGCCGTAGCTGCCTGTCAAGTTGAATTCAATCTCTGAGGGAGGAGTAGTCACACAATCAGCAAATAGTATATTGTATTGACAGTTTTTATAAGTATGTGTGTTTTGAGTACGCTAAAATTATTTCCTTCAAAGCAAATACAGTATTGAAATGGTCATATTTAATATTTATTTTAGAGAAAGTAACGCTTTTCTTTGTTTAATTTTATTTTAGCCCATAGAGTGACTAATACGTGTATTCATTATGCATTGTGGTCTATCTAGAGTGAAGTCTTTTTATGTATATTTTTGTTGTGTTATGGCCGGTTTGCTATATGGTAGGACAGAGAAAGGATCACAAGAAATCATCATATTCATATGGGGCTGAGTAAAAGGAAAAAGAGGATACACAGCTCAGCAACCACAAGATTTTTCAGATGTTACTTTGATCAAAATTTGAACAAAACTGGGCAAATTACAGGTCTTGTCTGTAGTTTGCAAAGGTCCATTAAGAAACGTGACAGAAGACCAGTAAAAATAAATGTGGTTCCCAGCCCAATTACAATATGACATACATAGTATGTCATCCCAACCTCCAGGGAAGAACCAGTCAGCATGCTGGATGATGGGCTCAATGATGCCAACAATCTGTAGGGACACGGTGGTCATCATCTCTGTCATGTTCCTGAAAAGACGAGAGAACTGAGCTACAGTAAAATCATTACGTGATTAGTTTGGGGACAAATCCAACCGGGCATAATAAAGTAATAGTAGGAGTTAAGAATACATACGGTTCCGTGTGTGTCCAGAGTAAGTTAGGTCCGAGGACAATGGCCATGTTACCAGGAGTCATCTTGTTTGCATCTTGATACTCACTTAGCTTGGCCAAGAATTTGATTAGATATCTGCAGGATTGAATAAAAGAGGTTTGTTTAAAAGGGACTTGTGGCCTTCTTGACCATTTTTGTCAGACATGTTGCTAAGCTAAATGCTTCTTCCGTAAACTGTATATAAAAATGGACGTAGCTTCGGGGTCTGAAAATTTAACCTAATGCAGAAGTGCCTTAAAGTGTAATACCACTGAATGCCACTAGGGGTTGGTTTCAAAAACCTCTGGCTCCATAGACTCTCATTCAACTTCTCTCATGATATAAAAGTCAGTAAATTTTTTCCGCAGGTCATGATGGTGCCATTCAGTAAAACCACTACTTCTGATCAGTGCTCCGGTGGTCAATCGGAGTACAACTCTATACATAACTAGATATTAGACCTCAAAATGTGGTATGCTTGTGGGCTTATCTGGTTTGATCGACAGGTCAGAGTGCAATCAGGTTTCCCGTATAGGTGGAGTGGTATAGTCTTGTCGGGTTTCAGTCAGATCCACTGCTCACTCTGCCTCAATTCATCCATATATGGTCACTTTAGGCACCAACAAACCAAAATGACGACAAACAAAATGCCAGACTTAAGGCTTCAAAACGTCTGTTCACAATCCAGTGGGTGAAGTCTCGGTAGGTTGCCGCTTGGCATCTTCTAACAAATTTGATGCTCTGCTTTTAGCCACATTATTGTAACTGATTTATAAACTTACTATTTTTTAACATATTGCAGATTCTAAAGGCAAAGCTTGGTTATAATTTTTAACATTTACCATCTACTGTTTCGAAATATAAAGTAATAACAGCAGCATGAACTTGCCACCTGCAGGCAGTAAGTGATACAGGTGGCAAAAGTGTCAATACTGCAGAATCAATTTATTTCCTTGGCTGTTGGCGGTGCCATTTTCATGTCTGCAGTTCAAACCTGCTGCTGCTGTCACTTTTCTCTCCTGTAGGTGGCACAAGTAGAGCTGAAATTTTCAGGGCTGAAAGGATGTCACTGGGGTTTTTAGTTAGATGATGTTGTCCAGGCTTGGTTTTGGGTCATTTATATCAACCTGCTCTCCTGACACACCATCTTACATCAGTTTCCTCTATGTTAATAGCAGGGCTGCACTGAAAAATTTGCCATGATACAAACGAATGGGCAGAAAACCAGAGAAAGCAACTGACCTGAAATTGTTCAAGTTGTCTGTGGGGAGTTTTTCGCAAGCTGTCATTAATGCTTGTAATCTCTTGTCCATATCTTGAATGCTGTGGAAGCAAAAAAAAAAAAAAAAAAAATCATTATTGTTTACTGCTGCTCCACTTAATAAATGCCACCATTTTTCATTTTGGCAGTTTAGGGCCTCTATATGAAGACTTCGGACTACTTTCTACTTTTCATCATGGCCAGTGGCATAATTCAAGAAAATACTTTTAATAAGAGAACAGCAACTTACTTGGAGGCCTGAATCCATTCATCATAAAGTTCAGTGGTCATCAATGGCTCGGGGAGCTCACGGAGGTATGATTTCAGGGCCCCTGCGGGTGAGAAAAACAAGGAAAGAGTAAAAACTGGTGAGCTTTTTGAGATCAGCGCAGTGTTGTTTTCTCTCCTCAGTGTACAAGCCCATGCCCCACATCTCCACTTCCCTCCAGCAGGCCCTTGCTGCAAGTGCTGCTGCCAGATTCAGATTGCTCAACACAGATTTCATGCTAATATGTGAAATGGACAGCAATATCTCAAGAGAACGCCTTTGGGAAAAGAGCACCGAGGGCAGAGCTGATGAAGGGTGCTTAGTAACTGTTATGTTCACCCAAAGAATCACATCTTCCCCATCTGTCCAAAATCAATCCAAAATCTTTTGCATCTTACAAATTAACTTTCCACAGCATGAGAAAATATGGTACAAAACTAACAGAGGCAAAAATATTTACTGTTTTCTTCCTGACTAACAATGACAGAGTGTAGGGGTTGTTGTTATGGAAATGGACTTTTGTGTGGGTGTAGTTCACCTGCGATGGCGTGTGGGTCGGAGGAGTACTCCTGCACATCGAGAACTCCACAGTCCAGCGAGGCTTTCAGCTTCTTCAGCTTGGAGGCTGATGGAGCCACTCTAAAGAGGCCCTATAGCCCCAACACACAGGAAACACATAATGATGTGTAATTATCAGATCTAATGTGACTTGGGCATCTGACACAGGCAGATATTTTCAGTCCATTAAGAAAAAAAGATCGAAGCATACACACAACAACATGCAACAAAATGTACGAGTGGTGTGTGTACAGTATGTGTCTGTTCCCTCTACCTCCTCTTGCATGCCACACTCTAACAGCATGGTGACACAGGCTTCGATGGGGAAGGCGATCTCTCTGCCACTAATATTCAGGTGATCCTCCAGAGACTTGCCGAATGATGGCTTCTCCACCCACGCCTCTGCAACACAAAACAGCAACTAGAATCACACACAGGTACCAACAAACCTACTCACCACATCTGCCATCTTCCTCTAGAGGACTTTCGACCAATTTCTGTATATAAAGTTTGGAATTTAATGGGAAAATGTGATGCTGAAGACCCTTATTTGATTTAGCAACCGTAAACTAACCATAGTTAATTATATTAAGGTGCATAATTATTGCTTAATGAGGTTGTGACATGTCAGGGCTATTAACTTCTCTTTTACTTACTCTCTTGATATTGCTTTAGGTGCAGATTTACACAGAAACACACACACACACACACACACACACACACACACACACACACACACACACACACACACACACACACACACACACACACACACACACACACACACACACACACACACACACACACACACACACACACACCTCTACACGCAGTGCATGACTCACCTTGGTGAGCTTTAATCTGGGGCAGGACACTGTGAAGAATCTCTAATGACTTCCTGTGATATTCTGCCTGTGTTTCTATCAGCTACAGAGAGGGAGGGAGAGGAGATTATAACAAACAATCCATGACGAGTGAGCATCATAGAATACAAGTAATGTTTACTGAGACCTGTGATTAAATGGGAACAACTATATGAATTCCAGAAAGGAAAAGATATATGAAGATTTATTTGATTTTCCTTTTGAGATCATAATTTTGTTGATGAAACTGACTTACTGTCTGGAAGTAGTTTGCATAGTCTATTTCTTTGGCCACAAAATTGTACATGTCAGCTGACAATTGATCCTGTAAAAGAGAGCGGAGGAAAAAAAACATCTTTTAAGAACTGATGGGACTACAGTCCAAAGTACATCTGTAATATCATCCAGGCAATGTGGTTCATTTCTGTCTGATAGATGCAGGAGGGTTATAATTCAAATGGAAAGAAAAAGAAGCTGGGGGAGGGCATCAAATATGAGTTGCTCTGATTGATGACTCACTCTACAAATCTCCATCCGATTGGCTGATTCCTCCATCTCTTCTCTTAGGGACTCGGACTTGGCGCCAGGCTGCAGAGTGCTTGGGTGACTGGATGACTTGGATGACTGCTGATATCTATGGCCAATCAGAGAAAAAAAAAAAAGACACTGTATTGGATATGTCATATTTTAAAAATCTTAAAAATAAATGAACAAGGGCAGGTTTGGTCTTAAATGTGAAAGCTCCTCACCTTGTCCGTGCTGAGTCCATGTCTAGGACAAGTTTAGCTAAGTGCTTCCTCTGTTTCTGGATGTTGGGAATGTCCACCTACGGAAGGAAATTAGGTGGACATTTAAAGTCAGCCCAGAGAATTAAACTGAAAACCTTTTTATGTAAATGAACTGCATATCGTGCATATCATTTTCTGTTATTAGCATTTGGAAAAAAAGTAAAGATCTGTAGGGCAGCTTAGCAATACCGTTTTTAAATAATCGTGTCAGTGCCAGCTCACCTCAGCAAGAATATAGAGAGGCTCCACCACATCTCTCTCTATCTGGAACTCAAACTGAATGAGCTCCTGCGCCAGCTTCTCCTCCGTCTCCCCGCACAGCTTCAGCATCTTTCTGTTTGGTGACAGCCAAACACAAAGTCACACGCAATCAAATACAATTAAAATGCGGACAAGGGTAATGAGGACAGAGAAGAACTCGATAGCCAGATCAATAATTAAAGTTGACTCTGTGTGTGTGTGTGTGTGTGTGTGTGTGTGTGTGTGTGTGTGTGTGTGTGTGTGTGTGTGTGTGTGTGTGTGTGTGTGTGTGTGTGTGCTAGGGACGTTTGTGAGTTAGTAGCTAGTTACCCCAGAAGAGAGTCGTCCCCCAACACTGCAGCTCCTTCCTCCATGCACTGCGCCAGGATCGTGAGCGGCAGTTTTTTCTAATAGAAGAGAGAAATAATGAAGTCACTAAGGTTTCTGTAAGAACTGTAAAATATTCACACGTCATTGTCACTCATTGTATCAGGTTTCCATCAGCTGCCAGCGTCTGAGAAACTGATGCAGGAACTCACAGAAGGTGACTTGACAGATCTCTTCTCCATATCAGTGCCCTGCTGACCCTGCAGGCAGGCGGTCAGCTTCTTGTGAGTACTGTGTGACACCTGCTTGACCAGATCCAGACGCTTCTCCACCTGGAAGAACACACACACACACACACACACACACACAGCTTGGAATATCCCCATGCACACACACGCCTACGAATTACCACAGACACAGCCTTGTATAATTACATCTGTCATCTGTCATGCAGCATCATAAATCAAACCCTGCTGCTTTCTTTACGATCATACAACAGACTGGCAGTACACACACGTATAAAACGTACACTTTGGTTTTGTAGTTCTTGCAATAATTTTGTATAAATATAAACATCACTGATATATTCATACAATTCTTGTATTTTAGGCTGTCAGACAATTACGTGATTTTAAGTTGGTGGGACTTTCCAATGAACATTTTCCATCATGTTTGAAATTTGATAAACTTAATTGATCAATCTAAAAGTAGCGGACGATAAAAATAACCTTTAGTTGTATTTAGGACTTTGTGATTAAGCTGCATACAGAGCTATGTAACATGTGCCTTTCGGAATTACAGAATCGTCTCCATCATACACAGTCAACATAATCACAATATTTACACCTGTTAAAATAACACAGCATGAATGAGGACTAACTGTAGAGGCCGTTATTTAATCAATCTAACACTGTCGTGATGTCTTCCTTTCTTACACACACACACACACACACACACACACACACACACACACACACACACACACACACACACACACACACACACACACACACACACACACACACACACACACACACACACACACACACACACACACACACACACACACGATACCACAGCTCACCTGTAGAAGGTCCTCGCTCAACACTTCTGTTTTTTCTGCCCTGTAAAGATAAAAGTGAGAAAGAGTTAGGGAAGCCAAAGGGAGAGGCAACATGAATATTTGCATTCTTTAACTGCACACGAGAAACATTGCACACGCCTCTTTCTATTGAACATAACTGCTCTGTTAACCACTGAGCTTCATGCACCTCAAAGTATCGACACTGTCAGGACAAACAAAACATTTCGGTTAAGTCACTGAAATAGATTTTTTTTTCTTATATTATCTTTCAAATATGGGTAAATATAAAGATCCCCTTCAAACTCTCATGTAAGAGTAGGGCTGGGCAATATATTGATATTTTATTGTGTTGTGATATGAAACTACATATCCTCTTAGATTTTGGATATTGTAATGTTGTGATATTTATATATAGTCTTCTCCTGGTTTTATAGGTAGCATTAAAGTAAAGTGATTTAATTTTCTGAACTTTCCAGACAGTTCAGCTTTTCTATTATTTGCCTTTACCCACTGAGCCATTGAATCCACAACACTGATGAATATTCATGTCCACGTATTTGATCGTGATATTTGATTTTGCTCATTTCGCCCAGCCCTACGTGAGCGCAGAAAGTTTGTGCCCACTCAGCTCAAAACAATCCAGGGCTTGAAGTATCCATATTCTCATGAATTTTTGTTTTCTGATGACATATAATCGAGAAAACTCAAATATTTTAACTGGAGAGCATATGGAAAAATGACATCAGACATTATTCTGGCTATTTCTTTTAGTTCACGATGACATGTCACGGCCATTTCAGACACGTCAAAAGTCTGAGGTGTCTTTACAAAAATTCTCTTTTGCATTGGATATAGAAAACACATACCTGCTTTTTAGAGTGTGTGTGTATGTGAATGCAAGTCGTAGATAATACAAAACAACAGCATAACAATGCCAATTCCCACTGAGGAGCATCATAGCCCATTGTAAATCCAGCAGATGGGGACTTAGCTAAAATCCGAAGGAAAGGGCAGAGCTGCAATGCCGATGAAGCAGATAAAGCTACTCATCCGGAGTAGTGAATGAGCCACGAGCCCAGAAAAGAGCAAACCACTGGATATCGCAAATATGGTGTCAGCTCAGCTCAGACAGCTTATGTTTCAAGACTTTAGTCCTTTTTCAGCTAGGACTGTTCCCATTAGAGCTCAACATGCCGCTTAAAATCCTTCAAGAAAAGATAAAAATAAGCAAATTGTCTCCTAAGAAGATTATATATTGTTGCATTATATATTGTTCTCTAGAATTCAAGCCAAAACAAACTCCAATGCCTAAAATACACAACATCTGGGACCAATCAGGAGCCAGAGTGGAGGATAACAACACTTCCTGCTCAGAAAGAATAGCTTTAGATTGACAGAGAGGGATCGGGCGGGTAGACACTCTCTTAAAATGAGTTAAAACCACACCCGCTGACCCCCAGCAACCACCCACTGGTACGCATGCTCCCTCGCCACTTCCCCTTCCTGTCTGCACGGCCTCTTCCTGTGATTGTGCCTGAAACCATGTCAATGCCAATCGCAAATAATGAATCTGAATTTATGGGAGTATAGGAGAATGTGCTCTATTATTCATCAAAAATAAATCAGTAGCGCACAACTGAAATGCTCTTTCATGTATGATGCCTTGTCATCAAGTCTGCGTAACACACAGCATGACAGCTCTGAAATAATCATAGTCTGACAATGGCAGAAAATAATTAAGTCTAATTGTTTATACATATTCTATACATCAACACCGACCACAGAGAGCTGGGCTTTAATGATGTCACCTATTAGCATCTCTGGCCTCAGAGCCAAGATATGAGCATAGAGCCATGGGAACTGGGTCAAATCATGTACCAGTGGATCTAATCACAGCCAGCCTCTTGGAAAACAGCTCAACTCACTGAGCTAGGAGGAAAAATACAGGAAATGTGGGCGTGCGGGGCTAAAAGTGAGAGCGAGAATGACAGCAAAGTGAGAGATTTCTGGCATGATCTGTAAAGATTACCGTGATCGCACATTGCTGATTTCATGACAAAAGCGGGGACAAAAATAACCTGAGCGATGCACTAATGTTTGGCACATTTTTACTGAAACGCCCCAACAGTCTATAAAACACCATAAGACTTTCGCAAATATTCCACGCTGAGTGTATACGCTGGAGTTCTGCGGTGCAACTGGGAGCTTGTTACTGTGCCTCCCCTGATTGGCCAGAGATACATTAATAACCAGAGGCTGACTGTCTATGTGCAGAGCTACTGATAAGCCAAACCATCAAACTTTCTTAATAACATTACAGCTGCATATGCGACAAAGTTTAAACTAATTTTATCACTCTTTCTCTTTATCTCCAGTGCGGGTGTCTAGAATCCAACAAATGTGGGGCAAAGAGTGTGTGTGTGTATAGGAAAATATGGAACATGTTACCAATTCTGAGAGGTCGTCTAAAATTTTGATGTCTATCCAATTTAGAACATAAAAACACACAATGGACGATGCAGGTTAAAGGTCAGGCCATTAAAATGTGAAGGACTAAACAAATGTATTCTGTCTGAACGCAACTTTCCAAACTCACATGCTAAGTAGGCGTAAATACAGTGAGCATAAGTGGAGGCTAAAGTTTCACCAAGCAGCAACCAACAGTGACGTCAACAATCGGCCGTTATGAGGCCCCAATTTTGGATTTTGGCTGTGGCCATCTTGGTAGTTCGGAGCGGTTTGGAGGCAGACGTGACCATATTTGGATGGGCTGGGGAGGAGTGAGTGGTGGTTCTGACTCGATCTGATTGGCCTGTCAATCAAATGGACACGCCCACCCCCACCCCGCCCCCCTCTCCAAAAGCACAGCTTTTTGAGGCCTATTTTCTACAATGTAATTTAATGACAGAATTACTTTCAGATGGACCGCCAGAAAACTATAAAGAGAGAGGGACTTTAGCTAACAACACCAAAATAACTTGTGGAAAAATGTACTGGCTTTGTATTTAATGAGACGTTTAATGGGAGTCGATGGAGCTGGAACTTTTTTTTTGGGTCAACCCCTTGCGGCCCTCAGTTGTACTGCACTTCGTGGCACTTCCGCATTGGCCTCATTTTTTTTTGCCTCGAAAGCTCACTACCACAGTCTGCTGGCGACATACGATTGGGATGCTGCACAGTGGGATAAAAGAGTTATTTTCGCTTCTGGATCTGTCTGAGAATCATCTTTGGGTGTCAGTGAACATGTCTTTGTTGAAGCTGCATGTCCGGATTTAAGAAAAGTGTCTGTCCTGCAGCATGACTTTTGAAAACTAGCGTCAATCAATATGTGGAACTCTGGATAAAAATCCTGGGCAGTCCCACATAAAATGGCACACTTGGTCACCTGATCTCCATGTGATTT
This sequence comes from Brachyistius frenatus, assembly GCF_029030835.1. NCBI lineage: Eukaryota > Metazoa > Chordata > Actinopteri > Embiotocidae > Brachyistius > Brachyistius frenatus. Next base: position 2,543,855 of record NW_027210642.1, on the reverse strand, counting down.
GTAAGTGGGCTTTTTTTTTGTAATGGTTTGGGCTTGAGAGAGGAAAGATACAGTACAAATCAAAAGGTAAAATCACAATTTTTCTTGATGTTTAAAACAAGGCAATAAAAATTTTAATCGCAGACATCTACTGTTCTCACTGCCCACAGCTGATTTGGCCATTATGACCCAGACATGAAATAGATGTCTTATTCTACGAGCTTGTTTGTTTTCAGATGATGGCATTTCCTCTGAGGAAAGCAGCATCATACATAATCGGCCCGAGAGGACACACAGTAAAAAACGGCACCGCCTATTGGCTGGAATACTGGGGGCTTATACTATACTTAAGATACTATACTTAAGAGTGTCTTGGCTGTATGGAGACTGATGTGAAGCTGTAGCCAGAGGGAGAGTTTGGAGGTGAGGAAAGATATTCCTCTCAGTAAACAGTGTGCAGATTGAGCCCTGGGAGGAAAGTAAACACGTGGGAGAGTTGGCAGCCGTGTGGGCGGGTGTGCTCGTGGAGGGGGAGGAAAACACTGCCAGGTTTATGCCAACCATCTGCCACAATGCAGGCATTCCTTTACCTGGAGCTGCTGATGACTCAATACAAACGGGCACACACGCTCAAACGCGTGCACAGACATCTATAAATACACAGATTAATTAACTGAATGTGAAATAATAAAAATTCTTTTAAACACTGACAAAATCTTGTTTGTTTCTGTGATACACCGGCGGGAAGGACTTCAAATCTGTGCAGTGCAAACAAGGACGACCGTAGAGACGAGAGGAAGACAAATTTGTTGAGACAATATTTACATAGAAAGATCAACTGCAACCCTTTGTATAACTCTGTCTCTGGTGACAACATTAACAAAGGGCTAAGAGGAAGAAAGCTCTGATACTGTTGAGGACATCTGAGCACATGTGTGTAGTTTTACTGTGTGTATTTTCCCAGAAACTTTGAACATTCCAGGTAAAATGTGCAACAAATACACAGCTGACCATTTCAGCTGCACATATCTTACATAATAAATACTTCTATCTGGAGATATGTTAATGTTGGACAGCTGCATCCTCAGCCCTCAGCACTGTCCAACGTTTATGAAAGCATGAATAATCCATGTTGACACGATCAAAATCGGAATAAAATAGCATCCATAGTCTTGAACATATTGTGTCGGTACCGAGACAACTGTCGGCTGCTGCAGAATTTCCGTCCATCAGAAATTTTGTCGTATCAAAAAGAAAGCGGTCATGCTCTGGTTTGCTCACACTGCTGGCCTGGCTAAGGAAGGCGTCGCTCTGAGGCCTGGAAGAGCTGCGCGAGATGCTACGTCCTGTGCTGCAAGGGGAGGGTAGTGGAGCAGAATGGTGGCCCTGGGCCTCAGCAGGGCACCACATGCCCTGGAGTGCTGGCATGAAAAACAGTCAGCCACGCAAGTACACACACACACACACGCACACGCACACGCACACACACACACACACACACACACACACACACACACACACACACACACACACACACACACACACACACACACACACACACACAGCACAGCAGCGTTTGTGCTGGAGACGCTCTCCATATTTCTCCACTCAATGCTTTTTGTTTTTCTCCAGACCTCTGTCGTGCAGCCGGGGGCCCATTCGGTCTCCTCCTGAATGACGAGGCGCGGGGCAGATGGGATACGAGGTTACTAAAACAGAGAAACCCACTTACTGTAGTTGTCCAGCGAACTAGGTCACAGTTCTGTCAAGTATGCAAGAATGACTGCGAGGAGTGAACACACACGCACACAAGCATGCACACGCACACACACAGCACACACATATGTCCAGAGAGGGAGTGAACGAGAGCGAGAGAGAGCGAGAGAGAGAGAGAGAGCGAGAGAGAGCCTGCAGCATTCAGTAACGTTTCACTGGAAACACAAGCAGTGACTTATCTCTAATAACTTTATTCATGGTGAATAATTTCCACAAAAGGCCCTGGGACATAGTAGTTGTGGTTTTACACCTGTCGTCAGCCCAGACTCACACACACCACACCTAAATGATGTCAAATGTCCAGGCAAGATAATCAGCAATGAGCAATGAAACCGGGCCATGACAGAAAACAAGCCATGTTCCTCTGTCAAATCTATAAATGTCTTCACCAAGTGATCTGGCAAAGCCAAACGAATGTGATGAAACAGCTAATCCCAAATGAGCGTTTCCAAGCAACCAAAGCAAATGAAAAATTCTACGTTGACTTTATCAAGACGCAGGAGATGGATGGAGAGTTATCTTTTATAATTAAAAAGAAAAGAAAAGAAAAACTACAAAAAAAACTCTAGTAATGAAACCAATAAACCAAACAGGAAATTGTTATTAGCGGATTGGTGCTTCCTGTTTTGAGTGTATTGACATTCCTGAATGGACGGAAGTGGCCATGCTGACAGGGAGTCACAAGTCTGCTTAGGAGAACTTAGTTATTTCTAACATCAATGCCACTTTAGTATAGCTCCTGTTATTTACAGCCGTTTATTAGCTGAAATAACGATATGTACAGCAGCTAAGTCCTCGGCTTGTACAGCACTTAATATTCAGGAAACTTATAAGCAGAGAACTTAACACTGTGCGAGAAAATCAGTAACTGCTTTCTGAAAGTGTTTGTTGCATTAACTTTACATAACACTGCTTTTAACAGGATAATGCTTTTCTTTTTTATAAGGAACACAGATGACAAAAAAAACTGGTTAATGTATTAATTCAGTATTCTGGATTTCATTGCAAAAACAGCCTGAGAAACCAAAACATTTAAACTTGAGGATTTTGGTATTTCGGCACTAATGTCTAACAAGTTATTTGTCAAATAGGATGTTTGAGGATTATATTAAATCTTCTTTATACGCTGTCTTGTTTCTGAATGTCTCAGCTCGAATTACATCCGATTCATTTGTTGTATTTCAGTTAAGCCCCGAGGTCTCTTCCTGTTGGAGATGAGATCATGAGCAACACACCAGGTCGACCCTGACACCTGTGACACACGGAAATCATTAAACCCACGTCAATAAGCATCAATTTGATTATGAGAAACAGAAAAAACTAAGTATAAATGAGAATCTGAGTCGAATGAGATTAAGCAGCCATTTCTAAAGCTTTTTGTATGATATGTTATTTTATGTGCTTTTAAAATACCGCAGATCTGAGGTTTTAGCAGACCAGTGGTACAGGGGCTCTTTAAGAGGTTAGTCTTTTGAGGGAATCAGCGACATAAAAAGGGAGAACCAGCGCTTTGATATTACATCATCTCTCTTTTGATGGCCAAAATGGCTCCTTGACAAAGGCTCTTTATCACGACCATACCCTGTAATTTGCTGTCTCTGAAAGGCACTGATGGGGTTATGGGTGGGTGGGTGGGGGGGGGGGGGTTATCATGGGCTGCGTATACAAGCACTGAATGGCACAATAAAATTACACAAACAGCCACAAGTACTGGCTCATTTTTGATTGCTGATGCCTCAACATTTCATAATACTCTAATCATGAAAGGGCCCTAAAATTATGCCTAGTGTACTTTCCAGTTTTAACCATGTGATCACGGAAACTAGACAAAAGTGAAACCAGAAGAGCTGTGAATCAACTGCCTTGAGATTTCCACAGTGTCGTCGTCATCTGCCGACTCACAAAATCAGCGAGGCAACGAGGTGGAGGAAGAAGAGAGAGAGAGAGAGAGAGAGAGAGAGAGGAGAGGAAGGGATGCTGCATTGGGATGCAACAGGTTGCCTCCCGCATCTCATGTTACCTGTCAGCAACCATATGCTCTTTTACAGTCCGGCACACATTCTTGTCAAGTGCGGCTGTGTTAATGCTCTGCTGAATGTAAAAACAGGCACGGACAGTTCATTTTCATGCCAACAGAAATTTGTTTACAAGGCCATGTTCTTGTTTCTGTCTTTTTGTCGGCATCAAATTAAAGAAGGCTCATACACATTAACAGACATATTTGATCGTCTTTTCCATGTCCCCTTCTTCTTCTTGCCTGATTTCACGGTCCTTTAAATTTTCTGTATGACCACTTCTGTCATACCAAATGTCCTAAGGGCCGGCATGCAGGCTCATCAGCAAAGCATTCCTCTACTGCATCAGAAGAGAAATGGACACAGAGTAAGAGAGAGAGAGAGAGAGAGAGAGAGAGAGAGAGAGAGAGAGAGAGAGATGATGAAGGAGAGTGAAAGCATCTACAACTCTGCTGTCAGCCCACAAATGGCTGCCATTTTCTGGTAATTGCATTGTGGAGTGGGGAGCTATAGAGCCTACCCTCAAGGCAGGAAGAATGCATTTACTATAGTGGCACTGGTGAACATCATACAGGTGAGTGATGCACAGTGTGAAAATGGGAGAGGGGGAGGTGAGAGTTGTCACGACCTTACGTGATAGAGATGGGGATATTGGGGCGGAAAAAGTTCTATTTTATTCTTGTGTGCGAATTTTTATTGTGCGACACAACATTTTCTTACAGACCTGTGTCATGGACATTTTTTTTCCAGCCTGTCTTAGACCTAGATAGGGCAGTGAGTTGGGAATAGAGAAATAGGTCAAGAGAAATGGAGGGTGGGAGCTGGCTGAACCAATGTAATCTTTTTCTGGCTTCTTCAGCATGCATGAAGGCATAAAAAAAATACAATGCCATTTTTTGTAGGCATGCAAATACCTAAGTGGATTTCACCAGTCCTTTAAATGGATTGTAACATCACTAAAAGAGCTTCAAAAACACCGAGGCCTCAATTAAAGCTGAAAAATAATGCTTTAGCAAAAAAACAAAATGAAAACAAACAAATTAATTTCCTCCACTTCACAGTGCTGTGACACTGTGTTATCTCTCCCACTGTACCCTAGCACATTTATCTTAGCTATAGAGTATGCATGGCTGCACACCCTTCAGACTAAGAGTCTTGCTCCGCAGAGGTGATTGGTCAAGCTGGCGGTCACATGACATGGATCTCACCCAGGCAGGCAGGCAGTGGCGGCGGCAGCAGCAGCAGAGGGATGCTGACACAGCACACCTGACCGCCAACCCCCCACTGAAGGAAGACCTTCACTATCAACATCAAAAGGATGCAGAAAGACAGGCCACGACAGAGATGCTAATACAAGATTAAAAATCTCAGTTATAACATCTTATGGTAATACATACACCAGCCCATTCAAACATTCTTGTTATTAAATCATGCAGTTCATTTGTGCCTCCTCTTGATTTGTTGAGCTGGTTTGAAGAGACTGATTATTAACTTAAGGTCAAAAGTTCAAACCTACACAGTAACCCTGCTCCTCTGTGAAGATGGTTGAAGCTTGAATCAGCAGAACAGGGAATCTGAAACCTCGGTGAGTGCGAGATGAAGAATTACTCGGATTGAAAATGTTAATTAACAGTGTTTTAGTGCTTCGCTACTCCTTTCTACAGAAGCAGGAGGATAGTAGGATTCATGATATGAATGTTTGTTGTGTGAATGCCTATATTAAGATGCCTCATTAATCTGCACATACACACATTTGTCCACCCACTGATCCCGCACTAACACACAAAGGTAAGTGGGTACAAGGACACGTGGGACCTGAACATGCATGCATGTGCATCAAGCACACTGCCACTGCATAAATATATGCATACACACTCGCTGTGTAGGTGGTTAATATCAAGGGACATGCTCAGCCTTCACGGTTAAACATAACGGAAGAGCTGCTCAAACATGGCCCCGCAGTTGAACCATGCCTCAGCACAACACCTCGAATTATCATTGGGGGAAAAGGGGACAGTCTGCAACAATGAAAAGAGGATGCCCCTAAACAACAACAGCATGCTTACCTTTTTGGAGCACAGACACCTCCATATTGTTATTTTCCTAGCAGTATAAAACACTTGTGATGAGAGGGAAAAAGGATAAACAAGAAGTTTTTCCCTCAGTCATTTGTGGCCTTGCTTTATTGTCATCAAGCCGGCCCTGGTTGTTTGAGATGGTAGATCTTTGGCTACTCCTCTTACCATTAGCATGCCATGCCAACATGGCTCAAGGTCACCACAGGGTCAGACCTGTTACTTCTTGCCCCAAAGCTCAAATTAAATGTAGTGTCGCAGAGGGTTCCCTTATTATGAAGCAATGGTCAGCCATGGAATTCTAATTATGCTTTGATTTGAGGGTTGGAGAGTGGCGGTCCTTGCTGTGAGCCATAGGTGCAATTAGCAGGGGGGCGGGAATGTTAGGGGGAATTCTGTGGCTCATTATGACTCTGTGGTACAGGCAGAGCAACTTAACATGTTGCTGCTGTGAGACAGCTTCAGAAAGCAGTGGAGTGTGAAAAGAATTATACTCGCAACAGCACCATCATGCACTTGCATGTAGGGAATGCACTCAATAAGGCTGCACAAGTGCACACATACAAACACACACAACCAAGAAGTGCCCTATCTTCTCAGGCCTATACAACCTGACTGCCCACACACGGATCCAGAATCACACCCACATACACTCTCTAATGAGTCACACACAGCAATGATTATAAAAAAAAAAAAGACTGCAGTGAGAAAAAGCAGCCTGAACCGAAGGGGTAAATGACAATGATAGCACAAACAGAGCCTGCAAGGTGTGTCCCCCACCCTCCTTCTAAATGCAAGCCACTCACACAGCCTTAATGACCCAGGCATGGTCTTAATCCCCAGGTGCTGAGCAGAGAACACCTTCTGGCCCAGTGCTCCTGACAAGCTGCTCTCCTTGAACGCAGAGGGTGGGGGAAGAATGGTAAACCCATAGGACCTGAGTAAAAGGTCAAAACGCATCCATTCCTGAAGGGGGGGAGGGGGGGATTTCAGTACCACCCAGATGCTGGGCAAGTCCATAGAGGGAGAGTGGAAAGGAAAAGAGAGTGGCAAATCCCTCCATAACCTCTCATTTAGTCAGTTTTCAGGGAACTACAGTGGCATGATAAAACCATCTCTTTTAAACGGTACCAATCTAATCATTTTTATTCCAAAAAACGCATAGATGAGTGGTAGATGCGCATTACGACTCGCAGACTTGATAACCCACGCCTAGGAGGTGCTTCCCTCCTCACAGCTGACTGCGTAATGAAAACATTGCGCCTTTTTCCATTTTTCCCTCACGTCGCAGCCCCACACCGCATCCGTCTGCATCACGTTCACCTATTGACAGGTTCGGTGAGAGGAGGTACATTTAATCACGACATAAATTCACAATATCATTTTTTTTTGTCATACTCTAAAAGTGATAACCTGTCACACAAAAAAATGTGGTCGCCTCTGTGTGATTGTCTGTGTTACTGCGATTGTCTATATTTAATGCATTTCCGTGGGCAGGTTGTTGCTGCTGGGGCAATGCGCTTACACGCTGCCTCTGCGGTAGCCTCTTCCAATGGTTATTACGCATAAGGCTGATTGAACATGGGGCATTCTTCTGCTCCCCTGACTGCACTGATCTTTGTGTAACCCACATATTCACCCAAAGAACACATAAAAGAAACCATATCTGCATGTATGTGATTGACATCCTATCGTGGCCATACAGAGGGCTTCTCTTCCCTTTGACTTGGCCCGGCGAGAATAGCGCACTGAAAGGGTTTGCTTACCTTCCCACCGTTTGGTTGGCGAGCTGTCGCATCCGATTGAATTGCTTCTTCATCTTGTACGTTCTGCGTTAACACCTACGGGGGGAAATATTCCGCATTATTTCTCTCAGTAGTATAATGGTCCGTCCTCCACAGAGGCGCATCTCAAAATCCAATCTGCCATATTCTCCTTCCCTCATTGCAAGCTGCCAACGCCGAAAACTTACTCCACGATTACATCTTTTCAAAAGATTTTTTTTTTTCTTTTTCTTTTTTTTTTCTTTTTTTTTACATCTATACTCGCCCCATTGCCTGCGCAAGGATGCTGGACCAATTCACCGCGGGCACTCACAGGCAAGAGAGCGACAGCAGTGACAAGTAGCGGCTGCGCAGCAATGCAGTGTGGGAAATGTAGTATGTATAGGCGGATTCGCCATAATAAAGAATTTAATGTCGCCGGTTCCTGCAGGAACTTTAAGGCTTGATTAATGTTCTAATTATGTTTGTCAAAATTTATGAGTGTAGATTTCAGTGCTGAGTTATGAAATAGCCTACCCTATATTTAGAGGCGTGGAAACACAAAGACGGCTGAATCTGAAGTGTTGCATTGTTATAAATCCACATATATTATAGAAAGAGAGGCATTTCGCTTTTTTTTTTAAAGGTTACATTTGCCTTTGTATCATATTATACCCTCTTGAAATAGGTAGAAAATACCGACGTGCCAAAAAGTGGTGGTACCACAGTCTATGGGTGGGACATGTCCAGTAAAGCCTTCCTTGATGTGAGTCAGCTTGGCTAACATCCCCATCTGGTGGCATTATTGTGCCAATACAACCACAAGGTACAAACTGGGAGTAATTCTTCATTCAAAAGTACAAGTTTGTGAACAAATAAAATATAGTATACTTTGGTTGAAGTTCTTGTGCTCATAATGTGACTGTTAATCATAGTAAAATAAAAGATGTGTTTTTGAAATACATTCTCTTTTATATAATTAGTTGCTGCATGTATATAGCTGAAAATAATGTATGAAATGCTCTTTCTGAGAGGAAAAACAGTATTGTTAATTTCTGACTTTGTTGTGACTTATTTTTGGACTCTGTTGCTTTCAGTGTCCAGAAGGGAGCAGGCTTGTCTTATAAACCTGTTAACATCTTTAACACGACAGTGTGAGGCAGCAGTTTCTGTTTATCTGTTCCAAAACACAAATGACAGGCCATAACAAAAGTTAGGTGGGTTTGTTTTGGCGAAAGTTCTTCGACTTAGTCTTTTCAGCTAAAAAGTATATTCATTTACACGGTGAAGGCCACATAATTTTCCACATCATCTTAAGAGAAGCATCGCTGCTCTATTTTTTTAATGACTTAATGCTCTGTGCATACCCTTGTGCAGGTGAAACATTAGTCATATTGACAACAACCTTGCCTATGTTGCCAGGAAAGATGGACTCAGGATGCTACAAGCTTTTGGGTAGAGCCATAATAAGACAATATGCCTCTGTCTGTGCTCCAAACAGGAGGCAGTGGTGTGCAGCCCAGTCAGGAGTGATGCTCTCTGTTAATGGTCCAACAGGTGGGCTGCACACCACTGCCTCTGGGTTCAGAGGCCTCGGGGAGTAAACGATACAGAGAAATGACTGTTTTCTGCCCTCATTAATCTCCCAAGTTGGAAATTGAGAGGGGCGGGGGATCCTTCAGCCTTGATCTCAACCCTTTGACCTTGTCAGATCATTTGTTTTCATTAGACCCCACTCAGATGAACTGGCCAGTCCCAGTCCCAGTCCAGACACCCACCCTGCCCCCCTTCTAAAAGCAGGGAGTATTTCTGAAAGCATCTCCAGGGGTCTTCTTGAGTTTAAACCCACCCCCCAAAACTTACTGCTCCACAGCGTCTCTAGACACTTTTAAATCAGCATGGATGATGCCTCACATCCGCCTAAAACTCTCTCGATGGTAATCCCTGCACAATTAAACGGTATGCCCCTTTGTAGAGAAACAGGAAGAGCACACATATAATTAAACTAAAAGGGAACCGTGCAATGCATTTCAATGCTCAAATATCATTAAAGAGCGCTCGCAGGTTTGTAATCTGTTTGCAGCATCTCATCAGGGCACAAGAGCAAAAAAAAAAAAAAAAAATCGTAACAACAATTCTTCATCTGGTCTCACGCTGTTCCTGTCACTGAGCGGAAAGACTGAGTGTTCTTCCTCCCTCTCTAATGCGCCTCTGCTGGGCAGCTGGGGGCTAATTGGCTCCCGGTTCGCCTAATGAAGCCTTCTCTCAGGTCACAACCTCACCAACTGATGACCCATTGCTGCTACTGATATGTGGGCTGCACTTTGACAGTGACCTGGTCACGCAGATGCCCCACTGTTCCTTCACTGAGGCGTGGTAGTACAGTCACTGCTGCAGAGCAGAGCAGTCACTGGATGGGTTCAGTCTTGCTGGAAATGAAAATGCTGGACGTGTGTTAGCTTTGCTCAAAACAAACAAGGGCAGGGTGTTTGGGATCTAATGGCACATTGTGAGCTCAGGTTAAAAGCTGCCCAGTCAACAGAGGGAAGACTGGCGGGATCGTCACATACATCATGCTTGTGTTTTATCTTCAGACACGCAGCATCGTATTACATCAGTCGAGGTGTGAGGGGAGGATTGCTGCAAGCCTTTGGTCTGTCATTAAATAAAGCTGTGACGCACTCATCTTAGAGGTGTGTGCAGAGCAACAGGCAGCAAATCCTTACTCACTTATAGTCCCCTTCTAAATCCAGAAAAATTCGCAAACTTGATCATTCCAAATCAAGTTTAATCATGATAATATTGATCACTGATATTAGGATTTGAGTCAAACAGCTAGCAAACAACTAAGGTATGTATGAAGGTGCTTTTGTGTCTTTTTTATGCACACATAAAAACAGTTTTGGGAGAGAATTTATCGGCAGCAATCAAAAATCAAGTTTGCAAGTAAAAATATATGAACTGGGATTAAAATGATTTGTGTTGTAAAGAAATGATCCCTTACAGTTTTGTTGGTTTTGGTGAAAACACTGCAGAATTTTGCTTGTGACATAAAAACCTCTGGCTGCGAGTATTGTTTGCGAGATATCTTCCTATAATGTGTCGTGCATGGAAAACTTTTTCAATTTCTCCAAACGTTTCAACTTCACTAAAAGCTGAATCGCCATCAACAGGCCAAGGTGGAATCTGGACCATGAACAGCAACCTTGGTGAAGTAGAATCTTTTAACTGTCGAGTTAACCAGATTGTTGGTTGAGTCTCTGGAAAGCTCTGAGTGAACTCCATGAAACCCTCTCTCCTGCCGCAACGTTTTCTCCGGCGCCGAAGATAGTCCAGCAGTCTACGACGCTGAAAAATGACCTCATGAAGACACGGGTTCACGTCGGGGTTGCCGGCGGCCCCGACCCGCTGGATCCCCGACGTGCAGCGTGCGAGGGCCCGCATATCACTGCTTGCAGTTTAAATTTTTGATTGCAGTTCGAGAAATTTGTTCTCAAAACTGTTTTCTTCGCCTGTATAATAAGGACACAAAAATACCTCCATGGTATGCCTTTTTTTTTTTTTTTGTAGTTAATGTCGTTCTTGTTTCTTAAAGAGCGGGTGTGAAAAGACAAAGTTCACCACAGTAGGCATTAACGTCAGCATTTCAGGTAAGCTCGAGCGCTGAGGCCAGACTTTGTGGTGCGTATTTAAAGGGTTATCTCGGGCCGTAATGAGCCTCAGCAAGCCCACCGCCAGGCCTAATGAAATCGCTGTGAACATCTGAGGAGGGAAAAGGCATTACAGGTTTAAAATACGGGGGCTGTTTTAAAATGCATCAAATGATAGAAAATGATGGTTTTCACAAACCCCTTTCAGACACACTGAAGGCAGGTCTGCTGGCGAGCAGGCCTGGAGTTGAGAGCCACAAGCTGAGCACTAAACACTGATAGTGTGTTGGACACACAACCGTGGAACCTACAAGTAAAAAAAAAAAAAAATAAGACATTTAAATAAAACCCGAAGTTACTTTTTGTTGTGGATGAAGGAGAGGATTACGGTGGCTTTAGAGTTTAACTGGGAAAACTTGTAGATTCTATTTATAATGTCAGGTGTGGACATGATATTGAGAGGATGGTGCTTTCATTATCAGCTCTTAAAGTGTTATTTTTAACACCATATCACCTAGATATTCTAGGAGACAACCATATGGTAATACTGTATATAATAACTGTACCTGAAAGTTATGCAGGAGCTGAAAAAATGCATTACATTTAATATACCATGGAAAAAAAACTCAGGGATGAATTACATATATTTTCCAAATCTGTCTTTGCCTTTCCAAGGTGGGAAAAGTAAGGTGCCTTAGGTTTGGGAGGGGGTGGGGGGGGGGGGCTAAGTTTGATGTTTCGCTGTGACACAGGAAGTTGATGTTTAAGGTCAAACGATGCTCCAAACCTCACGAAACTTTGCACACGCGTCAGGCACCAGCTTTCATGAGTTTTTGAAGATGTTAAAGCCACCAAAAAAAAAAAAAAGGCAATTTTTTTTTTTTTAAAGAAGAAAAAGGACCGAGATCGAGAACAAAATTTAAACTGGAAGGGGGAATATGCGGACCCTCACGTGCTGCATGTCGGGGAGCCGGCGGCCCCGACCCGCTTGCAGTTTTAATTATTTTTTATTATCATCGTTTATCATTTAAACAGTAAGTAGAGTGACGGGAATTTATTCATCTGGCAAACTCATTGATGTAATTGACGTCCTACGGTAATTGTACGTTCTTGGTATGGTACTCTTTGACATTTATTTTTCTAAATTGCAGATCAGTAACTACGTGCTGGGTTGTGGTGAGCTCCAGCTGCAGTGTATTGTGAATATATTTGTGTTTGGAGAGCATGTATATACATGCACGCACTTGAAATAAATGCTGGGTTTTGGTTGACAGAGAGGCTGAATATGTAGCAGATGTTCGATCAGTAGGTAGAAAACTTTTTGCCCACATAACTTTGGTAATGGATCATTTTAAATCCAAATTATGAATGACCTGGTGCTTGTCATTCATGTTACTGTGATGGTTGTATTTTGGGATGATGCCACTCAAACTGACAAATTGTTGAAAATTGTGAGATATGCAACTGAAAGATTAACCCCTTGACATACACTTACCCTTTTTGTTCTTCCTTAAGCAGCTTTAATGTTCTAAAAATATCCTATTCTTCTATCCGCTTTTTATGGAGTGCCACCTTTTTCTACCGATTTATATTTTTGCTTTGGAGCCGCACTTTCTCCATCAAGGATGCACACACAATCTGTTTTGGTTTCAGTCCTAAGAATCTGTCTTGATGAACATGTCAAATGGAAATTATTCCAAATGTCTTGTGCATTATCTTAATTTCACATTTCCCACGTTCAGCATGACATAAAAGGATCTTTAGAAAATTTGGGATTTGAACTAAAATTTTAAACTATATATTAATAATATTAACAGATCTTCTGTAACACTGATCACTGTTCTAACACTGAAGCAGTGATCAGTCTGAATGTATCTTTGCATTTCCTTTTCAAGGTTACTGAAATATATTAATATCAGACAGACTGTAACTGCTAGCTCCACATCTTGATATTGTTGCAGGTGTCGATGGAACATCACTTGTACAGAAATGTATCCCAGCAGATCGCTCACACATGCACGCCCACACACACATACGGGACATTTGATACGAGACCAATACTTGGAAACCAAGGCCTTGAGGCAGCCTTGGCATTTCACGGATCTGAGAGACAGATTGAGCTCAGATGGTTCCGAATTTATGATGCGAAACGAGCAACCTGAGGGACAAGCCAACTCCTCCCTGGACTGGCAGCCACTAGTGATAGAAAGATTTACAGTCAGGATTTTACATCTGATTGCTCATAAACCACTGGAAAAAGAAAATGTACATGGAGCACACAAATACCGTATTCTTGCATTGAGCTTGAACGCTGAATTAAAGCGTTGGATCCCACAGCATTTGTTCTAACCTAAAGCTTTAGAGGGAGGACAAAAAAATATCTCCGCCAAAACTGAACACTGAAGGCTACATAAATCAAACTTTCACAGAGGTCTAAATGCCTGACTAAAGACCCAATGTATATTTGGAAAATCTTGATCATGACCTATAAGGAAAGTGTAGGTGGTTTGTGTGGTTTATGGTGCTTGCCCACCCTTAGTGCTATTGTATGTAGAGTAAATCTGGAAGAGGTTGAATATTCAACGGAGTGTCGGAACCCTATGAAATATGCATACACCGCATAGGTTTGTACTATGCACAGCACTATGTTTATCCAATGCTAATGAGCGGGGTTAGACCCGCAGGGAGAGCCCATGATTGTCAATACTGTGTTTATATTGGCTCCATACAGCTTCTTCATGCTTTATTAATGTGGGATCAGTATATTATCATTCAAGTGAGTGTTTCTGTGGACATATAGTCCAATGAGGTTTGCATGTTTGTCTCCTCAGGACTTGTTTTCAAAAGGTTTAACTTAATGTAATAATTGGCCTGTTTTCCTGTTGATCTTGGTGTTCAGGAATGTAAGAAGCATCATCCTCTTTGTAAGAGCTTAGGTGATGGACTGACCTTATTTCTCTCAACCCTGAGCTGAACTCCATTAAGGGCTGCCTGCAGTCTGTAATTTTACCGACAGCCTCTTATCATGTTTGTCTTGTCTCTTCCTCGGGGGGGTTGACTGCTTGCCCACAGACCAGATTTTCTTAATTTCAGCTGGCTCTGCGCGGAGAATACAATCAACATATATGACAACTGCAAGACTAAATGAAATTTCAACTGGAAGACTGAAAATTGACATCGTGCATTTTTAAGGAGTGGAGTTCAGAGACAAATAGCATGTCTGCCTGAGCTATTTCTGATTTTTTTTTTTTTTAAGTGGTTAGCCTGGAAATGCCTCTAAGTTAGTTACTTTCTCAATCAGAGCAGTGATTGCGCGCAGACTTAACTTTAAAATAAGGAGTTTTGCAACGATAAAACTACAATTGGTATTCAATTCAAAGAGTTCATCACTGTTTAATTTCGGGTACTATTTTTGACAGCACTTGGATATTGGGTTTGATCAAATATTATTGAATTACTTGCTTGCAGTTTTGTAGAAAATCAAACCATGTTTTCAAATCGGACTGACATGAAAGTCCACAAATACACACTGATTACTTCAAAACGCAGGGTTTTTCTTACCATCATAACACTAAGGTGCAGTACAGTTGTTTTTCGCAGTACCTAACCCACTATGGAGTCACCTAAAAGTTTGCTCTCCCAATGTTTGGGGATTATTCTTCTTATGGCAGACGGTGCATTTCTAAATAAATACAATGACTATAAATGTCCAATATTTTACAAGAATGCGTAATTTTTAGTCGAAGCCTTCTAGAAATTTCCTAGAACTCTTCCTAAAAAATGTATTGAGCAGTCCCACAAACAACTCCCTCAGCTTGAGGCCCACGGTAGTCTTTACCCCTGGTGCCCTCCCCACAGCACCCAGTCATCCAGATAGCCTGGATGCACGTTCCCTGTCGGCCTTCCCCTGAGTGACCTTGTCATATTCTGCCCGTGGTGACAGAGGAGGCCCGGGGCTCTGGGACCACACAGCCTTGTCATCTCAGTCCAGATCAAAGAGACCCTGCTCTGGTCTGACAGGAGCCAAGGCCCTCGATGAAGGCTATGGCGAGCACGGAGCTGGAGAGTAGAGATTGGTCAATGCCACGGATGGCAAAGGGGTGTATTGGTTACCCTGCGCGAGGACGCTTTAAATACGATGATCTCTGCCATGATCTTCTACATGCTCAACGTATCTGCGCATAAGTGAGATCCATATGTACTTCTAGTCTGGAGAGATGAGGAGATGAAAGAAGGGCGCGAGACGAAGCATGTCAGGAATGTTGAAACAAAAGCACTGGGAAGGAGAAGTGGTGAAAACGTGGCGCATAATGCGTCTTTAAAGGACCTCCACCCAGATGGAGCTTTCAGTGAGACATTTTTCTTGGCACAGCCCTGCTTTCTTGTGACCTCAGAGTATTGCTGACATGCAATGTTAATCTAGACTGGAAAAATAAACACCGGTTGAGAATAAAGAAGTACACATACATATTCACAAAAGTGAAGTATATGGTTTATGAAACCATGTTTGAGTATGTTCACCTTTCTTAGATGTGTGCTTCTAAGTAAAAAATAAAAAAAAAATAAAAAGTAGATGAGACAATTTAGAGCTTAGAGAAAACTCCATTATTATTTAAGTATTATTTATATATATCCTAGGAAGTGGTGTTAAAACATAAAATACCTGCACGCCTTATATATTTATGTGTCATCTTATGATACATGATGTTTATGATAATGCAATTCACCATACATGGCAGAATCGAAATAATGTTTTGATCAACTCATAATTTCCATGTGCATGTCCAATAAATCTGCTTTATTCTGGCTAAGAAAACTCCTTTCAGTTCCTGTTTAATTTGGAGGAGGCCATCCTTGTTTTTCCATCTTTCTTCTGCAATTGGCTTCGATAGTATGACTCACAACCCTGGCACCGGATCTGCTTTGATTTCAAAAGGCCACATCGTAAATTCCTAGACCCTGATATTTTCCCTCATTTCCCACAGGACCATAATGATGCAGGGTTCTTTGTTGAAAGCACCTGTTCTCAGCTCGAATAATGGGCTACATTTTCATCCAGGATATACCCCCAAAGGGACACCCAGCCTTCAAGCCTTCGACTTCAGGGTATCTAGTTGCCAACGTTGCCAATGAGTGTTCGCTGCAACCTTTTGAGTGCTACCCGTCAATTATGCTCTTCGGCTTGTAGAATCTATTTTTGGAGAAGGTCAAATGGCAAAAGTCGTGTTGGTCTTTTGAAATTTGTATTAGTGTATTTTATAATAAAGGATTAGTGAGGGTCTGAATAAATACACTGACTGGTACCAGATCAGTTTCAAATTACAGTAGCGTAGGTGGCACTGTTTTTTTTTGTCATCTCAATGTGACTCAGACTGAAGTTCATTCATTTTCATCCATATTCATCAAGGCTTTTCTGTTCACTTGGGTTTTCTTCAAAGGTATGCAAATCAGATACATTCATTCTGAGGTGGCTGATGAAGGTAGGAATGTGTGTAAATGACTGTCTTTCTCAATAATCCACAATAAAAACACCTACATTATGAATAAAAAGTCCATTATAATCTAATATCAAATACATTTCATATTCCCTACCAGTTAGTTAGCTCGTTAACTAGTTAATTTTCCATCGATTATTCACCAAGGCCATCTTCTGAAAGAATGAGCTATCTTGGCTGTTGTTATGAACCACATTTAAGGAATCATTGCAAAATAAAAAATCTGTGTTTATATAAACTGTATATACGGTCTATATATTAAGAATATTGGCCTATGCATCAATAGGTCTTTACTCCCTAATATCAGTACAGGGCCCAAAACTTTCAGTATCAGTCGGGCTCTATCTGACACACATTTAAATTCCAGTCCAATATTGAACAGGGATCAAATGATGACTACAAACTGTTGTGATGGTACCAGAATATCTAAAAACATATAACAGCAAACATCTTTAAGCAATTGAAATTGCCAGAAATATCCTACCAAACCATGAACAAACATGCTCGGAGATTAATAAATATAACTAAATATTTCAGTATTTGACAAATAAAATTATTACCATAGCGTTTGTATTATGTTTTTCTGAAAGTGGAAGCACCTAATCAAGATTAAAAATAGACGTGAAAATTAGGTGATGAATCTGTTTGATAACAGACTCTGAAACCTTGATAATAAACTTGTGAACCAACTTGTGAAACAACTCATATGACTGCAGAAATACGCAACCTGTTTTGATACTTGTGATGACAACACCTCTAAGTGCTTGTTAATGTTGGTTTGTTAGACTGAGGAGTCTGTTGAGAACAGGAACAAATGTAACAAAAGTTTGTTATGTACGGCGCAATAGAATACATTTCTATACAAGCTAGAATAGAAATAAAATAATAAATGCTTTTAAAATGCACTTGTGTGTCACCTCAGGATTGCCATGTGCAGCGATGACCTGCATCCAGATTTCACTCTAATTTCATAAATATTTATTCCCAAATGTAAAAATGTCAACATTATTCTTTTGTTAATAGCCACACTTACCTATAATAATAAAAAAGCTAACAGCATAAAGGGGTTTCTAGCTTGTGAAAGACTTGGCAGAACCTGAATATCTAAGCCTGCTTGAGCTTTCCAACCTGCCACAGGGCTGCCTCCATTTGCGGGAGGGCGCCAGTGGGGGATAAGACCTTTTCCACAGGATCAAGTGAGGAAATCTGCTCAGGCTGCGGCTATTCCTTAAGAGAAGATAAGATGGTCTTCTAGCACGGCTCCGGATAATTTATAGCCATTTTAAATGGCCTTAGCCTGAGTTAAAGACCTTGAAGGAGGACTAATAGAGTCAGAGCAGTGTCTTGATCTGCCTCTCAGCTCACCTAATAACCCCGTCATTAGACTGAAGGCTTTGCGTGTGTGGGAGCTCGGTCGCTCCTCCTGTTGTTTGCATTTGTTTTGTTCTTTCTGGGACAGAGCAGCGGATGAGATCATCTGTCAGTCCACTTCATCCTCTAATTGGCTCAGATCTTTGACATCTGGCGGTTGCTCTGTTACTGACGTTAGTGCAATGTGATGTGTGCTTATGTTTATTTGTATATTTTAGATGTTACTATAGATGTTAAATATACACACATAATGTACAATTCCACACACAGGGACACAGATGGCTCACACTTCAGCCTGTGTTCTTCTTTATTCACACACCTAAAGCTGAGAAAGCTGAGAAGTGAATTTTTCAAACATGCTGACAGCACAAGGTGATAAGCAAGCGCAGGTTGTAAACAGCATCATTAAAGCCATACAGTGCAAGCAGTTGCTTGGGGCACCACATGTCCCAATAAGTTAGACAGACACAGCTTTAGGCTTTTTTTTTCCTGGTAATAAAGTGACAGCAGTGTTTTGTAAAGTTGACACTCAGTAGGGCATTTTAGGTAAAACCTCTTATTAAATATTTGCTGGGAATTATTCGTCTATTATCCAGAGACCTCCACCCATCACCACCCTCACACACACGTCATGAACTCAGGCGCAACAAATGCCAGCAAATTCGAAAACCTTAGCCTTCAACAAGGCAGTCAAAAACAAAGTCTTTATCTTCATCTTTGAGATGAGGAGTGTTGTTTTTGACATTGAACTTACTTCCTCTTATCATAAAGCCAGCCATTAATGGTTGATCTGTGGTAGACTTATGATAAAATAACTTTACCTGGCAGAGTTTGCACTTCACCTCAATTCATTTTGAAGGAGTTCAACAACTCTTTGAGTGTTGTCATCATCTTTCACTTGTTTGTCCCGTAGCAGCTAATCTTTGGACACATGCTTCTTGTCCTTATTTTGATGCTGGTTGGCAAATAGCTTTTAGGTGAATTACCGCCACTTTCTGGCATTAATAACACTCTACTGCCAGGTGGCGATTAAAGCTGGGGAAATAAGATATGACGACGGTCGCATAAACTATTTTTTGATTTTTTGAAAGAGTATTCAAATATTTTAAAAATCACAACCCATCCCTATTGTGTATTATAGAGTCCAGCCCCTATTTACAGCATACATTCAGTTAAATAAAACTACAAATTCTTCACTAGCTATAAATCCTTCCTGGGGACAGACATCACTTCCAGACTTCTGTTTTCTAGCTTCACACGGAAGCAGGAAAAAAATAATCACATACTTTACGAGGCTGATTTGACTAATGTTGTGAATCAAGAGTTGTGTGTAAATTCCTCTTTTTCTGCTATATGTGACAACCGCCTACCAGGTAAAAGCAAGGGATCTAAAATATATAAATATATTTTTGAAGACAAGACAATAGCTCCATAAACAATTTGAATTTTCATGATTTGAAAACAACAAACATCCCTTGCGCTCAGGGTGTTATACTGTTCTACATTTAAATGTTTTGACTTTTATCAAAGGAACTGGCACTGTAATGGCAGACTGGCAACCCAAATAGGTTGCATCAGATTGCCATTATGTATAATGTAGTAACACACACTGACATCCATGAGTATCAGTGTGTGCGTATTTGACTGTCTGGCTTTCATGTATGAGCTGAGTGCTGTTTACGTCATGTGTTTAGGCTGCAGAAGAGCAGTGTGGTAACATGGTTCAGGAAGTGTAATTATACTGAGGATGTGTAGAACAAGTCATGCACTCACTTTAGTGGGTCCGGTTTATCTCCCCTCGTTCCCTGTGAGATGACACAGAGTGGATGTGTGTATATGAGGTATTGTCTCCATGCATGGTGAACCATAACAGATGGAACAAATTAGCACGCACGCACACACACACACACACACACACACACACACACACACACACACACACACACACACACACACACACACACACACACACACACACACACACACACACAAACACACACACACAACACACACACACACACACACACACACACACACACCTGGTGTGTGTGTGTGTGTGTGTGTGTGTGTGTGTGTGTGTGTGTGTGTGTGTGTGTGTGTGTGTGTGTGTGTGTGTGTGTGTGTGTGTGTGTGTGTGTGTGTGTGTGTGTGTGTGTGTGCAACCTCCCTCAGGTGTCTTTTGTTCTAACTCTAAGTTCCAGTCCTCCATGACTGTGGTCTACTTTGAAGTCTGTCAATCCGTGAAGACTAAAAGGGAAGCCTTAGAAAAAGGGAACAATAGGGCCCATGTCCCCTTTGAGTAGTGTCTTATGGTGTAGTGTGTCAGTCAAATAAAAGCAAAAATCATCCCTCAAATAATGTTTTCTTTGTACTTTATTCAGTGGAATATTACCAGTGATTTTACAATAAATTAATGTTAAATTTTTAAACAAATTGTAATAATAATGTGCTGTATTTTAAAATATCCCTGAGCATTTTTAAGATTATTTAAAGAGGTAACTATGTTCAGCCAAGTGTCATGCCAAAGTGTGCAGTACACCCGTCAATCCTCCAGAGAATACCATGTCAGTGTCACGTTTGACATCACTTAGAAAAGTACATTGCATGTACGACCAGAATCTAAGAAGGAGGTGATGTGACAAAATACTAAGAGTGATAAAAGTCTGCTTGGGGAGAAGGTCAGGGATGGTTAAATAAAAAACGACACAACTGTCGCCAGGATAACTCACGTTGGAGTCTCTGACAAGCCGACGCTAGAATGGATTTCTTTTAAGTAAGTTAGCATACATGACGTTATGATGTAAGAAACGTGAAGTAACACGCATGACTGATGTTATTTACTTAAAAATACTTATTTTCCTAAATGTGATTTTTGGTGCCTAAACCTCAGGCACCTTACTTCTCACACCTCTGCGAGGAAAAACATTTCTCTCACACTGTACCCTCTAGTGGACTGACAGGTGTATTACATGCTTTGACACGATACTGCATTGCTATATTGTATGCCTTGATACATTAATGTTGGACTCGGTAATAATTCGCTGTTTTCAATTAAACGTTTCTGCAAAGTCCATTCAAATTATAATTCCAAAAATGTAAAAAAAAAAAAGTCAAACAGGTACTAAAGAATTTGTGAATATTGGACTTCATTCATTTGTCAGGTGGGCAGAAATATGTTATTCAGTCAGTCGCAACAATTTTAGAAACTAATGTATTGGATCCATTAAGGACACCCTACATTTGTTTACTCTGTTCGTCTGGCTGTGCTTCATAAGAGTGCTCCATTTTGTTTACGCTCAGCAAAAACGGACTGAATTTGTCAGAAGAACTTCAGCTGTGACTAAAACTTTGTCGTAAAAAGGCCACGTTAGATAAACACGTTGTAACTCTTTCAAAAGAAAAGTGCAGGAACTTCCTCTTGGTTATATTTGTGGATCATTTTCACGTGATCTCTGGTTGTGCAATAACGCATCAGTCGGTGATTCAAATTGCAGAAGTACATTGCAACATTTCAACACTTGAACTCAACGATTCAACTTCCACCCAGAGAGTTGCCAGTTTACAGAGCAAAGACAAACACGGCCCGTGCACAGAGGAAGGGCAAATCACGACCAAACCCCTCGACGCACACATCTTCCTAAACAGGTTATCTTGTGCTCATGCACTGTGAAAAGGCAACTGCTCAGATTAGAAAACACACACACACACACACACACACACACACACACACACACACACACACACACACACACACACACACACACACACACACACACACACACACACACAAACAGCACACACATATATCATATACAGCGGTGTCTGAGAGATGAGATAAGGGGCTTAGATGAAGGGGGCAGGGCCATCTCTGGTGAAACTCTGACTGACATGGCAGCTCTGGGGTAATCCTGCTAATCCTCTGCTAGCTCAGGGGTGCAGTGGGACTGGAGGCCTTTGACCCTTCACCAAGAGGAGGTGCTGGCACAAACACACAGACCAAACTTTTGGTCCTCCGTTATCACACATCATCATCACAGGATGACTGCAGTGGCTGGATCACCGAGAGTAAATTATTAACTTTTATGGATCCTTAAAATACACTGATCACATTTGTTTATGTACAACTGCATGTTCAAATTTTTGGAAATTACGAGGGCAATTAGGAATTACACGAGGCCAATTAAATCTGACTCACTCAACCGTTGGCCACACGATGCCAGGAAAAGTGTGAGGTTGTTAACCAACAGCTGATCCGTGACACGTAAATGTGTTGCCTGATTTGTCTGCTGGTAACAACAGGTTAAATTGTTACACAAATCTGATGATTTGTGTGATGTCTCATGACAGAAATGTGTCATAATGTAATATATAATATTGACTTAAAAGTGTTAATAGCAGAGTTTCCCATCATTTTTGCAACTCATCCTGATTTTAGGCGCTTTATGAAGATCAAGAATCAAGAACTGGTCAGAGTTGTCAGTATGTATGGTGGGAGCTGTATTCTTTATGTATTTATTTATTTATTCTAAAGGAAGAAATTGTGATCCACATTTCAACGGAAATCCAAAACATAAGCCTGCCATTGAGCTCGAGTTGATGTAAAAACCTGTGCATTGTGCCAAATGAAAGACTGGATCAGTGACTTATTTCAAGCTCTTAAATTTAGAAACTTTATACTGGTATACATTACCCGCATGTTCATTCCATCCTGATTGAAAATAAAAACATGCCACATGTTGTGATAGACTTTGTGATGCTGTCCAGTGTTTGACATTGGAGGCTGCAGTGTGTTCATGCTGCAGGGGGATTATTCAGCTGCTCTGGCAGTCATTCACCATTCAGTGTCTGAGACTCTTTGTCAGAGCAGACAAGGTATGACAGAACCAGACCGGAAATACAACTATCAAAATAAAAGTAATGTTCTTAGGTATTTAGTATAGACCCTCATGTTTACATACATATTTAAGGAGAAATTTTGTCTCGACAGAGACATATGTATGTTAGGTTACAGATGTATGGGGTTGTTACCCTAATTTTAAGAATTACTGACAGTTATTTCTAAAGTTGTTCAATATATGCTTTAATATAAGCACATCGGCTCAATTAACCCAGTTTTTTTTTTAGTTGAATTGCATATAACTAGCCTGTTGTTGACAAAAGCTTTTAGTAAAATTATTTTAATAAATTAATAATATGAATTAATCATTTTAATAAATCAGCACCACTCTCAATCAGATTGACAATTGTATTTCATAATTCTAATGAAGGGAGGATTTATTGTTGGGTCATTATATTATACTTTATGCTCCACCTGGCAGTGGTCTTAATGGTGTGGCTGATTTGTTGATAAGATAAGAGTACATATATGAAAACCCTGCAGTCTAAAATAAAAAAATAAAAAAATATTGATTAAACAAATCATGTATACATCGCGTGATGTAGCCTATTCTTTCATCCTGGGTTTAAACGTAATTTAAAATGTTAATTTACAACTCGACATGATCACCAGGTGTACTTTGAAAGGTCACACCGGAAGTGATTTGTTCATATTCTGGCACGCTTGACGCTGCTGCCTGGTGAAGATAACTTGGTGCTTGGGAGTGAGCGCTCACACAGAGAGCCGGTGATGGGAGACAAACTCAGTCCCTGACGCGCGTAACGCTCAACTGGCTTTTTTTTTTCAGATTTCTTTTAAGAATCAGAATATTCACTCAACTGGTACAGAAAAAGAATTGAAGCAGGAAGTGAACGTATGTCAGTTCAATTTCATTTTCGGCGACAATTTGTGTAGTGGGGAAACTGCGCACCGGTTGTCCGGGATTTGAGCCATGGCACAGGAATGAGACAGCTTTGCAAAGATGCCTGTTAACTGGAATATAACTTTTTCACGGCGGTCCTATGGAATATAGTTCGATTATACACAGTCTACATGTTGTGCCATCATCCCACGTGAAAAACAAACTCTTTGCGTTCTTCATAATGCTGTCCCTTTGGGTGTACATGATATATTGCTGTGTTGGCTACTGCTCAACTGTGCCAAACCTGACGTACGGCTCGGTGAGCAGACACGAAAACGATGCCGAGGCTGACAATCAAGAGTCCTCTTTAGGGGCGTCCAGGGACTTACTGAACAACGAGAACGATTTGGACAGCAGAGCAGACGAGTGGGATGAAATTAGAGGCGAGGCGAAGGCGTTGGATGATAATGCCATGTCAGGTTTCCTCAATGAGTCGGAAAGTAAAAAGTTGCCCCAGGCGATCATCATCGGGGTGAAGAAAGGAGGGACGCGGGCGCTGCTGGAGTTTCTGCGCCTGCATCCAGACATCAGAGCGGTGGGAGCGGAGCCGCACTTCTTCGACCGCAACTACGACAAGGGGCTGGAGTGGTACAGGTACATCGCACTCATACTTGTTATCTAATATTAAACCATAAAGGGAGACGCACACAAAGTCTGAAAACTGCCGAGCGTCATGTTCCTGTTTTATTGACGTGAACGTGGACTTCTTAAGCGCCCAGTTAACGCCCTCAATTGAGAGCGTCGTTACCGGGGCTGTCCGGTGACTATTTCACGGGAGTCGTTGACTCTTGACTTACCAAAGAAATTTTGAACAGCTTGTCAATTCATCCAACTTTTATTTACTTTGTATTGTAAGATTTAGCCACGTAAATAACACGCCTATAAAAAAATAAAAAAAAGTAAAGTAAAACCTTGGTTGTGGCAAAATTCAAATCTGCATTACAAATAAAGACTTCCCTCTGAAAGTCTATCCACATCTAACCTTCGACTTTTATCTTGACATGTAGTTTAGCCTGATAACAATTTCTGCATTAGCCAAAAAGAAGATAAGCAGCTGTAAAAAATCAAATGATATGCAAGTCAATTAGGTGGGAGAGGACAAAGATAAGAATGTAAGAGGTGAACAAGTGAGAAAAACAACATAAGTGTAATTTCTTTTTACTATTAAAATCAAGCAAGCCTGCCCCATTACATCAATATTTTGAATTAAAAATAACACACAGAGATTGTGTAGTTACTTTTGACCTGTGCAATGAATTTATATTAGTTTATGTCAGTTTCTAAAAAGACTGTAAACTGATGGTGACCTTAAATTCATAGATTAACGGTGTTCACAGTTTATCATGTTGATTACTTAATTATTAATTATTACTTTAGGTTCCAGGCCTGAGGTAATGCACTGAAACAACAAAACATAAACAGAAAATGATGTAATGCATGATATCTATTTCTGAAAAAAAAAAAAAAAAAAGAATTCCCAGTATAAAGTGAATATTGTTGTTGATAAAATGAAACTGAAACTCAGCCATTGGTTTGGCCACACAATAAAACATGGCTGATAAGATAAGTGGGGCCTCAGGTGATAGCATATTCTACAAACTGTTGATTGGGCCATTTAAACATAAACAGTACAGCTATACAACTGAAGTGTGATCAAACTAAAATGTGCTGGCACAAATACATATCCACATTTCAATAAAGACTCAACTGTTCAGCTTGTGCTGACATGTCAGGCAGCTCCTCTCAGTCATGTTCATTTACAAAGCACAATCGATTGTGTGCTTGTTTGCGTGACCTTCACTGAGATTTCCTGGAATTTTTCTACATCTGTCCTTGGATCTCGACTTTCCGTGGCTTTCTGACTGGGACGGGGAGGGGGTGGGGGCGCCAGGGAGAAAAAAAACAACAACCTCAAAAGATAAAGTAGAGCTTCTGTTTAGATTTGACCTGAATTCTGGGTGCAGCTCAAAAGGAGCAGAACCTTGCTTTACAGTTAGGATTCAGTAAGTTACATAATGCCGTGATCCTTCAGCAGCCTGGAGCTGCTCAGGAGCGAGATTCAAGATTCAAGAAGTTCCAGGGTATTGATTCAGTTGCGCTAAATCTGTTTTGTTCTTCAATCCAAGCAGATATCGTTGTCAAAGGCAGACATCTCGGATCCGCAGTTGCTTCCACCTTCTCCACTGTGTAATGTAACATTTTTATTGTATTGGCAGCTGTCGTCCTCATGCCTCAGTGTGCAAGCTCTTCATTGACTCAGTTGCACAATCACGCAACTTGTTACTCTTAGTGGAAAACAAAATACACAATATTCTTGGAAATATTGATATTTTACGGACCCAACATGTTCCCGTTAATGGCACGGCATTGCATGGAGGGCCTTACATCAGAGAAACCCCGTTGTCAATAGGAAGAGATGCTGCTCCTTCAGGTGTCCATTTGACTGAGCCGAAGGATTAACTGCCAATGTCAAAGGATCTAGACACTGTTTCAAAGCTGGCTCCATCGAGCTACAATAGGGGAAGCGAAGCATTGTTCAAAGGACTTCTCGCTTAAGCTCCTTTAAGAATTTCCGGACAGGTTTAGGCCATTTTGGAATGATCAGCCTGCGAAGACTGTCTTTTGTCCATCTCTACAGACTGAGCATCAGGAACAAATTCAAATTGTCCTTTGCTTGAAGACTTTTTAATTATAGTCTTCATGCTAACAATCCACATGTAGGTAATGCATATAGGAGATGCTATCTTTAAAGATAGATCAAATCCTAACGGTAAGAAAGTATTAGTCGTGGAAGCGTTTCTATTTAACCGAGATGTTCCAGCTTCTTGTTGGCACTGACAGGTACACACTAAACACACAGCGAGTGAAAGCAAGGGGACTGTTTGATCCTGACGACGCATACTGTATAATGAAGGCTTCTTTTCCCAGAGAGGCGATCAGGCTAATTAAAACAACTTGGCTTGAGCTGTCGAAGTGAGATCGCCGTGCCACAAAATGACCCCATGCCGCAGAGCGCCATGACATCTCGAGTCGGCCCTCAATGATCATTTAGTGGTGCTCAAAAAAAAAATAATCAGAAAACTTGTCTGGCTTTAAGGCGGAGCACATCATTGTCGGCCGCAATATGGAGCATTAATAAATTACTAATTTTGAGTGCCACATCCTTTTTGAAGCCAAGAGAAGGTGTCCACTGATTTGTTTGGCCATATGTTTCACTTCATTGCCCCATGACTAATGGCGAGCAGTGGCTTGGGGCGAGGAGCGGTCTGCTGGGTGGGCTTATCAGCTCCTGTGGTGGCATTGAGTTGTGCCCACGCCATTTATCTGCTGTGATTGGTGTGTCCATCCTGCTGGAGGGTCCGCTGTGTCCATCCCTCCGGAGCCCCACATAGAGGAGAGGCCCTCGCACAGCGGGGCACCGACCACTATATAGCATGTTTTCACCACTGGGCAGAAAAAGAGAAGCAGACAGACAATTGTGCACACTTACTCACACGGAGCACAGGAGGCAACTCCCAAAAGCCGTGGGAACGGCTTCCTCCTTGGCCCCTCCTTTCTTTAGCAACAGCATAATTCTGACTTCCTCCTATAGGTCTCTTTTTGACAGGTTAACTCCTCATCCACTGAATGCACTCTCACATCAAGCTTACAGAAGCTATACAGTAGATGTGACTTAATTGCTGTAATCATGTTTTTCTTCTGGAGGTGCTATATATAGAACAATGAAGAGCTTTCTTACCAATTCACTGCGGGTGTCAGAGAAGACGGCCTAATCCTCCTCGGAGCCCCGGGGGAGCTTACTGCAGGCCAGTGGCAGATAGAGGGCAGTAAATATAAAGTGAGCCTTTTCTTACTGTTGCGCTATGGAGCTCAATGAAAGGGGATGCTGGAGAACCCCTGAGGACTGCATTAACTCTGACAATAAAAGAGCAGACAATTAGTGTGAAACATGTTTTCTCTGCCTTCACTTTGTATGCAAATGTGTTCAGAAGGGTGAAAGTGCCCTTTGACGAAGCCCAGCAGGAGTTCATCAGAAAGAGCATTCATTGGAACCTCTCGTCCCCCCTCCCCCGCCCCCCAAAAAACCTCAAATACTACGCTTAAGCTTTTTAGTCCAAAAGTTGACTTTCAGAGATCTCTGTGTGAAAAGTTCCGTTTCCCAAGAGTAGGTTCATTTCCGTCCACTGGTGGCTTTTTTGCTGACTCGACACTTTGAGCTACAAGGACACAGGGGAACCGGTAGGAGTGAGAGAGCTCTCAGTAAAGGTATATCCCAGCTTAAACTAATGTGTCAGCACACTGGCAGGAAAAGAGGGAGAATGTGCGTTTGCAATGAGATGCTTCAAAGAAGCAATTCACACACACTAGCTGTTGTTTCAAACATTTTTTTTTTACAAACCATGACACCTTGCACTCAAACAACTTCATGTGCTACAAAAAGCAAACCAAAATTCTATTGAATTTTCTCTTCTGAAAAGTTGGAATAAATCTTCAAGATCATCAATAATGTGCAACTTCAATTAGTATTGTAAAGATTGCAGATTTAATTTGCTCCAACAACCCCCTGGGCTTTTCCTTGAGGCAATTTGTCCCAACTGCAGCACTTATTACAGCACTTTGAAAACATTGAAACAAAAAAAGCTCGCTCCATTATATCCCCTTGAGTTGTCGACTTCCTCATCTGCCTCTTTTGTAGTATCTTCAGAGAGAATTTGTTGTTTCCTGCTTCTGCCTTTCTCTATACTGCAGAGACTCCTTGACAGAAAGTCAGAGCAACTTTAGAGAGAACCTGTCTGCCTCAGCCATCTTTGTTTTGCTTCTTTGAAGTCTTGTTTGCTTTTGTTGATCCTCTCAGACCAGCGTGCATCTGTGGGGAATTATCAAATTGTTCCAACCACTACAGGTCAGAAACATGGACCGGATGCATTTCATTAAATTGAGACTCTTACATCATAAATAGACGTTGTCTTCATGTACTGACGTCTTCAAATAAACTCAATATTAACTAAACATGAGCTTTTCTTGCTTACAGTCACGTATTAACTGTTTTATTAATGTTCCAACACAAAACAGTATTCATCAAAATTCTTCATTGCAACACTCCCAGCTGCAGTTGACCAATGTTACGAGTTGATTTGTCAAATTTTCACTCTTCGCAAATATATTACCTTGACATATCCAACAATTTAACAATAACACGTCAGATAAAATGTCTGAACCTGAACTATAGAAAACTTTTCTCGTTTCTTTTGGCCTTGGTTATTTCTTTCGGTTTCAGTTTTTTTTGTTCATTCCTAATTTCTCTGAGTTTATTCCAAGAAACCTTGCAAAAGCTTGATTATTTTTTGTGTTGCTGGCCTTAGACCAAGTATTTATTATCGGTGGTAGCCTACAGTTGTTGCTTTGCTGAATGCTGGTATCTTTCAGTTTTTCTCTGAAGTACCTTTGTCACTCCGATTCAGAATTTCCTTTGTGCTTGTGTATAGTTAGGTTAGAGAGTTGGGTGTAGTATGCTAGTAGTGGCTAATGTACGCCAAAGCAGGGGTTCCCGACACAAAAGTGGGTTATGGGCTCATTCTGAGTGGGTCGTGGATGTCTGCACGTTTAAAAAAAAAAAAAAAAAAAGTTGAGTGAAATTGGGGAGTGTACAGAATTTTTGGTGCTGTGCTTTTATTTGAAAGGATATACGTTTTTCATGACGTTGGTGCACAAGCAGTAACCGTTTGATGCCAGCGTTGTCATGACAGTCACGACCAAAACGTTCAGTAGTTAGCTCTGATCTGAGAATTTATGAACAGGGTTAGGATTACATTAGTTGGCCTTCTTAATTAAGAAAAGTCATCTTTTTTTTAATTTAATATTTCAGTTAAGATTTTTGAAACTTGATGAGCACATATTCCTGTAATTCAAGATAAGTCTGCCTTTTTTTTTATTTCATTAGGTTTTTAGCCCTGGTTCCACTTGATTTTCTTTTTTCAGTTTTCGAACTTCTAACCTTCCGCCCTACCCATCAAAGATATCAAATACACATGCAGTTTTTGTAGAGATGCAGCAAAGACCTGTACATGGACAATAACTTGTTCCCTTCTAAAATGATGTTGGTGCACTGCCACTGTGGTATCTACAACTGCTGCAGGAGCTCCCCGGTCAGTGTGACATGTTCCGGCTCCTTAATGACCGACATTTCTGACAGAATTAGCTGTTTATCTATAAAATAAGTTCCATAACTGAAACAGGCGCAAACTCACTTGAGTTTGTGGCTCTCTTCAACTATAATCTTTTGAAGACAGTAGCTTTAACAACAACATACGCACTTGATAACAAAAAATATTTCTTCACAACCGTTCGATTACTTCCACAGGGAGTGCACCCACTGAGATTAGTTTAGAGTTATTGGTTTACATTTTCTCTAGCATCAACTCCCTGATTAAAAATGCTCGCTGGCACTGTAAACAACTGACTGTCAGAATTGTTGTGTTAACGCGAAGCCAGAATGTCTCTCCTGCTTTTCCTCCCCCTCTCTTCGAAATGGGCTCGTTTCCACAGACAGCCAGGTGGCCTTCAGTTCTGCATACTGACAGGAATAACGGCAGAAGGGTCGGAGAAAAAAAAGTCATTCTCTGCGCTGTCATTGTTGTTCAGGAATGCTGCCGAGAGGCCGAATGCTGTTCAATGTCATATAAGAAGGTCATTTGTGTAAAGTGTGATGGCGATGACTTTCCCATGCCTGATAAGATGGGCTGCAGGGGCTGGAGAACACCTCCCCTAAACTATGCTTCCCTCTTTGATTTCTGTCTGGAACTTGTCTCCAGTAAATCGGTCTGATTATTCCAAGTGGCTGCATACCACCACCTCTCATCCTGTCTTTGGGAATAGGGTGGCACAACCACTCTCAGAGCTGCAGGGTAAGATGAGAACTCATCATGGCATTAGATAATACTGAGGTTGTTTTTTTTTTCGTTTTTTTTTTTTCCTGGAGCTGTCCCTTGTCACGGAGGTCTGAAAAGCTGAAATATAGATGCCAATTAGAGTCAGTCAAGCAGGCTACTGCAGGAAACCAAAAATTGTCCTGCAGTTTTCTGCTCTGTTCTTGCTCCTTACTTTGGTGAACTCATTACAGAGGGCATCAGTGAGCAGCTGAGCACGAAGCTGCACGCAGTAAATTCCTACCTTTGAACCTGCTTCCTGAAAGCAATGTAAACAAGGCACCAGCTTTCAAACTCCCCAGCCGGTAGTTTAATGGACACACCTGACTGCCCGGCAGACAAAACACAGGCAAATTACACAACACACCACCTCCAGGATTAATATCTGTCTGCAGGTAGTACTATTGAGGCAGGAAAAAGCAGACGCAGCATCTGAGGGGGCAGCGGGCAACTTAGGCGGGGGGAGTTGACCTATGCAGCCTCCATCCTCTTACGGTGCACCCGATTCCATCTAATCCTGTATTTACTCCTTCCCCCGTCCCCGTTATCTCCCGATTCCTGCTGTCCTCCTGCGAGTTTAAGTGAGAGGGCAAAGGATGCTCAACATCAGTATAGATTTATTTTTAGTGCACCAATTATAGGTAAAGTCTTCAAAGCTTAAGACACCACACTCCACAGCTTTAAAGGTACATTTGAATCCCACTCGGAAGTAAAGCAGCGTTTGTAGCTTTATGAAGTCCAATAGGAACATGCAAAATACATAAGAGGCAAAAGTCAGTACGTCGTGGCTCAGTTTGAGAGAAGGGACTTGCTTTTTTGTTTGTTTTTTTGTCTCGAAGCTGAACGACGATGCCTTTGCATGGCTGATTGATAGATGAGGGTGCACTAAAACCTATCGGTTCCAGGCGACATTGTTTATTAAGCAGAACAAATCGTGAAAGCTTGCTACATCTGCCCCCCTTAAGGCGACCCTCTCCCTCTGTGCTCAGTCAGAGATGTTCTCCTGCTCTATCTGTGCCGAGATGAATAATGCATGTTCTGTTCTGCTCACGCAGATTGTTTTCCTCGTTGACTAAGTGGAAAGTTTGATTGGTAGTATGTTTTTTTTGGGTCCCTTGAGGCTCTGAGAAAGCCCTGCAGCACTTCGCCTGTGTGTATCCAAGAGATGCAGGAGATAATTGCAGGGGGTGGGTGGTGGTGGGGGGGAAGGGGAGGGGTTGCGATAGAGTTGTTTGTGTCTCTCATACCTATTACCTTGATTACTTTTGGGGTTTTTCCACCACGTACAATGGTGGCTGAGGCGCCAGGAAAGTGCGATAAATGTGTAAGACCTCGGGCCTCCGTAGACTGGAAGGAAAGAGCAGGTGATGTTAGTGATGAAACTGCATAAGGAAGAGATACCCTCGTGTGTTTGTTTGGCAGTAATAAGATATAGGTAACGCCTGTGCAATCACTAAAGCTCTCCTCCTCTGCCAGTGCTCTGCACAGCAAAAATTGTGCCGACCATTTTCTGCTCGCTTCCGCCACATAAATTTGTAAGATGAAAGCTGTTCGGTTTGACGAGGGGTATTGAAGCTCCGAGTGTCTGTATCAACAGATGGTTGGAAATTATAGTAATCACTTTAATGACACGGCTTCCTCGGCTTTCTCGTTGTTTGATTTGGATCAACCCGTCACTATCAAAACCTGAGAATATACCAGATACTGAAACAACTGAAGATTTACATTTCGACTGACGTAAACCCACATGAAGTATGCCGGGAGCTGATGCTTGTCAACGCGGGACATTTTACAACGGCTTATATTTCTTTCTCACGTGCAGCAGAAAACGAGATATCTGCACACTGCGCTCAATTCACGACATTTGTCAAATCAGCATGAAATCTCAATTGTGACGGAGGTGTACAGGAACTAAAATATTAGTTTAAGGTAACTAATGAATAAATGTATATCTTTATAAATGCCCATCCTAAATACACAAGCACCTCTGCTATTAAATGCAAATATCTGTGTAAGTAATGCTACCACTCTGCAATTACACATTTTTGAGACACTGTTGAGTCAACTCTTGCAATTTGTTAGTCTGCTTTCTGAGGTGCTGTTAAACTGGATTAAACTGTATATTGTTACAATATTGGGGTATACTTTCACTTGGATGTACTGCAGTATTTTATTGCTTCCACACCTTATGCAACTGGGTTTTTTTTTTTTTCTATGTCTCTTAGATTAAATACTTACCATTGACTCTCATCGCCGTGGCCACGTATCTCTCTCCCTGCTCTCTCCAGAGACAAGCCAGCCACTCAGTTGGCCAACGAGGCAGCCAACCAGCTTCTAATGCTTTAGCGTGTTTGTCTTAGCCCTAATCCCCCTTGGCTCACTTTAGCCATTATCCAGTCAGGGTTGCAGTTAACAGGCTATATTATGATCAACCAGAACCATCTGGGGTCAAGAAGAATATGCAGTTATGGGAATAGACAGCTCCCAAGTATTTCCTGCATTTTCTCCAAAGGAATGCAAAGCACCAAATCTTCACAATTCACACAAAAATTACTGTCATATCTGAGGAGAAAGGTGCATGACATTAAAAAGCATAGAACTGCCCATTCATAGCTAAAACCATCATTTATATAATGTCATGAATGTGGGGAATATTTCAATGCCAGGATTGTGGCGTTTAAAAGAGGATTTAGTTCTTAAAGTAGATTAAATGCAGCAACAAGAGCTGAATGTCTTCCTTCAAGGTTTGTATTCAGAACATGTCGTGAACTGTGTATTGTGTTCACACGCAATCACAGATGATTGATGGGACTCCTGCTCTACCTACCAGTCCCTGTCACTTTGGGTACATTCACAAACTTGGTTAATGCAGCTCATGATGT
This sequence comes from Brachyistius frenatus, assembly GCF_029030835.1. Lineage (NCBI taxonomy): Eukaryota > Metazoa > Chordata > Actinopteri > Embiotocidae > Brachyistius > Brachyistius frenatus. The sequence goes on along the minus strand of NW_027210642.1, from coordinate 2,510,125 downwards.
CTACAATTGTCTTCTTGATGATGAATGGCTAGCTACTGACAGTATTTTTAAACCTGCCGTGGAAAGACTGTGTCAGTGTTAATCTCATCTTCAATTATGGGCACTTTTGGAAGTTGCTGGCTTTCAAAAGTGATGGCATTACGAAGAAAAACGAAATATTCAGCGGTGCGGGGTTGGATATTTGTGCCATATGCTGTCTGCAGAACATATTTAAATAACTTTATTTGTGTCACTTGCAGGGAGTTGATGCCCAAGTCATCAGAGGGCCAGCTGACCATGGAGAAGACCCCCAGCTACTATGTCACCAAGGAGGTCCCTGCTCGAATTTACACCATGTCTAAAGACACAAAGCTGATCATAGTCGTCCGGGATCCTGTCACACGAGCCATCTCAGACTACACTCAGACGCGCTCCAAGAAGCCGGACATCCCCTCTTTCGAGAGCCTGACCTTCAAGAACATGTCAGCGGGTCTGATCGACACCACATGGAGCGCTGTTCAAATCGGCATGTACGCCAAGCACCTCGAGCGCTGGCTCCAGCACTTCCCCATGGAGCAGCTGCTGTTTGTTAGCGGAGAGCATCTCATTACCGACCCCGCAGGTGAGATGGCTCGTGTCCAGGACTTTCTTGGACTCAAAAGGGTCGTCACGGAGAGACATTTCCACTTTAACCCAGCAAAAGGCTTCCCCTGCCTTAAGAGACCTGAGGGGAACAGCAAGCCACACTGCTTGGGTAAAACCAAAGGCAGGACCCATCCGAACATTGACCCCGAGGTGGTGCAGAGGCTAAGGAACTTTTACAAACCGTTTAATAGCAAGTTTTATCAGATGACTGGTCATGACTTTGGCTGGGACTGAGAGGGAACATGATGACAGACTCATGCTGGTCCCTTTTTTGTGTTCTTTTTAAATATAATTTGATCGTTCTGGAGATATTGGTATACAGTGTATGTACAGTATTTGGTGGTGTGTAAAAAGCTCAGAAGTCTATTTTATGATAATTTATTGTTATATTAACTCACTAAGCTGCCTAACCAGTTCCATTCATGGTTTAAATTCTCATGACACATAAAGATTTTTCTAAAAGCACAGTGTTTCTACACGTATTACGAGCAGGCTCAGTATCCTTTTTTAATTTAATTTTTTACCAGGAAGGTTTTTTTGGCTCTTGCCTCACCTTGAGCTGATTGAGATCAAACTCGACCAACAAGTGGTAATAACCCCTTTACATCTGCCTGATCCTCAGAGGTCTGTGGGCCCACTTAGTCAGGTCGATAAGGGCTTCAGCTGATCCAGTGCAACTAGCCAGGTGGATCAATACAGTAATAGCTCCTCATCATGTCAATTAGACCTGAGTGATGGCACTGCCTTGATCTCTTGAGCATTGCAATAAAACATCGATCCATTAATGGCAGTAAGTTTATGGTTGACCCTCAAGCCAAATTCAAGTTAATATAAGAATATAAATTTCCACTGCAATGTTACCGACTTAACCACTATTTATACCGCTTTTACAAAGGAATGTTGATGAGGATCCAATAGAGTCCTGTCATTATACTTTTTTGGGATGTTTTTATTCATTTTCCAAAGAGCTGCTGCCCAGGCTTTATTATGCTTAAACAGAAAAATGATTCATATGAAAAGTCGTATAACTCGGTCACATTTATTGATCTGTGCTGAAATTGCTCTCATTGATCACTCTTTTTTTAATGCAAGTGATACTAGACTAATTATGCCCTTTCCCACGATACTTCAGCTGCTAGAGAGAAAATGAGCATTACCTTTTCTACTTTCAGTGATACTAGAGGAGAATTAAAACAAACCCGGCCTCTCAAAATTCCTCATTTGAATTTTATTTACGGTTGAGTTTTATTCAGCCAAACATTAATTTATCATCATTCAGCGTCATTCCATAATGATGTACTGCAACCTTGATGTTGTAGCCGCACTATTCTGCTGTATGCATTGCTTTACAGACATTGAAATGAAGCAGGTTTGACTAATTAAAAGGTGCAATCGTGTCATTTTTATGAAGTACGAAATAAATCTGTTTTACCCAAATCAAGTAATGCAGTCTCCACGATCTTTGTATTTGCTTCGTTGTCAGAAAAACTGCCAGATATTACAAATGTGTCTCCACTTACGAATGCACTACCCCCACATTATCTGTATAGATTTCTGGATCCCTTAAGGCAAAGTGTACTGCTGTGTCTAATTTACCATCTTGCACATTATTGTGCGAATGGGCTAATTAGCACAGCACTGTTAAGTACTTTTAGCTGTCTCAGCCTCCCACTGCCACCACAGAGGGTCCTGTTGCCATGACCCCCACAAGTACATAACAAAGTGTCAGGTTTCTCATCTGGAGAGGTGACAAATGAAAAAGACCGCCATTCAGTAATGTCGCTGGGCGAGATTTAATAGTCCACACTCCATAATTTGTTTGTGAGCCATGTCCTGAAGCACAAGTAGAGCTGATGTTGCTGCTGATTGTATAATCCAGCCAAAGAAATACAGTCTGTTGAGCATATTTCTTTTTGTTCCAAAAATATGTTGTGTCAATAGGGACGTCATACTTTATGCCAGCACTACAGGTTGTCTGTGAACTTGCTTCAAGCCATCTGCCCCATCCATCATACAGCACAGCTTACCTCAGACCAAAAGTTATGGTTCAAGAGAGATATGAATCACCTCGCTCTATTAACAAACAACCTTTATTTTACTTTCCAGTAAAACACCCTCATTTACCTGAGGCTGCCAGAGGTGATAAAGCCAGTCTCCCTGGTGGCAGGCAAGCAGTCTGATCACCCAGGAAGCAGCTCCCTTTGCAATTAAAGGGATAGAGGAGGGGTGCTGTAATTGCTAGGCTCCCAACTGGGGAATTGCTGTTAGCACAAATCCCTCCAGGCTGTTGTAAGGGAGGCTGTGATTGTTTGAAGGTTGGGAAGACAAGGAAAATAGACACCTGGCAGCCCTGAGAATTAAGTGACTTCAAACATCCACTTGGCAGCTGCCACTGGGGAATAGAAGCAGAACTCTTGAATAAAAGTGAAAGAAAATAAAACATCACACAGCAGCAGACTTTGGTTTAAAGAGTTGATGTACAGAAATTTAGAGGTTGGGTGGAGGCAAAAGGATGAACTCCAGCCTCATTAGGATGTCAATGAAAAGTCTTCATAATATGCCAAGATGTCAGTCATGCAAGAATTGACTAACATGTTTGGTCTGTGCCTGCAGAGATGATTGCAAGTTATTCATTCACTCCACATTTGGCACAATTTTGGGCTGAGTCTTTCCTTTCAAGTCAGTGATTCAGTACTTTAGTCAAATTCTTCAAAATCACTGAGATCCATAATTTAGCTGTTACGTGACATAAGCAAAAGTTTAGAGAAAGAGTGAAGAGGGAATGACATGGATGGACGTGCCAGGCTAAAATAAATCAGGTACGTGGCTCATGCCTCAGTTTATATCAACTATACCCACATATCCTTTAGTTGGTTGTGTGTGTGTGTGTGTGTGTGTGTGTGTGTGTGTGTGTGTGTGTGTGTGTGTGTGTGTGTGTGTGTGTGTGTGTGTGTGTGTGTGTGTGTGTGTGTGTGTGTGTGTGTGTGTGTGTGGGGGGTGGGGGTAACTGGAGACTATCAAAGCTGACATTAGGTAAGAGGCAAGGCACACCCTGGACAGGCCACCAGTTAGATAAACATGCTCACTCCTATGCGCAGTTTGGAGCTGCCAATTAACCTAACCTGGATGTCTTTGGACTGTGGGAGGCAGCCAGAGCGCCCACAATAATCCAATCAGGCACCGGGAGAGCAGGCAAACTCCACATAGAAAGGCTCCATCTGGTTTGAAGAGAGGTGACAGTTCTCCACCAAGTCGCACCGAGACGCATCAGGCTAAAATACATCCAAAACTAGCCAAAAATGAGAAAAATGTAATACTGACATCTCTGATCCGACAGTGCTATTTTCTGGACTAAAAATTATTACTGACAGAAAGCTGTAATTTGTTAAATCCTACACAGTGTAGAAAATGTATGCATGTTGTAGGTATTAAATGAGCTTTTGTTACTTCTTTTTTTTGTGTGTAATATTTGGATGGCTGACCTTTTCACTTACACATAAATTGAATGCGCCATTTCACAAGGTTTAACAGCATGAGACAACTGAACAAGATAGTACATTCATTTTAAACCATCAGCCTGCACTTTTAGTTTTTAATGTGTTATGAAAATATTTTTTAACATTTTAATCAACACAACAACCAGAGAGAATCCAAAGAAAAAAAAGAACAGCAAATGCTCAGTTGAGTTTGTTTCGATTCTGCAGAAACTTTTTTTTTAAATACTGGAGGTACTAATGTCCAAGCACAAAAAAGCATTATCTCCAGGACAAAAGTAAAATGTGTGAAACCTACAGAGCCCCCAAAAACAGAAAGAAAAGAACAAGGAGATAATTATTCGAGGGTAAACTTTGTTTCTGAGCTTAATAAAACAATTGCCTTCCTCTCTGGCCCTTAATCTTTTATTATGCATTGTCCAAACCCTAATCCTAATCCGATAGGAAGGGCTAGCATTAATCTGAGACAGTAGACTTGGAGTTGACATCCATGTGCTGACATAGCTAATCCAACTATAATCCCTCTTCGAAAAAGGCTTCTGAACTTTGTGTGGGACCAACTTCATTTACGTAACTTTAAATACAAGAGGGAATTATATATTTGAAGATGAGGGAGATGCTTCTCTTACTGGTTTGTGCACATACAACACACCCACACCTCAGGCTTGCCAGGTCAAATCTAATTACCGTATTCACCGCTGTCAGATTTTGATGCGTTTGCTACTGTACGTCAGCTCTTGGTGGCAGGATCTAGACCTGCGAATGCTCCATTGCATATCAAAACAATTTGTCATAACACGTATGGCATAACTGAACAAGTCTCAGTGTGTTTTTATTCCTCATCTAATTTGTTCAAATGCAGCAGAGCTATTCGTGACCAAAGTTAATTCTGAGAAAAAAAAAAAAAAAAAAAAAAATCGATTCAACCAGATGTTTTATTTAGGTCATTTTTGGACTCGTTGCAGTGTTTCCCACAGGTTGAGAATTTACTTGCAACTAATGTGCACGCAGACACTCATGCATTCAGAGGGGGAGAGTGTAACCCAGGTTCTTTTCAGTAGCTACAGTTTACACATGACCGATAAATGTCTCACGTGGTGACCGTGTCTGTGCTTGGTGCACAGAGAAGACTCTAGACCCCACTCAGTTACTGCAGTGCAACCGACGGCCCTAAAAGAAACACAAGACTTACCTAGAGAACCTCGTATACGGTTGGACTGCAAACGCTAGATGGCTTTAATTTGAAATGAGAGCTTTTAATTGAAAATGACGGCTTTGATTTTCATCTTAGCGAGAGACTTCGCAGCGTCGTTTTGCTGTAATTGATGGTCACACTATTTTCTCTCCTATGCTTTCCCGGGCGGGCAGGAATAATGTTATTGTCACTTCACCCGTGAGTGTGCAGCCTCCCGCTACACACTCGCAGGTGAAGTGACGATAACGTTATTCGACTTGGCGACAACGTGCAATCGAAGCCTGCAAAATACATTTCTTGATGGACAGACGTCGCATAATATACTATTTAAGCTTCTAACTGTTTATTCAACATCTGTGAAAGTTAATTAGTGTTGTACTCTTAATAGTATTTGGTAGACAAAATAATGTTTTTAAATTCAAAAATAAAATAACTAGATTTGTGCTGTTTTTGTTATCAAAGCCGAGTCCTTTAACATTACAGCTATGGATGTAATCAACACTCACATCTTTTCATGCTGCTCATGTTCACAGTCTTCTTGATCTTGTTGCTTATTTTTAGCTCATCAAGGGCTGAAACAGATGTGTAAAGAGTCCTCAGACCTCCTTTTAATCACATTTTTCATGTCGTAATTGCTTTGACTCTAATTACCCTTCAAGCATTAGCATAGCTTTACTTCATGTGCTTGTCAGTGTTTTGAACTGTTGGTTTGATGCCTTTTTAAAATGTCCACATTTTGTCCCTAGAGGAATCTTGTTTACTCTTGATTCTTCTGGTACAGATCGAACATGTAGAAAATAACACCTTTGTTGTTTTCTTTAAACCTTAAGCTTTTACCGATGATTTTGCAAGTGGTCTTAAAAAGACTGGGGCTTCAGAGGAGATTAGTAGACTTCCCATATGGCACTCTACATGGCCATTAAAGGTGGCTTTGAAGTTGCTCTGATTTTTCTTCTATCATTATCATCATCATCATCCCAATCCTTATGACGAGACAAATATTTTCTTAATTTTCATCAGATTCTGTTATTGTAAAAAGCTGAGAAGTCTATATTGGTGCAAGGACAGACAAATACTGTGATGTAGCAAAGACTGGAGGTTGCATCACTGACAGTGAAATCCACTTGTTGTAACCAGAGATTCCCTGGAGGAAAGGTATGAAGGGAGAAGTGCCCTCTAACCAATACGGGCAGTTCTGTCATTAATGCTCATTCTGTGGTCTCCCAGCACTATTTGTTGCAGTCGCCCGCCTGCCTGGTACCACTTTGGACCCTCCATTAGGCCAGAACTCTCCAAATCCCGGTGGCATGCCATCGTAATGACTTTATCACTACCTCAATATAGCCACACACCGAGTCCCCAATGACAGAAGCATTTAACATTGTAATTGTAGAACAGATTTTCTGAAACACTGCACTGTCATTTGTCTTATCTGATTCAATGCAATGTCTTTAAAGCATTTTAACACTCCCATTTTCCCTTTGACTTACATTAATGACACGGAACCAGTAAGAGAAAATCAGTATAAATTGCTCAGACTTGACCACCTGTGACCCCTCCCAGCTCAGACATGTCACTGCTTTTCCAGTCTTATCCTGCTTTCTCTGTAATGAGGTGTGCATAGCCCTCTACTCTCCGTGCACCGATGTCACCTTCATAATCCAAGATTTGGGTGTTGAGGGGTGAGGGATATGTGGGACCCTTAGTGGGATTACTAACTAGACTGTCTGTTGCATGGTCTGTCGTCTGTCTGCAACCTCCAGAAAGGCTGAGAAGGAGGATATTTTAGTGCTAATCTGGAGTATATGGCAGAGTACTGTCTGAGCCGGCCTCAGCATCAGCCAGTTACATTTATCTGTGCATATATGTGTCATAGATTAGGATATATTTAAAACAGCGCTGCTGAGACAAGCCCATGACGCTTTATAGTTCATAAAGTTATGTTGTGGAACATATTTCAGAGCGACTGTGGACGAGGTAAAGTATGGCCGACAGTGGAAGTCTTGTTGGCTTCTAACAGAGATCTCGCAATGAAAATTCACTGGGGACAATCATATGTGCGCCGTGAACATCGGAGTAACACTTCACACAGAGATAATTTCAAAGCTTTCAGGGATTTAATCTGATTTTGCAATTAATTGGTTCGTTAAACTTCTGCTCCTGGGATTAAACGGAAATTAAAGCATTGCCAGAATGGAGCGGGGAATTTCCCAAGACAGTCCCTCCATCACACTGTGTTTATCTTCCATCCATACCAACACAATTACTTATCTCTCCCTCTCTATCTTTGCTGCTTATTTTCAACAGGACGCAAGTCAGTTTTTGATACACTGCAAATGTAAATTCTGGACCTGTTTTTTTATTTTCCATATTCCTGATATAATTGAATAAAATGATACATCAACCGACTCTCTGGATCAGATTGGCTTTCAGACTATTTGTTTCTGAACCTGAACGTGGCCCAATATAATGCAAATCCGACACACGCTTTATCAGGCAGTAAATGGAAACTTGTTTACAGAAATGATATACAGTACTTGTTGACAAATCTCTGTAAACAACCTTTATTTACCTTGATGCACTCTTTAGACCTGAATCACAGTACTGACTTTCAAACTGGTTCCCAATAGGGATGAAATCCAAACATGCTATCATATTTCATTCCTCCCATAAAGCTTGCGAAGCATTCCTGATCTGAATGAGTCCCGTCCTTGATCTCCCTCCCCCTGCTGTCCTCAGTTGGAAAGCATGAACATCAAGGTCCTGATTCGTCATGGGCTCTACTGAGTAGAATTCCTTGTGTTGCCATGGTATCAGGGGAGCGCTGTCACTCATTGTCACTGCAGTGACAGGCGCTCGTTTCTTTTTTCGTGCTCCTATATTTGCTCTTTTGAGAGTTGTTGATCCACCTGGAAACAGGCAAAAATGCAAAACATATCAGAGGATATGAGACGAGCACAGATGCTGGCACTTTATCTACAGTACAGTACATGCTACCAAGCTAACCTTCATCGAGCCAAAGAGTGCAGTTGTCAAAGAAGCCAGAGTTGAGCTCCCCCCAATTCAGGGATCCACCAAACTACAAACAATCTGCCCTCGTATCCTCCCACACGTCTTCCTGTTTCCCTCCATATGCGAGCCCGTCCTGCATCATACCACATCTAAAAGCCTCAGCAATTATCCTGTAATTCATTCAAAACCTTACTCTCCGCTTCTTTTTCCCCTTTGAGGACTTTCATTAAGTCACAAATGTGAGACAACAGGCTAAACCCCAAAGCACAGTTTTTCCCCATTCTGTGGGTGTGCACCAGCTGGTCAAAGTTATGTGGAGGAACTATTATAGAACCTCCTCCGATCCTTTGTCTTTCTTCTCTTGTAGCACGGTGAAGCTGCTCTGTTATAGCTCCACAGCTACCGGCACACAACACAGAAACTTGGCATGATGTCAAAGTATGGGTTCAGCTGGACGCTGCTCTCCATATCATTAATGTCTCCGGTATCTGCAGAGCTGTGCCGGCTCATCATTCATTGGGTTACCCTTAACAAATCTTTGGAGTAACAAGGTGCACAAATTACGACACTCCCATTCTCTCTGCTTCAGCCAATGCCTGACATTTGGGACGGCGAGGATGTCGCAGCATGGAATTAATTTCCGATTTTTACCACAAGAGAGAGCTTTATCTAGGTCATCCATCCATCCCATCTATGGGGCAGCGACGGTCTTTGTTCTGTTGTTTTCCCTTCACGTGTCACTCTCTGTTTAACCTATCAGTAAGGGAGTGTTACAGCTACATCAGCAGCGGCGCTCGGGGTGCTCAGTGCTGTTGTGCACGTTTGGGAAGGTGAGGCCGCATACCCATCAAGGTTGGTTTCAGTCAAATACCTCCAATCTAGCAGAACAGCTCATAAGCACAGACTTTGAAGTCTCTCACTCTGTCACCTGACAATGCGAGTTATAAACAGACAAAAGGACAGTAACTTATCAAAGAGGGGAATTTAGGGGAATTATTGGCATTTGAAATCTACTTGGCCAGGCTTGCCCATGTACATAAATTCATTCAATTTAACTCAGTAAATCTTACATCAGAACGGCGTATTTCAATCTTTTTAAACTAATTTTTGGACACATACCTGTCTCAGTTGCATGCGGTGCATTAACTGAAGGCTTCTTTCAGTGCAGCTGGCTGACTACCATAATAGCATTTGAGGCATTAAGGGAATATTGGCAAATTGTAACCTCTAGAAAGAGCTTCCATGTGAGGCATTTAGAGAACATCTGTGAACTGGATCCACAAAAGATAATCTGGGTTAGACTCTCCCCCTCTAAACTGTATAAAAAAAAACCAATAATTTTTGTATTGTAATGTTCAAAGTGATTTCTTGTTCTTCAAATATTTTCTATAAAATTGGTGTCGAACACAGTGTTGCTCAAGGAACCAGTATCAAAATCAAGGTGTTAGTACAGGCATTGAAAATGTTTGAACGACACGCTGCCCAAACACCTAATCAATCTAAAACATAATAAAGTGATGCCACTGGTTTATGGGAGACATTACATTGCGTCGCATGGTTATGGTGGATGCATCGAAAGCGTTACAGAAGAGAACTTCTTGGATGGAGAAGGAAACAGAGCTGTAAGACGTGCTACAGAAATATTACATTTAACAGAAACCCCTTCAGCACAAAGCCAAGGACATTTCCTAACCTCAACAGAGAGATTTTAATATCGGCTTGTAGGCAACAACCCGCTCAGTCCTGCTCTCTGGATTTGGCCACAGCCTTCAACAGCACACAGAGAGGAAAGGGTGGAACGGATGATAATGTGAGTGGGTGATGGTTCAGCTCTGTAACTCATGCCCTCAATGCTTAAACACACACACACACACACACACACACACACACACACACACACACACACACACACACACACACACACACACACACACACACACACACACACTTCCTAGTTGATGTCATCTCACATTTACAGTAAGGGGACATTATCCCTGCTGTATCCAGTTATTAACTTCGCAGAATTAAACAGTTTCTCTCTGGTAAAGCATTTCGACCAAGCACTGACCCGTAGCTCAGAGGACTGGAACACCCTTTATATTAGGAGAGACAAGTCAGGCTAATTCAATTATTGCTGCTGTAATACCATTAATATTATCATTGTAATGATGGTATCATATTCAGAAAATGCAATGCAGTTATTTTGTCTGGTCCCTACTCAAAATCGTTATTAAGATGTATCTGGAATGAAATCAAATTTACAAAATTGCAGAGGAGATTTCCTTTTAGCTTCAACTGTCTACCGTCAAGCACGTTCAGTGTGGAAACTGGGCTGTTAAGAAGCAGAGTAGGACAGGACAATAATTGGTGTCACTGTGACATCTCTGCTACTTGCATAGGTCATCGTGAGGACTACTACCATTTCCAAACCTACACTGCGGACCACACAATCCAAAGAGAGCAGCTGTCCTTGGGAGAGGATTCTGCATGAGGGTGTAGATCGTGCCTCCTTTACCACGATGCAATAAATCAAGTTTCCATGTAGTACTGTCCCACTGCAATTTTTTTTCAGAAAATAAACTGCACTGAATTAACCACGCAGCAGCACCAGAGAGGCTAAAGAACAACAACATATAGCTACCGTTTCAAAATCAAACTATACATTTAATAGTCAGAGCACTCACAAAGATCACTTCAAATCGACAGGCAAAGGCACGGAGAAACAGCTGTTTGCAGCTTGCGGCGCTCTCGTGTTGTCACTTGCCTCTTGACTGTTATTTTGGACCTTGTACCCATTTCAAAATTCCACTCAGTCCAATTGTTAAAACAATGACAGAGGAGTCTGACTCCGACTGCAAAACTAACATCAGCGTTATGCCATGCCGGACGAGATGTGACGTCGCCCTACAAGTTTATTTCTAAAATATTAAAATGATTAATAAGTAATTATTAAGTAATAACGTTGCCTGTAACAGAATGAAAATGGATGACAAATTTCAATTATCAACTGTCAGGCTTTACAGCAGTTACTTGCGTACCATCAGGTGGAGCCTCAGTTTGAGAATCACTGCTATGAAACAAATGGAAGTAGTTGTGAAGATTCGGTCTCTTTTCTGTAGCTTTGCGTTGTTAGCATTACCCTAACTAGAACAAGCATTTGAAAGAGGATGGATCGAGTAATGAATGACAGTCAGGTTAGAAGTGCTGTGTCAACATAAGTTACTACGTCCATGTAACTGAGTCAGAGAGGGCATGACGTTCAACAGTCTGCTGTGGTTAAAGGCACACAAAGAGTTTACAAAAGTGTTGACAGCTTTATTTTCTCTTAGCTCTGTTGGCCTGTATTTTATATCTAAAGGCAAAAAAAAAAGAAAGATAATGTGCTATGATTTTACCTGGAACTTCCTCTGTTTACTGTTGCCTGACTTGAACTGCACATTACACTCTGCAGTAAATTCTTTGTGAAACCACTTTCCAGTAGTAAGATAGTCACCAATCCGTTATTTAGAAGATTCTTTTCCTATGTTTTCATGCTTTCGAGCCGCGACAGGAGGCATTCACGTTTTCAGCTTGTCTGTCTGTCCATCCCTGTCTTGCGAATGTGATATCTCAGGAACACCTCAACACCTCGAGAGAATTTCTTGAAATTTGGCACAAATGTTTCAACGTTTCAGTGTCTCAAGGATGACCTAATTTGGTGGTCAATTGTCAATGTTACTGTGACTATTATGACTGTTTTTTTGTTTCCCTCAATGAATTAGCACACTAATACAGTAGCCATACAGCAGAACAGCAACAACAAAGCCTATAAAAGTGAAGTGTTCATATATCCCTAAACATACACCTCATACCTTTTATAGCATCCTTCAAAGTCTCATTAAATCTTATGAGTCTAGACAGACATGGATGCAAACTGAAACTTGACTGATTGGCAGAGGGAACCTCAAGGCAGGATTTCTAGTTTGTTGTCTTACATTTAGTCTTCAGGGGGACATTTTCCTTTCCTTGTTCTCCGAGCAAGTTAAACTAGAGGAAAACAGGCCGTGTTCCCTACAGCGCTGGAGTCAGCTGTGTGTTGGCGTCGGTCTCAATTGGTCTGTCAGCGCTGTGTGACTGTGTTGAGGCAGAATTAGGTTTGAGGATGAGTATGGGGAGAGAGTGTGTGTGTGTGTGTGTGTGTGTGTGTGTGTGTGTGTGTGTGTGTGTGTGTGTGTGTGTGTGTGTGTGTGTGTGTGTGTGTGTGTGTGTGTGTGTGTGTGTGTGTGTGTGTGTGTGTGTGTGTGTGTGTGTGTGTGTGTGTGTGGGGGGGGGGGGGGGTGTATCCACATCCACATGAATGAAGGACCGAATTCCACATTAATCAGAAACAAATCATGGCAAACCACAGGATCAAAGACCTGTCTGCTTTAAAGATGGCTGCATGCCCTACAAACTTTCAAAAATCGCTTTTAGCTCATCAAGAACTCAGCTTCCACCCAGAGACAGCATGACTATAGCTCGGAAGGTTCAGAGGCATTTTGCTCCTTTCAAAGAGCTTTCTCTCTTTTTCTCCTCTGCTCCCTCTCCTCTTGCAAATAACGAACTAAAATAAAGCTTTATATCTGACCTACATTGTCAGAGCCTGGTCTGAAACAATTAATCTTTCAAAAAGCTCCCTTCCTAAGACAGGAAGCAAGTGCGCACCAACAATTTCTTAATTTAAATAGAAAGCAGTATAATGGCTGACATGGCTGCACTGCCCCACATCCTCATCTTTGGTGCACACTGGTTATACCAGTTGCCAACACAAATCCAAGTCAAAGTTCACCAACATTGTACAGCAGAGAGTGTGAAATATGAATTTATGCAATTTATTGTCCTGATATGTTGTATCTTTTCCTGCGACAAGTCTATTAACTGTCTGTCCACACTTTATAGATGTATTAAAATGTGTTTCAAAATATAGCATACGTTTTTGCTCCGTAAAAATGTCTTAAAATTACATCTACACCTTCTCCCTCATTGATATAAAAAAAAAAAAAAAAAAAAAACAGGGATGAAACTAAAAGAAATGTCATATTTCTTCACTATTTCCACATTGTCTTCCAAAGTTGGCGGTTTTCTGGCGCTCTTTTAATGACATCATCGTGATACTCCTTTGCTGGCAGCGAAAAATGCAAACACCCTCCGTCAAGCCAGTGTTTGGTTTGTCCTCTCTGGGATACTGTAAAAACATTGTGCTGCAACATGGCCTCTTCATGGAAGAGGGCCCGTGTCCTACAGATATGAAGGGCTCATTCTTAGGTAATGAATGCACAAACAGACTTGGCTTAGGTCAGTATACACTAATGAAAACAGAATTATGAATTTGACACCCACCTAAATCCTACACACTAAACCTTTAAACGGTCCCTTCTTCTCTGGGCAATAAGCATAATGTGAAAAGTTGAAACCTCCAATGCACAGTGGACCAGGACTGGCTTTCAAACAAGTTGCTAATGCACCTTAAATTCAGATTAAAGATTATCATCTTTCAGCACATGGATGTTGAAACAGCCTTCAAGTGTAAAAACTCTAGTTTTAGAAATTCTATTTAAAATATTAACCGTCCTTAATAGGCGTTTATACATCACTTTGACTCTGTGCTTTCCAAAAAAATCAACAGGATACACTCCAGAAGGATAACTGAAGAGACTCAACTGGCAACAATGTACTTTCCAAGTGAGCTGACAGGATACAAACATTTATGATTCACTGTGTCACCATTTCATTTAGTGTCAACACTTATTTCATGTAGACCACAACAGATGTCCTGCAAGATTGTGCCTAACAGTTCTTTTTAGCAGACTGAAGCCAGATCAAACAGAATTTGGTGAGCCGCAGCCATCAGGGTTAGTCAGCTCCACTCACTGCTCATGTTTAGCAGTGGGTTGAATGGGACCTGTGAACTCTTGCAAGCTTAACATGAGCAACAGCTGCAAACACTGAGCATGAAATGAGGCAACTGGCCTGGAGTATTTAAGGTTATATTGCAGCTACCACATGCACGCAGCTTGTTTCTAATTGGTAGGTTACGACAAACATTCGTGGGGAGTCCATGTTCAGTTCCCATTCATCGCAGTATAATGTCACCGGGAATAGTTATAGTCAAGATAAAGACGAGATTTAAGAGGCTAACCAGTGCGTGTGCAAAGGAGTGCGTTAGTGGCCGCGTTTACCTCTGAATGTTTGTCTCAATTGAGGGTGGAGTTTTATGGCCTGATCAGATTTATGATGCTTGATGTCCTGTGGGAAATGGGGGGCATTGGTATGAACGCGTGACATACAGTCCTGTCCTTGCACCGCGCCCCATCACACTGGAATCAATGGACCTTCCCGGAGAAATGACTGCTCACACCAATATTTTTGCTGCACTGCGTTGTCCTCTATGTGCCCAGTGTGTTATCCCATCCTTACAGCATGCATACAGTATTGCTGTGGCCAGTTTTCATGTTAAACTGTATTTTCAAGCGCATCTCTTCTAATAATAAAAACAAATTATATAAAAGATAAAATAAATCTATTCTACATTTTTTAACAAGGTGAAGTGTGCATTACGAGCCACGGTGACTTATTAACTGCTAACCGGTTGTAATGCCTCACTGAGATGATGTACAGCTTTGAGGGCAGATCAAGTCAGCACTTGACCGCTGTGCTCCACCTTCAGCATTACAGCACACAAATCCTCATTTTACCCCCTGGCTAACCCAGAACTTCCTCCTGTGAATGCTGCATTTTTATGACCAACAGGTTTAGTGTCTGTGTTTGCTCCACCACTGGTCATATGTCAGAAGGGGGAGGAGGGAGACGGGGTTCAGTGGGGGGAATGAACTTGACAAAATGAACATGGTGCGAACTTTGGAGCTGTCAAAAGGTTTCTTGACACCTTGACAGCCACGGATGGAAAAGTCTTATTAGAGTCCATAAACACGCCCCAGGTGCCAATGGAGCTGTAAAAGCACGTGTTACTTCTGTCAGACACAGTAGGAGATCTACAAGAGATGTTTCTCACAGGATGTTCAACTGATTTGTTGCCTTTTTTTTCCCCCTTTTTTTTTGTAAATGTTTTTTATTCAGCAAAATTATATATGCCTGGAGATTTGTGTGTACCAATGGTTAATGGAAGACATTATCATGGTGTACTGTCAGCACTGAGTCATATATCTGCACTGCACAAAGAGCATTGAAAGGCAGACTTGTAGCAATTTTCTCGGATGAATCAATAAAAAGATATGCAGGTTATGCTTCCTTCAAATGCAGCGAGCAAAAGGGTCAGGGCTCTGACGGCAATTCATTTCTGCTACTGGAGCTGAGGAGGAAATGATTGCAAAGTTTATCACTGGGCAGGTTTACAGGCCTCTGCAGAGAGAGTTCCAGAAGTGCAGAGCGGTAATGGGTGAAAGAGGAAGGTTTCAAAAATATTGTATATTTGCTTCCAACATGTAGACTTAGTAACAACACGTAAGAAACCAACAAAGCTCTGTTAACCTGGCTTAATGGAGGTGACTCAGTTTTTCATGCTTGACTTCCCCGGCCAATCAGAAGCCCTCTGTCTCCAGGTTAAAAGGTTAACAGGCTCATTAGTAGATGCTCTTTATGATATGGCGAATGATCACCATTGTTTGCTATTGCCACTTAAAGCGTTGTTGAATGTGAATTCCCTTTGAAATACTACATTTGTAAAGAATGGGCAACCAGGCTGAGGAGTTGTTTTTTTTTTTTAGCAGGGAAGTATTTTTAATTATAGGCATTTCATCCATGTAACTTTGTCCATTTCTATGTCTGCATTTTGATGCACTTATTAACAATACATATTTATAGATGTTGAGAATTTACAGATAAGCTGCATGCCAGTAGGGTGTATTACACTAGGCAGTTATAAGGTAAATGACAGCTGTTTTTGTGAGAGGCATGCTTCGCTGAAAATTGTCTTAAGCGTTAATAAGAGTTTTCTTTCTTAACCACAATTCACTCATCAGTTCAGACTTCTCCAAAACACATTTAGACGGATCACAGCCCTGTGTGGGCCCGGGGCACTTTTGTCTGCCTGAAACCGTCAACGAGCAATTGAATAATAGGCACTTGTAGAAGTTTGAATTAACCTGGCTCAATTAACTTTTACACAAACTGCAAAATAGAAATGTGTGAAAAAAACAGAAATCCACTTCTCCAGTGCAAATCATCTGGGGAGTTGGGAACAAGAGGTGGCTCATAAACTTAACTTTTAACTACTTATACAACGTGTTTGTTACCAATATACCCAACACTGAAAAAACCCAACCAATTTAGTCTGTATGTCGTCATAAGAAGTGACCAGAAGCTTCATCTCAAAGTTTGTATCAACATATATCAAGATTAGCTTTCAGATTAAACTGCCCCACCCACCAGGCGTCGTAAAGAGGTTTGGTTGAAAGATCCTGGGGCAGTAATCACCACAGATAGTTGGACTAAAGCTCTTGAGGGTATTCCATCATGCTGCCTAAACTCAGGATGTCATTTAATTCAGTACAAAGTGATTAATCAATGACGTTATTCTCAGATTAAATTGCATTCATACAGCCATCAGTGTTTCTTTTATGTTTAAGTTGCAGATCTTTTGAAGGGTCCCTAGTTTTGGTTCAGTTCCACACCTCACAAAATTCTCAACAGAGGTATTCCACAAATACAGTAAATGACGTGAAATTCACACTACATCCACGATCTATAACTGAGATCTCCCACAGGGCACCACAATTAATTGTAACAAGCCAGTATGAAATGGTAATAGTAAAAACAATGCTTTGGACAAAAGATTATATATTGCACTTTAAGTACTAGCTGACTGAATTAAACATTACACTGCGTATGGAAAAATGAGATAGTTATTGAAAAAAATGCCACTTTTTTTTTTTAGATACACAAAATCCATTTGTAGTATAGATGACCGAGGAGTCTGGGGTTCACCTCAAGAGACCTGAGTGTTTGATGCTGGTTTCACGGGTTTCTTGTGTCTTGAGGAGAACTGAAAATGTTGTATTGAGTCAAAATGTGTATATTTAGCAGCCCGCATTTTGTATAGTGCACCGGATCCTTGCTCTCTAAACCTGCTCGCTACCTACATACTGGATCTATGGAATATTCTGAAAGGGATAGTGATATCCTATCGATGTTATTTGAGTTAGGCACCCTCAACGAAAACATTGTAAAACCTAAGGAGCTGTTTGAAAACGGCTTCCTAAAACCTGAGGTTTTCTTTAAAACTTGACGGAATATTCACCAAAAAAAAACGTGACCTCTCATCCTCTGTAGCAGATATAGAGACGTGAAATGAAAAACATTCACGAGCTTAAACCTTTGGCTTTAATTGAAAATGAATGTGCTTGCTCTAATGTTCATCAACAACAAAACTAAACAAAATGTTGCCCCATGAGATCAAGACTTAGGTCAAATGGCTGGGCCATGTATGAAACCCGAAGAGGGCTTTTCATTTTAAAAACAGAAGTCACAGCACTCGTCCACCCAATGCTGAGTTAACAGGTCAGTCATGCAGCACTCGGGCCGCCAATAGTGTAACTTCACACACACCGACTCAGTGACAGACTCCAATATAATACAATATGCAGCAATCCTACAATAAATCCTATACTTGTGAAGACACTACAGATCCTAATAGTTGTGTGTAATGTGATATAATAGTGTTGCATAGCCTTGTTTTGATCTTAAATTTCATGTTAACTTGCTCACATTTGTAAAATTAGACCCAATTATGTTGTGGTTAAAATGATATTACATTTTTCAAAAATGTTATAACATCCCTCTTTGAACGTAACATCATAATCGATTGAGAGGATTGAAAAGCAGACTAGGATGTTCCCGCACACATTGAATGATGCATGATGAATGAAAATGATTTGCATCCATCCCTCTCTATCAGTCTTTACTTTTGGAATTGGAATTAAACTACAAACTTACTTTTCTGCTGTGGGCAGTCTGGTTAATCATTTACGATATTGGTCTGAGTCTACTCTGACCGGTCTGGATTTTCTCAGAATCCAAGTTTCTGATCACAGAGCAGTTCTTTGGGATCTTTAGGCTTCAAGCAACATGACCGCAGGAGAGCTCCGACACGGAGCGGGTCATTAGATGATATGATGAGAGGATGGAGTCACTGTCAATATTTGCACAGCACAGACATTTAGGAGAACCTATTAACCCTGCCTGAACCAGGGGTCTTTACACTGAGCAGAGATTTCTCCATCTTTCTGACTTTATCTTTTTGTTTAGGTGTCTGAACATTCTCACTGACAGGGTTAACTATGGGATAACAATATTTAGACTAGCTTGTTACAACTGGGGCTCCTTAGTGCTAAAGGTTTACGCGAGCAGCTTTAAAAAGGTTTTCTGCCCTTCCTGGCACTTACATTGTCTAGTCTCTATCACATCAACACTCTTCTATAGCCTGAATGTGGATTTCCTACTTGCACATCCGTATACTTGAATTTGCAAATGGCAATAAATCCTTTGTACGACTGTAGATGTAAAAGTCACTTTAAAAATGCATGAAATCACACTGAAGCAATTGAAACACAAAAACAAAGCTTGTAGCGCACAGGGTGGTCTTACCGGAAGAAGTGGACCTGGCTATTAACATATTTGCAGGAGAACCATAGCAATTGTATACTAAAAATGTTGGGGATCTCTTGCAGTGAGATAATTTGGCCTCATCCTCTTTTCAGTTGATGACAAACAGAGATGAAATGACAAAAAAAAAAAAAAAGTAACCTGGCGTAAAGTGATGAAGACAAGAGAAGGATTGAAGAAATTGTCTGCTAAGAATGGGATTTTACTGCTGAGGAAGAACCAGACTCATGATAGAAGTATCCTGGCAGAGACTCTGACTATTGATAAATATTTTAGCATCCGTTTGGGAATTTACAACCTGTGGGAATACCTGTGTGTGTATAGGTCTGAGTATGTGAAGCTTGTAGCCAGTGTGCAACAATCCCATCCACCTTCTTTTTTTTTTTGTGAACTTCGGGCAGTGGAGTGTTTGCTGAAGGTGTAATTCTAGCTTTCCTTACTCCAGACTTCAACAGCCACCAGGATTCTGATCATCAGTCACCACAGAGAGGGGCTTTCAACAAACAAAGACACCCACTCCAAACACCTCTAGCTGGGCCGGTCTCAGCTCCCCACCCACTGAAATCCAGTGGGGAGATTGGGGCCACTGGCCAGGGTCACTGAGGTTGAAATAACGCAGCTACTTCAGTTTGACCCAGCCGATTAGGCCAAGACCGCTATCCTTCATTTGATCTGCCAGCAGATATCACATCCACGGGCTTAATTAGTCCACTGACAGCTGAGTGATTGTAACTGGATCTAAGCACGAGCGGCGCCAAGATATACAAATATAAAACAAACAAACTACAATACCGGCGGGCCAAGTAGCAGGCTGTTCATATTGTCATTATCAATACTACTGATATTGCGTTACTGTAGTCTACACGTAACCCGATCACACCACAAACACACATCCACACGGAAGTGAAGGAGGACAGATGTTACTCACAACATTTGTCGGATCAGGACGATGCCTCTGTTGTTGTGGTTCATGGCAAAAGCATCCATGAATGTGCGGTTCACTCGCTCTCCTTAACTTGAACTCAGACCATCCATCCATGTCCAACACGTGCATCCTGTGCACGGAATGACTGTAACTTTAAGCCTAGTGCTAAATCCTTCATGGGTAAACGCAGTTTCAACCAGCAGCCCTCATTAGCAACTTTTTTGCAGGTAAAACACAGCCTGTGGTTATTGCTGTCTTTACCTTCTTGGCCGGGTATTTTGTCAGAATAGAGCGCTGTAGTCCATCCATAGACTGGAGGGTCCATCTCTGGCGGACTGGCTGATATCAGGTCCAGTTGAGCTCGGTTATAGGCTATCTGGTCCTGGTCCTGGTCACACAGTGTGGTACCTGTCCTAACGTGCTCGCTGTCCTCGCTGTTGCTCTGCTCCTTTACGTTGTCCACAACATCACTGAGGATAGTGGAGTTGGCCTTCTAAATATATGATCTAAGATGTCAGTGTTGGCATTGTGTTATATTCTGAGTTGACTGTGCAAACTGAGTTTGCTACAATGGACTTCAATGAAGAATTTAAAATTAGGCTAGTGATTGATGTAAAGCAGATACAGTCAAATACATGTGGACATTAATCCTGGGTTGAAATTGTCTCTGTTCTGTTACCCTCTAAATCTGAAAGCAGTGCCCTGGCACTTAATCAGACTTATGTCACACCAAAGACACATTTCAGTAGATAAAAAAACTATCAAATGCATTTACCGTTTTCATTTTGGGATGATCACCCCTTAATGTACGTGTGAAAAGATCAGAATCTCTTTGCTCTCAGTTGTATCGTGTTTTCAGATCATTTTTATGCCATTCTGTATGTAATTATCCTCATGTGCCTATGTGCAAGCTCCCACAAGCTCTCTCAAATTATCTCCATATTTTCATCTCCAACTCAAATGTGGGAAACGCATTCGAAGCACATAAATGGATCAGCAGCCATGTAACCACTGCTCCATGTTTCCCCACAGTGATGCATCTCGGCACTGTTACACTGCTCTCTAATTTGGAGGAGCTCTGCTCAGGCCTGAAACACCATAGAGCGGCAAGACACTCTCCGATTCACTGTTGTATAATTAAAGGAGAAATGTTTGCCTCGGTAGCCTCGTCACACCAGTATAGAAACCCTTGTTAGCCACCAGCGCTGAATTAGAAGGTCTTTGTTGCTGGCGATTGGCCACACAGCTTTTGAAATGATCTTAAGTATGCAAGTTGCATGCGTGACAGAAGGACAACTACACACGCAGAAATATTGGAGAGACACACCATATTGAGGCACCAAATGTTAGCACGGCTTCTCAAATCTCTCCTTGATATTTATGAAACTAGTTTTAACGTGCGTAAAAATAGCATTGAATAATAGATTATTTTTTTCCCCTCCTTTTTTCTGCATGCAACCACCTCTCTTCTTGCTCAACGATTATGACTGGGTGAATCTTGCTGCTGGCACTAAATTATTAACAACACAGTTTTAATTAAGTCTCAAGTTACAGCAGCAATGTTTTGAATCAAATACTATCCTGGGTCACTTGCGATGAGTGAATACACACTGTGGCGCTATTTTTTTTTTAAACCTTAATCTGAAATGTAACTGAAAATGTATTCTCCATATATAGTGTGAAAGTTTTGCATTGAGTATCTGTGTCTCTGTTGCTTCTGACAACTGACTGCTGTAGGAAACAGTTGTAAAGAGAGTGAATGATGGGTGATTTCATTTTCGAGCTGACAATGTTGATAGAATGCATTAATGTTATGGCGTGCTTGTGTGGGTGTGTATGCATTTGCTGCCATGAGATTTTTACATGTAGGAATCAGAAAAAAATCAAATGTTGTCGTCCTCATTCTACATATCTTTACTTCGCCTTGTAAGTTTAAGCAGGAAGCGGCACTGGGAGATTCCTGTGCAAGGGCCTTGTGGCAGGATGTAACGGCAGGGGTCATGGGTCAAAGGTGCCTCCAGGTTCCACATCTGCAACTTCGCCCAGACTGTCCGGGCTGCAGTCAAAGTGGGCAGCCAGCCGCACTCTAATGTGTATTAGCAAGACAAAGGGAGAGCCGAGGGGAGAGCATAAGATGGGCTTTGATTTCTCCGAGATTTATGGGCGTGATGAAATCAGCTTTGAATAAACTGGGTTTGCCCATTTTCTCTATCGTTTAGCTACATCTGAGGGATCCGGGGTTTGTTCCGGGAGACAAACACCCTGGATAAAAAGGCAACAAATCTAAAGAGAAAGAAGAAAGGAGAGCTCTAGCGTCTTCTGAAGTCCTCACATGTCCCATCCAGGGACCCAATCAGCTGGCTGCAGCCCTTTGTATGTTCTGCTTCATGACCATTACTGCCTTTCCAGAGAAATTCCCAACCGAAGACTTATGGAAATTATTCCGACGTGTTTCTGGGATACCAAGACAACATTTGGCTGCAAACATGTAAATGTCGTTGGCTGCTGTATAAAAGTTCAACAATAAGAGGAGTTGGGCATGTCCGTGACCTATCCTGGTTTTATCAAGCAGTTAAGCAGTGTTGATGCATGTATATATAGCCAGCACAGTACCCATTGGATAATGATAAGGGTAGCTTCCTCTCAATCCCTTTGCCTCAATCCTGTGTGTCCTGCAGTAAATACTAAGTGCCCCCTGGTCACCCTCACAGTGATAAATAACCGTTAAGGTTAACTACATTTCAAATGGAGCAGTGAGGCCATTATAGGCCTCCGGAGTTTTCTTGACATCTTCAATATGTTATCTGTACACCCAGGGACTTTTACCAGGGTAGCATTAACTGGCCTCTCTTTTGTGTCAGGACTGATGAAGTTGGGAAGAGCTCTTTTTAATCAACAAACCTGAGAATGAGATTTTAATCTTCTGTCTGCATGTTCAGTAGCCATAATGAGCTGTTGTATAAAATGCACACAGGTTGCATTGTATGTGACGCGTGTTTTCGTTTTCGTGGATTAAATTCTGCTTGTCTGCATTCTGCAGAAGTGCATGCGTGCATACAAATGTGTGCATAGATGGTGTTGGGTAATGTTTGAACTAATGATCATTGCACCTTGGAGTCTGGTAGGCAGCTAAAGAAAAGGATTGGTGTTTATCTTTTATGGCTGCTGGTGTTATTTGTGAAAATGTCAGAAGTCTGAAGATGCTCTGATTCATGTCAAATGAAACAACAAATAAAGCAGCTACATTTAGAAACTTAAAGATCACCATCTGATCATCTTGCACTGAGAGATAGTAAAAATATAAAAGTAGGGAGTAATCTGTGTGCTTTGTGTGGGACGTATATGATATATGATATTATATGTAGAAGATACATGTTGTTTTAGATCTTGCAAAACTGCACCCTTCACGTCTCCTGTTGCTTCCAATGATAATAATACCAGAGTACTCATCGACCATATTTAATCAGGGTAGGATGGCTGTCAGAAAGTTCAGCAATCATTTTGAAGTGAAACATCTTGTGCACAACTGTAGTTTTGTACATTTGAGAGCTGGCACCCGTAAACTCTGATTCTGATGTGACATGCTACACATCTATAGACGTCTTTAGATCGAAGGCAGAAACATATGTCAACCCACTGTGGTGCCAAATTCTGAGACAGAGCAGGTTAGGTTAGGTAGTTACTTTATGAATCCCCGAGGAACGAAATTAATGCCAGTATTGTGCATACTTTAAAAAGGAAACAGAGTGGGGGCATATACTATGTCTAAAATGACAAACTACAGAATTTGGTTATTTTTCTGAAAACCTTTATTAAAGGCAGTCTGGATGGAAAATGAATGACAACACTACAAAAGTGTGTTGAAGTCACCCCCTAGTGGCGTTATTGGCATACTACTCTCTATACATATAGATCAAAATATTTTCATATTTTCATACATAAATATACATATATATATATATCTTTATATGACAATGACTTTGCTATTTGCGTAACTGCTTAACGCAAGTTAAAAACAATGCAAA
The DNA here is from genome assembly GCF_029030835.1 of Brachyistius frenatus. NCBI lineage: Eukaryota > Metazoa > Chordata > Actinopteri > Embiotocidae > Brachyistius > Brachyistius frenatus. Next base: position 2,486,212 of record NW_027210642.1, on the reverse strand, counting down.
TGATGTGGTTTAGACTTGAAGGTTGCCAGAATATTCACTGGATTATTCCTTAGACCTGCAGAATTAAAAAATACTACTACTCATGAATAACTCTTCTACTGACATTGAATGTTTTCTGCCCCTTTGTAAATTCACTTTCAAATAATTTTCACATAAACATATATATATGATGCAGAACTGTACTTTGATTGCATTGCCATTGACCTGTGTGATGAAAACTGCAGTTAATGTGTTAAAATGTAAAAGATGGTGGGGAGAATCTATCTGAGAAAGTTGTTAGTCATAATGAAAGATCAGTGTCTTTTATGGGGATATTCACACTGCTTCCGCAGCAGCCGATTATCCAAACATGTCTGGTTTGCTTTTCCTCACAAAGATGCTGCTGAGATATGTTTTTTGTTCCCTGAACCACATTTAACTGTATTCTTTTAGTTATGCTGTTTTACTGAAATAATGTCTGTCCATGGTGCTAAGTTTCCAGCAGTCCTCAAAGTGTAGCCAGGTGATGCTGTTTGCATTTTCAGTTTGTTTGTTCACAGTCAAGATGAGGCAGAATGAATAAACGATTTAAAGTACATGACAAGTCATGTAATCATCAGTTTTACTTTTTTGGAGTTTCTGTGTACCTGAAAATATCATAGAAACACAAACTTTAAAAAAAAAAATTTTTTAGCTCTACTGTTCTTTTTTCAGATGCCACACTATCCTGTATTTATGGCCTCATTCATACTAAAATGATTAACTTTTTTTTTTTTGTGCAAAATATGGCAGCATTAAGTGCCAGTTTTTCCTAGCACCAACATCCAGACATTTGCCACAGGCAAGCGGCTGGGTCCTGCGAGTGTTTTATGTATCATAGCGCCATCAAGTGGTACAAAAACCACACTACAAAAAACAGTGTGCCACTTCCTTGTTCCAGTAATACCACACCTTCTCGAAGTGCATCAAGAGTTTAAAAAGACTACTTAACAAAAAAATCAAGTCAAAATTTAACATGTGTAAAAAACACATATAATAATCAGTCTTCTGCAGATGGTTCACCAATTTCTTAAAGAAAACCGATCATTGAACTTTTCAGCAGTGAGTAGTTCATTTCAAAAGGTTTATTTAGAATACTGACAAAAATGCAAACTTGAGTTTGTTCAAAGCAAAATTAATCACAGGACATGACACACTTGCAACACAAAAAAGGCTATACATTTCAAGAACAGTAGGTAAAAAAGCACCATGTTCAAAACTAGATTACAAAATGCAAAACATTTTTTATTTGGTATATCAAGTATGATGATAATTCAGAAATAAAACCCTTCATGAGTTTGTTAACATTTGTTATTTTTAGTGACTGAGGATTTTCTCATTTCCTTCAAGAATAACAGATATTTGAAGTAAGGCACATGATTCAAAGCATTTGACACACAAAACAAAAGACAAAACAATGTTAAAAAAAAAAGAAGAAAAAAAAAAAAAAAAGCTTGATACCCTGGCAGTTGAAGCGACATCTCTTTGGCACAGCTGCATGATTTGTGAGAGGCACAAACTCTATCACGTAAATGAGCACGACAATGTTAACTTGACAACACTATGTACACTATGTATGTAAAAATGTTATAAATATGTCTAAAAACCACAGACACTATGTACATCTTTATACTGAAGCAAGGCAGGATTACTCGTTTCATCACACACGATGGATTTGTGGACGTCGGGTGGCAGCATGCAGCAAAAGTCAATGTCACCAACACCTTTCTAAAGACACACTGAAGACACTGAGTCACCACAGGAAACAGGTGTGTTGAAAATCAGGCTTTGTTGAAATTTACAAAACAGACAGGTGTGATGGGGAAAATAATGGATACTGAAACACAGCAAAATAACAAAAAAAAGATCCCCAGCAGTGATAAATGTCGCCACTTAGTGTTTACAAATGTTAGTGACATACACTTTTGTTGGAATGTCAGTTTATGGTCTGTGGGCAGTAGGCACAGTGCGATGTTGTGGTAAGGGGCCTCCGAACAACCCCTCCTCTTTTCCCCTGAGCTCCCTCTCTCATTCCTTCTTCCTCAGGACGATATAAATGAGGCCACTGATGAGACAAAGAGGGAAAGCCACCCAGGCCAGCACATAGGCATAGCCGAAATGTGTGAGGGATCCTTCATCTGGGCTCATCACAGTGTAGATGATCGCACCGCACATCACAAACACACCTAGGAGAGACAGACGAGAGGTGAGGAGAATCTGAAAGCATTTGAAGCCAGTGTAGATGATCTCACGACTCCACCCACTTCCTCTCAGGGTGTGACCCGTCAGCGTGCAATGAAGTCATACTCACTTGCCAAGATCTGGAAGATGGCGGTAAAGAAGAAGCGTCCGCCCTTGACCAGTTTGAACAACTGATACACAAACGCAATGAGGGAGAAAAAGCAGAAGAGCAATGACAGGATCATGAGGGCTTGCACCGCCTGGATCCAGTCTAGAAGACAGACAGAAGTGATGAAGACCATGAATTTGAACTCATCCACAACTTATCCATGCCAAAAGACAAGTTTGTGTGTCTGTAATGCAGACAAACCTTCATTGCTGGCTGGCTTGCAGTGGTAGCCTCCATTCGTTGTCATACAATTGTACCATAGATCTGTGCTCCTATCCCCACCTACAGACCAGGCCTGATAAACACAACAACACAGAGCCATTTAAATACACTGCAGCATCAATGGCAACCTAGAGCTCTGATAGCATTGTACAAAAACATGATCAGTTAGTGATCATGATTATCAAGCAGATGGAGTGTGTGTAAGCTTATTCACATCATGTCCCTGTTCTCCATTCAGTACCTTTCTTTACTATTACCACTACTACTTACTTACTACTTTAAAAGTGGACAGGAAAAAAAAGTGTCATAAGACAACTTACACTGGCAGCTGTCGACACAATGAGAAGAATGAGAATAATTATGTGCATGACAAGCACTCCAAGCAGGATGAGCAGCATTTTTTTTCAAGTAGATCTGGAAAGATACGAGGAAAAAGAAGTCAATTCACATGAATTTGTCATCACGTCAAACTCAATGTGAGGCTCAGCCCGACGCCAGATGGCGCTATTTCCTCACTTCTGCACCAACCGCAATGTTTACTCCAACGTGAGTGTCCCCTTACATTCAAACATGACCAGAAAGAAGGAAGGAACTCTTAATTTCTTCCCGATGGAGCTCAAGTGCTCAGTGCTGAGTTAAAAAAAAAAAAAGAAAGAAAAGAAGCAGGCTGTACTCATGAATCTAAATACATTTTTAGTTGATTCACTGCACTGAACTTTTGATTTATTTAAATATCCGAATGATTTCATAACTTAGTAGTTTAAGCAATAAATGTTTGCGTAGAAAGTAAAAAACATATCTTCAGGCAGAAACTTAGCGAAAACAACTTTCTACAAGAGAAAAGAAGACTGATTTACGACTACTCAAAGCATGCTGCTGGAAAACAAACTCAGCCCAGCAAAGTGCGGCCACGCGTAAACCGCAACCTTTACTGTTTTCACACAGACTGCGAGTATCTGAAACTAAAACGATGACAGACGGAGCGAATCGTTTTGGTAAAGCAGCGAACTTGAAATACACAGTTGCAGTTTTGCGTCATAAAAGTAAATCCACAAAGTCGATTTTAAGTCCAGGGGAGAAGTCCTGTGGTGTGAGTATGGGGGGGGGAAGTCAACGAAAAAAGAAGTTCACAAACAAACGGGGAGAAAAAAAATAGCTCAAATAGTCCAACTTACAAAAAGGCAAAGCAAAAGGTCTGTTTCCGTGAAAAGGGAGTGCTGAAGTGAAGAGTTGTGGAAAGTATCACCACGCTTCTGCCTCTCTCGACTCTTTCTCTGTAGGTACTATTCCAGATGTGGCTCACACACCCCAGTCAGTCTCTTTCTCCGCCTGAGAACACCGCCCTGCAGGCCCTGCACGTCACCAAGAGGCCTGCTCTTTTCTGCCCCCCCCCCTTTCTTACCGTGGTAGCCCATCATCTGGGATTGTACTGAGGTCTTGAGGATTGTATGGAGTATATTATGGTATTACTGTGCAAACTGTAGCCTGAAGCATTAAAACTTAAGCCACATAGCCTTTTTCTACATTTAGACTGAAAAAAACAGAAAACGCCTCACATACTTACAAAAAAAACAACAACACGATGACATAATCTATCAAAATGAAAGCAGGACATATTTTCTTCTGATACTCGGGTCATTTTACGAGTCACGTGTTAGAGCATTTTATGTTTTTATAGTCCCTATAAAAGGTCAGATCCTGCATCCCATAGAGTGCGCTGCGGTCATAATGAACACTCTTTACACGTCACACCTGAAATTCTGTTTGATCTAAAGCTTTCAGCACATTCAGGATGCTTTTTTTTTTTTTTTACCTTGTTCCAGATCAACATTAACATCAACATCAAGCTTCATAAAACACACATGTCCAGCAGTGCTTTACCCATGTGGGGTGTGTGCATGTGGGTATGTTTGCATGTGAACTGACCGGCCCTCTGGAGGCCCTGCGGTATGCCTGCGTGTGTGAAGCAGGACTCCTGTTTACTCCGGTGTCTGTGGAGAGAAGTGAGAGCTTGTCCAGTGCCAAAGGAAGTTAACACGGTGCAGTTTCGATCATGCTAAATTGATGGAGCGGCTTGAATGTCCGTCCACACACACACACACACACACACACACACACACACACACACACACACACACACACACACACACACACACACACACACACACACACACACACACACACACACACACACACACACGATTCAAGAGTGAGTGACAAAGACTGCCGCCACGGCTCTGCATCCCTCATTACACTGCGGTCTCAGGCCGTTTCCTCACAAGTGACAAAGTTGTAAACCAAACCAGAATGTAAATGACAACAACGAGAAAAGCTCAAGCACACATTGCTGTCTTGAAACCATCCCACTCCAAACGTGATTGTGATCACCTGCTGCAGTCAGAGAACATAGCTCTGGCTCCCTCTCCCTCCTCTCCCTTGCCGTTTTTGGCCCATAAGGTGGATTCCTGTGGTCTGTGTTTGTAAACACACAAAGGGATGAACTGTGGGCAGCTGCCCAGGTTCTCTGTGGGGTGCCGGGCGAGGCGGTGCTGTGTGTCCTGGCAGAGCGGCGGGGGGCAGAGAAAGAGAGAGAGAGAGAGAGAGAGCTCTTTGACAACCAGCTGACCACTCAGCTGGACGTGCTGTTGTTTATGAAGATATAATTGCTGCAAGTGGTCAGAGGGCAGGCGGTGGCAGCAGCAGCAGGGTGAGAAGAGGAACCTGGCTGCCCAGCTGGAGCAGGTGTGAATGGTCTAACACTCCTCTGAGCTCTGAGAGGACTCACACACAATCATGCACTGATGCTTTGAAAGTGGACATAAAACAGAGTGGAATAGCAAAAAGATTCTACCAGAGTATAAAAACACATCTAAGGAAATAACAGCAATCAAGAATTTAAATTATAAAGTTACATGTTGCTGTTGTTGTTGTAAACTCTCATAAAATCAACACATCATCTGTAATGCATTCCTCCACAAATGAAACGTCATCGAAATGAGCTACAAAGGGCCACACCCTTTCTTTATTACTTTATTTTATTTAGTAATTTGTGAGACTGTAGTAAACATATCATTAGGCCGTGGTTAGTTGTTTAATAATATTTACATGCACATATTGCTTTTATAATGAATCTTTTGTAAATTTGTTTGAAGTTTTGTGGTAAATATTCTCAGTATGAAAAAAAAAATCCTCCGTTATTGAGAGAAGCTTTAAAAAAATATTGTCAGTCTCTCCGACTGATTTTTTTTTTTGTTCTCTCAGTGATAGCTCAACTGCAAACCTGATGAGTTATCATCACTGTTACATGGCTGATAGCACTCGGGAAGCCATCCAAAACCGTTTCGCCCCCAAACCCATTAAATAAAAACACACAGCTCCCCTTTTCAAAGTGAGGGATTACAAAGCAAACAGGCGGGAGCAGCTCAACACCAGTAACTACAGTCACAGCTATTGTGGCGAGGCTGCAGCTGAAATTTAAGACTGACACACCCTTCCTTACTGAGGGATTCACCAAGACACAGTTACTATTTTACAAAGTTTGGTTATCTAAAATGTTAAATTACCAGATTTGAGCACGTTGACAGGATATCTTCAGCTTGAACCTAAATAAGCCTCACTTGTTTGTGACAAAGAGCTACAGTCCTGTTTAGCAGTACCTCAAGCAAAACATCTGATCCAAAACCAGACCATGCTGCCCATGGTGAATCCACAGTTTTTTGATAAAAACCCAAATTGAAATTATATGAAAAATTGAAATGTGACTCTTGTTTTCTAGGAAATCAATCCAACCCCGAGCTGCAGTGTAAATAACTCATGTGGACATGAGTCTTCTAATTCTTCTGATATTCTTACAGTTAAAATATGTTGTGTTGCTGTTGGCTTGACATTAAAGTCAACAGCAATAAAATGCTACAAAGATTTATATTCGAATCTATAATTACGCCAGTGTTTCTGAATCGGTCTTCAGTGCTAGAGGCCACGTGTGAGCGTCAACTTTCACTTTCATTTTTGGGCTCAATGGAAATCAAGTTCGTGTTTAAAACACATTTCAAAAAGCCAATATCAAAAGTCGAGTTCAGACTTGTGATGAGCTGCACAACTTGAATGGTCTGCTGTTATTGATAGAATGAGTCAGCCTGAGTTCAAGCCCAGCCCTGCAAAACAGCACCGAGCTCCACCTGTAGGAGTGGCTAAATGACTCTTTTGGATGACTCCATCTCCAATGGCAGAAGTGGGAGTGAGTGTAGAGTGAGACAATTAGGGATTAGGTTTGGGTTTTGGCCGTGACCCCGGCTTGGCTGCCTGGAGGAAGTCTTGGTGGGACAGCTTGACAGGAAATTTTACTTGTGGGAATATGAAGGAATGAAGGAACCTCCCTTCACCTATGGACGTTCTATAGCAAAATAGGAGGAAACACTGGAGCTCTGACATCATTCTGGTCAGATGTTATCAGAAGAACCTGAAAAAAAAAATGAAAAAAAAAAAGCATCTTCTGGTCATCACAGCTGGAAAACAATGGATGCTGCTCTGCACAGAGCTACTCACAGAACATCATGCTTTTGTCACAGTTTTGTTTAATTTGGGCTGTCTATGCTGTGGCCAGCTTTGATCAGGCTTTAGTGTCAAATGCATCCTTCAGTGTACTGTGAAACCACAGACAGTGACATTCCTTTCGCAGATGCACTCTGCTTTCCAGGATGTGTATTTCGTTTTCCTTCTGCAGCTCGATCTTCAGGACTGCACTGGCCTCCCTGTGCCGGGCTTAGTGTTTGTGTTTCGCCACTCAGTGACTATCAGATAACATCCCACAGACCACGCAGGAGCTGGAGAGGAGCCCTCCAGATCTAGACCTATGCTAAAGGATTGAACACTTTGCAAGGCCATGTTAAACTGTAAAAACACAGTGACACTTACAGTAAAATGCATGTTGACACAGACCATAAACATGCACAGAGATCCTTTGACGGGCTTCATATGTTTCAAATATGACCAGGCCCCGAACACACGATGTGAGTATCTTATATCTGAGAGGTTGAACAAAAACCTAAGTGCTGAGTGTGAAATATGCAGGTCCGTGTGCAAGAACAAAACGGGATCACGTTAGATCATACGCACATGCCCCGTCTCACCTCTACCATTTTAAATTCTGAAACTGCAAAACAAACCATGACCGAGCTGAAGATCTCCATTGGCTGGGAGCTAAATCAGATAAAGCGGGCCAAGATGTTTGAGAGGGGTGAGGGCCTTGTTTCTTTCCCTTCAGAAATGGGCCTGTCCCTCCCTGTGAAGAAACAACAGCCAAATAAATCAGAGACATACGGCATGACGAACTCCAGATTGTGGCACCCTAGTGATCCTAAACATGTGCTAATCATTAGCCCCTGGCTTCCTGTTGGAGTCGATGTCATCAGCACACACATCCCAACAGGCAAGACCAGCATACAAACTGTTGCTTGGAATCAGAGTGATACTGGCCTCAGGGGTTTGGAATGAAGCAATAAAAAACTATGAAAGAATTCAATTTGAATTGCCCTGCTCCCATTTCTACACAGTTCTCACAACTCTGCTATCTACGCATGAATATTGAAACTGCATCCGACACACTCCATGCTTGTTATTTTTAATTACTCTCAAATGTGTCTGAACAAACACTCATGGTCACATGATTCATTTGCATTGAAATTTGCAGCGAAAAATCCCCGACAACTCCCAGAGAAGAAAATAATTCCTGTCTTACTGTTATCAGTAGTTTTCTCATTCCTGTTGGTGCACTGTCTCCCAGGCAGTGGATCTGTGCTCCTTTGACAGCTAACATTGCAGCACTTCCTTCACAGGCTGCCAATTCAGAATTCAGACTTCAGACGAAGAAAGGTGCATGCCAGTAAATATTTTCTCCCCTAAAATGTTTCCAGTCCTTTGTAGCTTTTGTACCTGCAAGGAGCTGACTCTAACTGTCTATTATAGTGTACTATGTGAGGGGTGTATTTGTTGTAGATTTGTAGAAATGATACACCGATCACTTTCTGAAGTCACATGTCATGCTAAGACAATGTAAACACCCTGCATTGAGGTCATTTACTTTCTGAGGTGAGATGTGTTTACACGGTTACTGGTGGTGAGTACATCTCTGATATCCTCAAGTCATCAGGTTTTTTTTTTTACACCTGGTTACACTTGGCACAGATTCTTATAAATTCTTTGTACAAAACAGTTGAGCTGGTTTTAAGTCTTGGGACAGCTAAAAAGGTTTGCTGTTGTTTTCAGTGAAACAGAAACCGAACGGTAAAAAACAAAACACGAATATGATCCTCCTTCAGCATGCTGTGAAGCAAGCTTTAGTTTTTATCTCAGTCTAGATCAGAGTTACTGCTTAAGCTATGAGTCATCTGGCTGCTGATACAGGAAACCTTACTTGATAACGGCGTTATGGTGTTTTCGTTTCCTCTCAGCATTTAGAGAAAAACATGCCTGATCAAATGCAGGGAAATGTGGTGATACACAGACATATGTGATGGCTAACCTAGTGACTGTATGGTGACCCAGCCAAAGGAAACTGTGGCCTTGCTGTAAAGCCTGGCTTGGAGCAGTGATGTTGTGTGTGTGTGTGTGTGTCAACGGTGTGCATCAGTCTGGCCCGCAGCCCAGAGCAGCCACTTACATAAGATCCTCGCCAAACCCACTGACAGCTCCTCTCAGTGGTGGAGCGAAGGAGGAGGTGAGGATGGACTGATAAACTCTGGCAGACACAGCAGTGAACCAGCATGTGCTTCAAATCCATGATAGACACACTTGAAAACATCCACAAATTCACAGCCAAATTATTTTTACTGCTCAATTTGAACTTCGAGAAATAATTTAAGAGAAATTCATGATGACTATGTCTTTTTTTATGCAAATGAGATAACTCGAGGGATAGCAAAATCAGTCCGTTGGTCAGTTGGTCCCTCATTTTTGTTCATATTATAAGCTTGTACACTAATTTAGGGTCCCCAGAGGATGAATCCTAATGCTTTTGGAAATCTGCTGACATTTTCTCTCGTGTCACCTTTAGGTTCACATTTGTAACTGTGAGTAAATTGTCTCAATAACTATGAGAAACAGTACCAAAAAACATGTTACTCAAATCTGTGGTACCCTCAGAATTATTTGTCCAAATTTTAATCCATGACCTTTTCACCTCGCACCATGATAAGGTCAAATATTTTGTTAAAATTCTTTGGTTTCTGACAAAAAAAATGCTGCAAAAATAAAGAAAACTTTTTGGCCTATACTTTGTGTTCAGTGCTAATTGGCAACTGTTGATGAGCATTATGAGCATCATGAAAGCATGTTAACATTAACCTTAAACTCAAAGCCACACAGAGCCCCAAGCAGGTTATCCTGTTGCTGCCTTTTGATGACTTGTAATGTGTAGAGCCAGTAGTTATTTAGAGGAAGTGGGGCAAATTCTTACCTGCTGGCAACATAAAGAAGCCTAGTTTTAGTGATGATGAGAAGCAAGTATTAATATAATGCTACATTAATGCAAGACATGAAAATATCATCTTGCTGCTGTTATATATCATTACTCTACAATTTAAGGTCATTGGCGGGAGAGAATACCTGTGAAAGGGTACTTCAATTGCATTTGGCTCATGAAGCTGGTATGGTGGGACAGCCTTTTGCTCACAATATCAAATGTCCCAGTGTGGACACACATGCCTCAGCCTTTGGTAATAAAAGCCAATTGCACAAATTTGGTGCTAAATGGGTCGAATTGCCTGCTACTGCAGTGCTATTTGATTGACTGCTTGCCAGGTACAGTTGTCATTTACTTGTACTTGGTTAAAGCTCAACTGTACCATGACCAATGTAGATTATCTTCTGCAGTGCAAAATAAGTCTGCCTTTTGAAGAAAAGCTTCAACACCTAAGTTATAACCACAACTGCTGGGAAAAAATGGTCACAGATTTGAATGTTTTTCTGGTCTTGCCTCTCTCTTGCTGACATTTTTCAACTATCTCATAATGTGACAGCAATACGTTTTTGAATGCTTATACAGCTGCGTGTGTCAGGTAGATTTATTTAAAAGCTAAAGTTTCACAGAAAGTAAAGCTGTAGAAAACCTAAATGGATTCAAATTAGTCAGAAGACAATATGTGGTAATAGAAGCACTAATAACTGTCATAACAGAAAAGCCAGAGAAACTAAAACTCTATCAAAGAAAAATCTGGGGGAAATGTATCACCGCACCAGCCATGTTGTTTGATTGTGGGATAATATCTGTGAAATACGGAGCATAAACTAATCAGCAGTCTTTACTTATCATGACAGATGTGTCCAAAATCCCCATTAAACACAGATTTTTTTTTTTAGCTGATCGCTTTAACCAAACCTTTAGCATTAGCCCGTTCTACTCTGGCAGAATCTAAGACATAGCAGAACCCACCCACTCTCATCCCAGCTGAGTATCGCTCTTGATCAAGAGCGACGAGAGACATTGGGATGTATTGTTATGCTTTACATATTCCAGATGAGACCTTCGCCTGTTCCGCCCTCCCTATGAGTATTTCAAAACATGTGTTCTGCTGAATTATTTTATGAAAGAAATTTCACCCTTTCATGACAAAAAAAAAGATGGGTGTGGTCGAGAACAACAAGCAGAGCAACAAAGAGAAACAACAATATATACATACATGTAAATACCTATCTATTTTAGCAATAACTTTCATAGCCGTACCATTTTTTCTAACTTTTTCTTTTCATTCACAAACAATTTGGAAAAGAAGGACTATAAATAGGACCTTAGCCGTCTTCCAAGACCAAAAACGGAGGTTTAAAATGTGCAGCCGGAAAAATTACATTAAATCCTGTGCTTTGCCATGTGGTGCAAGGAAGGGGTGAACTCAGAGAAGAAAATATAGCATGGCAGCTTGGATTGAACTCTCCATTTTTTTTTCAGACTTGTGGGGGGATGGGATGGAAAGACTTAACTGAAAACAGGGGTTGTTTTTATATTTTTCCATTATAAAGTTACCCTTTCAAAACAATTACCGCGGCACTCATTACAGTGAGCCTACAGTTAGGCTTGAGCCTTGTTAAAAAAGCTGGGCATGCAAGACATGTCAGTCCTTTTTAATAACTAATGTATAGTATAAATACCACAAGTACAAACATGTGTTGACCATATACACAACAACAGAGATATGGGCTTGTGGAAAGTAGACACAAATTTAAAGTTGCAAACCAAATCTCCCTCTGTCTTGCTCTTTCTTACACACACATACACATGGAAAGCTACACACACAATCACAATGCAGCTGACAAACTAAAATGCCACTTTGGGGATGTGGGGGTTTTCCAAGGAGAATCTTTAATTCTGTGAGGTCATGGTTGGGTTTGTAGATCTCCAGTCTGTAAAAACGACACACATGGTTGTGGGAGGAGAGAGTAGGTCGTGCCGGCCAAATCCTGAGAATCACCAGATGAGCTGCACCGTTTTCTCTGAAAACGCACAACGCATGACTGCACAACGCATGACTGGAAACTTCATGGAAAACTGGAAACTCTGCGGTGATGCTAATTCTGTTTCACCTCTCACCATTAAATATTGCTGTGACTAATAAGGTAACTGCCTTTCTGTTTCATTATTGGATTTAACTTTACGTAACCGATGTACAATTGTTTTAAAATAATCAGTAAAGGCCTGAAAATGACCAATGACTGACTTCCCAGTGAAAGTGCTGGTGACCAGGAAATTCCAAATTCTGTCTGCAGTTCTTTCCATTGAGTGTCCTTTCCGCTGCGTGCATGTGTGTCACAGAGAGTTGGTGTCTGCTTGAGTCACTGGCTGGCTGGCTTTCCTCCTTCAGTGAGAACTGATGGGACGGGCTGCAGACGACAGGCAGCTGGAGCAACCATAACGCACACACACACACACACACACACACACACACACACACACACACACACACACACACACACACACACACACACACACACACACACACACACACACACACACACACACACACACACACACACACACACACACACACAGTCCAGGCCACTCTGGTCACACCTAAGGCATCCCAAACATGCAGGGCCAGGCACTCACAGTGGTCTCTAAATATGCCTTCGGATCTTTGGGTGACTCTCAATGTGCACGTCTGTGTATGCATGGGTACATATGTAAAAGAGAGGGTCAGTGTTTGATCGTGTTCAAAATGGCAGCACTGTGTGGTGCACCGGAACGCGTTGCATTTACCATATGTGGCTGATGAAGGGCTCAGTTAACAGTAAGTTCAAGAATAGACAGATAGAGCCGTAACAGTGGGCCGAGTGTCTCCTCTCTCCTCTCCTCCCATCCCAGGGGCCAACAGCACTGTGACCTCACCCTGCCTCCACCCCAAACACTCCTCCTCCAACACTTCCTGACTGGGCCAAAGCTGCAGCACAGCTGGAGCATGCAGCAAGAGGATAGTGAAAAAAAAAAAAAAAGGGATTTGGATGATTACTTAACCATTCCTTCCCTATTTGTTCCATACGGCTCTGATTCACATTTTCTCCAACTTTTCTATTGCTCACCAAGTCGGTCAAACAACCACGTAAGCACTCTTGCATTCCTGAATACACACACGTACAGTACACAAGCCCCACTCCCATAAAGTTTGAGGTTTCTGCTGTCAACATGACATTTTTTTGGTGACTGTGGTGCAAATGAGCCAGTGCCTCGCTTGAGATGAATCTCGAACAACTTTCTTTGAGCATTGCAGTGAGCTGTCAATCAAAGTAAACGGCTACAGATGGAGAGGGCGGAGAGGGCTTTAACCAGGCTTTACCATGCTACGTACTCTGCCAAAAGGCACTCGTCTGATACAGGAAATCCAAGAGATGGCCTTATGCTCAGCTGCATCTTCTGAGCTCAGAGCCAGACACGCCTCTACATCGCACGCAAAGCATCACATTCAATGTTTATGTTTGGAATAAACGCTGCAGATAGATTTAAATTTCAAGCCCAAATCCACCCAGAAAGAAAATGTCTTATGACAGATGTGAGAATGTTAAGGTTGTTTAAAACATCAAATAATTATGCAGTGCTGTTTTTGACACTAGTTTTAATCCCGCATGTGAGTGAACACTTACATTTATAGCATGCATGCCTGCAGGATGGTGGCTGCTTGTGAACGTGAATACCAGCTGTTCAGCCTTCTTCTGTGATTTCTGTAATTTAACATGAAGTAGAAAATATAATGAACATCATGTCACTTTGCATATCATCCTCTCCTCCAGTCGGTATGCTATTTTTGAACTTATAAAAGATGAACCTTCAATTTTTGGTTTTAATAAAGTTTCAATCATGTTTTATTGAAGTAAATTGTGCCTGATTAAATCATTAAATAATCAGAGAAAATAAAATAAACCCCAACACATGTCAACCCAACCCAACAGAATACACACAAATACACAAAAAACATCTGTTTATGGTCTGTCAGCTCTGATAGGCTGCGTGAAGTCGGAGGAGGAGAGTAAAAGCTTGGCTGGTAGGACGATGAGGAGAGCCAGCATCGGCTGGACTTTTCCCCCTCTCCTCTCCAGCTCAGCCCTATGGGATCCAAGGCCAGAGGGAGGGGAGCATAAACTGGATGACGGAGTTGTTAAATGGAGGACCAACACCCAGTACAGTGTGTTTTAAAGTCATATCTCCACATGGAGCTCTGGGATTCTTCACCCTGGTGTTGTTTTCCATCTTCAGACACGCCCTGATTTATGATGCTATTGAGATTTGGAGAAAGTGAATGAGCCTTTAAGCTGTTGCAGTGTTTCCACTAGTGAAGTGGAGCTTGTGTATAAAGTTGCATGAAGAGAGGAAAGTGATAGACTGTAATGGAAAGTCTGGCTGGCTCTGCTAGTGCTGATATTAGTGAGTGCACTGAAACCACTGAGGTTGACCCACGTGAAGACGAGACTGTATTTTGTGAATGCGGAGCCCTGAACATGATGCGAATGAGGAATATGTAGAATTACTTTCAGCATAGCTGTAAAGTCAAAAGTATTTTGAGGTGATATAATTACTGAGCATAACTTGGTATCCTTTTTGACACTTATTCATAAGAAATTTGAAACTTCAAAATCTTCTCTATCAGACTTTCATTTCAAAGCACAATGGAGGAAGTAAAAAGATCAAATTAGTTTGGAGAAATGCAGAGATGGTTGGAAATTTACTTTGTACATTCATGGCTAATATATATTAAAAAAATATATCTTCAGAATGTGGAGGAGAAGAGGTGTTGAATGAAAAGAAATGTGTTGTGCAAATGGAGCCACTGGATCAATCTCCGACTGTCCTTCAGCTCCTTCTGCCCTTGTGGTAAATGAGTGGCAGTTGTATTACTCATTATGTCAGGAGAGAGGGAAGATTAAATTGAAGAAGGACTAGAAGGTCAAAGTTTAAAGCTGGCTTTTGGGAGGTGACCCTTTGTGATCCCTCACTTCCTGGTCAGCTTTGTATTTTGCCCCACTGTGGGCATGCAGTGTCCACCGAACAAGGGCTGTATTGTGTGGACATGCAGCCTCTGTAGGAACGGCGCCAAGTCTATGTTGGCAAGGATGGAGCCCCACTGTGAGCAACATCTGAAGCCTCTTTTTATCAATCAGGAATTCACTGATAAATTGACTGTTCCAGCCGTGAGAGAAGCGAAAGAGTAATCGAGAAGAACTTTTTTCTACATACGGGAATCCATTATCTCTAAATTTAAGGAATCCAATGTTTATAAATGTTATTTTATCAACAATTTCCCAAAAGCTGATCTTGTGGAAATTTAAATGTTTCAGACAACATATGTGTGGGTGTACGGAGGGTTATAGGAGTTACGGTATGTAGAGGGCTCGCCTTCCCTTCAGCGTCAACCAGCCGTGGACAGACAGGCCTTGGAAAGGAAGCAGTCTCTGGCAGAGATGAGGGGGTAAAGAGCAGTAGAGCCCCCAGCCCCATCTATTGTGGTCATGGCTGAGTGCAGGCCAGGCCAGACCTCCTGGGGACGCACATGGCTGCAGGACCTACACTCCTCAGCAGAGTGAGACAGGGTTAGTACAGTGCTGCACAGACAGAGGGAAAGAATGGAAAATGAGGGGGATGAATCATTGTTTCTATGCTTATGGCAAAAAATGTGTCTTCCATGTTCACATTTGAGCAACTCCATGCTGGATGCAGAAAAATGGGTCAGCACATCTGAAGCATCATGGTGGAAGCTGATTTTATGATTGAAGTTTCAAAATCATTACACCGAGGGAAAAACACATCAAAACCTATTATTCCAGCTGTTCGATTTTTCTTTCATAGCAAAATAAGCAGTAAAACTTTGTTGAATGCACCGCTTCAATCTGCTGAGTTTAAGAACGGTTTTGCAATTGTGGTTCTGCCAGATGGAAAAACACAGTTTACACGGAAGATATGAGACAATTCCAAAGAGGTTATGACACAAACTCCACATTTATAAAGGAAACTGCTCGTTGCACAACAACCGGCAGAGAACGATTGAGACAGGAGCTGCTTCCTTTGGAATAACTTTTCCATATGAGAACACCATACCCACATTTTGACCCTGCAAAAATCCCTGTAGGGGAAAACTGCACTGATGTTTTGAGGATGGCCTAATTTTTCAGTTTTCAGCAAAGGTATCGGAAGCTCTTTAAGGCAAGGACACTGGAGAAGTATTGCATCCTCCCTGCTCTTCCCCCCACCATGCGTGTGTGTGTGTGTGTGTGTGTGTGTGTGTGTGTGTGTGTGTGTGTGTGTGTGTGTGTGTGTGTGTGTGTGTGTGTGTGTGTGTGTGTGTGTGTGTGTGGTCTCCTGCTGCCGGTCCCGCAGATCCAGGTTTTAGAGGTTAAAAGGTCAACGCTGGGTACTGGAATGTTTATGTTCGCTGCTCCTGTTGACACCAATATCCGTAGTGCTGTGTCTTGCTCTCCTAGACGAATAACTCAGCCTATCTTTGAGAACACAAAGGGTCAGAATGATTGTGTTTGTTAGTTTCATTGTTTGTTTGGTTACTTGGCAGATTGAACTGAAGGCAGATGTGGACCATTTGAAAAAGTAAAGATAAAATTGTTGAGATTTGAGAAAGAGAAATCTACATATAAACAGTGTGTGTGTATCATCAGTTCTGAGTCAGAGTGAGGACAAATCTTGCTCAAAAACCTTATCTTGTCATAGTTCACATTCCATACATCCTTACAGTCTGCCCTGTTGGACAAATCTGGTCAGAGATATGTGTATCAAAGTCCAGGAAAGGGTGTCCGGATGCCATAAAAAAAAAAAAAAAAAAAAAAAAAAGTTCCATTCTCCCTACCAACCACAAACACACAGTTCGGGCTTTTTGACCAGAACACTCGCCTTCCAGTTGTGTGCCAGCAAACAACTCCACACACACACACACACACACACACACACACACACACACACACACACACACACACACACACACACACACACACACACACACACACACACACACACACACACACACACACACACCCGCCCGCCCTCTGTGCACAACTACACGGAGAAACGGCTGTTTGTTTATGACCCATTAAAAAAAGAAAGAAAAGAAAATGGAGTTGCGAAATGCTGCTGCAGAAATAAAAGAAAATGCTGTA
Source organism: Brachyistius frenatus (assembly GCF_029030835.1). Lineage (NCBI taxonomy): Eukaryota > Metazoa > Chordata > Actinopteri > Embiotocidae > Brachyistius > Brachyistius frenatus. The sequence goes on along the minus strand of NW_027210642.1, from coordinate 2,468,985 downwards.
GCTGCTTGAGGAGTGGTCTGGAAGGGAGGGGGTGAGGGGAGGGGGGATTCACAGACTAATTTGTGTGTGTGTGGGAGGGGAGAGGGAGCAAAGCCATGCAGGCAAGAAGGGCGGTATATGAACAATTTCGTATTCTATTCCTTTTCTCCCCCATCCCCCAATCTTTCTCTCCCTCTCTTCTCTGCTTCAACAACTGCCTCACCCCTCCTCCTCCCCCCCTCCCCTCCACACACACACACCCCTTCCACAGTCCCCCTCCACCAGCAGGTTGTTTAATACTTTCCAGATTTCAGCATGCCTTTAGCCTCCTGGAAGAGTTGCAAGTCTGCTGATGGAATTTGGCGGAAAAGGTTGTGGGTCCAGGCAGGAGCTCCTGATACAATACACCTAAAGGCAGTGAGCGCCTCCCATTGGTGGCTCGAGAAATAAAATACAGTTTTCAAAGAAAGCTGGAAACGAAATGACATTTGACAGCCTCAGAAGCAGATGAGAAACTACACACAGGGTGTTAGAGAGGGAGAAACAGCTGCAAGGCAAGACTCAAATTACAATGAGTATAATGCGGTGGGGGAGGGAGGTGAGCTGAGGCCCCTGAACAAATCAGCAGTCTCCGGTGTAAAGTTCAAATCTGCGGAACAATTTGAACAGTTATGTTCACGTCGTGCCTCTCACTACAAATCACCCAAATAATCTCATTTGACAGTCTTGAGTGATGACTTGGAGACATTCCTATAACTTTTCCGTAGACATTGCAAAATGTGGGCGAAATACCGAGATATGAATGACATAAAAAAAAAAAAAATCAAATAAAAGCGCAGATCTCAATCGATGTGATGCTGTTGGCTGTAAGGCAGCAAAGAGGTATTAATCCCCCAAAGTCAAAGCCATAACACTGACACACCCATCACCAGAGACGAGTTTCACACAACCACTAGATGGCAGTAAATAACAAGCTTTAGATTAAGTGGTTCGCTCCGTGGGGCTACACCAGTCAGCAGCAAAAAGACAATGATATATAATTAATTTACAAGGGGAGATTAAAAACAAGATTCGAAGACATTTTTTTAAAGTGTCAGTTATTGAAGATTTAGTCTTCCCTTCTCAAGGAAAAAACTCACAATCTGCAAGAAGAATAATGACTTAATACAGGCAGAGAAAAGAAGGATCGATACCACTGCTGGTTTCTATTGACCACAACAATCAATATAAATGGCCTGTTTTTACCACAAGTGTAAGAATAATGACTTTTTCAAGCCCCGTGGCAGATTTGACACTGGCATAATGTGACTATGAAAAACTGAATGGAAAGAGATTAAACATCCCCTAACGTGGAGATGAAAGACAAAGAGAAACGGAGCGGCGCTCTCAGCATGCAGTTTTAATGTGGAGGGATGCAGGGTGAGACCTTCAACTGTCTGCAGTGAGTGTTAACCAAACATAGTGCGCTGAACTTTGGCCGAGCTGTGAGGAGCTCAGTGGTGCGTGAAAAGCCGAAGCGTGGCCTGTGAAATCAAAAGTGACAGGACAGTTTTGAATCCATGATGATGATTAGGATCCTGGTCTAAGGTGACTGCAAGACTCATCCATCCTCCAATCAGCACTGTGAGAAAAAGTACCTGTCATTGCTGTTTATCAGTGCAGCTCTCCGCCGTGATAAACGCTTCCTCCTCCATCCATCTTTTACACCTCTCAAGTCTGCACTGATGAGAATATATGGAGGTTATCAGAAAACAGAGCTTTTTAAAATAAGCCTTACATTTAGATGCCCCGTCCCCTCGCTCTCTCTCTCACCGACAAATTTACTCATGAGTCATCCCATCATTTTTTCAGCTTGTATATTTAAGGGATGTGTCCAACCAAGACCACTAAGGTCTCAATTGCTTCCTTCCTTCCTCTTCTGGGAGAGCCAATGAATAGTGACAGGAAACAGAGGAGGCACTCAAGGAATTCCTTTGTTGATGTCGCTAACCGAATAGCACTTGTGATGTACTGGCACAAAAAAACTGTAATAAAATACATGGCAATAACGATATTCAGGCTTTCTTTTATTGAAAAATAGAGGTTATTTTGGATAATACAGAAAAAGAGGCCGTAAATATACAGAAAAGAAGACAACAGTAAGGCATAATAAACAACATGATACGGAAACACAGACAACCTCTCATTCACACAAAATTAACCTTTAAAATGACCTTGTGTAGTGTGTAAGTGATGAATATCCAGTTATACAAATTCATTACTTCCCCTTTTTTTCTTTTCCTGCAGGACATTACATCTTTGAATACAATTTATCTTTTTTTCTTTTAACCTGCAAGCTGAAACTCAATCTTACCTTGTATTTAAAAGCAACTATGCAAACAGAGAAGGAAATGACACACATCTTTTTGACAGGCTCTCCCAAAAGTGAGTTTCACAATTGGAATCATTTTTTTGGCTTGAAAATTAGAATTTGGCACATCTGTCAGTTTCAGTTAAGGCAGTGAAATCAATCAGCGCAAGTAAGCCTCAATACTTCTGGCCATGGCTCTTAATGATGCAAGAGATACAGTCAGGCTGCAATGACTATGCAACTTGCACCATTTTCTTAATACTCTCACATCTATTGCTGGCTTTTTTTTTTTCATCCACTTTTCGAACAGACATGACACAAACGTGGCAGAGTTCTTTTCAACGATAAAAAAAACCCCAAAACACAACAGGTATCAAACACCAAATACAAGTAGTGTCTGATTTAATTGTACCTGCCGGTACTCTTGATTTTCATCCAAACATACCCTAAAGCACTACTCGTATGTAGTGCTGAAAACTGTACACAAAGGCAGCCCCTTGACTAATGAGTATCAACATCTTTTACACAGTTCAGTTGCACCACTGCAGTTGCTCGGATGTACGACATAAAAACAAGGAAGGAAGTGGTGATCAAACTCTTTTCAGTTTCAACTTGAAATGTAGAAGGAAAATAGCCAATTTGTGTTAGTTAATCATCAAAAAAAAGAGGAATATCTCCCATTAGAAAAGAGATAACCAACATAGGCTGATACACACTGCTCTTCACACTACGGTTTTCCTGTATTAACACCACCCTTTATAGTTCATCCAGCCCAATGCATTGCCATTAGCTTTACAGCCCTGCCTTTCTCTAATTTACTGAGTCTAAGCCTGTGTGGCACCCAGTGAATTGAAAACACGAGAATTTTGGTTTGGGCTTTGTGGTCCGGGTTTTACAGCAGGAAATGGCAGCCTTTGAGCAGCAACACAGGGACCCTGAGTTACATAAGGGAGAAAAACTCTGATAGAGCTACGGCACTACTATAATATTTCCAGATGAAAGAGGCTCAGTGCAGGGCCTCGCACTCCAGTGACAAACACAGCTCCCTTTATTGTGACAAGATACCCACCAGTGATCCTGTTGTGACAGAGGCCTTCTGTTCAGCTCAGGCCTCATGATGTCCCACAGCCAGAAAAGAAAGCGCGGCAAGAAGAGAGGCGAGCCAAATGAAAAGAGCACATGTGACACGTCAAGTGAGAGGAGAAAGAGAGAGAGAAAGGGTGAGCAGAGTTTTAGTTGTGGAAAGTGTTTTGGGCTTTTTTTTTTGCCTACAAAAGTTCCTTTCTAACCAGTTCTCCCTGCTTAGTTCTGGAATACTTCATATTCAAAACGCGTCTGCCCTTCCACTTCAGTTCCCGCAGTGTTCAAAAGGGAGAGACGTATAGACAGACAAACACAGAGCGGAGTTTAAGGCTCTCTGACAGATGGAGTTTGGGCTCGTCCTAAAGGAGTAGTCACACTTTCTTTGGCGCCCTACAAAGTAAGAGCCCTCCATCTTCTTCACAATCCCATCCCCAAAGTACGTGACTAAAGTGTCTTCTTCCCATTCAAGTGCAAATCCACACTGTCAAAGGACTTGCCAGTTTCACATGAAACCCTTCCGCAGCTCGGCCGTTTTTCCTTTTTTTTTTTTTTTTTTTTTCAGAAGGCTTTGGACTCTCACACACGAATCTCATCGTCTTCATCCTCCAAGAAAGAGGAGAAGTTGCTCTCCTCTTCAGGCGGGGCACTGAACGTGGCGCTGTCAGTGTCTCCTGCGTAGGTCTGGCTGTTAGGTTTCTCATCCAGAGCAGCAGAGCCAGAGCTAGACATGGAGCAACTGTCTAGGTGCTGCAAGTGTTTGGGCCGTATCTCGGGGGTGTACTCTGGGGTGTAAGGTCCTCCGTCCTCAGGCCTCAGATCAATAGAGCTGGCAGGATCCATTAATTCCTGCTGCTGCTCTTCTGCAGCTTCTTTGTCTGCCTCCATCTGCTCCTCTGTATCCTCATCTTTTTCCCTCTCTACACTATCCTCTTCCTCGCCGTGGGTGCTGAGGGGTGGTGACGCACGGCCCTCGCTGCTCTTGCCCTCCTCATAGCCAAGATCATCCTCCTCCTTCTCCATCACCCCCAGGATGTCACCCAGCATAGAGGGTCCCAGGTCAACGTGAAATGACATGACCGACTCGGCATGCTTCATTCCACCTCCGTAGTGATAGGAGCTCTCCGGCAGCTCTGTCAGCTCACCAAAGGTTCGTTCTTCCAGTTCTAGGAAGTGAGAGGCTGCAGCTGCACCGCTCCCATCCAACTCCCCATGCTGTTTTAATGGACTGGAAGACAAACTCTTTGCCACCATACTGTCCCCTCTGTCTTCATCGTTGAGAAAAGGCAGCGACATGGCATTTTTCACATAGGTGGGTGATCCTCCATGGCCCAGCAGGGCATTATCTCTCTGTTGGTCCACTCTGTTCACCGACTGGGAGCGCTTGCTGCTCCTAAAGGTGCGTGACAGGAGGCCGGGCCGAGGCGAGCGGGGGAAGGATGTGGTCTCGGGTGGGGGTTCTCCCGAGCGTGTGCTCAGAAAGGATGTGTCTCCAAAAGCGTCACCGCTGCGGCCTACATGCATGGTGTGCCGAAAGTCACCCAGGGGAGCGCTGATCATCTCCCTGGTCAGGTCCATGCGTGAGCGACGCTTCGTCTGGGAGGACGAAGACACGAGCTGTTTTAAGATCGGCATGGCGGCTGATTAGTTGTTTCGTTTCGCACAAACAGGTAGTCAGGTTACAAAAAGATCATCCAAATCTTCAACAGGATCTTTGTAAGAGACCTTGAAAAGCAGAGGGAAGCTCCTTAATTCCAGTCAGCCTGGGAACCTGAAAAAACAAAATATATTAATTTAGACAGAGCCTGAATTAAAAGGGCAGTCAAACTAACAACAACAACAACACTTAAAACACTTCAAGTCAAACTACTTCAAGTACCGGTGACACATTTACTAGTGTTAAATGAAGAATGGCCTGAATCAATTGCAAAAGCCAGAAATCTATAATCTGTCTAATGCACAGCTTTCACATCAGGTTTTCATATTTGACTTTTTAATACCATAAAATAAATAAAAACACTTCTAGGAATTTCAAATGTTCCACTAATTGCAAGAGCTGCAGCTATCAATTATTTAACTCTGTAATGAGAAGCTGCACTCTTCCAACATCTATGTGAGATGACCTCTAAAATGCACTGGAAAAAAGATGGGGAACACCACAGGATTTCACTTTAAAACAGCATTGAGAGCAAAACACCAACCACAGACCAACATAAATCAGAGAGGAACAGCTGAGTGCTGCCAGGGATTTTGTGGTGCAAAGCTCAATTTTGACTGCACAGCAAACATTATTAAACGATCAAAACAGTATCTTCCAGTGATGAAAAGTCACTTATACAAGCATCAGAGAACATTAACACCCCGTTAACTGACTATAAAAATCCATTAATTTGACAAATGTAGGTGGAATTGTGATCAGAGAAATATTCTCTAACTATCTTCTCCTTAGACAACAGTGTTTAAGCCCCAGGAGGTTTGTGATTGACAGCTGTTCGAAAATGTGTTTCTACATTATTGAAAAGGGTCGACAGAAGAATCAGCAACACAGAGTGCCAGCCAGACGCTGCTGCTTCCTCAGGTGTTGCACTGTACGACAGGAGCAGGGTGTCTCATTAACTACCCATCCCAACATATAAAATACACATGAAAAGAAAGCTGTCATGGCGGTCTGCAAAATGAAATGCAAGCCACAGACAGACATCAAAAACACATGCGCATCTGACTTGTGGGCGGAAAATCTCTATGGTTACACGTAAGCAGGCCTGAAGAAAACGCTTACCTTGCCTTCTTAGGAGTACACCTCTCGGGCCTGCCTCTTTCTTTGTTTACTCACGATCATCAATACAGTCAGCAACTTAACCTTGACTTTGGATTTCTCACAGGGAAGCTTTCAAAAGCAATTTAAGTCACACTTGTTTTTAGTAGAGGTGCTGCTAGTAGATCTCAGTCGTTTAACGTGGCAGGCTTTTTAGCGCATTGACCTCATTCTTCTGTCTCTACCCTGCCTTTGCCAGCTGAGCCTCTTCCTGTTAATGCATTCACCTGCTTTGGTTTCCATAGTAACACCCTCCTGCAAGCAAGCAACCGCATTTCCTGTCATAGGTTGCAAAAGGCTTCAGGCTTCAGGCTTCATGGTAGCACGGCCTTCTGTGTCAACAGAGACTATACCCCGATACTGGTCAAAATGCCACTCAATATAAATACAAAAATGTTCCAGTACTGTGGACAAAAAAGATAATTATCTCCATCAAGAAAAACACATGTGAAAGACTGCAGCATTTTGACTGAGGCTGGGACACAATGTGAAAACTTTCCATGAACTCCAACTGTTCTCACCAACACTCACAAAAGTCAGTGCAGAAACATGTTTATTTATTGTAGCTGCCTGTTCAGATTTGAGGAAATAATGAAGGGGAAATAATTCCCACACAGCCAAAAAAACAACAGATTTCTCTCAAGCTAGTTTCTCCTGGGTGGCAAAAACAGTGAAAAACAACCAGTGGATCCAACAAGTGCAGATGGTGAAAGCCCGCCTCCCACTCCTTTATCTCAGCCCCCAGGGTAGGATAAAGCTAAAAATGCTTAATGGTATCCATTGCAGCGACATGAATGGAGAAATCTGTTACAGACCACCAGACAGAGTTCACCAGCTGAATCTAAACCAGATTCAGGAAGCTCTGCAGCTCCACATCTACATCAGACCTGACTAAGAGCTTTATTTATAGCGTTGTCAATCTTCGCGGAAGTGAGCAAGTGAGCGCATGCACGTGTGGATGCACGAGTGAATGAAAAAGTGGAAAAGGGCCTGAGAAGGCCGCAGTTAGCAGCGTGGGAACCACATGGTTACAGAATGGGAGGGAGGGGTTGACTTTATAAACATACTTTCACAACACTCACGGTCTGAGTGCAAGAGAGCCCACTGGAGACGCTGAATGTGGGACAGGAACGAATGCAACACATCTGCGTCATTTTGTTTTGACAGTGATGCTCCTAAAAAACTAACACACACACACACACACACACACACACACACACACACACACACACACACACACACACACACACACACACACACACACACACACACACACACACACACACACACACACACACACTTCACTGACCTGCCGATGTCGAGCCCGCTGCATGATACGTTCAGCTTATGAGGTTGACTGACCTGCCTTGATGTGGATGTGGTATTTCTGAGCTGCTAAGTATAAAGTTGAAGTGCATGCATGCATGGAAACATGAGCACACTGGGAATGTTTCCAAACTCTCACCAATGCTGCGTCACTTCTCTCGTCTTTTCACCCCTGCTTGCGTAAAGGACATGTTAGCCCATTTCCCCAGATGTACGAATGACATGGATATATGATGTTAGCTCCATTTATCTATCACGTAACTCAATTATCAATATAAATACATAGAGCCTGGGTCTACAAGTGGCTCTGCAGTACATCTGCCTAAATATGTTATGGTCATAGCCAAATAAATACTTCATTCCTTATATCTTTGTGAGGAACAAGCACAGAAATAATGAAGGAACTACAGAGAAATACGTTGTTCTGCTTCTACTGAATGGATAAAAGGGTGAGCATAAATCAAACAGTAACTTCAGTAATGCAGCAGATATTTCGTAACACTATAGACAGATGCTACATCAGAGGACGTGAACAAACAGTTGCTGCAAGCTTAAGCTATGAGTCAAAAGTCACTCGTGTAATTAACACGCATCCATTAAGTTTTTATGGCTCGGGTAACGCACACAAAAAAAAACTCATTATAAGACTGAATTTATATGCACAGCAGAACCTCCAGATCAAGATCAGAGAGAAATATTGACGGCCTGGGTAATTTGTGTTAAAGACGAACACAACTTTTCACTTTTTGTCAATACTGCCACACTACGCCACTCAATACTAATTTGCAAGCGATTACTCACAGACACAAACACTCTCTCAAACGTGACTTATGGCCCATTTCCAGAGCTAAGCATTGCTGCACTTTCTTTGTGCTTAATTCGTCCTGTGTGTATTCCACTGTCTGGTAGAGGGAGGCTGATGCAGCGGTGGTTGTAATGGTACAGGCTCCCTGTCTGGATCATTTGAAGCCACTGACCTGGATGGACAAGCCGATGACCTGAGGGTGAAATGACATGAGGGGGTGGAAGACCACACACACACACACACACACACACACACACACACACACACACACACACACACACACACACACACACACACACACACACACACACACACACACACACACAAATTTGTGTGTGTAAAAACAGGAAGACGACTGCTGTGCCCGAGCCTGAAAATTACTCTAATGATCAGACTTTTGCAAACATCCCAATTCTTAGTGAAAATGTATGCCCACATCTTTATGTGAAACATCCGCAAGAGGTATACAGTTGTTCAGTAATAGTCAAGCACAGGCTCTCTCTCTCTCTCTCTCTCTCTCTCTCTCTCTCACACACACACACACACACACACACACACACACACACACACACACACACACACACACACACACACACACACACACACACACACACACACACACACACATGCTCCAGTAATTAAGCAGACAAATGGCCTCTGTATGATAGGTATCTGCCATGCAACTCGGTTAGTGGGCCTGAATATCTCATTTAGGAAGGAGCAGCCAAAGGATAAACAGTGGAAATCACATTATCTCTCAATCACGCAAATGGGGAACAACAGACATCAAGCAGATGATGCCCTCTCAGATAAAAACAGCAACGAGGAAGCATGCTGCTCTGATGAGAATTCACAAATAAAGCCCTCTCTCCTGCATTATATTTGCATGAAAGCTAAATTTAGTTCTCATTTAAATGTTTCATTTGGGTCACTTGAAGAGATGTGCCATTTGCTTGTGGTGTTGTGGATTGAGAGTAAAGTATTGACCTGCAGGGTGTAATGGGTGACCTCCTGCCCGAGCACACATTTCATCATGCCCTTTCTCCACCACGCAGCTCCTCTATGTACCTCGAGAAAACCAAGAGCTTATTTTGGATGTGTAAATCTTCTCTGGTGTAAAGAGCAAGGCAAATCTAAAATCTGTAATTGTTGAATGCTGAATATGATGCCAAAATAGTGGGCACTTTGCACTTGCTAATAAGTCATGTTCTCAATAAACTTGGCAGTTTTCTGTTTTTTCCTTTTCTTTTTCTGCAAACAACTATTTCATCCTAATTAAATTTAGAGCTAAAATATTTAACCAATTAGTCAGTCAACAGAAAAGTCGAATTTAGTCCTTTTAAAAGAAAAAAAAAAAAAGTGTTCCGGTTCAACCAATGTGAAAACGTGCTGCTTTTCTCTGTTTTATATAATTTTTAAATGAATATTTTAGGGTTTTGAACTGTTGGTCTAACAACCCAAGACAGCTGAGGACATGATGAGAATGTCTGCAAACATTTTACAGACACAACAAATTGACTGTGAAAAAAAATTGCCAGATAAATCAATAATGAGGCTATGTCTCCATTGCAGCCCGACTCAAATCTGGAAATTGTGCACACTAAAACAACTATTTCCCAGAAAAAGACCATTTTTGATTTGCCTTAAACCCTGAGGAGATGAATAAAACACCCCAGTTCCTCCAAACTAATGCCTCGGAGTACAGGGAGGAGAAGATAAAAGGCCTTTTGTGAGTATTTCTCAAACTAAGACAGCAAAAACCTCAGATATTAGCGTTTTGTTTTTTTTTTTTTCTGCGCCCGCTTGTACCTGGCAAGCTGGTGTTAGGCAGTATGTTATGCTAATGTCACACCCCACCCAGCACGGCACTCTGATCAGCAAGGATCAAAGAACAACAGATTTTTAGAGCCTCCATGTTAATAGAAGTGCCCGTAGGTTTTTGAATTGGTATTCAGGTTGGTGACTGCTAAATCTAGCTATCCTTACATCACTGAGTGGAATATTTGAGGTAAGCAGCTCAGACTTAAACTTGCAAGATCTCAACAGTGTTTTAAAATAACAGTCACTGTACTGGTAAAGGGTACATGCAACTTTAAAGACCCCTTAATTCCACAAAATCAGTGTGGAAGCTAAGAAAACAACCCATGAAAAGTGCCATCACAATCATCAACGGCTGACTGTTAGTGACACGAGCAGATCAGCTGGAAGAAGGAAAAGTGACAGACGGATGAAGACCAGGACAGAATGCGACACTGTAGCTTTTAAAAGAGACCCGAAAGCCAATGAAAGGCTTCCTGGCAGAAAACAGGCCTGCAGCGAGTCAGCTCGATGTCTACCAGCTGACCTCTGATACCCGAGAGGAGATGACTTGTCTATTTTACATTTACAGCCAACACAGCCTCCAGACATGACACTCCATCTCTTTCTCTGTGTGCTCCACTGTGATAAAAGTGTCAGCTTTAGTTTTTTATTGCAGACACAAACAGCGGACGACAGAGAAGAACGCTGTATTCCACTTTCAACAGATACAAGAATGAGAAGTATTCTGTGGGTTAAATACGATTGATAAGCATCATTTTAATGGATCTACAATGCCTCTTTATACACAAAACAATGTCACCCATGCCGTCACTGCTTTTATCATCTCTGATCCGAGTAAAAGTTACAATCATGCTACTGAAATTTCAGCCAGCATGGCTCGGCATCAAGGTCGTGTGCACAGGGCAATGCCATGGAAATACAAATGGAGGGTGGAGGGACGGAAATTGGCACCACTCTGGCTTTTAGAGTGTCTCAACATAATCAGAGGGAGCGAGAAAGCTGGTTCACACTGGCGATACCGACAGCATGGCAGAAACAACCACTTAACATTATTTTGAATGTTTTAGGTAATGAGAAACAGCTACAACCTTTCCAGCTTTTTTTTATTCTGATCCAGCTGGACCTGCAAGGTCAACGACCGGCCTCGGGTCATTTACAACTGTCCCTCTCTGTGCAAAGACATCCGAGCACTCTTAAACTCCGGGTGCACACAGAATTGCAAGAACATGACTAATTACTAGCGAGATACGCAACCGACACCAGTTGCCTCAAAACAGCTATTTTCACATAGCTGCACTTGATGGGAGTGTTTCATGGACAAACATGTTCGCGGGTATACGTCCACAGGAAGGGCAGGGAGAAAATGAGGCAGTAACCCCTGCCTCATCTCTCTGGAAATCTTCTAAGCCTGCCCTTCCTGACCACTCAATGTAAACAAGGCTATGCTCCATCATACTGTATTACAGATGAGCTTTCCAAACAAACATCCCAAAAACTCCATCAACGCTCGGTTTTAATAACCTGCGGGGCTGTGGCCCGGTGCTGACACGATGTGTTCAACAACAGCTCTGAATGCAACATGTATAAGTTCATGGCCTCCCTCGTGTTCGGTGGCTTTAATTATTTTCAGCGATGAATACAACCGGATCTTCTCGTAGCTGATGACAGCTCTGGCTTCGGGCCCAGGTGTCTGTATCGTGGGTGTCTCTATGAAGGTGCAGCAGAAGAAGAGTGAGGTTACATTTTGAAACAGTCAAGAGGAAACCTGTGCCCCTTGATGGAAAGAATGCAGGTAAATTATGGGATTTGGGGACTCTAGCTTTACAGCGTGAGAGTGACATAATTACAGGGTCAGAAGAGCAGAAAAGCAAAAAAAAAAAAAAAAAGGCACAGGTTGGTGAAAAGTCAAAGTGGCAGTTATCAAAGGACGGAGGCCCCTCTTTCACTAAAGATGTTACTTATTTTTTAAATACAAGAAGACATCAACATGTATAAGGCGACTGGTGCCAGCAGAGGGGCAATCTACAGAGCCGCTCTTCAGTGACTAATACGGTGCATTTAATCAGAGTTAATTATTGAATAAATGCAAATCAAATGAAATAACCGAGTAGGTTTCTGATAAAGATCAACTTCTAAAACTTTCTCTGACCGTGCCTGCAGCACTGCAGTTAAAATATATATATATATCCCTGGCATTGTCTATTGCTACAACACTGCACTATTTGCATCTAGTTACAAGGAAACAGGATAGCAGTAGAGAATACACATTTCCTCCGGCTAACCAACCAACCCCAGAATACAGAGGTCACAAAGCAGCATGTTGAATAAGACCAGAAAACAATGCAGCCAAACAAGTGACACAGGAACAAATAGAGCATTCACACACTGATACATGAGACGCCCTTAGAATTATATGTCGGGACAATAAGGTCATAAAAAAGGTAGGTGGCAGTCATGAACTGTGGCCTTATGTCACAAGTCTAGCCATGTATAAATTGTGAGTAAGAGAGCGAGAGAAAAAAGTTCTAGTACTAAACTATTAAATTAAACTAGTAAACTTCCACTGTTCTTGGATTTGTGTGTGTGCAACTAAAGTAAGACAAAAACATGCTATTTTAACTCCCTTTCCTTCAAACGACTTGTCATATAGGCAGACCTGTTCTCTGTAATGATCCAGAAATTCACTATCACCATCCTCACAGGCATTCCAGGAAAAAAAAACAAAAAAAAAATAGTTTATATTGGTATTTCCTGGAATGTGAAGGGGCTGGACAGGATACACACTTTGCCTCAAATGAGCACACAAACTGCAGACATGTTTAAACACGGGTGCAGGACTATACACTCATGTGGCCACAAATAACAGAGTTTCACTCCAGTGCTACCACAGTAGTGTTTTCAAATGCTGGTTATCTCAAAATTAAAAGTGAAGCGCACAAATTTGCTCACTTTTGTAAACAAAATTATGAGCAGGTTGTGTTTCCTGGGACAAGTGCCAGCAAACGCTGTCTACACTGTGCTGTGCCCAATAACAGAGTGCTTGCCAGAGTGTCTGACACCACCAGGAGGAAGGATAACTTTCACCTTCGGGCGCTTAACACATCTCCGGAAGGCAATTAGATGCTTTGTAATTCATGAAACACAATACAGAAGACAGAAGAGGGAGCAGAACCTGGGCAGGCTAGTTCAAAATGTGTTGCTTCTACTGAAAGGCATTCAGAGGCACTACTGGGGAAAAAGTAAACAGGCTAAGGCTATGGCACATAAATCTTAGCGATGACTCTGGCTTGTTTGCTGTGTCATCGACCTGAATCCACCACAGTGTCCAGGCCTGCAGCGAAATCTGACATCTCACAAAGCCCTTGCATGTTTTGGACAGAACAGGTCAAATGTCACATTTAAAGCTGCAAAAACAAAGAGAGCCACCCAATTTGCCTCACGAGCAGAGACGTCTGTTAACATTATCTCCTCAAAACAATTGCTGTGAGCTCTAATCAGGATAGCGGTGATGGAGTGACCGACCTGAAGTCCATCACCTTATGTAATACTGGTTCAATGAGCTCATCACACACCACCCCTACCAAGAAAACTGAAGTCTACAGGCTCTGGGATGATTAACTGGACAAAGATCACGTGTTCAGCATGTGTGGGCAGAGAGTGTGGCATTTCTTTCAGTCATCTGATCATGTTAACACCACATTACAGACATCCATACAAACTCCAGTAAAGACACATTTCACTCACTCTAGTTTACACAAGTGTTTCAAAATATAAGCATTGAGGAAATATACATGCCCATTCCAACCATTATGCACAACAAAACAAGAAGTCATCATACACATTTTGGCCTAATTCTTACTAATCTTTAAGTTTGGCTCGCAAATGAGGCCTAATGGAAGTATTCTTTTGTATGTTATAAATTAAACAAAAGAAAAACTGTGCATCACTTTTAGCTTCAAGAGATTTCCAAATAATACAATAACAAAAGGAAATCCCTTTGTTTCTGAGATGATGAGAACAAAAAAAAAGCTCCATTTCCCCGACAAAGAAATGTTCCAGAGAAGAAAAATTATAAGAACAAAAATAGCAAGTCATAATATGTATCCATTTTATTATTTTTTTAAAGCATGTGATTCACTCTTGTGATTATCACTGACTTGTGACTGGTTTCATCTCATGACAATAAAGCGCTGATTATGGGTGGGTCAACGACAGGAGAACAATAATAGCTGGCCAAAAGGCGTCAGCAGCGTCGCGCACCGTGCGATCAACCGAGCCAGAGATTAGAAAGCCCGATACAAAAAAAACAAAAACATAATGAGCTGCATACACAGATTAAAAAAAAAAAAAAAAAAAAGGTGAATTTCAGGCCGGGAAGTTAAGCGCAAATCAAAAATATTTAAGCGGACGTGCTTACCGAGCATCCCATTCATAAATGCCGGGTGCTGCTCCACTTGTAGGCCCCCAGCAGGTCGACAGTGGGGGTGCATTCATCAGACGAAGTGAGGTGTAAGACGCTCAGATCTGCTCTTCCTACTCCAAACAACGCCGTTAAGAACAACGGGCCTTGAGATTTATTTGAAGAAAAACACTAAAACTGGTGTCACAGCATCCTCACATACGGTGCTTCTGCTCTGGAGCGCTATAACTCACTACACTGCCTCCTGCCGTAGTGTGTTTGAACACGCCCTCTTTACATGGCTCCTTAAAGAAACAGGGTGCCAGCATGGGGCCACTCAGACTGTCTGAATTTAACTCCCTGCACTACAGAAGGTGGAGTCTGCGTCACCAATGACACAGAGAAAAGAGACCAAGAGAATACAATTTTAGTCCCACCACGGTGTGATATTTCGGGATTAAACGGGATTAAAATACTACATTAAAACCAGATTTAGACATGTTTTCCATTTAACCCTTCTTTTTTTTTTTCAGCAGTCAAGATTACAGGCTTTAAGCATTCTTTCTATCAACGTATTTTTACAATAGTCTTTCACTTTATCTGTATTGGATAAACCTATTAATGCTGCTGAGTTCACATTTCACTAAGAGTGAAAATACACATCCTTCATCAACATCAGACATTTGAAAAGACGGAGGACAAAATAATATCCTTCTTGCAGTGCCCATCCAAGACACTACTTTGGAGAAACTTCATTGACCAAACAATTCAACAATGGATCTCTATGTGCAGATCTGTAAACACTAACACTACAAATTGCAAAGGCAATTAAGACAAATCAGGCTGTGTTTGCGCAGGAAACTTTTAATCTCAGTGGGATTAAGGTAAAAATATTACTCTCCAAAATTGCTTTAAAGTGAGTTGTGTCCTGGCTTCCTGTCTTCCTGTCTTTTAAACCTCAGATCTTTTGTCAGACTGAATACACAGACTGAATACACTTTGAGGAAAGCCTCCATTCATGAATTACTTTCAGACATCACTCAAAATGTAATTGAGTGAATGAAGTTTTTGTTCGATCTTGTGTATTCCAGGTTGATCAGATGCCCTCAGTCAATCACTCATTCATACCTTTTACAGTCGAGGAAGACTCTGCATACACCCTGAGCTCCAGAGAATGGAACGTGTGAATTGTTGATAATTGTCAAAGGTCAGAAGTCCCTCTACCTGGACAAAATGACCATTCACAGTTGTCTTTCACTGCCATTTAGTCATGTGAGTCTATCTACCCATACTGCTCTTTAAAACCGCTGTTCTTTCCATAATGTTGTGAGCTGCAAGGACAGTATCAATCACACACAGTCAAAGGTTATTTCCTGCCTTTGGCTATGTTCCCAGAATGCTCTGTCCCACCAGGCGATGGGAGAACATGGCTTTATGGTAAGAATTTGACTGCAGTGGCCTTTTGTTCAGGCTCAAACTGCATTTGAGTTTGATGTAACTTTTTGGACATACCCATGCCTCAAAAGCATCAGTTTAACCACTTTCTTCTTAAATGGCTGACACACACTTAAAATGAATAAATGAGTATGTTTACTGGATGCTTCACCATAAAATGATCTCTCTTTCTCACCCAATATGCTCATTAAAATATGGTGAGGGCGGAACAATTTTAGAATGCATCTGCGGACATACGGCAATGAAATGATGAATGAAAACACTGCATTTATGTCAGGAAGTAATCTGACTTTTCTCTTGGCCATGTGAACACTTCATGCCTTCAGTGCTGATCGAGATCTCTGACACAAACCAGTTGAAAATAGAGACACAATGATGTCACAGCAGGATTTTAAGTGACCTATGGAGGGAAAAAAATGATGTGAGGTGGATGTACAGTTTGAAAAAACAACTTCCTTTAGTATTATGTGAATTTCATGTGCAAAAACTGATGCGAATCACGTGACCACATATACGTGTGATTGTGCACATGTAAAACAAGGATTTTTAACATGGGAAAACCTGTTTGGGAACATTTTCATGGTGTAATGTGTGCCATATCCCTCCACTTTTCTATAACTTTGTAGAAGAAATTTGTAGGTGGCAGAAGCCCTTTACAATGTATAAGGAGACCATGACAACGGTCTTGGCAGCCATGATTGATTGTATAAAATTGAATGAAAATATCAGCTCAGAGAAAAATGGGGAACTCTATATTGAAAGGATTTGACACTGCTCACAGAATTTTTTTTTTATGACACATCTTGTTCAATTTGTGGAATGTTCTGACTGAAGAGGCCTGAACTGACAGCATATAGTGATGGAAATGTGCTGCTACTGTGTCTGCAAGAGAAATAAGAAGACTTCTACATTTTGACGAAATTTGTTGTTCATCAAAACTTTTAAAAAGCCTTTTCTTCCCATTTCCTTCTGTATCATACACCAGGATTTTATTGTCCTAATTTTACAGTCACTAGTCAAGACGAGTTAGCGGCGCTGCAAATGTGCTCTAATGCGCTCCAGAAAACACAGTCAGAATTAGGACACACTCTGTTTAAGTCGATCCCATGAGGAGCAGCTGAAGTGAAATGTAAAAATGTGACAGATTTGTTAATGTGAAGCTGCGTCTGTCTGTCTTCGAGTGCGTGTGCGTTTGTGTGCGCGTGGGCGAGCAAGAATTCTCTTCGTGTCTCCTTGAAGTGAATTGGCAGAAGGTGAACAAAAGCTATAAGAGACGAGTTTCAAGAATTACCATGATTTTCAGTCACAAAATAGAAGTATTGAAAATGTTACAGGCAAAATGTTATATTTCGTTTTTTAAACTGAGCTTTAGTGTTTGTTGTAGAAACTATTTGGGCTATCATTTATACATGAAATATAGAGGCTAAATGACAGACTCCCACTCTGCAAAGACTTATTGTTGGGGAATAGCCTGCTTTAAAGAAAACCTATACATTAGACATTTCACATCACGGAAATAAAAGTCACTAACTTAGAAACAAACTATTTGCATATTGACAATTTATTCACCTTTTGTGAATTTAAAATGTTGCCAGTTTGATTTATACAGATTTTTTTTTTCTTTTTTGATCTGTTCCTGTTTTTAATTTAGGTGAATAAAGATGTTCCAATAGAAAATATTTGTGTCCTTGACCAGACTTTCCCCCTAAACCTTTCAGCCTGATTCCTCTGTTCTGATCAATGTTTTCTGGCCTGAAATAAGGAGATTACTCTGGCACCTGCACAGTCCCCCCAGATTTTCAGCATGCTTGCACCGGATTAGGTTCTTCTTCAAATTCTTCCCTGTAACTCATGCTCTTATTCATCCCAATTATTATGTTTCTGTTCTGGTTGAGAACATCTGGTCATTTCTGCACTGTAGTATCAAGTGTCACTTAAAAATCACTTTGTATTCCAGACCATGCAAAAAGGTCTGGTGCTGTCTGTGAAAAACAGTTGTCTGCATGGACTGACATGGTTTATGTTTTCTTTAAAACTACTTGTTTATGCTGTTGTTACAAGGCACTTCGAATCCTCTCATATGTCACAACTACAAATCTCCAGACTAAATTTCCAGTATGTTATTTTCTGGAATATTCAATAATATTCTGAAGAGGAAAAAGCTGTTACAAAATAGAATAATTTATTTTAGAGAGCTATTATGAATAGGTCCATACTCTTTACTTCATGATGTATACAGTCATGTTCACACCGGAAATTTGACAGTTTAGATTTCTGGACCTTGAGGACTGACTTTTTAAAAAATATTATACACTTTGGGTCCAATCGCAGCAAAAGCAATGTCCATTTAAACTTCAGTAAAGAACCAGCATATTCAAAAGTGTTGTAGAAAGCAACTCATCGCAACATTTGTAAACTGTCCTGTTAGCATAAAACACGTTTTCAGAAACCATATAAGTGCCAAGTTACACTGTGACACGTTGAGCACAGTAATCCTGTCAAGAAACACAATGTAGAGAGTCTGTAGTATTCTTAAAAAGTGAGCTTTCAGTTTGGTCACCGTTGTGAAAATCACAACTTAGTATCGAAAGAGTGTCTTACATCAGTCGGTCCGCTAGAGGATACCGTGTCAGTGTCACGTTTTAATTCATCTAAGTGTGAAAAGTTCTTGTATGTATAACCACAGTCGAAGTCTATGAGAGCAAAACTCAATGGGGATTTCTTTTAAGTGTTACTTACATAATGTAACACATTTAAGCTCACATAACATACATAAGTAACGTACATGATGTAAATTATGTTACCTGCATAAAATTACTTATTCTAACCCGAGTCATGATCTTTTCTAAACCTAACCATGTGTTTATGGTGCCTAAACTTAAGGCACCTTACTTTTTACGCTTAGGCAAACCAAAATGTGAAACTGACACCATATCCTCTCGTGGACTGATGGCTGTACTACACTCTTTGACCTAATACCAGGTTGGAAAATCAACACGACAGTATATACCTCTTGCATTAGCAAACCTTTAGTAGAACGACTTTCCTAAATCATCACACATTTTACTTCTGTTCTTTACGTCTTAGTAACCTGATTGAAGTGAGCTATTGTTGTACACCTAGTGGGCTTATAGCATAATGTTTTATGTGGTTGTGATGGAACAGAACCAAGAAGATTTGTGCTTTTGGTCCTCAGTCATTTTCTGTAAATAACATTGAAGCAAACAGATGCACGTTGTGGAAGTTGCTTGTATATTGACTGACATGAGTACCAGCACACAATCAACATCCTCAGACTACTATAAAGGTGCCACAATGCTTTAATGTGATTCATAACATTGTCACGAGTGATGTTTTGAAAATGTTGAGCTCGAAGCTGATTGATATAAATATCTGGTAAACAATATGAGACAATTACATATAGTAAACACATGATGCAGTTCCAACAATGATTAGGCAGAGTGAGAAACTCAAAGGCAGCCGAGGGGCCACGGTGACCACTGGCGCCTCTCTCAGAGTCAGAGTCCATTTCTCACTATCAGTTTGTCCTTTGTCAAACATCACTTATTCCACTAGAGTTGGTTTTTCCATTGTCCAGTCTCAGCAAGCCAAGTGGTCCATACTCTATATGATTCTAAGGTGGTTGTTTTTCCATAAAGCTCTCATATTAAACAATAATACAGCATTTTTAAAACAAGGATTTCTTTTTTCAGAACCTCAGATTCTGTTCTCCCTTGTTTACATGGTTGATCCTTCAAATAAATTTACTGAAGCAACGCATAAAAACCAAATGATTGTCTTTTCATAAAATACATATTACATAGATTAACTAACCATACGCGCTATACACAATCATACACACATACTCTTCACAGAGGAGAAAGCACTATTTAAGATGCTTGCAATGCTTAATATTGAGCAACAACTCTGTCGGTAAAACAGAGCAAAAGATCAAAAAGAAAAAAAGAAAGGAGAGCAAAATACAAATAAACCAACAACAACAAAATTAAAGACTCGTCCTCAGGGTCCTGTTGTTATTGGAAGGACAGCTGTGTGTCAAACAAAAGAGGAGAAGCCTGCGGTAGGTGCCTGAGCGGCACAGCCCAGGCTGCTGGGAGGTCGGTAGAGGGTGCTGTGCTGGCTGGGGGGTTCGGAGGACAGCAGGGAGGGGGTGGGAGTCCGGCTTCCCTTAGGCCTGAACAGAGTGCCCTGGCCCTGGCACTGGGGCTGTGGGGATGGGGCGCTCTGAGGCAGGAGAGGCGGCAGGGGGGGCACAGGTGGCGGGTGCTGCCGCGACTCTTGCTCCACCAGGGGCTCAGGCTGAGAGTAGCCGTACGCCGGCGGACGTGAGACGCCCTTCTGCTGCCGCCGCCAGGAGTTGTAGTAGGTGGGGTCGCTGATGTAGTGGTTGACAAAAGAGTGGGTCTTCTGCCGACTCTGATCCATTTCATATTCGCTGTCGCTGCCCTGTGAGTCAGGAAAAATAATTAGAAGTCACCTCGGCATCATGAAAAGAAAAGATTACTAAACAGACATACTGTATGGTGTATTCACTATAGAGAATAATGACAGCTACATGCTTCCAAATCCAGTCTAAATCTCCAGTATTGTGGTGTTTATTCATTGACAAACCGCACAATACTGTCTCCTACCACAGCAAGAAACATCTACTGACAACTACAAATATATTAATCCATGATCCACAGAGAATCTTCCAGACATAGGAGCTCACCCATAGCTCTGTGGAGCACAGATATGATAAGTGTACACAAGAGTGTCCTAGAATTGGACAGAGATAATGTTTACAGGATTAGTTTGCTTTTCTTGTATTAAACCATCAGTCTTGCAAGCTAAAAATGCTTGTGTGGGTGAATCCTGTTGCTGTTCTACGACGTTGTACTCGCTGAGAAACACAAACAATCCAAGCAATTTTTCTCTCACAGAAAACATCACACATGTGGCACATTTGTGTGCCTGACAAGTGCTTGCCCATCTACTGCTCTATTGAGATGCTAGAGCTGAACAGATGTTGAAGCACCATTTATTTGCACAAGTGGCAGGTAAACAGTGGGAGGCTACGCAGAGGAAAAGAATAACACCGGTTTGTGCCTCCCGGGAGAGCAGTGTTTGCTCAAACCGGGGCTGAACAATGTTTTGACTGCGCAGGTATCAGACAAATTGGCCGGGGATACGCAGCGCGAGTGTGGGAAGACAGATGTTCAGAATCTGCAACAAGCGGCACCTCTGCCTTTCGCATATATCACCCCACATCACTTCTAACCTCATGTCTCTTCACTGGACCTTCCTGTTCCGCACGCACACGCACACGCACACGCACACGCACACGCACGCATACACTGAGCTGTTCAGATCATCACATGATGAGCCGAGACCCAGCAGCCCAGATTAACAAATCATTTCCTGTTTGAGGAAAATTAATTAGTTGTGAAGATATTTCCTTGAGACATGAGAATCGGCTGCATACTTCCTTCCCGTGGGAGAAATCAGTATTAACAGATCAAGAGATGTCAGCCAAGACTGTGCTACTCGAACAGAGGACATTTAATTTTGAGGTGATCCACTTGAGGCTGATTGTGTTGTTGCTTTATAATTAGACAGCTACAGTTTCTGCATCCAGCAAAGCAGTAAAATAGAGGTTATCAAGAGTGCAGACGATGAATGTGACAAAAGTAAAATAAGGTAGAATAGAAGAAGAGTTTTGTAGTTTGAAAAGGTTTCAACTTTGCCTTGAAGGACTTTGTCACTTTGAGAAATTCAACCAGTTTCACTTGAATTCATTGCTTATTCCACACAGGGGGGCTTGGACATATAGGTTGTATGCAAGGGTCACTGCTTACCTGAGAGTCAGATATCTCAGAGGGCTTTTCAGTCAGACTGCTGCTCTCTGCTGGGATCAGGTCATTATATTTAGTGCTGACATCCTCATCCGAGTAGTGGAGACTTCCGGGGCTGGGTCTTGGAGGAGACCTGAACAAATGGAGCAAAGCGGAAGAGCGAATGTGTGAGTTATAAAAAGCAAGAGAGAGTGACAAAGAGCTCATGGTTATATAAGGAAAACATTTTTTGGAACATGATTGCATTTCCCTTAAGAAAATCAAACAGATTTTCTGTTGCTCTTTCTTTTTGGAGAACACATGTGAATGATCATAAAAAGCCTTGTCAGTTCTGTGAGTGACACCACACAGGCAACCAGTGAAAACAAGAAATATAGTTCTAAAAATGAAGGAGCTTCACATCCCACAGGCATTCAGAAGTAACAACATGAGCAGATTTAGTACAGACTCATTGATTATGAAAATGAAAACAATAGCTTAGTTCAAACAAGCACAAAATGGGTTACTTGTGCATTCCTGCAAGGCACTATTACAGAACGCAAGGAGGAGATTATAATTGGTCTTTTTCCTTTGCTATTTCCTTATAATCTTTGCAAAGCGTCAATTGGGAGTTTGGCAGGGAGTGAGTTCAGCTAACCTTCACGAGATTCACAAACAGGATCCTGCACCAAAAAAAATATATGAGCATCTTCATGAAAGGACTCTTTGTCAGTGAGAGATTTAGAATTCCTGCAAAAAACCTGGGTAACCAAGCATGGACTTGAGCTCCATGAGTATTATGAAGTTCTTATATGAGCACAAGTCAAGTCAAAAGGACCCCTAGCTTCTTTTGGCTCCAGTCATTAAGTCCATGAAGTGGAGCAGAGAGAAACATCTGTGCGCACAATTATTTTTCTTCTTCTGCAATAATGACTGCTTTTGTGTTCAAGGTCTGCCGAGATTGAATTGGATGGTCAGAGAGCGAAAACTGGACCACTACCCCATTACTGAGCTACATCAGCAACCTCAGTATACAGCTCAGGCTAATACAGCACCACGAGAAGAGTTTTCTCAGTAGCATTCAGAAAAAAAAAAGTAGAGAATTATATAAACTAGGAATGGCATGAAAGTAAATGTTTAAATGAACTGAAATGGAAAACACGGTATGTGGGGGCTGAAAAGACAAGCATAAAAGGCTGTAATGTCAAGTGTAATATTAAGGCATAAAGAGACAACCATGACAACCTCTGACATAAAAATTAATATGTACTGAGATATATGCAGGAGCTAAATCATTGGGAATGCCAAGAACAAGCTTAGAAGACACAACATGACAACGGCCATGAAAGGGTTGACACAACAAAGCGATATCTCCCTCTGGGTTAGAGGGGATGATGGGAGGGGGCGGGCTGTGAAGAAGAAGAAGAAAAAAAACTGCATATAGACAAGGTTGTGTCAGATATTAAAAGGATGGGCCACGTGAGTGTAGGGGAGGAGGGGCAATGGATCCTGAGCTTTGAATTATTTAGGAGCACTGTATTTTTACCCTGGCCTTATCTGTCTAATTCATCCTTCTTTCCCTCACCCCTTTCAAATATCCCATAGGGAGCTCTCCTGCTGTGTCTACAGATCATTAGCAAAAAGTGCAATACCAGATTGGAGCTCTTCAAAGAGACGGGGCTACTCAAGGCCCTTTGATCCCCTTCTTGGCCTCTTTGGTCAAGGAAAAAAAATTGCAGATGCTTCTGCCCTGTAATGCACCTCAAGCACATTCCACCATAATGTGCAAACTAATGTGCAAAAAAAATTAATTTTTTTTTTTTTGTGTGTTTTTTTTGCTGTGACCAGATGCAGACTCTGAACACCCCACCCCTGACACAGCCAGCTGAACTGCCATTTCGCCATGACTCATGCCTCTGCACAAGCTTCTCATGAGGCACAGTTTGTGAAATTCCTCTTATCTAATGTTTACCTGAACATGACCAAAGAGCCAGGCTACCAAAGTCTGCGGACAGCACTATATGTTGTGATAGCTCTCACAGAACAGCACTCGAGAGAAACTCTGGGCTCCGGGCCAAAGGAAAAAAAAAAAGCCAGCTCTGACCCATAAGCACTCTTTGTCTAAAGCTGTGATGGACAGACAAAGAGCACATGCAGGAGCTCTTGAATGCTAATTAGTTGCTATTGTGCTGCCCCCTTATATAGATTGTTGCTTCACACTAACAGAATATCAAGGAGGTGAGAGGAAGGAGGCTCAAATCAGCAGCTGGGCTCCTCCAGGCTAGGCTCATTCCCTTAGGATTGACACACTAACGTGAGGGTAGACAAGTACACACAACACTACATTCCTAACTCTTGTCAGAATCATAAGTAACACAGTTGACTCAATATTTAAATCTTTGCCTGCAGGGAATGACAGCAAATGATCAGCTGAATAAAAGTGAGTTCTACAAATTTACAGAGATGTTGACTGACCGGGTGTAGATGCCGTTTTTGCGGCAAAAGGAGTTTTTTACAGAGAGGCGGCGGTTGTTGAGCTCCAGAGCCGGGAAGCGTCCCTCGTCCAGGCGCACCATCTCTCCATGGGTCAGAGGCAGCGCGGTGCAGTTGGAGTGGTTGCCTGGACAGGGGTATGAGGACGACACTGTGTGGTTTGTGGAATGAAATAAACGATTTGTGATCTTCAATCATATGCAGAATCAATTTCAGTCTGAAGGGTGAGTTAAACACAACAAAGTTAACACAATTTTTCTTTCCAAACAAAAGAAACATAACGACTTTTCTACAGGTATTTCAGTCACATCTCCCTCTGGTCAGCTTCACTGTCCGGTCCTGAACTCAGATAAAACTAACAGCATCCTGTACGATGGTCCAGGTTCACAGCTGGGGAAATTGGGGAAGGGTTAAAGGGACTAAAAAGCCCTCTTTGTGTCTACACACAGACCCAGTCCTTGTCTGTGATGGTCTCACCACACACTGTTTACTAACCCCGGTGACCCTGGCATCATGCTTAATGTTTACTAAGCTAAACATTCCCGATATGAGTTTTTACAAAGGCTCGACCTGATCCTTGACTTTCCCATCTCCCTCCTTTCTGTCTCACTACTCTGTTTATTTCCACTGCTACCTACTTTATTGCAGCTGAATGACTAGACCGTGTCTAATAAATTACCTCCAGATACCATTTCAGGTGGCTGTTACTGCCTAAATCTGGCATCCTCGTCCTGAGGTTTATGTGTTTGTAGACAGAAACCATGACAAAGGAGTTTCAGCGAGCAGTGGTACCACCTGGGATAATTTACAATGATGAAATTGGCCTCTTGATACAGTGGTACAGAAGCCACTTGTGTTGTAGTTGGATAATTACTCTCAGTCTGACTAATGACTCGAGCAACAAACCAGTGCCAAGCCATTTATCCTCATATTGATCCTCGCTGCAGTTAAACACGAATGATAATATTTACTCATCTGCCTATTGCAGGTGTTTTACCAATGACCTTTGCTCTCATCTTTCCCTTGTCAGCCAAACAATGTAGGGAAATCTAGGTAATTTGTCTATTTGTGTGAGACTTCGCACTGCCTTTTTATAAAATAGATTTTCGGATGTGTAATCATTAAGAAGCAATTCTCAACAGACTTGTCCAAAAGGAAGACAAATTTCACTCGATAGCTGGAAGTTGTAGAAGAAGATAGAGTGTGGCAGACATTCGTGTTTCCTACCCGAGTCGGCTTTTTTGGTGTATTTTTTACTCTGGCCCCGGATGATGAGGATGAAAACAAGGAGGAGGATGAAGATGAGGCCCACTAGAGCGATCACGACCAAGAACCACCACTCTTCATAGAAGGGAGAGACTTTCTGGGCTGAAAACATTATAAACAATTACACATATAATTAATAAATTAAGCATGCTATGATTAACACAATGTTTTATTAAATTTTCATTTGAAAGTACAATTAACCTGATATGGAAGGGGAAGGAGCGCTGGGAGACCCATAGCCATAGTCGTTGACTGCGATTACTCTGAAGTCATAGGTGACCCCTTCTCGTAGCATGTCAAGATTTAGTGTGTAGGATGTCACTTCTTTAGGAATGTCTTTGATGAGAATATCCCACAATCCTTCATCTTGAGGCAAAACAAGAAATGTGAATAAAATCAAAGCTATATGTTGGACAGATTGCTTGAGGTCTAGAAACTCAGGAAATGTTTAAGCATGTGGCTCACCAGAAGGTCTGGCCTCGATGACGTATCGTGTGATGGGTGCACGGCCTTGATCACCACTGGTCCAATGCAGTGTTAGGGCAGTGCCATAACGAGAAAGAAAAGGCTCTCCAGGAGGCCCTGGGGCTCCTTGACAAGAAATAAATGATGGATAGTTAGAAAAAAAAATGTCAAGAGACCTTCGAAAGATGATATAATGGACTTCAAAACAGAAAAAAAACCACAGTATCCTACCTTCTCCAGGCCCAGTGGTGATATTGGCCTCCACCTCGGGGCCATAAGTAAGCGTTTTGGCCCGAATGCGAAAGTTATAGGTGACACCATCAGCCAGATCTTTGATCTTCATCCAGAGTGGAGAGCTGCCCTTCACATCTACTGTCACTGTCTTACTGACACCTGGAGTGCGAGGAGAGGAGTCTGTACAGGAAACACTAAGACTCTAGATACTGCTTTCTACAAGCGACAAATAGCCAAGCTTTGTGCAAATGAGCAGACACAGAGTCACACACAAGGCCAGACAGACAGACCAGGAGAGACAAGGACATCTTTGCATACATAACAGCAAACATCTGCCACTCCAGCAGCCCTCTAAATGTCTAATAGGAATGGACCAACTGATTTTCAGTGTCTTTACTGCTCTGTTCAGCTTTGCTCTGGGTCTGTTAGCAGATAGCCAAGGGACCACAGTAGACTCAGTTCAGCATTCCACCTCTGCTCCCAATTACTTGACAATCTGGTCCAGGCAACCACACTTAGCCAGCTATTAACCATGTTCCTCTCAGTGAGAGTGGGAGCTGTGCAAAGTCTCACCAGAGCATTTGAGCATATTTTATCAGCCAGGCCGTATATGTTACTGCAGGGTCTATACTCATCTGTAACAAATTAGAGCATGAGCTTAAGCAGCACGAGTAAAAAAGAATACGGTTAAGAGGCTAGAGGTTGTAAATTACTGTCTGAGAAAGCCAGCTGGGGAATGTCAAGAGATGGCAGAGTTGTTAGGCTGCAGGCAGAGTTTCTCACCATCAACTGGAGTGCCGGGCTCATAAACCAGGCGGTAGCCCTCTATGATGCCATTGGCTTGCTTGGGCTCTCCCCAGGACACGTTAACCGAAGTGGTGGTCAACTCACTGAAGTGGATGAAGCCGGGAGCACTTGGAGCTTTTGGTGAGGAAAAGGGGAAAAGACATGATGACAGTTGGATCTCTTCTCTGTACTGAGACAAAACATTCGCTGCATACTCAGCTGCACAACAGCAATGTATTGACCTGGATATACCACCCTGCATATATAATAGTAAAAAAACAACTTGTAAAGTTACAGTTCTATAATAAAATAAAATAAAACATTATTTGTATGATTTTTAATTCTGTAGAGCAAAAAGTTCAAAGTTTATCAATATTTATGTTAATCATAAATAGGTTTTCATAAATTGCAATAACAATTTAGCAGACTTTGTGCTTGGTAAGTTGTTACATTCCCCATTTGCTTCAAACTCTTTATACGATTAGGTAATTACAATGGCATCAAAAGTAACAATGGATCAGTGCAACAGAGTGGAATCCAAAGGCAGTGCTCACAGAATACAGCAGAGAAGACCATGTGACATCACTGTATTCATGAAATAAAAGAAAACAAACTCTGCAAAATGACACAAAGCAGAAATAGTTTCATTGTTACTTGTTCATTATCTGAGCATCAACCCACAACAGGCATTGCCCAACGGGTTTGAAAGAATAAAAATCCTGCATGATTGTCAAATGAGTCACTAAAAAAACAAATGTAGACACAAGACTGTGTAAAATCACTGCGTGACCTTGAACAAGAGCTGTGAGAATTCTGCCTGATGACCCAAACCAGATCCAGCTAAGTGTCAGGATTTAGCCACAATTCTGCATAAAAATCACAAAAGCTTGTGTTGGCTCACTTCCCAGGACCCTGTGGTGCAAAGAGCCAAAATTCCTGCCTGTGTTTTTAAGTTCTCAGCACTTTGTAACCCTTGCCAATGTCACAGCTTTCAAGGGGGTGGAAAAGACTAGAGAAATTTATACTGTAAACCATTTTTGTGCTGAAACCGCAGAGGAGGGACTCCCGCTAGCTGGTAAACACAGACGTCTTTGTGCAGTTGTGGCCAAAAAACTAATCTACATGTGTCCCCCGCACTCCATATCCTTTGCTCCTCTGTAGTCATTAGACTTCCACCCCCATGGCTTGTCCTGGAGGAGATGCCAAGAAGCCTCTGATCTGTCATGCTATATCTCGCAAGACGAAACTAAACTCTTTAGTGAAAATGCTCCATTTCTTGCCTAATAGGAGGAGCAGGTCTTATATTATTTGCCTTAAAGCAACAGTAACACTTACAGTTTGCAGTTTTATATGATAAAAGATGAAAGCACTCGTCACCTATTCTTTTGCAGGCACCTTTTGTGAGTGATGGGATGACTAACCTTCAGGGACTACTCTTCACAAGCACTTGAGAACCATGACAATGTGGTTAAATAATGAGAGTGAGTATCATTGTGGAGATGACAGAGGAGGACAGATCGAGTAAAGATAGAGAGGGATGAAGAAAATAGAGAGCCTAAAACTGTGAAATGCTACATGGTGTTGGCAGAAGATCTTAGCTGCAAGATAAATGTCACCGTTCTTTTGAGGGATCACTGTAATCTCTATCCACATCTGGCTTTGGTGCAACTCACCTGCTTGCTGAGTGCGCCCTCTGGTGGGAAGGGAACGGGGTCCATCCCCTGCAGCATTGAAGGCTGCCACACTGATCATGTAGGTGGTGTAGCCTGTCAGGTTTTTAAGCTTCACCCCAAGCTCTGGCAGGAAGAGAGTGCGCAGGCGCTCTGTCTCGTTCTGGAGCTGAAACTCCCAGAAATAGATCTAAAAACAAAAATAAAAGAGGTCAGAATGTGGAATTCATACTGTTTTCAATGAAAATATATTCATATAAAAGTGTAAGTTCAGTTCATTTTGCTGTAATACATAAAAAGACACATTTTGATACCTTGTAACCCTGTATGTCTCCATTCTGAGCATCCAGAGGAGGTGGGTCCCATGTCACATCCAGCTGAGTGGCTGTTGAGGACTGGACCACCACATTTTGAGGAGGGGCCGTTGGGACTAAAATGGGGCAAAGTTTAAATAATAAAACTATCAAATTTTATATGTTGTATTTGTTAAACATTGAAGAATCAAAGATTAAAGCTAAGCAGACACGTGCTACTCAGTTAGAAAAGAAACATACCCGCCTCTCCAACAAACACTTCCTGTGGTGCACTGCTAGGACCCTCCCCCACAGCGTTATACACACTGAGACGAATCTCATAGCGTTTGTGTTTACTCAAATCTGCAAGGACAGAACCCATAGCAGCATTGTGATAGAACAGTCAAGATGAAAGAGCAAAAAGAAGTTGCTCCAGCGAGACGCACAGTCATAGTGATGCCCGTGGCAAGACAACATCACAAATTGAACAAAAAGACAGAGGGTTAGAATTATAAAGCAAACTGATGAAAAAGATGGGGTTGTTGTGGGGACATGAAGAAGATTTGTCAGTGATTAAAAAGAGGGAAAACACACGGAAATAATGACAGGGCAGCTTGGAGAGATTAAAGTCCTACAGTATGCACACAGTGGGAACTGCCGGTGGCCCCTCAGTGGCTACAGTTGAGTGGGAGGATGGGAACGCACACCTCATTACAAAGAACACGGCACAAATGCCATAGTTTGTGCAAATAAAATAGAGCAGTTGACACGCAAACAGATAGAAGAGAGCCATAAAGGGAGAAAAGAGACTTACTATCCAGCTCGTATTGGGTCAGCGAGGACTCACTCAAGTTCCTGATGCTGTAAGGAGCTGGAGTTTAGATAGAAAAAGAAAATAATTTAGAAAACACAGTTCTGTTTATTTTAGCAAAACACACTGCAGGTTTTGCAATATATAGATGTGAAAGTATGTTTAAAACTAGAGAAACCACCACAACCAGAAGTAGTTGATGGTCAACTCACCCGTGAGATCAGCCCAGTTGGCAGAAGGACTGTTTACTGTGCGGACAGTGAAGCTGCGTATCCTGTCGTAGTGTAACTCCCGGTATCTGACCCTGAATCCCAACAACACTCCATTTATGTAAACCTCAGAGGGAGGCTAGGAGGGAAAAAAAAGTCGATTTAATGCCCAATATTCAACAAACATACAATACATAGCCATTCGTGGCCAATAAATTCCGCGTTGATGGTTCATTTCTTTACAGCGTACCTGCCAGCGGACCAGTACAGACGTGGTGGTGTGAGGTGTAACAGACAGTATTGTCGGAGGTTTGTCTGGGGCTAGACAAGAAAAGATGAAACAAAAAAATTATGTTAGTAAACCCACATATCTGCGGAAAGTGATATGTAATTCAAACAGACTGGCAGAGAGCAGCTTCAGAGTAAACAAACGCACTATTGATGTAAAATATTCACTCTGACAATCCAAAGTCCCAGCCTGCATGTAATGGCATGTTCATACAGTTACAAATTGTTCTCAGTGGGATATCAACAGACAATGTCTCTGTGCTGCATGGTGACGTGTTTAGTACATGTGTCATTAAAGCCGTCACAAGTTCTCACCATCCTGTAGTGTTGTGATGGCCTCGCTCTCCTGACTGTATTCACTGTCTCCAATGTCATTGGTAGCTTTAATGCGGAACTGGTACGAAGTGAAGGGCTTTAACCTTTAAACAGAGAGGGGGAAAAAAGTGTGTGTGCATGTAATTCATGTAAAAAAAAAAGTTGATGTTTAGGGGGGATTAAAGTTGACCATTATATTTACCTGTCCACTATGTAGGAGTGTGTCTCATGGCTGACCGATGCAGAGTGTACAGTCCAGTTGCTGTCTGGCAGCTCTCTGAACTGGACTGTGTAGTAACGGACTGGGGACAGGCCATCGCTGCCTGGTTCCCATGACAACAGCACTCTGCGAGCCTGGACTTCCTCTTGAGGCACTGTGGGACGGCTCGTGGGTTGGGGTCGAGCTGAAGGGCACAGACACACACACGCACACACATAATGGAAACCACTCAAACTTAATATTTAGAGGTGACTGATTTAAATAATACATTTTAGCTGCAGCACTTTTATATTTACCTCTCTTTTCTGTTGTGACCACCAAAGCCTCAGCCGCCTCCCCCCAACCCTTGCGTGTTTGAGCAGTGAGGCGGAATACATAAACCATTTCTGGTTTCAGTCCAGTTGCTGTGTACTGTCGCGCGCTGGGGCTCAGCACGTCTACGGTGGCGGCATTGCTATTTGAAGAGTTTCTTCTGTATGTGATCTGATAGGCTAAGAAGACAAACTCATATAAATATAAAGTCCTGCATAAAAAGGGATCAGCAAGGAGACAAATTCAGCTGGAGTACAAAGTCAAACCATAGTACATAGATAAATAGAACAATTCTCCTTCTCCTGATATCAAGGCTTCAGACTTTTCTGTTTACTCCTGCTTTTTATTCAATTGAATGTGGGACACTCTCCGCTTCGCACTGTCACTGCACTCTAGGTTTTATTTTCCTGTTTAATCTGTCTCATTTTATTTTAGCTCATTTTCATATGGTCTTTTATTCCTCTTAAATCCTATTAATGTGTTTCCTTTAATTTCTTTTATATCTTGTCGTTATGTATTTCATGCACTATGCGCGGCCCTTTTAATGGCCTTGGTGCCTTGTCTTGATCTCATCATTTTATCAACAGACATAGATGAAGGTCTGCGCATAGTTCACTCACCCAGTATAATGCCACTGGGCTGTGCAGGAGGTTGCCAGATGAGCCTGACTGAGGTGGTTCTGACTTCTGGGAA
This sequence comes from Brachyistius frenatus, assembly GCF_029030835.1. Lineage (NCBI taxonomy): Eukaryota > Metazoa > Chordata > Actinopteri > Embiotocidae > Brachyistius > Brachyistius frenatus. Next base: position 2,437,066 of record NW_027210642.1, on the reverse strand, counting down.
CAGGATGCCGACAGGAGGTCCTGGTACTGTCGCACGGAATTAAAGATCAGCTCAGAATATTATTTATGACATAAATCCATTGATGAAAACTGGATCAGGGAAATGTATATATCTTAAAACGTAGGGCAATTATTCAATTATTACGTTATTTATTAAAATAAGAGAGAAAAAACCTACAAGACAAGAAGAAATATGACAGAACATTTCAAATTTGTTGACGAAATACTTTAATTGAGACAATTTCAGATACAAATTAATTAGCAAGTGAAATTGTGTCACAATTGTGAACTAATCAGTCTGTATTAGTTTGGAGAGAAACATTTTCACCAATAAGCAATTAATTAGTATTAATTAGTAAAAAAATATATTTTTACCATCATCCAAGGTCCTCTCTAAAATGGACGGCGAGCTGCTCCTGCCGTCTCCTATACGTGTGAAGGCCAGGACCTGGATCTCATAGAGGACATACTTGCCCAGACCGCTGAGCTGGACACTGTGACTGGTGTTGCCCTCGACCCCCCAGAAGTTGGAAGCTGTGTCTGAGTCTTTCTCCTTATACACAACCTGAAATGGGCAGTGATTTTTATACAGTTAGTTCGGTCATTAAAATTAGCAGCACAATATTCTCAGTATATTATACTGTATAATATGATTCTGAAATATACATCAGTTGAATAGGAATAGTATGAGCTGTGACCTTGTAGCCCAGGATGAGTCCATTGCGGTCAGCCTCTTGGACTTCTCCCCACCGGACGAGGATGCTGCTGGAGGTGGTGGCGAATGCTGACACATTGGTGGGGCCAGTGGAGGGAACTGCAGCAGGACATATGAGACAACATTTAGAGAAATTCAACATTACCTTTGTTTAATGTTGGCATAAGTACAGCTATTTTCCTCCTCACCAGACTCCCTGGTCCTGCCATGGACTGGCTGGCTCCAGGGTCCAGAGCCAATCCCGTTGATGGCATGAACTCTGACCTCATACTCTGTCCACTCTTCCAAGTCCTCTATGGTGAACTCCCTCTCAAGCCGGTCCATGATGACGTGGGAAAGAACCCCCCCTTTAGACCTGGCTTTGGAGTACTGGACGCGGTAGCCAACGAGATCTGGATTGCCATTGTACTCCCACTCTGGAAGAGGCTGAGAGGATTTTTTTTTGGGGGGGCTGTTTTTACTCCCTCAGTTCAAGCATGATCAATATAAATGACATCATAACTGAGTGCATAATGAAGTAGTAAGCCATGAGAGGCTGTACTTTACAGTGATTTTACAACAGCTAAGAGGCCTTGTCAGAAATAAGGAGAAGCAGTTAGTGCTGGATTGAGTGGATTTCATGTTAAAATGTGGTATTGTATGAAAAAGAATGGGACTTTCGTCAAAATGGGAAAATCCTGGAAAAAAATAGTGTATGTACTCCTAATATGTAAATATTGTATTTAATCTGGATTTAGAGCTCTGAAAAGCCATTAAAACGTGGTTGTGACGCAAGGCATGAGTACAGGTTAGTGGGATTTTTTTTTTCATATGTTAATAGTGAACTGTCTTTGCAAACACTCAAAAACGACCCATTTTCTATGCAGTAAAACACTGACACATGCACATAACTGAGCATGACAAGTGATGAAATGTCCCTAAATATGCACTGGGATAATTTCTAAGAAAGTGCAAGTGTTCTTGAAATGAATGTGCTCTTGAGTCACAACGATTTCTGTGCCACAGCCACAAAACTTTACTACAGTTTAACACTCAGCTCTTGAAAATGGTCACAATCATTGAACTATGTCATTAATTTGTACTGCCATATCACAGTCTGTTTTTAAATCCAGATATATCCAGCCTTTTTTTTTTCTCTCTAATCCTAGCAAGAGCTGCAGGAGTATCACAAGCTGCTGTGTCTCCCTGCTCAGGCACTGGCATGGTGATGATAATGTACAGATGTAGCAAAATATACACTGGTCAAATGCTGACCCAGAAAGCAGCAATAATCATGTACAAAGCGCACACAGCTTTCCAAAAACATTATCAGTACCATCACCTACATGCATTCATCATCTAAGACTACGAGGACACATTTCCAGAGGAAGGAAAAGGCAAGAGTTCACAAAGTTCAAAAGTGTGCTTAATTGAGTTTTTTTTTTGTTGTTGTTGTTTTTTTTGACAAAAGGGATGCTTGTAAATCATTTAATTTAAGAGCATTGAAAAAGTCTTAATTTTTAATGACAAAACTTTTTAATACATTCATTTTTAAATGTTTATTATAGGCAAATTGAAATCACCAAAAGCATTCAGTTAATAATTCAAGGAAATTTTGCCAATTCAGTCTTGTTTCCACCATATCTACTAGAAGCTTATTAAAAGAGAAAAAGGCCGCAATTTAAAATAATGTACACGCATGCAAAGATGTACGAAAATCTACAGAGCATAATTCATACAAGAAGTCCAAACATGCAAATCCTAATCTAATAATGATTTAATAAAACCCAATAACTTCTTCCTGTCTGAGTCAGGGCCAAAGCGCAATGAAGCGTGATATCTTACCACCCAGCGAAGCCACAGGCTGGTCTCGCTGGCCGTGCGCAGTGTAACATTTGCAGGGGAGATGTCTGGAGGGGCCTGCAGGGTCTGGATCTTCCTGGAGGGCTGACTGGGAGGACTGGTGCCCACAATGTTTACCTGACGCATTCGGAACCTGTGACAAAGGAAACCAGCTGATGGTGGATCAATTATCGAAAGGTGGGGTTTTTCAGGAGATATGTTAAAGGATTGGATCAGATCATTTTTAGATCAAATGAAACTTTATTGATGGAAAGAAGTAGTCATTGTAGTAGCAGAAAAAAAGTATCTATTTTTAATGCCAAAAAAAGCAACATATTCAGGATAGCAGTAAAATAATACACACAATTAAAGGATAACCAGTGAGAGAGTTGGTGGATTTTGTGATCTTGAATGATCGAAGAAGTCTGCAAGATGCTCTTACATGTAATAAAGAGTACATTAGTGTGCTAGTGTGGGTGTGCTTACCTGTAGAAAGTATATGGGTTCAGGTCCAGAACCTCCAGAGATCGAGCATCAGGCTCATTGGTCAGCTGTTGAACCATCAGCCACTCTTCATTCTCTCCGATTACACCAATCTGAAATGCACAGGAAAATGTGGTGACCGAACAATCTGGAAAATAATTCACTCACACACTGAGACACTGTTCTCAATAGACCTTTTTGACAGCAGACATTTTGACTTGTCATTGTAGGGAAAACATAGGTATATTAATGATGGACAGCAAACCAAAGTGCACAAAAGCAGTCATTGCTAACACACCTGTTCTTTGCAAAAAGATCTCTATGTTTAAATGGAAATGAGGCGTCTTACCTGAGCTTCAACCTGCCAACGGGAAATGGATGTCTTGCCATCATAACCAGGTTTGAACTGCAGAGTGACAGAGCGAGGGCCGATGTTGGAAATGGCTAAATTGGTGGGAGGACCGGGCAACTCTGTAGAAGAGAAATAAGAAAGGACAAATTATGATAAACACTGAATAAATGCTGCTTTAAAGTTTGCTTACTAGAAATCTGCTCATTTCCAAGTGGAATGGCTCATCTAGTTCTAGCTTTGTTAGGGGATATTTCAATTCTCAACTTAATTACATATTCATCTGACCACTGACCTGGTGGTACACCGGAGGATATAGTGGAAGCAGAGAGCTGGCCCTGGCCCTTTGAGGTCATGGCTGCCACCTGGATGGTGTAAGTAGTGAGGGCAGTGAGCCCTGTAACCTTGTACTCCTGAGTCAGGTTGGGCAAATAATGGGTCACCCTGGTATTGGTCCTGTTGAACTCCTCCCAGGAGATACGATAACCTGAAAGATTCCAAATGTCCACATTTAACACTGCTTGGTGACTCAAAAGTGAGCACAGCATAGGAGACATGTTGATAGTACATCGTCATCTTTAATGATTACCTGTGAGAACACCGTTTTTCTCCTGAGGCTCCTTCCAGCTGACTTTTAGTGAGGTGTCCAAGATGTCAGTGAAGCTAAGGTGTCCCACAGCACCAGGGGCTATACAAAAAACAAAAACAACAAACAAGCAGTTGAGGATCAGAACAACAGCCTTGCACACAGCTATTTGTGAATACTATATAAAACCACATACAATCCTCATGAGTGCGTAACCGCTGAGGCGGACTGCGGGGCCCGTCTCCAGGGGTGGTGAAGCACAATACTGAAGTGTAGTATTCTGTGAACTTCTTAAGGCCAGAGATGTAACCAACATGAACACTGTCCTGGAAGTTGGGGCGCACTGTAACAACGGTGACATCGTTTGTACGACTGAGTTCCCACGCCAGGAGCTGGAAATTACGTGATAAGGGACAGGGTGTTATTGAAGATTTTATCAAAAATACCAAATCAAATAATAACTGTTCTTATCTCCTAAGTTTATGATGCACAGAGAAAGTTGGGCTTTCAGTACAATCAGTGTGACAGTGTTGTAGCGGCTGCTTGTAATGAGACTGTGCCCTTCTACCACTGACCACTAGAGTGCACCAGTTGACAGACAGGAGCGGCTCACCTTATATCCCTGGTTGATTCCATTGATAAACTGAGGGCTCGGGGCACTCCAGGTAAAACGCACAGTGGTGGAGTTGACAGCCTCGGCTTGTACATTTCCTGGTGGCACAGTGGGCACTGATCCAGAGGAAGGAGAAAAACGAGAGATACAGGCAGGGACAGAGATTAGGGAAGAAGGGGAGAGGGGCCGAGGCAGGCAGACAAGCAAAGGGAGGGAGAGAAAGGAGAAACAGTGATGAGATGGAAAAAGAAAATCTTGAAAATCTACAAGAGACACTTTCAGACCAGCCTCATTTAGAGCGTGAGAATCAGGCTGAAGGAATTTTCAGTTTGGCTCATTTGGGGAGGTAAGAACATGCCAATCAAACCGGGTGTGAGAGCGGTTGCCTCAGGCAGCTTCCAGGTGAACCCTGCAGCGGTTTGTTTGAAGTGAGCATGCCATTCTGATGTAACAGCGGAAAACAGTCAGGGAGTTGCACATTAATGAAGCTGATTGGACAGTGTTGGACCTCATGTCCCTGTGTTGCCCTTAATTCCCTTTGAATGTATTTAAATGCACATCATGATCTGCTCTTGTGTCTTTAATGGAGTGAGTGACGGAAACATCCAATTAACGAGAGCTGAGCTAAACAACATGAGCGCCTTGTTAAATGTCGTTATTAACTGACAGTGACTTGTATGATGAAATTATTATTTATTTTTTGCAAAGGAAGTGAAATGGAAATAAAATTGTGGTGTTTGCCATTCCTTCCAGGTTTCATAGTATTGCAAATCAAACACAGCGATCTTGTGTTTCTTTGGAAATGAGGTAGCTACATTTGTTTATTTGCAGATGCATCTCATTCAATTTGGACCTGGCCATTAATATCCTTGCTGATCGGGCATCACACAGAGCGTGCTGAACTCTCCAAGGTTTTAACAATAATGGATGCCAGATATAATCTGTCATTTTTGAAGCATTTGAAATATTTTGTAATCATCTAGCCAAAAGAAAGTGACAGAAATAGAAGCAATCTTTTTAAACATAGACACACATAGTGCTTGTAATACAAAAGAACTATATTTAAACAGAGAGTTATATGGGAATGTAAAGATGAAAGAGTTAAAAAAAACAAAACAGAGAAAGCATATCAGGAGCAATCATTGTCAAACGTGTCTAGAAATGATGTTTTGCAGAAGTTGTAGCACAATTATAATAACTGCAAGGACTCAGAGTAAGTTTGTGTGTGTTTTGGTAAGTTTGTTAGTTTGGACCCGATGGATTCGACTGTTTCAGGTAAGTATGAGAAATATTTTATGCTACCCAACATTTTCAATTTTTTTCCCTCCCCTTCGTGAGGTATTTTAGACTTGCTCATGGACAAAAAGACACAAATACATTAACCAGCGCTATGAACACCTGCAAAATCGAATGAAATCAAAAACAACTTCTCAGTGTGCCTCTTTAATAACTGTTTCTGAGCAGCGAATTAAACAGAATAGGAAATTAAAACACTCCCAACTTTCTTAATGGGTGCTCTGGAGAATATTTAATGAGTCTGGTGTAGATCTCTCTTCATGGAATGGATTTAACATGGCAGGGATTCGGAGATATGTGAGTATGTTAAGCCTTTCAAAGCTTTATATACAAGTTAAAGGAATTTAAAATCAAACTGGTATCCTGCGCAGAATATCTGAACCAGAAGCAATATCCTGTGTCTGGTGTATGGTAAAGTCTGGTAGCAGCATTTTAAACACACTGTAATCTATGAATGGACTTTGATTTACGTAAATCAGTACCGGAAGGAAGCATTATTTAATCTTCCTGCAATAAAAACATGGATTAACCTTTCAACACGCTGATACATTCGCTGTAGCCTACTTTGGCTATGTGAATCGATAAGAGGTTAGCATGTTAATGTGTGGTATAAAAGGTTCAGTCACGCTGCAAAAAAAAAAAAAAAAATTAATTTCCAAACATCTAAACGCTCATTCTCTTTATAGTTGGCCCTCATGAAAAATAAAAATCATAGATTCTGCTAATTCAACAGAGACAAAAGTGGCTTTCATCCTCTGAAGATGTTGAGCAGACAGGGAGACGAGGAACCTGAGGTGTTGGAATCAGTAGGCGTGACGGAAATATGTAGCTGTATGACACCGGGGAAAGTTCACAATGTGTGTTCTAATTATACTACTCAGCATGTACAATGGGAAAAGAAGTCAACCGAGGCAGCTTCCTTTTGCAAAATCCAAAGGTATGTCACAAGTCTGACACTCATCATCTCCTGGTAAATTATGTGCAGAATCTATTAAATCTTTGTTCAGAAAAGCCGCCCCGAGCTGTCAGGTGGTCAGTATATTTTCTTTTATTTGAAATGTTGCAGTCAGAGAAAAGCCTGACTAAGTATGCATTTTCAAGTGCAAAAACTTTGTAAAACAATAAAAAAGAAATGCATGCATTTAAAAGCGGAAAATAAAAACTGTAAACACAACCAGACAAAGATACGTGAGTAAAAAGAGACCAGACAAAAATAATGAATGTAAAAACAAAAACGAAATCTGTCGAAGCCTGGACTGAAAATTAGAAAAGACTCTAAGGAAGCTTTTGGCTCATTTCTGTACATAACTTGTGCAGTGGTATTGCAGCATTTATTGAGAAATTAACTACATAAAATTGGACAAAAGCAAATATGCAGTGCCGAGAGGCAAATGGCACTTTCATGGTCACGTAAAAGCCTGGCTGCTGCTCTGTGCTAACTGCTGACTTCTGACTAATACAGAAGATAGAAAAACTGCTGGATTGTTAAAGATGTGTGTGGATTGCCATATTAATGTTGGCAAATGAAAAAAAAGCAGTGTGCTGTGGTAAAAGCGCGGCTGTACAACTCAATTTCATCATTAATACAGAACTACGTCTTCAGTTTCACGCTGTAGGCTTAACATCAGGCGAGGGATCACCTTGATGAAGCTAAACAGAATTTGTAAACCAAATAAAGTCTTCTCACACTTACAGGAAATTTTAAGACTCACAACTTGCTGCCTGTAAACAGTCGTTAACCTGTGCATGGCTTCCATTAATGTACAGTATATCATATAAAGCCTGTGAGTTACTCTCACCTCCTTGCAGAGTCCACTCTGTGACTTTGTGGCTGTAGGTGCCCCTGCCTGCTCCGTTGTAGGCCGCCACCTCCATCTCATAGTTGGTCCAGATGATGAGGTCCTCCAGGAGGAGACTGGTCTGGTCCTGGTTGGTGATGTTTTTCATCTGACAATCGACCGGAAGCCCTGACAGACAGTACCTGGCAGCATAGGGAGTAATTGATAGATAGAGGGAGGCAGAGACAGAAAGGCAAGGACGACACAGACAGACAACAATATAAATGTATTAGAACATGTACTCTCTGAAAAGAGAGGGAGGGAGAGTGGTAGAGGCACAAAACCCTTGCAGAGCATTTATAAAATGGTTACAAAAAGAGAGGTGACAACAGATGAATGGACAGGAAGGTATTTAATTGGCACCAATTATTCTACAGCAGCAGTGAGCGAGAATGAAGTGAAATGGAGAGGGAGAAAAGGAGCTGACATAACAATTATTATCACATTTGAATGGCACTGTCCCAGACAGATACCCATCCTTGGGAAAAAATTTGGGCAGGTTGTCATGGTCTTCTTACCTGATGATGTAGCCCTGGAGTGGACCATTCTGATGGCTCTCTGGGGGTGGCTGCCATTGGATCATGATAGACTGATTGGTGCGGCCACTTGCGATGACTGTCTGAGGGGGGGCGCTGGGAGGCTCTTCGGGGAGAGTTAGACTGCAGCAAGAAGGAAGGAAAGGAAGCAAAAGGGAAAAGAAAGGTAAAGAAGAGACAAACAGTAAAGCAATGCATTAATTATCATGGGTTTCTACATATTTCTATCCCATTTCATCATGGACATCAAATCATAATAAAGCCTGCTTTTTGTATTTTTTTTTTTTAGAATGCCATAAAGAAAGTTGGAGTAAGTGTGGCTGTGTCTTTGTCCAAAACATTTTCTCCATAATACCGTCCGCAGAGGAACAGTATTGCCGTGGCATGAGAAAAGATCAAAGAGGCCGTGGTGAAAATGGAGCATCACAATGGAGAGACAGCACGAGTGAAAGAAAGATATAAAGAACAAGAAAGAGAGATCCAGGCAGACTTTTCCCTTAAGTCAATTTAAGATGACATCTTGATTTCTTCCCAGTGCACCAGAGCACTGCTCTGGAGGAGATAAAGCAGAGTGTTTAGGATCAAAGAGGTGTGCTGGAGAGATGCCTCAGAAAAGCCCTGCACTCTCTGATGCTCAGTCCCCCTCCTGTGGCGCACTCTTGTCTGGGCACATTTATGTAGGAATTCAGCTCCGTCAATGAGTGTACAGTGAAAGAAGGTGCGCGGTGGGAAATGGTGGCTTTCAGTCGGAGGGAGTTCCTTGCTGCAGGTATGAAGAATGAAGAGTTATGTTGATGGAGACAAAGTCAGACAGTAGTGTGTATAGGTGGATGAGCTAAGAATGTGTGTGTGTGTGTGTGTGTGTGTGTGTGTGTGTGTGTGTGTGTGTGTGTGTGTGTGTGTGTGTGTGTGTGTGTGTGTGTGTGTGTGTGTGTGTGTGTGTGCGTGCGTGCGTGTGTGTGTGTGTGTGTGTGTGTGTGTGGCTGGGCCTGTATGATTATGACCGCTTCGTCTTACTAGTCAAGAGAATTCACTTGAGACTGGAGTCTGTGTTGAGCTCTGCTTCTTTCAAGGCTCTCTGTATTTTACTCATGAAGTACAGCAAAGGCAGTTAATAGGAGGGAGAGAGATGAAGCTGGGTCAGCGCACCCATCAAGTCTTCACAAAGTGCAATTTCAGCTCATTCACAGTTTTATCTTGAAAAGGCCCATCCCGAAGCCGGCTCATCGCTCACTCACTCCCACAGGAGTGAAGACCAAAAAGTGGACTTACAGGAAATAATCACAGGATTTTCTATTGAACTGCAAACATGAGGGAGGACAGAACGAGTCTTTCCAGAACAGTAAAAGCCCTCAAAGTGCAATGATTTTCTCCTGGCCAGTTTACACATTAAGTTATACAGACTACAAGCAGTATGTTTTATTATTCAGCAGATGCAGAACAGCCAAGTATACAGCACCCACCGGTCGGTTTCTTTGCTGAACTGGCCTCTGCCCACGTCGTTGACGGCACACAGGCGGAACTGGTATGAGCGCGCCGGGATGAGGCCACCAACAGTAACCCCGGTGGACTCTGGCTCAATGTTGGCTAGCAGCACTGTCCAAGGCGCATCTGAGATAGAGAAAATGCAAATACAGATGGAGCTGTGAGCAATAGCTACAGCTACGGTAAATGACCTTCTGAGGGCATTAACATCTCTTCAGCGAGAGAAAAATCTCTTCAGCGCTTGCAAACAAATTTAAATGAATGGTTGTTTCTCACTATTATTGCACACCATTGTTTCATTTTCAGTAATAATATTGCAGCAACTGATAAAAAACAAGTAATTCATTTTGTATACACTCCCTCTAAATATCAGATTGCAATTCAATTATCCAAAACCCAGATCCCATCTGCATCCTCAGATTCATTTTTCTTTTAATGAGTTGTCATCTTCTCAGTTAGCCCAAGCTTAGATGAGAAATGGTTGAAAAATGTACTCTCTGAGGGTGAAAAAATTCCCACTTCTTTGATTTTATCAAGCGAAGGAAAGATAAGAGCAATGGACATCGACGCAATTTGGTTCCCCTGATCATTCGTAATGAAGTACACAGGTGAGGCAATCGAGGTACACTGATTGCAAAAGGTACGAGAGGATGCAACTGCCAATTTTAGGGACACAATGGAAATGTAATATAATCGGAGGGGTGGCAAATTAGTGCTTTCCTGGAGTGTAAAGTAGCAATATTGCCTTTTCAATTACTACTAAGAATGCATGACGGTCCACCTGTAATAGTGATACTGGCACTGAGGTGATTGGAAACACTGAAAAACTCACTGTTTTCCGAGACCTCCAGGATGTAGCGGATCAGAGGGCTGTTGCCATCAAAGGCTTGGGCCCATGTTAGGTTGATGGCCCTCTTCTCTGTAGTACTCAGAACTGCTATTGGATTTTCTGGAGCATGGGGCAGCTGCCTGCATGTGCATATGGGTGTTTTAGAGCAGTAACAAGGGATAAATCGAAATAGACAAGAAGGGCAGCAAATAACAGAATTAAACAGAACTGAGAAGCCTTGCATTGTAAATATTAGAGGGTGTTGATGGATTCGAGAGGAGAGCAGTGATAAACCACAACGGCGGAGAAAACATCCATCCATCATGTCCTGGTCAGGCATAAATAAGAGGGGGAAAAAAATACAGACAGTAAGATAAGATGGGAGAGACAAATATGCAGACCTGACTCGGAGGTGAGCATTGCGAGAGTCATTGCCACCCACTGAGGTCACCCTGCAGGTGTATGTTCCAATGTCGCCCGACCACGTCTGGGAGATGTGCAGGGTCCCGTCGGGATCCAGACGCAGACGCGGTGACGAGTTCACGTCAATCACAGAGCCGGTCTTCTCCCACACGTACCTGGAGGTAATGTGCGTGAGCATACAAATTGTGTTACACGCATACACCAGGGCGCACGCACAATCGCACTCTGACACTCCTTACTTCAGAGTGTTGTGACAGTAAATTTGTTTGCCTTGTGTCAGTTCATACAGCAAACACAGAAGGTGCTGACACCGATGAAAAGCCTCGTGAAGCTGATATCAAAGTGATTTAAATCTGAAAAACATCTCTCTCTGTCACACACAGCACAGAACTCATCCTCAATGCATTTCACTCCACGAAATACCCGCTCGCATATATGGACACTCCCATCTCATGCACATAAGCGTGCGCATACTTGAAGCTCCTGTGATTAATTGCGACTATTTGGGCTCTCCAGCTAATCTCCTCTGTGTTGCGTTTAATTAAAGGCGCTGTCTGAAGTTATTACTCTGTTTACATATTCATCTGTTTACCCCACAATCTGATCAATGTCGGAGGCCCACAGGTGACAGGCTCTCTAATCACTGGGCTCCATAGACATCATTTCACTCCCTCTGAGACAGATGCGTGTACACACACTCTATCATGCTCAAGAATGTCTGAAGAGTGAGGGAAAGCGATGGACTAATTCCTCAATCTGACTCTTAGAGTTTCAGAACCTTCCCATAGGAGGTCTTCTAAGGGTGGATAAACATTGCAAGATCTCTTTCAGATTTCATAAACTAATTATGTACAACACTGATAACCAAGATTTTTTTTTTCCATACTGGTGTTGAATTAAGAAATACTTACAAAAAACATTACAGTATGTACTGTCACACGTTTACTTCAATTTTATGTGATTGAAAAGTGGTGAAAACAGCACCGGATTACCTCACAGTGACGCTGGGATCGTGGGTCACACCACAATTCATAACAGCCTTGGTCCCTTTGATGACACTCTGGTCTTGTGGCGGTTTAGTGATGCGGGTCCGTGCTGTGAAAACATCCACAGGCTGCTATTCAGAAAAGCTATTTGAACAATGGATTGAACAGAGCTTCCTGGACTTGATCTCATCTTTCACTCAATATCTCTCTGACACAGGGTAAACCATGCAGTGTTTTTCAGTGGGTGGAGTACTTTGCGTCCCTTTCAAGGACGGGAAATGTGAATTTATTCACAAAAAATGAGTAACGGTATAAGCCCTCAAACTATAGTGTTAATATCTTGACAATGACCCCTGGGAATCAGTTACGCGCTGCTTCGACAGCCAAACAAACGGTGGATTAAAAACGATTTTTCTCTTTATTTTTTCATGTTTTCCAGAGTTTAGGTCTATAGCTCTTTACACAAGTGTTGCACAAGGTAGAAAATGTATTAATCGTGATTTGAAGAAGACGCAAGACATATGAATGATGTGGATAGAGTGTCCGGTTTATGTTATGTGTTGTGTAGCTTACCCCACACTACTAGGTCGGCTGAGGCCTCATCAATGCCCCTAGAGTTACTGGCCATGCAGGTGTAGGTACCAGCGTCGGACAGATGGGAGGGGCTAATTAGCAGGCTGCCCGACTCCAGGAGGGTGAACCTGGGAAGCTGGACCGAGCCACTGGCCAAGACACGCTCGCCTGTAGGGAAAGGCGGAAGTGATTGATAGTGTGGGATAGAAAATGGAGGGGGTTGGGGGGAGGGGGGGTACAAGTGAGATTAGGGTATTGGAGAAATGTCAGGAAAAACAAACAGAATGGAAAGCAGTGCAGCAAAAGTAAAGACATAAAGCTTGTTTGGAGAAAATTTTGATCTGAATCTTCTCCATAGCTCGAGTTGAACTTTGACAAGTCAAAATGCAGCTCAATAACCCCTTCCGCCTCCAGAACCTCATGCTGTTAGCCCACGCACCTTTCTGCCAGGTGATGGCTGGTCGTGGGGCTCCTGACGTCTCACAATGCAGAATGACTGACATGCTATCAATCACTGCGCTGTCAGTGGGGCCAGCGGTGATGTTGGGAGCGATACCTGAGCGGGAAGGGGTCACACACACACACACACACACACACACACACACACACACACACACACACACACACACACACACACACACACACACACACACACACACACACACACACACACACACACACAGAAACAAAATCGGGTCAGACAGAGGTGATAATGAGAGACATAAACAGCTTTTTCCCTAATAAGGCGGGCAGCAGCTGCGAGCTTAATAGACTTGGCAAAAGGGGCAACTGTCAGGTCTCATTCTCAGGGACAGCTCTGAAAATCTGACACCTCCATCTCTCTGCTTCTGCAGATCTTCTCTGATTCAAAAATAGCCAATAATTGCCTGAGCATCCAAGGTGACAAATGTGTCACTGCAAAGAGATATATAGATAGATAGGTGTAGGAGGGAAGATAGAGAGAGGGACAAAAGAGGATTAGAAACGAGAACAGAGGGGCGGATTTAAGAATAAAAATGAAAAAAAAAGGAGGGAACAGAGAGGGGTGAAGACAAGCAGATTTAAGAAGCAGACATGCGGATCGCTTTGAAAATATTTAAGGGGACATACTAGTAACAGCTAGGTAGGTGTTTGTCTGGATCTCTCCTGCAAGATTGCGGGCAAAGCACTGAAACATCCCTGTGTCATCTGGCAGGAGACCGTTGATCTGTAGACTGCCTCCTACCAACACCCTGTACCTGGGGATCTTCACCGGGCTGATGGGCACCGCATCTTTATACCACACTATGTCTGGCTGCGGTGTGCCTGCAGAGGGAGGAGAGGATTTATTTATTTTCCCTTGTTACTGTGCCCCTCTGGTTAATTCTTTTTTTTTCTTCCATGTTGTCTCGCTCTTTCACACATGAGGCTGCTCAGAGAAAAACAAACACCACTAACCTCTTGCCTGACAGGGGATATCCACCACTTTCTCCATTTCTGCACTGATGTGACTCGGTGGCTCTTTTACAAACAGAGGATATTCTGTTTTGAAGAAGGAAAAAAGCATAAACCATTGCCCCATTAGAGCCTTTTAAAAACAACCCAAAAATCATCAGTGCTTTTTATCTTGACCCTTCTGTGGGGAATGAGCATTTGCACCACTTTAGATAACAACATCAGTGCAATTACTGAAATATAAAATGGCAACACATTTTCTCTGAAAATTCCCTCTACGTGAGGGTTAGCATGCAAAGGCAATATTTGGGTAATTTACGCTCAGCTGGCTGCTCTGTGCAACATTTAAATTAAAGCTGCGAGTTATTTACCAAGAACGTGCAGGTAGGCCCCGGCAGTGACTGAGGGGACGCTGCTGCTGCGGAGCGACGCCTCACACTCGTAGTAGCCACTATCACTGACTGCGGGCAAACTGATGACCAGTCTACGGCCAAAATCGCGGATCCCCGTATTGACCACTACCCCGTCTTTCCTCCAAGTAATACTCATTTTGACAAGGGGTCTGGAAGAGAAAAAAAATGAAAAGAAGAAAGAGAGAGCAAGAGAGGGAGAGTGGGTTTTTTAATACAGATTTATATTCTGTTTCAAGGTTACAGAGCATTGAGGGAGCAATGGGATACATCTGTCATTCTGATTAAGGCTTTGAATTGGAGATAATAGTCAGAATTCAGGACTGGGATCGTGCGAGATAGGGAGAACAGAGTGAAGCCTTGAATCAAAGGGAAGAATGGAGGAGAGGTACAAAATGAGAGCTGTGCAAAACACTTTTCTGTCATGTTCAAACAAAAGATTTCAAGATTCATTTAAATCACAAAATATCAATGTGGAGTTCAGAGAAGGTGGAGGTGTTTTGATAATGTGTGTGCAAGTCTGCCTGTGTGTATTTGCATGTCTTTTCCTCCGTATCGACGTGTCTCTGTGATCATTTACCTTGCATTGGCAACACACTCCACGATAGCTTCATTTCTCCCCACCGTTACACTGGTGTTCTTTGGGGGGACGATGATGGAGGGGGCAATGGGGTCCGCGGGTCCTCCCACATCTATCACGCACACACAGAGGTGCAAAAAAGTGAAATAAATCCCTGAGATTAAGCTGGTGCGTCTGCCTGATACAGCCAACTGAGCATGACTAGATCCTTACATGGAGACTGACAATCTGTCACTATCACCAGCAGGTAGCCAGCATGCATCACCCAACTATTAAAACACCCCTGTCTTTACTTTAGATCCCTTTTCTAGTGCACACAGCATTTTCCTGAGCATGGTGTTAGCCCAGGTGTTAGAAGCCATTATGTAACATAATTGAGACAAACACAAAAGGCGATTAAATGCAGCACCATCACTCACAGGTTTCACGGAGCCTCCAGCCAACCATCGATTCCCTGCCCTCAATCAGTGATCTCTCTCTGAATCTGATCTCATTTTCCCCCACATCCCCGGAGTACGGGTATGGGCCTGTGAACTTGTATGTGTTTGACTGATTGCACATTTACAGTGTGTTGCATGTGCTTGTGTGTTTGTGGGGGCCATTTGATTCCATTTTCAGGGCTTCCTCAGGTTAATCATGCCCCTAATCAAGTATTTTGTGATTATTATTGTTATTCTGTGCCACCTCATTGGAAGTCTCACCCCTTCATCTAAACAGTGTTGTAACAAAGCTTCCTCTACAAACAGCAGCCAAATGTAGGAGCAGACCCTCTGTGGGTTATTGCTGCTCTTTGGTTCGGCTCCCCATTTGATTGCTGCATTCAAGTCTCCAGCTCATTAGGTCAATACAGCAAATAAGTTGCTGAAAAAATATTTGTAATTTTTTTTGGGGGTATATATATTCTTCTTTATGTAAATCAAATGTAAATCATGGCCTTCAGTACAAACATCCAGAGTAAGCTATGTTTTCATAAATCACGGAATGTAAAATGCCAACTATTGAAAAGTGGTGCTTTTTGCTGACCTACAAAGATTATTGACTAGTAGTTGGGCAGTTTCCAACACAGAGCATGGAAGAGAAGACAAACAAAATAACATTTACATACTGCTGACATTTTGCTGGCACATTTTCAGAGTGCATTCTCAAAATTAAAACATTTGAATTAAACCCAAAGCACCTAAACACAAACTGAAATTTGGTTTGATGATAATCCCTTATGGCAGCATCGAGTGTATAAAGTAAGCGAACCTAACATTTATTGTTATGATGTTTAGTAGACAAAAAACTGAAATTGGGAAGAGAAAAATCTGGTCAGAGACAAAGATCAATATGAAAATCTGCACTTATTTGTATCACCCTAAATAGAAGCAGACAATTTATCCATGGATTGACAAGTAAATAGATTACTTTTGTGACACTGCAGCTGACTGAAAGGTCAATAATTCTCCAATAAATCATCCCATTATTGAGGTACATCTTGAGGGTATTTTTGACATCACCATTGATCAGAAGAGTGAACACCAATCAATCTATGTAGAACAGCTTTCTGTCATGTCATCATAAGATTAAGAAAGTTGAAAATGAAGAAATGAAACATTGCAATGATTTGCCTTAGTCCAGGGGATTTATGAGGACGAATCAAAATCACTTGGGTCAGAAGTTATTGGCTAAAATGGAAGATTACAGAATTTGGCTGATCTATGTAATTTCTGATCCTAATTAAAGAGTGAGATTTTGCAGAGAGTTTGATGGGCGTAGGTTTTAGTGGAAGAGTAATCGTGGAGCGAGGAGAAGAAGAAAAAGCAATAACTGATGGAAAGAGAAAAACTCAAATACCACTTACATTAATCTTCTACAAAGAAAACTTCTGACAAGATCACCACTTGGTTGCAGTATATGCCTATATATAATTCATGGATGATTTATTGATTAGAGCTTTTGATACAGTCATGTTGAAGCTAGAATAAAAATATTGCTGATCTTGTGTGGCCTTATTTTAAGACCCATATAAGACTGTGTGAATAGTTTGTAGCCTCGCTCCATTGAAGATGGTTTCCAGTTGTTGCACCCTAATGGGCGTAGACCTCAGGGTAATTTTGAAACTAGTGGAGAAGCCTTTAATCAATCTTCAATCACCACCATATACAGTATGTTGTGTGCCAAAACTCAACCACTGCTAGCATTGTTAGAACTACTTTAATGTGATTGGTCCCTTCCTTTAGAGTATCTGAGCAAACTTGAATGCAAAGAGGGTTACATAGAGTGTCTACTACACTTAAGTATCTATTTAAAGTTTATCAAATGTTTTACAGATCTTGTGAATGTACAAACTGATTAGGTTTGTTATATTGAGTTAAATGCTGTAATTGGTGTCAGAAAAGGTGCTCCCCATTTGCCAATAACAAAACAAAAAGTGGGAATCCCTTTGATTTATCACAGAGCACACATCATTTTCCAAATGACATGATTTGTTCTTTGGCAGACAATAATGAATGTATTGCAGTTCATAAACTTCCAGTGTTGAGAGTACCTCAAGTGTGTCATCGTCTAATTAAATGGAAAGTAAACAAGGTGGTGACCTGCATTGCAAATTCTTGCTACTAATGTCACCGTATTGTCTACATCTGTGTCCAAAAGCGGTTGTCAACCCAAGTCAAACGCAGTGAATTTTCCAATCCAAAAGAAATTTACAAAACATGGAGCATTTGCAAATATCTATTTGCTTTTACTATTACACTCAGCCCTGTCTCATTTGTATGCTCCCTTAGAAACAAGATGCTGCCTCGGCTACATATTTTTTTTTAAACTTTTTTCTAGGGAATTGCTAAAATGAACAAATACAGCTGTAGAAACCTTACTGACTTTCAGATACAAAATGCAATTGTGTGATCTGCAAGGTCAGATTCAGTGATATTCAGTGATATCTGGCCTCCACAGATTGCTGTGTCATGCGTGCTGAGCACTGAATTGCAAACACTGCATTGAAGATGTGAGGGGCAGATGCTTGAGCCGGCAGGTAGTCTTTATTAAAACTGTGCAGTTCCACATGTAAAAGGTTGTAGGATGTGTGGGATCAAATATTCTTATAAATATTGTCTTTAGAACCAGAAAGCCAAAACACACAGTTAGTGCCTTCTTTAATTGTCTGGTTGAGGTAAACAGTGATGAACTTAAGATTTGTTTAGATGAAAGTAAGTAAGAGTAGGTGGAAAAATTTGTGTGACTTTGTTTAGATGAAAGAAGATGACAGTATGTGGAAGGATAGGGACGCATCAGGTTCAGCTGAACTCTAATGATATGACTTGTAGCCATGCTTGCACAGCCCAATGCCAAACTTTATTTGAAGTTGTGAACATGTTCGTTTTATAAGTGAGTCCGACCTTCTGATCTGATGAGCGTGTTTGTGCGGGTGTGTGCATGTTTAATCATTCCCGTTTTCTCAGTGTCATTTTCATAAATCTGTTTTTTGTGTGCAGCAATTAAACTGAAGGTCCACTTTATGGGGCAGTACATCCAGCCAGGTGCTGCCGGAGCTGCTGGAGCTCTAAAACCTAAAACACATCCTATGACCGTAATTCACGACTCAAGCCAGAGGTTAGAGGAGGACTGAGGAACAAGAGGAAAACGACTGTGGTGCAGGTAATGGGTAAGATTATGTCTGCCGGACAGAGAGAAGACGACTCAGTGACATCATGAAAGGGCCTGCCAATAGAGGGCGCTATCTCTGTTTCTATTGTCTTTCTTTGAGTCACCTGTTGGGCATCTGTTGTGTTGAATGAAAGTGTTCACCTGATAGTACAACTGCAACAATCTGTTAATACAATCACCCGATGACACAAACAATCTGCTGATGTTTTTCATTGTATGGATGAGGAAGTCTGCTGCTTAAATGGGTGTGTATGCATGTACTCCTGTGTGGGTATGTGTGTGTTTTCACGAGCACTTACTCTCAACTGTGAGAGTGACTGGCTGACTGGTTTTGTTCTCCCCATTCTTGTCATTGACCGCCTGGGCATAGTAACGTCCTGCATCAGGGGCCACTGTGGACAGGATGACCAGCGTGTTGTCCAGCGTGATGGCACTGCACACAAACACACACTCATTAGTTTAGCATATTTGAAAGCACACCAAATTAATGTGCATTAATTCCTGTAAAACTTACTTAACCTCAGTCTTACCCAGAGAAAGATGCAAACAGCTTCAGGTAGTGTTGAATGCAGCTAAACTGAATTAGGTTTACCAATTTGGTATCTAATTAAATAGACATCCCCCGTCAACTGGTGTGCATTCCAAAAATTGTACCCAAACACACACCAAACCATGCACCCATACACACACTAACAAGCACATAGGCATCCTCAAATCATTAAACCAGTGAGTAGTTGTTTCTCACAGTCAATAAATCTGGAGTGTATAACTGACACACATATACATAAATTATGTCTAAAAAGAAGCACACAAAGACAATGTTTTATGAGCACTTCCATCTACCATGTAGCGCAGTGTCTTAAAGGAATAGTGCCCAATTTCTCTTTTCTATCTGATACTTTTTGAGCAGCTGTTGAGTACAAAATAAACTGTCTTTTTAATTGCTGTATAAACTGGGTGGTTTCGGCACAAATATACAGCAGGTCATTCTGAGTTTTGTTCAAGGAAGCATTTGCTCAGTTTGCCATTTGTCTTAAGATAAACAAATTGGCCCTATGACAGCTCGGTGCAAAAGATAAACTTCGATGTTTGCATATTTGAAATGCATTAGTAATATGCAAGTCATTGTCAGAGTTCATCTTTAAAGCCTGGCAATAAACACAGCTATATGTCTTAAAACACCTGGGCTGGCTTTTGTTAAAAAATGTTCGATACTGGTACCAATACTTTGACTTCAATACTGGATCCTGAAAGATATTTTTTTGCGAACACAATTGCATGAAATCCATTTAAACAAAGAGAAAATGAAAAACATGACA
Organism: Brachyistius frenatus; assembly: GCF_029030835.1. NCBI lineage: Eukaryota > Metazoa > Chordata > Actinopteri > Embiotocidae > Brachyistius > Brachyistius frenatus. The sequence continues at coordinate 2,417,143 of NW_027210642.1, read as the reverse complement.
ATACAACAGCAGTTTTCATGCATGTTAGAGGGGAAGCGTCCAACCCAGTTTTTGTTTTGTAGCTGCAATTTACCGACGGCCCCTAAACACACCATATATAGGCTAAGTTTAATAGATGCTAGCTAACCAGTTGCACACAGAGAAGCCTCCAGTTACTATAGTGCATGTAACTCTGACAGATATGTTGCAAAAAAATAATGTAATAATTGTAAAATAAGGTGTTCTAGCATAAGATTTATATATTTATATCTACATGAGCAGGCTACCCAGGTAAAACCATGGAGCCTACGTATGGTAAGCACTGTGGCTGCCTGACGCTGTTGAGATTTCCTCCGGCATAAACATAGCAAACATTTTGCATTGTAAAATAAAAATGTGTTAGTGTGGATGTAGTCCAGGCATTTCAATTTGGTACCAAATGAGAAGGCATTTTTAAATAATAGATAGTATCTAAGTAATTCGAACCATTTCAGACTCACTATCATAGACTCTAGTGTATTGTTATTATGTTAACTTGGCTTATCTGTGGAGTGTCATTTGCATTTAAAATGGATTTTTGATTTGTCTCATTAATTGCGTTTAGAGTTATTGTGACAAGCTGCACAGAGAAAAACAAAATAAATGAACACATGTCAAAACTGAACCATTCAATGTAGTAGAAATTGGCTGGCAAAATTTAAAGCTATCCTTTTACAATCCTTTCTGTGACCGCGGTGGCCCTGCAGCCTCTGGAGTGACTGAATGTTGGTTAAGCTGACGGTCTAAGACATTTGTGATGGGCCCATTAAATGAGAGCTGACGCTAAGCGCACGGCCAGATTAGGCGCTTCGTATCTGCCAGCATCTGACTGATGCTGGTAGGATAAATAGACACACTACTGGACAATTAGAGGACCGTGGTTCTTATGGAGTCAACAGACACTTACCCAAATGCACAAACACCAATATACACACACCTGTGAATATCAATGTGGCCTGACACAAAGCGAGCAAACAAGCGGTAAATGCAGAGTGTCCTGTCACAGAACAAAGTTTCACTTCTTTGCTTTTGATCAAATTCGGCTGCATATTAACCAGCTCTGGAACTGGTTGAACATTCATGGAAAGGGCTGAGATTTTTCTTACCATATCCCTTAGTACTATGTTTTTGTTGAGTCCTGCAGGCAGAGGATACATGCCCCAATATATTTTTCAAGCAGGAACATACAACTCGGGGTAAAAGTCTTCATGCCAGCTCTGACATGGTAGAGCTGCTGAATAACACATGAGGAGGTGGTTTCAGAGGAGTGGACTGCCTACCTCTATTTGTCTAGATGTCAAAATTAATCTCAGGTGATTTCCTTCACAATGTCTCTCCAGGAAAATTGCATATCTGAACAGACATGAATCCAACAAACACACACAAGCTCACACTTGGAGCACAGCACATGCAGACATACAGTCACCGTGAACTCCCAATGAACGTATATGTGGCCTCACATTGATTCCTACCATGCACATATGCACACACACACACACACACACACACACACACACACACACACACACACACACACACACACACACCCTCCCAGTCATAATTCCAACCAGAGGTAAGCACTGTCAGTCAAACATATCATCAATTGAGGCATTTTGTCTAATTGGTTCCCCTGCTGCCTGCTCTAACTCTACCCTTCAATCATTCCGTCTGCAAATTCAATAGGGACGATATAATAACCCGCTTTATCACCGAGAGTTGATTCAATGATGAACACAAGGCATGCGCCAACATTCGTTCATCAACTATTCTGCTCAACTTCACTCATGGTGTGTGGGGGGATTGGAAAAAAAAAAATCTGAGCAGTATTGAACTTGTTAGATTCCTCTGAAGTGAAAAAATATTCTGCTTCAGCAGCTCAGCATTCACCAACAACTCATAGATGAGAATACTTGCTCAGACAAGCACGGAAGCACACGAGTCACACGCTTTTTTCGCTCAAACCAATGAAACCAGTCTGGGGTGAGTCGAGACTTACATCCGGCTGCTGGAGGGAATCTTACGCCCATCTCTGAACCAGGTGATCTGGGGTCTGGGGAAGCTGTGTATCCGTGGTGCATGGATGAGAGCACCCTCGCCCTGGGATACGGTTTGAGACCTCTCCCCCTCAACAAAACCACCCATATCTAGCAAACATAAAAAGGGAGTGAAAGAGGGAGAAAAAAAAAAAAGAAGAAAAAAATGGACACTAGAATGTTAGAAATACGTGCCAACAAACAGGATGAAAATAAAGAATTGTCATTCTTGCCGCTAATGTTATGTACCTTTTTCAAAAGCTAAGCTCATTTAATCAGAGTGACTCATCCGCATACTGTGCATGACAAGCCTTTCACAAAAACAGTTTCCTGCCCTTAATCTGCCAGAACTCCGGATGCACTGGAAAGAAATCTGCACTTACAGGCAACCTGCACCTCAGTGCTGCACTGCATTATAGCGCCCACTCGGTTTCTCACAATGCAGCGGTAGTGGCCGGCGTGCAATCGGACCAGCGAGGGGATCAGGTACCTAATGGGCACACACAAGTACAATTAGTCATCATCAGCATGACAGACAGTGACATTTGTCATCTTGGCGCTTTTATCACCCCCACTCAAGATGCTAAATTAATTGAGATGTTTCACTGGGCTCCTGAAACACATCTGAAATGGCATTTCACTTAGCTTAAGAAATAAATGTTCTAAATACGGTATATAACGGAGCACCCCTGATGTGTGATTTTGTGCTAATGTAATGTTGGACAGTGGAGAGTAAATTAAAAAGACTAATTTTAACACCGAGATTGCAGAGGACGCACACAAATCCCCACCGTTATCCTGTATCTTCAGTCATTTAAATAAAAACATACAAGCAGCAATCACATGTTCTTGACAGCCACAGTTCTGTCTCTCCCCAGATGTGCATTCATGTTAAATGGCGTGTGTTAAATGCTAGCTAGATAACCCAAGATCTTAGTCTTCTTTAATTGGTTTTCAATAGCCATTTAGGACTGTGGCGTCCACCCCAGCTGGGTTCCCCCTGCACTGCAATTTCGGGGGTAGGGAGGTGGGGAGGAGTGGTCTGATTAAATGGATTCCAGTTCTCCTCTTTGATCAGGGCTGGCGAAGAATAACAAGCAGAGGGCTGGCCTGCATGGCAGACTCAGAGACTAAGCCACGTGAGAGCGCAGCCAGCCAATGCTGAGGAAAGACAGTGGGGGGGGGAGAAGAAGGAGAAGAAGAAGAAGAAGAAGAAGAAGAAGAAGAAGAAGAAGAAGAAGAAGAAGAAGAAGAAGAAGAAGAAGAAGAAGAAGAAGAAGAAGAAGAAGAAGAAGAAGAAGAAGAAGAAGAAGAAGAAGAAGAAGAAGAAAATAAAGAAAAAGAAAAAGAAAAAGAAAAAGAAAAAGAAGAAGAAGCCGATGAGGGGGAGAGTGATAGAAAGAGGGGGGGGTGTTCAGTGATAGCAATCAGACAATGCCACCTGAGAGTATCTGTTCATGTCTATGAGTCTAGTCAGACTGTGAGTCGAGTGCAGAAAACAGAGCTACAATTGGATAGAAAGTGACTTTCTCTGTGGACTGCAACTGTGACCCGTGAACGTGCATGCAGGCAGCCTGGGACTGAAACATGCTGTACATAAATGGGCACACTAATGCATACACGCATCTGCACACAGAGGCCTTGTTAGCACTGAGGCTGAGGGTTTGTCTAGCCACACTCTGTGCTGGTAGAATACTTAAGTGTGCTGTTTGGATGCTTAAATATGTAACATAGTAGGTCCAGAGGAACCGGCCGTCAGTCGGTAAAACAGCATCTTATTCCTCACAGAGCAAAGTAGCCCACCCACACTGTACAAGTTGATGGAAAATACGTATTGTGTGATTGTATTGCAGGAAATGATAGTTTCAACAAACAGCAAGAGAGGAGAGAAAATAAGAGTTGTCTACTCACACCATCTCTGAATGTTGAATACAGTGTGAGATACAAATCGGAATAAATTTGACAATACCCTGAACACAAGATGTGTTTCAAGGGAGATATGGAGCCAAATCAGCCCTGAATATATCCATATAAATGAGTCTGGAATATGAATAAAAATGAGCAATTGTGCTATTAGTTACAATTAAATGCTGCTAAAATGTCCTCATGTAGTAAGATAATTATAGTGGATGAATAAAAAAATGATAATAGAATCAGCTCTGGCAGGCAAGGTTGCCTCCCTTACCTGTACTCCAAGGAGAAACGTGTGAGCTCTGAGCCGTTGTAGATCCATTTGAATTCCAGGGGCCAGCTGCCCTCAGCCATGCAGGTCAGGACCAGGCGGTTTCCCTCCAGGTGAACCTGGGTCTGAGGAGGTTCCATCTTAAAATAAGGTGGGACATCGTCTACAGGAAACGGAGAGAAAGAGAAAAAAGAGGAAAAACTGAGAGTGATATTAGGAGACCAAGGAAAAGTCATAAAGAAAGTGAAGCACGGCTGGAGGATAGCAGGTAAAAATGGCAGTGATTCAGTAACCCCTGTGAGGAGACTCACAACACAATTTCAGCGATTCACAGGAAATGAGGACTCAGAACACACCATTTCCATTTTTCTTCTGCGCTGATTGGGAACTTGAAGGTCAACAGAAATGCT